>NC_088710.1:9513247-10713247 GCF_963576615.1 Watersipora subatra | reverse complement strand
ATATTTCTTTCATTTCTTTCAGCTCGATCATTAAACCCCGCCCACATGATTCTCGTCGCCTATTCTGTAGGGTTGTATATCATTGCTCCAAGGAAGCAGCTGCCATTGCTGACACAATTTAGTCCGGAGAATTCTACTGGTTCGACAAATGTTGGCACAATCTATTTTAGCTAAAATTGAGTTCACCACTGAGAATCCCAATGCACCACTATTTTCTTCCTATGCATAATCATGAGATTGGACCTCTGAAGCTAAGCTTCATCATTTGAATAGCTTTGTCTGACACATCAGTTAGAAATCCCACAAAATCGTCACATGATTCTAATTTCTATCATAAAAGCTACGAGTTGCCGTTTTTTTACCCACTTTATAACTAATCATAAGAATAATACCGGTAAGAGAAATAAACTTATACTCAGTACAAATCCAACATTTAAAGTAAAAACCTTTTTAGAGAGACCTTAAATCATATTAGGAATCCAGGCAATGACATTACTAAACTTCCATGATAATAAGCACTAGCATAAACATATGTTAACTACATCGGGAAAACGGTAACAATAACATGTGTTAACTATATTCAGAGCATGATAGCAACAACATATGTTAACCATATTTGGAAAATGCTAACAATAACATATATTAACCGTATTCAGAGAATGCTGACAATAACATAAGTTAACTATATTTGGAAAATGCTTACAATAACATATAATAACTGTATTCAGAGAATGAAGACAGTAGCATATGTTAACTATATTTAGAGCATAATAACAACAACATATGTTAACTATATTTGGAAAATGCTAACTATAACATATATTAACTGTATTCAGAGAATGCTGACAATAACATATGTTAACTATATTCAGAGAATTCTGACAATAACATATATTAACTATATTCAGAGAATTCTGACAATAACATATGTTAATTACATCAAAACATGTTAGCATGTTAACTACATGCTTCCAATAATAGTTAACTACATTCTTAGCATGCTAGCAATCACACGTCAACTAGAATCAGAACATATAATAGCTGTAAACACTAACATAGGTTTACTGTATGCGAAGCTTGTTTAAACTGTTTATATACCTCATCAATCTTAACACTCCAAACTATGCCACAGTCTTGACCTACTAACCTCTGAAACAGTCCTAACTAAATACTACTAGTCATGACCTACTAACCTCTGAAAATGTCCGAACTATATGCTAGTACTGATCTACTAACCTCTGGAACATGTGGGTCCAGTTTTGCTACCTTTGGAGTAACATACTGCTGCAGAAGCGTGTTAGGTTTACGCTTTCGCCCAGACCTCCTGACATCACCGCTGTCATCGACATCGGCTCCCAACTCATTGTATGAAGCTTCCTGTTGTTCGAGATCTGTAATTAGCCAAACCAAATCACCACTGTTGCTACATCTGGAGCCGAATTACAAAGAATATTTCAGATAATGACAACACTGTTGAAAAGATGAGATCAGCTGCTCATAATTAGACCTATATGACAAAAGTGTCACCATTTTCGATTATGCCTGCGGTCCTTCCAACCTCGTCCCCCTTGCTCAGTTCGGATGCGATCTCATTGTCTAATTTCTTGAGAACATACTGCTCTAGGAATGTATTGGCTTTGATGACACTGTCATACTGGCCTGCAAAAAACACAACTGTTGATAAGAGTTGTCTTCCCAAGCTAAAAGTATTAGCATGAGATTCTTTCTAAACAAAAGCTGTAACTAAAGACAAATACTTTCATAAGACAAACATTACCATTCAACACCTATAGTTAAGCTGGACATAGTTTTAGGCAAAGTGCACCATATGTTGAATATTTTTATATTAGTTAATAATTTTTAATGCTTGAAAGCTATGAAAAATTAGAAAATCTTTTGACCTTGCAGCATTTAAAAAAAGGAGACAAGTTCAAACCAGTTGATTTTAACAGTTATCTCCGTTGGTAACAACATTCCTGTCAACTAAATAATTCTAATTCTTCCAATTAGTTGCAACTAAAGTTGTAACTAATGGGAACGTCTTAGAATTCTCTTGTTGAATTTCATTATTTGGAAGACTTAATCCGTTAATACATTAGAGTGTAGATGTACCTACATACGTAATGTGCTGCTGCTGGCATGTAAGTTTAAGACAAAGTGATTGCCAAATACTAACAACAAGCAATAAACTTATGAAGCTTTACAAAAATAAGAGAAAGGAGAACTAGGGGTCTCACAGTTGCTATGAGTAACCAAAAACTTCGCAGGTAGATGCAATTATGCAAATGACAACTATATTGCGCATCTTTGAAGCAGAGAAGTAAAACATTAATCTACTCTCAGAATATCAGACAGCCTAAAGGGTATAAACAGTGAGATTATAAATGCTGAGGCTATAAATACTGAGACTATAAATGCCAGACATCTTGAATACTAACCCTGCAAGACACAGAACTGCTGTCCCTCATCTCTCAAACAAGTCATTCCAGACTTGACCTCAAGGTCACCCCAAAACTGCTGCTGGTCATCAATCAGACTGAGTATGGTCGGGGAGACGACTAGAGAGGCGTGGCTAAATAGCTGTAAAGAAAAGTCAACCGTGAAATAGCAAAAAGAATGCTAACTGCATAAAATTGAAATGTATGATATAAAAATAAGGTGTTTAAAAAATTTCGAGAGAGAGAGAGAGAAAGCTCTCAGGCTACTTCCCGTGCAACGTGAGAGAAATTAATTCCATACAAAGGCATTCTTAAAATTTTCTGACACAATGATAGAATATCAAAACGACAAATGCGAGAACATATTTGGTTCAATGGCCAATGATTCACATACCTGCACATGCTGCACTCCAGCCTGTGCACTCATCACTGTAGCCAATGTCTTTTTTCTCCCCCTGAGAGTTTTCACTCCTTTTTTAGCATCATGCCCTTTGAGATGAAAGAGGAAGTCTGCTCGGCTGATGACAGCTTTATCACACGTCGGGCAGTGATAATGACTCCGCTGCTTGAAAACCCCGCAGTCTTGATTGCACTTGTAAATGGCCATTCCTGAAAAAGACAAGAAAATTTGCCAAATAAGATGCCTTTTGACTGCACGATAAAAACATAATAAACCGCTGAAGATCATCCACATGAATGAGAAGGAAGTAAACTCGAAATTAACTGACTCACATAGGACGTTGATTGGCTCATGTAAATGTACTAAACACCATGAATTAAAATACATCTGTTAGAGTCAACAAATGTATTCTAACTCATGGTGTTAAATGCAATATTTATGATGGCTGAGCTTTTAAAAAAATATATAATATACTAGAAAACGAAGTTGCATCTACATGCTTTAGCCTACCGGTGGCCAAAACTATCAAATTAGAGATATTATTTTCATCATGCACAGTAATGCAACATCAGTGTAAAATACTACAGCCATAGCATGCTACAAATCTGATTGCATAATAACCTACAAGGGTTGAGCAAAAATTTGCTCAACCCTTTTAGATTATTAAGAAATCCAGCAGCAACCCCTTGCTGGTTTTGCTTCCATATTAACAGGTTCAAAGATTATTATACAAGTTTACTATTTGATGCTTATAACTGAATTATAAATCATGACAAACCATGTTGCAACCGAAGATACATTCGTTTTGTTTAAAGCTTGGGCGTTCACTTTTAGAAATGATCTGAGAATTGGTAGATTGTATAAATACATCATATAAATAAATTAAACACTACTAATCACTATTTTTATGCTAGAACTAATCATTGTTTAACAAAAAATAAATTGATACACTGAAAAGGTAAGTTTTACTGTGATGTCACTTCATCACTAGAATTGAGACACGTTTACAATATAATTTTAGTAGCAACTACAACCCTAAAAACTATTGATAATATCAAGATAATAACAACTATAGCGACCACTAAGTTTTAAAAGCACCCCAAAAGCAACAATTCCAGAAATAAATCAGAATAGACACCATTGTGGCTGACTTGTCTCTTTGAATGCTCTTCATGAATATGCGTTCTCACAAGATCAGTAGAAGTGAAGAGACGTTTAGCTGGTTCACAAAATGGACATGGCCATATCCCATCTTCAATCTCTTGTAAAGTGACTTCCTGCCCATTTTTCAGGATTGTTGCACGCTTTAATGCCATATATATGGTGCTGCAAATGAATGGCAAGTAAAAAATTAAAAACAATAAGGAACAAACGTTGATTCTTTAAAATCAATGGCAAAATTGTGAGATTAAAAACCAGGAGACACCGTTTTTGCATTTATTCCAACTTGGCCAATGTTCGATACAGATACAATATATTAACCATATACACGGCTATGTATTTATCATGGAGTAGTGATGCTGAAATAATTTTTTGTGTTTTTTTTAATTATGACTATCCATTATGTTTGTTCTATGCATTGTTAATGTTCATGTCATGGTCATTTTATTTAGCAAAGTACTGCAATGGAAGACAAGAAGAGCAAGACATCTGTTGTAAGAGATATAGCAGCACCTAGTGACTACAACATAGCCAGTAAAAGAAAGGAGACGTTAGATAAATATCTTCCATTTGCAGAGAAGATTAAAAAGTACTGGCATACAAAAACAACTGCAATTCCAATGGTCATTAGATGAAATAACAGCTACACATCAAATGCGGCTGGCCCAAATACTAGCAACAATGAACAAAAGTCAGTTGCAAAAAAGCCAGCTATTGGGAATGGCTAAGATCTTAAGGCGAGTGCTCAAACTCCCACGTCGCTGGTAGGAGACATGGACTTGAGCAGACATTACCATCCACTTTAAAATATGTTTTATAACATAAAGATTAGGCATGAGAGAGCAAAAAATTACATCCGTATGCTCTGTTATGTCTAAACATAATATTAGGTAACGTAACAGAAGACATATAATCTATAATGATTTTAAATAGTGATGTATTTTAAAAATTGCATATGGTTAAAACTCGATGTTCGTTTCAAAAACATTTCCATTTCAATGAAAGTTCGGTATTCCAGTTCAAAATATAGCTACACGACGATGAAAAGGATAGGCTCAAACTTGTATCTTCTCACACTATCTCTGTAATACGGTAATACCCATGATTATTCGACTTTGTCTTAGAATACCATGTCAGTTTCTAAGTTACTGTTTTCAAGTGTTCCGCCAAACCCATTAGTGATGTATTCGTTGATAACGGTATTGGCAGAAATAATAATAACACTAAAATATGCATTCGAAGGGGATACATAAATCCAGATTTCCGTAGATTAGCCTCGTTATCAAAAACAAAACTGCAATCTGTACTACCGTAGTACACTTTGCCACCCATTGATAAATCGTAATGTCTCGATAATTACGATCAAAATACTGCACAAACAAACTAATAAAGGTCCTTGACATAGTAAGTTTTAAAGTACGGAGTGCTTATTTAATAGGGACACTATACAACACTGCGATATATCACATTATCAAAGCCGTATTATAATTATAGCTTCAGAGCCCGCATCAAGAACCGGAAACAAAAATGCTGTTTCCAAACAAACTCGATCGGCGTACTGATCTCTAATGGAATACGTATTCTTATTTTATGAATTTCCAAAAATTTTATGTTTGTATTACTACTCACCTTTTAATGGCCAATTACTCCTAGCTTATCAGCTAAAATAGCAGTAGAAAACTGGATTGATAATAACTAGGAGAGAAGTATGCTAAAAAGTATTAAGCTATCATAGACCCCATTTTTGCCACATGTTGGCACAAAATGCGTGTGGCCTCCAGTCTATCAGTATAGATTAATGTACATCGATTCCGGTCAGCAACACAAACAGTATCGATTACAATCGTTTTCATTGTACATATAGGTACGACTTGGGCGAATACGTATCTTACAATTCTCGACAAACAGCGAGTCAACTTTTTTCAATAAGATTGATACTTTTCCTAAAACTTTCACGTGTTCTGTGCGCCAATTTACACTTGTCACACTCGATCCAAGTTTGTAACCCGTTGATAAATTCTTGCCGCAGTCTTATGCATTGATTGCTCTGCCATGGAACAGGGAGATTATGCTTGTTCAGACGATGATAATACTATCAGTAATGTATGTCACATATGCAATAGCTGCATGCATCTTCAGTTTTGCAGCCCAAAAGAAGTTGGTAACAGCACTAAGCTGTAGGGTGGGATAATAGTCAAATTTAAAACCCATAGGTATTTTGTTTGGACTGGGTGGACTAGATTAGCTTCTGTTTTAGCAGTTACCCAGTTTTAGTGAAAGATCATACTGAAATCTTCATCTTGTTTTGAGCCTCATACACAGGCACAAAACTAAAAATGTTATCATCATTAACGGTGTTGTAGTCAGACCTGCCAACCCAAGAGTGGGGCAATGCGTGAGATTTGGTTTTGGGGCAATTGATGTATAAATGATAGTATATATAAAATTGTGGAAATTGGGGCAAAAATCTCACGCATTTTCATTTTTTCTTTGGGGTGAATGCGTGAGTTGTGGAAGAGTTGAGGGTTGCGTGAGAGTTGGCAGGTATGGTTGTAGTGGGGCATCAAGTTCTGCGTATTTGAAATAAATTGTTTCAACAATTTGAAAAGATGGAGATGAGAGAACACATTTTTCGCGATAATGTTTTGGGAGTGCTAGGTTTGACGTATCAATTATTTGGAGCTACCTTAAGTAGTGGCATAGAGACTGCAAATGTATGTTCTGTTGGTGTTAAGATTGACAAACTGACTGATAAAATGCTATCAAATCAAGCTCAGTTGCCAGCTGTGACCAATGTCATGCCTAACCACTGATCTCTATTTGTTGTAAATAGTTGCAGTAAACTAAGCTAAGTACTGCAATGAATAAATAGACCTCTCTAATTTATATTATTTAACTGTTAAAGTATACCATGTTGTATCATCCAGTTATTAGTGTTTTTCTCACAATATCAATTAGCAAAAATACACAATGGGACATCATCTATTTATTTGGGTTGTATTAGAAAAGCTATATTACTTTACATCAATCGCTGTACATTACTTCACACCAGTGACTGGTTACACCACTCTAATACACATTCATGGTTCAAGCTAGCCTGTCTTGACACACTGTTGTTTTTGCAGAGTTGTCCCCCATCAAGCGGGTGAGCAACACAACAGCCTGTCACAAGGCGTACTGCACCTGATGCCTCAGCTGCACTGAAAGGGAGTTATTCTCTTCCGTCTATGCGGCTTGGCTGCGATGTTATGGCGGTCGCTCCATTGGTAATCATAACGAATTTCGCGCAAAAATTTATGTAGAAAAAAATAAGATTACAACGTTTAACCAAAGACCAGTCTCTGTTGTAAACGTTAGTAGAACTTAAGAATAAAATAAATTGAAAATAAAATCTATAAGAACAAATAAAACTGACTGATACAAAAATAGAAAGAAAACTGACTGAGTGCACAAATAACGACATGTTGAGTCGCTTTTGTTGCCTAAGTTCTCAAGTTCTACTAAAGTTTACCGCAGAGACTGGTCGCTGGTTATACGTTATAATCTTATTTTTTCTACACAAATTTTTGCGCGAATTCCGTTTTGATTACCAATGGAACGACCGACATAACATCGCAACCAAGCCGCATAGACGGAAGAGAACAACTCTCTATAACTGCAGCTGATGCATCAGGTACAGTACGTCTTGTGACAAGCTGTTGTGTTGCTCACCCGCTCGACGGGGGGACAACTCCGCAAAAACAACAGTTTGTCAAGACAGGCTAGGTTCAAGCATACTCTTTCAGATTTTTCATTGTGTACACAACACTAAAGTTACACCTAAAAACATCCTTAAGGAATAATAAAATTATAACAGAAATTGCAGACTAAACACCAGCGTCGGCATTATACACTTAGTTTTACAATTGATATATAGTTCATAGCTTGAAGGAGGTTTATCAACAATTTGTGAACCTTCCTCACAGAGCATCTATTTGTGATAGGATCTCGGACTACGTTTAAGAAGTGGTATAGACTTGGGTGATTTGAGGGATGGTAAAGGGGTTGAGTTTAATATAGATGAGGAGACACTGCCGAAACCAGACACTCAGCCAGGTAAGCACTTCTGCTCACCCCCAGCACAACTTAATAACTACCGGTAGTTTATATTCGTTGGAGATTGTATTCATGAGTATAAATATTTAGCTTTTAGTACGTACTCAGAGAGTTACGTTGATAGCGTAAGGCGATTGTCAATGTATGCATATGGGGAATTTAGTAGATAACCAAATTATGCAGGTTCTGGATGGTGTCATCACTGCCTCATCCATTAGCAAGCATTTGGTACAGATCCATAAATAAGCCCAAGCTGTTTAACCAGAATTTGAATATCATGTAGCAAATTTATCATAACCATCTAACTTCCTCCATTTCTATCTGAGGTTTTATCATTCTGGTTGGAGATTACTGGTTGTAACACCGGTAATGTACGTTAGATGCTCCTACAACGCAAATAATTTGTTCCAGGGATGTTTATGTTATAGAGGTTTTATGTTATACTGACACCCAAATACATGCAAATTGTCTAATCTGCTCTAAGATTTCCTCAAACTCACCCTTTTGGCAATACCAAAAGAAAAAAAACTAGACTCAACTTTTTAATTTGTTGGCTGTATCGCAACTGTAATATTATTAGTTCGCATCGACAACTTGCCTCATTTTTCTGATCAATTTCACTGGTTTTATAAACAATGATTGCGGTAATTTTACAATAAGTTGATGGGAAACGCACATATTTGACGTCCATTTTTAATTATTTATTCCAGGCAGCAAAATCTATTCTAGAAAGTAAAACTAATAACAAATATTTCATATGTCTACAATAAAGCAAAACAAAAATATATTTTACTATCAAAGAGTAGTGTCTACCTGTTCGTCGTCTATCAGTATCCAGGGGTCAAGGTTAAGATAAAAGATTACTTTCGTCGATACTCCAACTCGTGAGATTCAGATTAGTAGACCGACACTAACACCTGCACCAATCAATCGCCTTTAAAGGTTGACTTACAACAAAATTCACATTACGGTTATTTGGTATCATAAGATTCACCATGTCTTACTCTGTTGTGTTGTAGGTGCAAAATATATGGGAATGGGATTACAAGCTCTTAAAAGCTCAAAAGCGAACAGTTAATCACAGCCACACGAGACCGCCGTAGTTTGGATTCGCTTTCCAAAACGGCTCAAATGAGACGTAGTTGTTACAGGATGGTTTCTGTTTACACTTTCATGCAACCTCATTCGTCGAAATATTTTCACAAATATAGTTCACGCATTCAATAAAACCATGTCAATTGTTCTTACGCGTCTGTTTTATTGTCATTGTAATGCTGTCGCTTTTAGCACTGATATCTTATAACTTACCGTAAAAAATCGTTAAACTTTATAACCCTAGCTCGAAGTACATTTCATTGTCTGATAATCGTGATGAGCCTGTTGGTCACCTGTGATAATCGAAAAGTGCTGCAAAAATTATTTGCGAAGTATTGGGTCACATGATCAGATTACGACTTGCCGATTAGACCAAACCGAAACAAAACTGTAAAGTAGCGAGCATCTATATTTGATACGGGGTCTTCGGTAAAACCCGAAGTGTTTGTCGTAAACTAGTACTACGATAAGTTTTATATTGAGCTTTTTATTGGCCTTTCAATTCACGTGAGAACATCACGTGACAAGACGATAACCAAACTATAATGAATACGTCAGAGACATAAAGAGATTCCAATTTACGGCGGCTTTTCGTTTTTGAGCTTTTAAGAGCTTGTAATCACATTTCCACATATTTGCCACCTACAACACAACGAAGTAAGACATGGTGAATCTTTTGATACCAAATAACTGTAATGTGAATTTTGTTGCAAGTCAACCTCTAAGTATTTATTAACAATTGCGCAGCTACCTATGATCCATTTTGTCAACACATCTGACAATCTATCATGACGAACTAAATTGTCATGTAAGTTATATATATAATGTATATACATAGGTACATCATTTTTTCTAACAAGTGCTGCGAGATATGTTACCATGGAAATCGAATTGGAGAAGTTGCCTCTACTTGACACTACGTTATATGAAATTTATCACATAGTACAAGGCAAAAGCTTTGCATAATTTTTTTATGTTATTTGGAATTTACGTTATAGGAGGAATACCTTATAGGAGTGTCTACTGTTGTTAGAGCGTATTGGGCCGCGCTGCACCGCTGCGGTAATATTTGGAATAGTTACAAAGTTTACAACTGAATAGTTTTTTGTCATCTTTAAGAGAAATGTCCAAGTGCCAGTCATTCCACCTACAACACAACAGAGTAAGACATGTGAATCTTTTGATACCAAATAACTGTAATGTGAATTTTGTTTCAAATCAACCTTTAAGAAAATGACCAAGTGCCAGTCTAACAGAAGCTTGTGCTGCATAAGCAGCAGTGGAATAGCTTAGTCAGCATACCAGCATAGCATAGATTATTGTACACATCGCATGCTAAGAGAGACTAATTCAAAATCAGTTTACGCTTAAGTCGAATAAAAAACTGCTCAAGTTCACTTTTTTGTCCAATGTTTTGGAAAACTGTTCACTCAAAAAGTCGTGAAGCAGCTATGGCCTAGAGCTCTGGGCAACCTGACCTCTGAACAGGAGGTTGGAGTTCAATTGATTAGAAAATCTCACCAGTATTGACAGGAATACTATCCAGCCTTATACTGCTCAGGTCTCCTGTAGAAGAGGCTCCCTCGCCACTGGACTCAGAGATGTCCAGAGCTAACATGTCAGAGCCTTTGTTTGCACAACACATGGTCTTAAAAACACATACGGTCTCTCTTTGCAGTAAGCTAAGCAGACAGCATACCTCATCTTGGAGTGGTTGCTCACACATATACACACTCATATTAGAATACAGCAGGGTAAATGTCCACAAAACTTTGTCAACTGGTTTGTGTTAAGAACTGTCAATACTGGATGAGCTGATCTCGATTTCCTAAGTTGAGGAAAGATCTGGATTGGAATCTACACGTGCAATTATTTGGTTATTGGTTAAAGTATAATATGGTTCATTATGGTGAAGCTAAAGGCCGATTCCTTAGTTTTAATTTTGCCAGACACGAGAGTTTCTGCTACATTCATAGAATAAAAGGACAGGTTTGATGCTAAATGCGACCACAACAAGTTTTCTTTTTAATTCCTGAAACATAACAAATATACTTTACTAACTAATCTGTTTTGGTTATATCTCAGACAAAGAGGTTGATTTACTGCCTCAGTTGGCTCGGCTGTATTCACTGTCCTAATTCTAAATGACACAACATAATAGACTTACTCTAAGTTGAAAGTATGATTGTCTGACGGTAGCTGTTTATCACCGATTGTACTTCTATCACATTTCTTTTAGGGCGTGACATAATTGGCAGCATATTAAATATAAACATAAAATGTACACATTAAATCTAAACAAAGATTTTTTTTCATGTTCTAATATGCTTTAAATAGCATTGACCAATGTAAATGAAGATAATATCTATCTCTAAGCATGACTGCTCAGCGAACGAGTATAACTGGAGTGGCTCAGAACCTGGTCACGTGACGGGGGAATTTTCTGTTTTTGTCTAATATTTAATATCTCATGCCAAATCTTACCAATTTTTTCGAGATTTATATTTTTTTTATACATTTCTCTATTTTTCTATACATTTTTCTATACATTTTCCAAATACCTCTCTGTGTACAATAATCTTATGCAAGATTCTGCAACTATTTATGCACATTTTTGCATAATATCTTATCTCATATTTCTTAACAGTATCGGGTTATTAATATTGGGTTATTGTAATATTGCTGTGATAGAATATAGCATTGTGGCCAGTGTCTAATATTAATCATGATGCATGATTAAATGCAACTGGGCATGTGCAAGACATGTGACAAAAACAGAAAATTCCCCCGTCAAGTGACCAGGTTCTGAGCCACTCCAGTTATACTCGTCCCTGCTCAGCACGGCCATGTCCGATTTTGTTAAAAAGTGAGTCATGAGAGGATTACTCCAAATTAAAAGTATAATCGTCTGACCGTAGCTGCTTGTCAACTGCTTGTTTCCTTTAGGGCTCTTTGATTGTAATTTTCAGTAAATTATAATTTTTAACATTTTAGAGTATTTATCTAACAGAAATCTGACAATGACATCATCGTAATTAATCAGCCTAATGACAGCAGTTCATTATGTACCATTAACTTCTGCTGTAGATGAAACATGCAGCTACTTTGAGCATGGGGAAGTCTACAAGAATTCAGAGCTGCACACATTGGGAGAGGATGATTCGTCAGATGAGGAAAGCGATCAGGTCAGCTTTGAGAGGCTGCGGCAGCGCATGACACCAATCACAAAAGATGAAGGTCAGCTTTAGTTTACCATTTTTATATATGCTAGATGTCAGAAAAGTTAGTATTTAACACCTGTTTGCTGCTGTATCCAATGATTGATTGCATATTCAATTGGTTGAAAAGAGCTATTTCACCACTAGTATGCTTAAAACTGAAATAGGATTGTCATTTCTATTGATTTGAAGCTTTTTGGGATTTAAAGATGAACTTATACAACATTTTAGTAGGTTTTATCAAGAAGTATCGGTATTTTTCTATCATTTCCGATTGTTTTTCATGTTTGAGGTGATCTGACTGACAGGATGCTTCAAGATGAGAATCAACAAAACTTGATCGCGGTAAAAACGCTCGGGTCAAGCAAAAGTGTGATGATGACGGCTATAGTTGCAAAGAGACCAACAGAATAGAGACGTGTAACCCTACAACTTGAACGTAATATCCGATATCAACTATAGCAACTAGTGACGTCATTTTGCTGTATTTCACTTCTGAGCATTTTAACTGCGATCAAGTTTTGTTTCCTATAAAAGCAAATTACAGAAAAATCCCGATACTTTTAATAAAATCTAATAAGATTTTGTGTAACTTTGTCTCCATGAACAGGTCATCATTTCTTTAGTATATCTTAATTGCCTTACCACAAGTAGCATAAAATACTAATACAGTAGACGCTCCTATAACGTAAGCAATCCTTTCCAGTAACGCTTGCGTTATAGGGAATTTATGTTGTAAGAACAGTAAAATACATGTAAACTGCCTAATCTATTCCAATATCTTTCCAAACTCTCCCCTTTGGCCATGGAAAAAGAAAAAACTTTGCACAACTCTTTTAATTTGTGGGATGTACTGTAACTGCAGAATTATTGGTTAGCATCAACAATTTTTCTCCTTTTTATGATCAATCTCACTGGCTTTATAGACCATGATTGCGGTAAATTTACAAGTGGATAGAAACTGCACATATTCGACGTTCATTTACAACGATTTGCTTATTTTTCTAAACAGCAAAGTCTATTCTGCAAAGTAAAGCTAATAACAAATATTTTGCACGTCTACAATACTTGGCAAAACAACAAAATCTTTTTGCTATAAAAAGCAGTTCCACCTGTTTGTCGTCTATCACTATCCAGGTGTCAAGGTTAGGATTAAAATAATTTTTCACGATACTCCAACTCGTGACATTAAGGCTGGTAGACCAACGCTGTAATACCTGCACCAATCATCGCCCTTGTATTTATGAACAATCGCGAAGCTATCCTATTCGCCTTTTTGTCAGCATTTTAACGATCTATTACAATGAGCTAGAATGTCGCGAAAATTATATATAATGCTAAACACACGGCGGTTTTTCTTCCGCAAGAGTGGAATGATAAACTAACATTCAAATCGATTTTGAAAACTTGCCGACTTGACACTTTACGTTATATGGAATTTTTTACGTAGTAAGAAGTAAAAACTCATAAATTTTTTACGTTATCTGGAATTTACGTTATAGAAGGTATATGTTATAGGAGCGTCTACTGTACTCCATTAGGTCAGAAGTCACGCATATTTGCTTGCACCTGTAGGTGTGGTCAAACGGATCTTGAGACCTGGCATGGGTCCGGCTATAGAAGATTTTGTAAAAGCGCTGCAGGAAAAGGAAATGGAGAAGCCAGAAAAAGAGAGACGGCCTTTATCTGAGGAGGATATACAAGTTGCCTGTAGGAGTCTCTTTTGAATTCAGATCTCATGCCTATTCCCTACTTGTTGTATATTAAAGTAGTTTTCCTTTAATGCAGTATTCGGAACAGATGCCGTAAAACGGCTTGGATAATTGGTATATTATATTAGTATGCTGGTAGTCGTGTGCCATGAGAGATCATCATGTGTAATAAGTACTGTAAAACCTCTATTTGAATGCCACGGCGCTCTATTTTTCAACCCTTCCACTATAGCGACGCTGTATTAGAGTTGACTTTCAAATAAAGGATGGCGTTGTATTTTTAAACACCTTGTCAAAATATTTGGAAGATAAATTTAACCTTTATAAGCGAATGTCGCCAATATTTTACACTCTCCTTCAGGCAGAGCGACATCAACCCTTTTGGAGGCAAGAAATTTGCTAACTTACCTTCAACTTGTCATAGATCTCTAAATAATTATGCTTGAGGAAGCTGATACATGTCTCTACCAGTTGATATCTATTGCTCGCAATTAATTTTATAATATATTTAACAGAGTTGCATAAAAGATCATTGCACTCATTGATATGTTTGTTACAGTTAGCAGCCAAAACTGGTTTTTTATGTCCAATAGAACATTGACATTGGCGATCCATTGTAAGCCAAGTTTATATAACTGCAATGATGCTATCAAATAGTATGCTATAAACCTGCAAGCTTATAAGTTATATAATAATAATAATCTATCAAATGCTACAACTAGATATTCAAGAACATGTGACATAAACAAACCATATTTATAATACATTGAGAAACAAAAATCAACATTTTTTAAAACAAAAATATTAGCACCATTTGCTCAACTTGTCAATTGCATAAGGCTAAAATTTGCTTATAAATGATAACTCCAAGTTTGTGGATACGTGGAAAAATTATTGAATGTTATCTTGTACCCATTCCATGATAAATATCTTTGATATTTTAAAAGAAGTTGTCCTTGAGTATGCTTAGGGAACTTGAAAGCAGCTTAACCATTGGCTCCTGTAGAAAGGACATGGCCCACTGAAAATACCAAAAGTGGTCTTATTTCAAATTTGTAAGACTGAATGTTTTTATGTTGAATGAGCAGATCTGATACAAGTATTAACGCCATGCTGTCTCACTATATACATCATTTTGGGCAAGTCTGGGCACATATTTTTTCGGAGCGTTTTTATCGCTCGCTATCAATTTTGGTCGATTTTAATCTTCAAATATCTTGCCAATGAGGTCGCCTAAAACAACAAACAACATATCAACTGATAGAGAAAAATCGATACTTTCTGTTAAAATCAACTAAAATTTGACGCAATCACATCTTTAATCAGTTAACCATTAAACAGTTCTGTTCGTTGCACACCCATTGACCAACCTTAAACCACCCATTGACCAACCTTAAACCACCCATTGACCAACGTTAAACCACCCATTGACCAACCTTAAACCACCCATTGACCAACCTTAAACCACCCATTGACCAACCTTAAACCACCCATTGACCAACCATTGCACACCCATTGACCAACCTTAAACCATCCATTGACCAACCTTAAACCACCCATTGACCAACCTTAAACCACCCATTGACCAACCTTAAACCACCCATTGACCAACCTTAAACCACCCATTGACCAACCTTAAAACACCCATTGACCAACCCTAAAACGCAGGCCAATCTATTTTGGTTAATGAAATAAAAATTACAAGTTTATTTCTATTACGTTGCTTACGCATACTCCATTTCTTGCTGCCTCGTAGATCACTACTCTGCCAGTCAGGAAGGAGAGAGTGAGCCGTATGATGTGACATACCTACGTGACCAACGGCCACAGAAAGCCTTTCTCAATGACGAGTTCTTCCCCGGCTTCAAACTTGCTCTCTGCAGCATGAAGGAGAAAGAGGTTGCAGATTTTCTTATCAGTCCTGAGTATGCATTCGGAAAGCTGGGATGTGCCCCTAGGATCAAACCCAACGCCACTCGTAAGAGTTTTGCTTCCTGTTGTCAATCTGCTTTCATCCAAGTCGAAGTTTTTAAAGTGTGTCAGTAGCTAACCTACCAATTTACAAACGCGATTACAGGAGAGTTAACTTTGGTTCATTTCAGTGTAGTGTACTTGAGGAACAGTACTTAGTAAATTAGTGTGTTCGGGCATTAACAGTCGTATCATTATTTTCCTTCATCATTTTCGTAGAACTTAGTCTATAAAAAGTTTTTTAATAACTCTTAAAGTTCAACTTACACAAAATTTTAGTAGATTTTATCAGAAAATATTCATAGTTTTTCTGTTATTTGCAATTATTTTGTTGTTTGAGATGATCTGATTGCCAGGATGTTTCAAGATTATGATCGACAAAACTTGATCACAGTTTAAACACTCAGAAGAAAATAAATACATGCGAAATGGTGTCACGAGTTGCTAGCTTTGCTATAGTTGATATTATCTATTGCATTCAAGTTGCAGCATTACACATTTGTACTTTGTCGGCCTTTGTATAACTATAGATGTCATAATCACACTTTCATTTGATCTGAGTGTTTTAACGCGATCAAGTTTTGTCGATTTTAATCTTGAAGCATTCGGGCAGTCAGATCACTTTAAACATCAAAAACAGTTGCAAATGGTAGAAAAATACCAATACTTTCTGATAAAATTCACTACAATTTTGGGCAAGTTTATCTTTAATTCCCTCTCAACCTACGTTATTGGTGTTACTTGTATATTTTGTTACAGTGAGATACAAGATAGAGCTAGTCAAGTACTGGGCAACAACGGAACTCGATACATATGCAAAGATGTCTAGGGTGAGTGAATTAACTCATTCTACTCAAGAACTTGTATTTTCATTCAAAATTAGAAATTTGATGGATTTCTTTAGTTGCAAAAACAAGTATTTAAAATGCATATTGGTTATACAGCCACTAAAATGTTTATCGGTTGTACAGTACACCCTCTGGATACGTTTTTAATCCGCTCTAGTGTTGGCATCGTATGGTGAAAAAATTATATGGAGGGGTATAGAAACCATAGTGATTATATAATTCAAACATCTTCTGGTAAAAATCATCAAAATTTTATACAAGTACTGTACATATTAAAAATTAGTAACAAAATAGTATGTTAACCTTAGTAACTATTGTTACCTACAGTAACTTAAGTATATGTAGTGTATTTATTGGTTATATTCTGCGTTAAAATGTAACATTACAATGTGCTATGTGCAGTACGTACCGTAGAGAGTTGTTACCTTCAAGACAGACGTATGTATAATGTAAACTTTTAATTCACCTTAATAAGTTTGGTTTACTAAACACACACACTTAAAGCTAAGTTTTAGTACATATTTTTACTATTTTACTGAATTTCAACTTTTTATCACTAAAATTTTATCACCCATCAATTTCTGGCCTCGTTTTCACTATAATTTAATAGGGAAAATTTTATAAATCTTCACTATAAGAATTTTTATAGTGATGGGGGAGGGGAGAGAGAACGACTCCGTGTGCATGATTACAACTGATCAAGCAAAGTTTGTATATAAAGAGTGGTTAAATTAAATTAGTTCTTCTGTGAGAAAGTTCCTTCCTATAGAAGGTAATCTTTATTTTTGGAGACACAAAACAACATCACTTCATGCATAAATCTCGTGAGGCTGCTCAATGTCTTGGCGGTTATCAAATAATTTTGTTGAATGTCTTAAGCTTATAAAAAGTGGTTATTTCTGTTGAGTCTGCCAACCATAGATCTCAGCCTTGAAAACTTTAGTTCAGTATATAAACCTACACTGGCTGTGATAGCAGCTTCATTTCTGACATCGTGTATAATTGCAAAAATCTGCGCTTAGTGTGAGAAACTCAACTGTCAAGCTGTCAACTGTATTACCCTTTGAGAATGCAGTAATGTAAAAAAGACCAGACAAACACCTGCTAAACATGCCAGTTCTTGGTTTGACACTTACTCATTCCCTCTCTATAGTGTATTTCCTGTTTAATATTGCTCACTCAGTAAAGCGCTCCATCTACTCACTGATGCCACTCAAAGTTGTGTGCACTGAAAAGATGCTTTGGTTTCATGTGGTCATGTGTATTGACAAGAACTGACATGTTTAGCAGGTGTTTGTTTGATGTACTGCTTTTCAAAAGAGTTCTGTGTAACATAAGCCTTTAGCATTATATATAGCATTGTATATTACATAGTACATTATATAGCATTGTCTTCTACTTGACCTGTAGTCTGTGCCATACATGTTAAAGTTTCTGTCATTTGTAATTTGTGATGTGCTTGAATTTTTACACCTGGTCAGGAGGAGAAGAGAAGCGTCCCTGTTTCCAAGTTGGTGAA
The DNA here is from genome assembly GCF_963576615.1 of Watersipora subatra. NCBI lineage: Eukaryota > Metazoa > Bryozoa > Gymnolaemata > Cheilostomatida > Watersiporidae > Watersipora > Watersipora subatra. The sequence continues at coordinate 10,694,790 of NC_088710.1, read as the reverse complement.
GCTCTGCAGCAGGCAGAGAGAGAACGCTAACAAACTTTACGAGAATGGAGACTTTAAGGGTGCAAACCATCTCTATGGAAAGGTGAGTAGGGTTTGTAAGTTCTGCTACTATTCAGTTTGCTTTGAAGATGTGACAGTATCCGAGTGGATCCATTATGTTTGTTTCAATTTTAATCATTTGTATATATGTCTCTGTGAGCTTGGATAGGTTTGTCCCAAATGAGCACATCTGAACAACATCGTGTTTATTATTTTTGCCATGCATGTACATGCTCGCATGGCCTATTACTTAGCAGCTGTAAAGGTCAGTAGTTGGTAGTCGTTGTGCCAAAAACAGACCAGGGGAGGCAAGTCTAAAGATAGTTTGGGCGTAAATCAAAATAAGCATTGGGTTTTCAAATCCTAGTTTTCTTTCTCCCTACAATTTTTGAGCACACTATTATGAAAAGAAATGGCCAACTGAGTTTTTATTATGAGCATAGTTGCAATTCTATGGTTGGCTCAACACACTGTCCAGATGGGTTTTGTGTGTGAAACTTGATTGATATTACGTAAGGAAGAAAAATGGTTGCAGTATGTATATCTATTTACTTATAAAAGTCTTATTGTCTTGTAATTTTGTTTGATGCCTTCAAACTGGTCTATCAGTCGTTCGTCTGCCCAGTTAGAGCAACAAAGTTATAGAAATGAAAGTCGGCTTCATATGAAAAATGAAAAACTTCTTCATGAAAAATCTGTGTTGTACTGGAATTGAACTCGGAACCTCCAGTTCTGCTGACAGGTGTACTATCCATTTCATTATGCGTAAAACTAACCATACCATGGAGTAATTGTGCACATACTTATTACATTTGCCAATTTTTAATGCTGCTTGGTTAAAATAAAATGCTTCAGCTAGTACACTTGGAGATAATGATTAAGTGAGAGATCATGACACAATCTTTTTTTCTAACACTGGCTTCAGAGGGAGTCTTATTGTAGTAAAGATTTGGACTAGCTTATGTTACTTCAATTCATTGGGTAAAGAAACTTAACCAATTACAAATAAATTTTCTATGTGAAAACTTTTTTATTACCAACAAGGTCATTCAGCTAGCCCTTCCTATAGTAAGAGCGATGTTTGTGACATTAAAAAATTATCATGTGACTGAAGAGTTACAATAGCAGACTGGTAGACTTAATATGTGAAAACAGGTTTGCTCCAAAAAATGTTGGTCTTATTTGGCAATCTTAGACCTTCCTTTTTCGATGTAAGTTTGTTACATATCTCTGATTAGACGCTCCAAATACGCTTTCGCATGCATGAAGGACAATTACCTTAAATGTATTGTTCATGGATTGTTGGCGTGAACGCGGTGTAGCAACATGCATTGAAGATGAAAGAAAGCCCGAGCAATGCTGGCTTGTTATACTTGGGGGTGTATCAGTACCGAGTCCGGTGAGCATAGCTTGTTTCTCATAGTGAACATATTTTAGATAGAAAATATAGATGCACGCTACGCACGATACAGCTGCACGAGACCGCCATAGTTTGGATTCTCTTTCCAAAATGGCTCAAATGTGGCGTAGTTGTGAGAGATGATTTCTGTTTACACTTTCATGCAACCTTATTCGTCGAAATATTTTCACAAATTTACTTCACGCATTCAATGAAACCATGTCTATTGTTTTTTCGCGTCTATTTTATCGTCATTGTAATGCTGTCACTTTTAGCACTGATATCTTATAACCGTAAAAATTCATTTAATATTTTAACCTTACCTCGTAGGAGTACATATAATTGTCTAATAATCAAGATGAGCCTGTTGGACACCTGTGATAATCGAAAAGTGCTGCAAAAATTATTTGCGAAGTATTGGGTCACATGATCAGATTACGACTTGATGATTAGATCAAGTCGAAACAAAACTGTAAAGTAGCGAGCATCTATATTTGATACGGGGTCTTCGGTATAACCCGAAGTGTTTGTCATAAACTAGTGCTACGATAAGTTTTATATTGAGCTTTTTATTGGCCTTTCAATTCACGTGAGAAGATCACGTGACAAGACGATAACCAAACTGTAATGACTACGTCAGATAAATAAACAGATTCCAATTTACGGCGGCTTTTTGTTTTTGAGCTTTTAAGAGCTTGTAATCACATTTCCACATATTTGGCACTTACAACACAACAGAGTAAGACATGGTGAATCTTTTGATACCAAATAACTGTAATGTGAATTTTGTTGCAAGTCAACCTTTAAAAAGAAACTGTTTTGTGTTCGTGATAATTGGAAATCTCTATTTCATGAATGTCCGTGTGCGTGGATGGCCCTGAAATGAGCTTATTATAAGACTAGAAAGTGTTTCGGTCTCAGTATTGTTATCTCTGCAAATCATCAGGTGTGAGATAAATCGTTATTACAATACTATATCGCTTATACGATAGACGATATCTCTTTAAATAGTGGCGATTTGAAAATCGTCTAACCTAAAAAATCACCAAGCAATTTGCCATATCGGGAAACTCTATTTATCTTAAACGATATTATCTTGTCACCGTAGTCGTCTTTCCTTACCTCAATGCAATGATGGGAGATAAGATAACTCACTGTTTTCAACAAAGTCTCCTTTCAAACACCGTTATTCTGAATCTAATATGAACTAATACCCTGGCAGGCAATACGAATACTAGAAGATGCCAACCTGCAGGATGACAAGGACGAGGAGGACCAGCGCCGAAGTCTTCTCAAGCTCTATCTCAACCGGAGCATTTGCGCTCTCAAACTCTCTAGGTGGGACCAGGCCATAACCTTCTGCAATAAAGCGCTGGACATTGAGCCAAGGAATGCCAAGGCTCTTTACAGGTGTGTGTTTTGGTGAGCCTCTGAACAGGCATGGCCCTGTATTGAATAAACGATTGAACAGATGTTAGCAGAGAATTTCTGGAGTCTGAGAAGCTCCAGCACCTGATAATTTAATTTTTAAAAACATTATTGGTCAGCCTGTAAATGGGAAAAGTACTATTTTGAAATAGTACTTGAAATAATATTAAAATGTAACGTTACATTTTAATGCAGATATTAACCAATAAATACATGACATATACTAAAGTTACTGTAGGTAACTATAGGTACTAAGGTTAACATACTATTTTGTTACTAATTTTTAATATGTACTGTACTTGTATAAAATTTTGATGATTTTTACCAGGGGATGTTTTTATTATATAGTCACTATGGTTTCTATACCCTCCATATAATTTTTTCACCGTACGATGCCAACACTGGAGCGGATTAAAATCGTATCCCGAGGGTGCACTGTACAACCAATAAACATTTTAGTGGCTGTATAACCAATATGCATTTTAAATACTTGCTTTTGAACCTAAAGAAATCCATCAAATTTCTAATTTTGAATGAAAATACATGTTGTTCACTAGAATGAGTTAATTCACTCACCCTAGACACGCACCCTAGAATATCGAGAAAAGAATTAGAAAGAAATGAATGAATAGGCACTTCAGAAGGAAAATAAAGAATATAACTTTTCCACTGGCAAATGACACACCAGTCTTTGATAGTTATGGAATCGACTCTGGCTGTAGAGATTAATTGTATGCCCATTAACCACCATTATGGAGGATTTGTCCCTATTTATTTGTGTTGCCTGTCAAGAACACCATCATTGGAGACAAAAGAACATACTTGGAAATGTGTAATCGCTGCCATTCTTGGCTAGTTTTTAATTCATTAATTATTCTTATCACTCATAGGATATGAGTTTTAAGATGCTCGTCATTTTGCAATAGAATTGTTATTTGTCTGCGCGTAGAATTGATGGCTGATGAATGGACTTTAAGGATTTTTACACGTGAGAAACATTTTTTGTAAATGTGTGACGACAAACTGGGTCAGACGGTTTTTGCATTACAAGTGTTTAGTTTTATGTGGTCAGGCTTGAATCCATTATTTTTTAGATTTTTTATGTAAAAAATTTTAACATCTTTATTCTTACTCAAAAAATAAGAATAGCCAAGCATTGGCTGTTGATTCATTGGGTTGATAAATGGGACAAGATATGTAATATATAATTAAGTTTTCATCCGGTGGTCGCGCTGCAACAACTCACATAGCGCTGCAATGGCAACAGCTGTGTTGCTCTCATTCTATCGTGATTCATTGTTTTTCTTTGCAAAGGAAACACCCGTGTGATGTGCCATCTTTGTACCATGGAAACGGTCTTAGCGGCTAATGATATCGCACTTGAGCATGCGTATAGGTCTTACTTTCTTGGTGCTTCATATGCGTACATGTGGGTCATGCAATCATCGCTCTACTATAGTACCCTATGGAAACATGCTCTGCTTGTTGGCCTAGTCTAGGGTTTCGGCACTGGCGCTTCGGCACGGGCGCACTCGAGTGTCGCTAGACAATTGTCATATGGAAACTTGGCGATTGTTTATAGGAAGCAGAGTCTGTAGAATACAAGGGTTCTTACATTGTTGATAAACACGCTGTCAAAATCGGCATCATTTAATTTCAAAGTTGACTAGTGATCACATGGTCCTTAGCTGTGTTGAAGATGTCATCAACTTTGAAAACAAATTTAGGTTGTGTGTAAGATCCACCATTTTTTGGTACAGTTAGTTTTCTTTTACCCAGACGGGAGCGCAGAACAAAATCTTTAAAACTCTATGTATCGTGTGTATGCGATAAGCACTTGCTTAGGTCTACACACATCCATAAACTTGGAGTTGTCCTCTACATGCCACTTTCAACTATATATGAATAACATGATAATTACTCTATTGATTGCACTCGAATGAATCTAATGAAGCATTTTGGCGTCCTACGTGTTTGTGATAAGGCAACCTAAAAACATTCCACTATTCATAAAGATATCAGTCTATGGTTTGTAATGATGGTCGGTCACATTCGCTTAGCCGCTGTCAATGTACATTATCTAACTCGGTTATCGTCTACCTTCATATTGTCTAATCAAGGCAAAAATGATTAGAATTCTTCTATAATTGAGAGGGGTGTCCGCATAGAATGTGAATCTCTCATATGGATCCCATCGCGTAACCACCCACTCCTCCCCCCCCTCTTAAGTGTAAGAAATGCAAAAGCCCCCTTTATGATTTCGATCGGCAGCGAACATTAGTGATTTTGAACATTTTTAACAGTGATAATAGTGATAAAGAGAAATTGTATGCAGATTACTCAAGGAGAGTAAGAAACTAATTTGAAAAATAGTTAAATATTTTAAATACTAGTCAATACTAGTAATAGTATTTAATATAGTAATAGTATAATTTTAAATAATAGTCAAATACTAGATGATGCAACAGTTTGCAAGTGCACGCTAGAATATTGGCTCCTCCGTCTATGAACAATAAGGTCTCTCTCTTATGTTCGGGCAGACATTGTCAGAGATTTGTTGGTTTTAACAACATTACTTGGTAGTCTATATTGTTGTATCTGGTTTAATGAAGCCTTGGACTTATATGTAGAAAATGATGGTTTTATTTTGGAGAGCACACAACTAGCTCGGGTATTATTGAAAAATAGCAGTTTGGTAAAAGGTGCTTAAAAAAGCTATTTGAAAAATTTGATTGTTCAACTTGCATGCTTTGTCGTAATGACGTATCGACCTTTGACCTTTGACATATTTGGTAGGTTTATGCCGAAAAGTTTTTTTGTAGCAAATTGCTAGTCAAACTAAACAGAACAAATATATGCTGACCTATGCGGCAGCTATTTTGATTTTTGTGTCCCCCTTATCATCGTGTGGATATATCAAGGAGTACCATTTATAAACAGTAATAGACTTTTTTTTATAATGTAGGCATTTTTGTTGGAATATAACGCGTAACTTTTTTTTTAATCATTGAATATAATTGGTGATTGCGACAACAAAAAACTTTAAATCGTGCATCACTGCAACAACAGTAACAACTTGGTAATTTCATGACCAAGTGTAGACAACACCCAAATAACTCTTCAAGATTGTCCCATCCATGTTTTCATTTTTAAAAGTAAGTTCTTTGATTATGCAAGTATATCTTCTAGCTGGTCATTCTAACATTCGTAATGTTAAAGCTGATACGCATTGTTAAATGTAGGAAAGCCAAGGCAAAGATGGAGTTTGGAGATTTTGCGGAGTCAAAAAGGATAGCCCAAATGGCACACAAAGTCTACCCAAATGACCAGGGGATTGGCAAACTTCTGGCAGACATTGACAGGTGCTTATCGTTTTATGGCAACTGTCATAGATTTTAGCTGTAGTCATCTGTATGAGAATTTTACTCCCAGTTTAAAGCCCAGCATGTTTATTGTAGCAGAATCGGTTTTTAATTGATCAATTTTTTTGACCTGAGATCTTCTTATGGAAAAAATCTGGTTGCAAAAGATAGGCCCTAATTTTGGAGGCACTATAATTTGTGGACTGCTGAAAACAGCCTTTGACTTACAATCTATTAAAACCAATAGTTCTGCTGCAAACCTTTACATTAGCGCGCATATATGGGCTATGAAGTCACCTTGCCATAATCTCATCAACAAACACCACCGATAAATATATAAGAATTTGTTGGTAGGATCTCCTTTTCTTTTTCACAAAGGTGGTTAGTTTTTTTTTTCACTTTTATACCAACTTCTACCGAATAGCAGATGACTTACGGTATTTTCCGGCAAATATTTTCCTCTGTTGTAATATTAATTTCATTTAATACTTTAATACAAGTCATTGCAATGGCTACCTGATGCATCAGCAATAAGGAGTTGTCTTATTTTTCTTATTAAGCTCTTTCCTGTAAGACGAAATGGGTTACTATGCCACTTCGTTATGATGATGAACCTAATTTGTCATGATTCAGTTTTTGTATTTTAGTCGAGAGGCACGAGAGAAGAAACGAGAGAAGTTGTTGTGTCAGAAGATGTTTGGTAACACAGAGTACACGAAGGCTGAGAGGTCTCCCTTTTCCAAGGAACTGCTCCAAAAGTGCACAGCTCAGATTACGTATGTTTGCCTTTCTTTCTTTTTTGTCAGGTAGCACTCTCACAGGAGTTTCTATTACGGCTAATAGCTCCACAGATTGAGTTACAGATAGTCATATGGCTGAGTCTCCAGAGTAACAATGTTAGTCAATTATTTGTCTAATTATTGCTAGTATATTAGATGATGTCGGCTTATGATCATTTCGCTTGCCTATGCTCACTTCAGCAGCACCTCACTCTCTTATTCTACAGGTAGCCTCTCTTTGAGGAAGTGAGTATATGTCGGCCAGTTAGTCTGGAAAGTTCTATGAAAAGTCATAGATAATTAGCAATAAGCTCGGTTAGGCCCAGGGATTTCTTTTATTCTCAAACAGGTGGTCTGTAGGTGGGTGTTTAAAAGTCTCAGGAACCAGATGGAGTTTGGAAACCAAATATTTTAGCATTTTGGCAGACGGCACAGAGCATGTGCATGTGAAGTTAGGATGAATTGGCCAAAATTATAAAAATGAAAAAGGGAACCACTTCTTGGTGTGTAACTAGTATTACAAAACTTTCGTGAGAAAACTTATCCTCTGATCCGCATATTTGTAACCAACAGTTAGACTGGTGCTGCCAGGGATTTCTTTTATTTTCAATCAGGTGGTCTATAGGTGGGTGGTTAGGAGTCTCAGGAACCAGATGGAGTTTGGAAACCAAATATTTTTTTTGAAAAATTGAAGGAAATCACGAATACTTATGCTGACCTGGTGGAAGGCACAGGACATGCGCAGTTTGGACAAATTTTGCCAAAAAATGTAGAAATGCATTGTTTCCGCAGACTAACAGACAGACAAAGGGGAATTTATAGTTGTAGACAGTAAAGAGGAACATACACAAAATTTTAGTACATTTCATCAGTAAGTATCAGTATTTTTCTATAATAATAATTGTTTTCGATTTTTAAGGCGATCTGAATGCCAGAATGCTCTAAGATTAAAATCGACAAAACTTTATTGCGACTTGAAAAGTCGCCGAGTTACGCGTCTCTATTTTGTCGACCTATTGGCAATTATAGGCATCATAATCACAGTTTTGATTGATCTGAGCGTTTTAATCGCGTTTTATTGATTTTAATCTTGAAACATCCTGGCAGTCAGATCATCTCAAACATCAACAATAATCACAAATAATAGAAATATACGGATATTTTCCGATAAAACCTTGTAAAGTTTCATGTTAGTTCATCTTTAGGCAACAATTTTAACAATTACTGCTAGTCGCTGGGAGCATCCTGTACTTGAGAATGGTACAGAATGGTACCTCGATCATAGTTTGTGCTCAATTCTATATGTATACTATATGAATGCCTGGCAAAATGTGTGATTTATATAGATAGGTATAGTTAACATACAATATAAGTTGAATTCCATTTAAGATTTTTGTTATATTTGTATATTCATTTTTTTCATTGTTTTTCAGAGTTTTTTGTTTTACTTGGTATAATCAAGAAACGCTGAGGTAAAATTAATATTATTAGCTTTGTAAAAGGCGAGTGTTTTTAATTCCTATAACTTTATGATGACCAGATTTGGTTTTTTAAATATTCCATAATAGCCAGCCGCTAGTCATTTGAGATGAAGACAATGTTCAGTTGTTATTATGAAAGCACACATTTGAACAAGCCTCATTGTGAGTGGTTTTATGCATAAAAAATACAAGCAAGCGATAGACAAGTGGTGAATAGCATTTAACTTTTTGCGTACTCTGACGTACTTTACTTAATGGTGTCTAGTAATTAAGGTCATTTTTCTAAAGGAAAACACAGCGTATTATCTCTGTCAGTCTTAATACGGATTGACATTCACTTAGGAATAAACAATCCGAACATGAAGTTGAAGGCCTCAACTCTTGCACAGCTTCAAAGGCTTAAACTTTTATATCCCGATGGTGTAACTTATAAAGTCTCTGGTTTCAACAGCTGACATTAAATCAAGCCATTGTACCCAAGTTTGACACGTATTAGCGGTGGCTTATCCGACGTTATTAGTGGCCCGCTGAAAGTTTTGACTTGTCTGAAGAAACTCGGTAACATTCTTATTTGTCTTTTTTTCTAGCAGCGAAAGCTGCGGACAACCGAGATGGTTTTGTGATTTCTCATTGCTCATCATGAAGCTTTTTTTGACGGAGACTATTAGGAAAGAGTATCTACTCTTCTCAAGCTTTCACATCCGACGCGCTCTAGAAGCTCGTGCGTCAGGATTAGTGATTCTTTTCAAGGGAAACGCTAGGGGATCATGATGGAATCATTATTCACTTTTCTTTGTCAGACGATAAGATTTCAAATTGCGAAATTCTTAATCACGGCTTTAACTTCCTATTTGACAAAGTTTTTGTGTAATGTCAGGTTTGACGCTTGACAAGGCAAAGAGAACTCGATGGTCTGATTGAATGCGTCTGTGTTTCCTTAGGCAGTTCAAAGAGTCGGTCTTACAAGAACTGAAGCTAACTGCTACAACATACACAGCTGCCGAACTAGATGCACTCTGTCATGTCGCTGCCAGCATGCAGCTAACTGTGTTGCCCAACAAAGAGGTACTTTCGTCAATTGTTTTAGATCTTGTGTAGGGCTTTAAAAGCCTTAGTTTTTTTCTAGACTTTTGGGGTGGTATGACAGCTAGCTTAAGAATAGGCTCCCTTTATGGTTCACACCGTTGCCAAACTAGATGCACTCTCTCCTATCGCTGCCAGCATGCAGCTAAAGTGTTGCCCAACGAAGAGGTACTTTGGTCAATTGTTTAAGTCTTGAGAAAAACTAAGGCTTTCAAAGCCTTAGTTTTTTTCTAGACTTTTGGGGCGGTATTACAGCATATGTATGGGCTCCCTTTATTACTAAATAATGTGAGCTTATATTAGTTTTCATCTTTTTTCTTTTACAGGGTAAAAAATTTACTCTTTCCCCCTTTGTGGTGATCACCTCGACAAGGTTATTTCACTAGTCAGTATCCATATTTAATCCCCTATGCACACATTACTCTCTCTCTCTCTCTAATTGATTATTACCATCTATCATTAATATGATGGCCCACAGTTCTCAGTTTGTTTAACTGAATCGCATGATGGGAGACGCAGTCAGGCGACACGACTACTCAAACCTTTGGCTAGAACATTTCCTGTTAGGAAAGTATGTGCAACGAGCTAGATCACCATCGACTGTGCAGCACAGTACCAGTGTGACTGGCTGTGTCATAGCTATTCTTATGTCTCCTCAGTTTAGTAAAGACCATAAAGAGGCATATCTTTGATGCTTTCTTTACCTTTAGTAATATTTGGTCAAGAAGATGTTAAACATGTTCAGACAACTCCACATCAATCCGTTTAGCCCACTGAATGATTAGAGTGCAATTTTATAAGTACAACTTTCTTGGCACTGTCTACGATGTAAACACTCACCAGAGTAGCCACTAGCTAAGGAATGAACCATTTGGAGATATCACTTGTTACCCTGCAACCTTGGCTTCACTACTATCAAATCGTGAACTTCAATATACAAAATGACTGTTTGCTATTTTGTTAATATAATGGGTGTATTTTATTAATCGCTTGATGACAGTACTTTGGCTGATGAACTAAAATGCCAAGTAGTTGGCTATTTAGAGTTCTGGCAACAGATAAGCCTTCCACTCTGAACAGGTTCAGAGCTCGCCTTTTCAAAAGTGCCATAATTTATTCACTGTCAAAGATGTGACAAAAAACTTTGGTAAGTTTATGTAGTAACTAGCAGCCTTGTCCGGGATTTCGTTCATGCTAAATTGGTATACATTTTCAATCAGATAGCTTGCAGCATGCTTGTAGATTTTTAACACAAATTACAACAAACCATAGCAACAAACTGTGAACCCTTTCATTGAGGGCGTTTATTGTCCTTAATACATGCGAAGGCGCATACTTGAGTTTCTAATCCGATAGATCGTGGCACATTTATATGGAAAATGAAAGCTCCAAGATTGCCAATTGAGTGCGGTATTGCTTGGAGTAGACTTCCTTTTACACATTAAATAAGCTATAGTGGATCTGTTGCTGTTATAACTCGTCCCTTGTTTTCCCTAAGGGACACCCACGATAAAAAGTAGCTCATCGTGCAATGGTCTATTAGTTTTTATCGGTACAGTCATACTTCGACTTACGAGCTTAATCGTTCCAAGACTGAGCTCGTATGTCAATTTACTCACATGTTGGTGCAATTTATTTATATATAGAACAATTAAATATATATTGATTGGTTTCCATACTCTAAAAAATGCAAATAAAACACTCAAAACAAGATATTGTAACAGAAAGAACATGTTGGTTATTGTCCTAACTTACCACATGTTTTCAAAAAGCAACAAATAAAAAAGAATGCAAGGAAATGTGATTAATTAAAAAGGTAAAATTAAATACATACAATAGCAGTTAACGCTAGCATTTGCCATGGAGGGAAATATAAGTTATCCTTCATTACAACAATTGATTTTGATAAATTTGGATTTTATCAAAGTTTTAAAAGACAAACTTAGAAGCAAACCTAAAAGCAAACTTTCATTTTTAACTTAACGTAATTAAAATTTCTTCAGTGTTCATAGTTTGAAGTTGTTCGCTGGTTAGCTAATTTTTCCTTTGTTTCGCTTTCACGACTAGCCGGCTGTTTTAAGATAAACTTACGGTATCTAAGGACGTTTGCCTTTGTCACTCTTTCAACATGTTGCGATTAGGACGAACACAGGTGTCGTCACAAAGGGTTAATGCACGATCACTAGCCAACTTGTCCGAATGTCTCTTTTACAGTTTTGATAGATAGCAACGGCCTTTTCAAATAGCATCGTTTCAGTTACGCTGTCACCGGCCACTTGTTTATCCAATGCCACCAGCGGTCGTGAAGATCGCTACGCCGTTTCGAAACTATGGTTAGTCCTTTTGCGAACTAAATGCCCTGAGTATAATCTTTCTGTTTGATAATTGTGGATGTATTACTGTCATATTGCTGAGCTAGCTGAATCACGCATACAATTTTTGCATATTTTTCAATAATTTTCCGTTTAATATCAATTGTTATCATTGGCTTTTTCTTTGCATTATCTTTCATTTTACTGGTAAACTTTAGGTCTACGCACAGTACTTTTAATTCACATAATTCTGCACTGAAAATCGCGCACAAAAAACACGGTACAAAAGTATAACATGAGCAGTTGAAAAATACAGAGTGATGCTGTTCTCATAAAACACCTCTGGCATACTTGGCAACTGACTCATGTGCTCGTATCTCAAACATGGCTCGTATGTTAGTGCTACAACTTGCTTGAAAGCTGGCTCGTATGTCAAGTTTCTCGTACATTGGAGCACTCGTAAGTTGAAGTATAACTGTAGTTTTAATTTTCACACCCAACCCAGTTCAACGACATCTAATCCGATGATGGAGCGAATATGAAGCGTGTGCATGCAGCAGGGGAGCGTTTAAGAGGCTAATTCTCAAAAACCACTCGTAGTTTTGAAACCAAACATTTTTGTCGGCCTGGCGAAAAGTGCGAAGCATAACCGCGTGCAGTTTGGACAAAATCGACCAAAAAGGTGAAAATATTTATGCAGAGCAACAGACAAGCACACAATGACAAAATGTGATTTATTGATTAATGTTAATTGATTGATGTTTATCTACAATTAGAGGCACCCCAATTATAGTATCATTTGTTTTAGACAATGAAAAAGTTAAAGTTTAGTAGAATACATACTAAAACTTAGCTTTAAGCTCTAATACTGCTCTGTTTCATGTTAAGCACTGTGGTTTTAGTTCTACTTACGATAAATTGTAGTAAATATATATAAATAGTATATATATACTATATATATACTATATATATACTATATATATATAGTATATAAATTAAAATATATATTAACATTAAAGATAAACTTGCACAAAACTTTTGTAGGTTTTATCAGAAAGTATCAGTATTTTTTATCATTTGGCGATTATTTTTGGTGTTTGCAGAGATTTGACTGCCAGGATGTTTCAAGTTTAAAATCGACAAAACTTGATCGCGGTTAAAACGCTTAGAGGAAAAATACAATTAACGTTATGTCACTAGTTGCTATCGTTGATATAGTTGATATCGACTATCACGTTCAAGTTGCAGCAGTATCCGTCTCTATTTTGTCAGTCTCATCGCCGCAATGGACGTCGTAATCACACTTGCTTGATGTGAGCATTTTAATCATGATCAAGTTTTGTGAATTTTTATCTTGGAACATCCTGACAGTCGGATCACCTTAAACCTGAAAAACAATCACAAATGGTAGAAAAATACTGATAATTTGCAATAATATTCCAATGGGTTCGTTTTTAATGATCGTTATCACTTGTGTCAGTCATTTCAGTTGTAACAGGCTTGTAACAAATCTGAAATCATTATTTCTTGTTTTTATATTTGTTTATTACTTAACATGCAAGAAGTGCCTTTAATTTAAGCCCTGAGGCTTTGTAATAAGCGGATTGAACCACAGATAGTTGTTGATTTGAACCAATGATTGACTAGAGATTCTTTAGTCAAGAGCTTCTAAATCTACTTTAAAATGAGAGGTCCCAAGCTGTCTCATGTCTCTGATATTTATGCTTTAAACCGCCCTATGCTAGAAATCAATGTGTTCATTTACCTCTCTGAAAATATGAAGGAATAGATGCTAACTCTATTTGAAATCAAAGAATATTATCTATTATAAACAAAGATGGGATCTTAAGCTAAAATGGAAGTGATAAAAAAGCAGTACAAAGGCTAAATTTTACAATGTAATAAGATAAGAATGAAATGGTACGATTGCCAGACAAGTTGTGCTACACGTTATTTGTTCACGAGGCGTTTTATAAGATAGTTTTAATGGTGCATATCCGTCATCTCTGCATGAAATTCATCTTTATCAACCTGTTTGGAATTTTAGCTCATAAACCGGCACATTCCGCCATCATAAATCTGGCAACCAAGATAATCCTCTAGGCTCTTCAACCTAAATGGTACATCATCATATAATTAACGTCCAGTTTTCTGGGTCGTCGGCAAAAAAATTCATTATATAATGTAACGTATGTAAGCGTTAAGGGCCATTTTTCTTATAGATCGTTATGTCCAGACGTTTAGCTGCGGTGAAACTAAAAACCATTACTGTATTTTTATGTAGGTTGTGTACTGTGAAGTGCAAATAATCTTTATAAAATGACGATTTTACTTTTAACATGCGGTTACATTTTATTAAAAAGTTGTCTGTAACAACATTTATGTCTTGTTACATGGCCCATTCAACGGCGAGCTGAATCCGTCTAAACCTGGTTTATGGACTAGATTTCCATTACGCGAATAATCTGTATATTTGTGTCATTTGCGTGAGGAAAACGGAAAAAGTCCGCAAGTCAAACCAGTTTTGTTGCTCGCAAGCTATTCCATTTTAAACATTTTCCACATTTTAGTCATTCCTATTTCCTATTCCAATTAGAGCAGTTTCAAATGCACTGCTATGATCTCTGGTATAGAAATCCTTATCTTTTATAACAAAGACCCCCATTCGACATCCACAACAAGCGACATCCGCAACATGCGAATGTCGATTGATTAAAACATGCATCAATGTGTGCACAATTCCAAATTCGCATCATTTGCACAGCGGAAATGTAGTGAGGGTGAGTCTTGTGAGAAGGAAGTGTTTCACGAATGTTTCTGGACTGAACTGCTATCTGACTTGTCTGATCTGACCTGTCTGATCTGACCTTGACTTGACATACCACTTGGACCTGCTATGTAGAAGAGAAATGTGCATGCTATGTTATTATGGTAGAAAACAGGCTAAGGCTAGCATTAGATAACTATAACTTTATGTCCACTCAACAATGATGAAAACAAATACAGCGGAACCTCGGTTCCCGAACACAATCCGTTCCAGAAGGTTGTTCGAAAACCGAGTTGTTCAAGATCCAAAACAATTATTCCCATTGGAATTATTGTATGTAAATTTTAATCCTTTCCAAGCCGAGACAACAACTTGAGTAAAGCATTTTTAAACATTTTACACCATAAATTGTACTGTATACTATAAATAAAAATGACTAGATATAGATCGTGTTTACTTTTTATGATGAAAACAGAAAACAAAAAGTAAACATTTCGTATGCTTTGCTCTTAAAACATCGAAAACATTCTAGGTTAAAGGTTGACTTGCAACAAAATTCACATTACAGTTATTTGATATAAAAAGATTCACCATGTCTTACTCTGCTGTGTTGTAGGTGCAAAATATGTGGAAAGGTGATTACAAGCTCTTAAAAGCTCAAAAACGAACAGAAAATCGTAGCCACACGAGATCGCTGTAGTTTGGATTCCCTTTCCAAAACGGCTCGAATGTGATGTAGCTGTGAAAGATGGTTTCTGTTTACACTTTCATGCAACCTTATTCGTCGAAATATTATCACAAATATACTTTCACTTTTACTATATACTATACATTCAATAAAACTATGTCTATTGTTCTTACGCATCTGTTTTATCGTCATCGTAATGCTGTCACTTTTAGCAGTTATATCTTATAACTTATCGTAAAAATTCGTTTAATTTTTTAGCCTTAGCTTGAGGGAGTACATATCATTGTCTGATAATCATGACGAGCCTGTTAGTCACCTGTGATAATCGAAAAGTGCTGCAAAAATTGTTTGCGAAGTATTGGGTCACATGATCAGATTACGACTTGCCAATTAGACCAGGCCGAAACAAAACTGTAAAGTAGCAAGCATCTATATTTGACACGGGGTTTTCGGTAAAACCCGAAGTGGTTGTCATAAACTAGTACTACGATAAGTTTTATATTGAGCTTTTTATTGGCCTGTCAATTCACATGAGAACATCACGTGACAAGGCGATAACCAAATTTCGTGGTTACGTCATCGAAATAAAGAGATTCTAATCTACGGTGGCTTTTCGTTTTTGAGCTTTTAAGAGCTTGTAATCACATTTCCACATATTTGGCACCTACCACCCAGCAGAGTAAGATATGGTGAATCTTTTGATACTAAATAACTGTAATGTGAATTTTGTTGCAAGTCAACTTTTAAGATACTTAACCAAAAATTGTAGAAATTGATTATGAAACAACAAGAATGCAACAGATCAGTTACATCGAAAATCGTCTGAAAAAGAAAATATAAACAGCAAGGACACGTTTTCTTCACATATTTGAAGGAGAATCTTCCTCCAAAACAATTTAGAGTAGCTCGACTGGAGGAGTTGTCTTCTTATCAAATCTCTTCGGTAGAGGGACGTCGTCCCAGATGGTTCCTTTCATTTTGTAAAGAATTTATGAACCGTAACTTGCTTCTCCCTATGTTAATGGTTGTTTTCATGCTGTTTCCGGAGCTGTTCCGAAGGTTTAACGCTAATGCGCATGCTCCGGTTTGGTCTAGCACCGAATTTATGTTCGAGATCCGAACAAATCTCAATTTTTTTTGTCGAAAACCTAATCGATCGAGAATCAAAGTATTCAAGAACCAAAGTTCCACTGTAAGTGGTTTGTGCCTTTTTAAATTTGACCATTTTCGTGGCTCAGCCAGAGATAACAGAGTTTTTCTTTACTTTGTAAAATCATGTACAATGGAATTTCTAAAATCACAGAAGCTGTTCTTTAGCCTAGTTGTAAAGTGTATAGATGCAAGCATTTCATATGATATGAAATGCTACCCAAGCACTCAAAAGATGCTCCTACTCACTAACACTTTAATAATTAAATAGCATTGAATATGGTTATTTATTTCTCTGAATTTATCATGTAAACACATTTAATGTTTCACTTCAGTAATATATTTTCGTAAAAAAAGAGACAGAGAGCAATTTCCTGTACTATTGAAGAACTTTAGGCTAGTACAGACTGTATCAAAGTATATTAGCAATAATCCCACACTACATCAGCGATCATCTGTGATAACGATGTTCACACTATCATAAACCCATCCGTGTTTACATCAGCGAATAGTGTGGAATCTAGCATTCTTATCGTATGATACGGTTGGTCGCTGTAATGATGAAATACTAGTCTCGCAGTAACTATCATGAAGGGAATATAGATCAAGCAATCTGTAACAGCCAGTCATTGCCAAAGAGGTGCAAGTCGCACAGACTATCGGGATGCATGGCGAAATGTCGGAAAAGTTTGAGAGCTGCAATGTTTCCCAACATATCCACGTTGCTTCTGCGATGCCATCAATCTACGGTGTATGTAGGCTACAAATAATCGCTGAAAGGACAACCCCAACCTACAGCGATACAGTGTTTACCAACGCCTTGTGAGAGAAAGTTCCATTTTATCAAGAGGCAGCTTTTTTTAAATTGTGATTTGGTTTGGTGTTCCGGACACCTTTTTTAGTTATTTGGCAGCAGTTTTTGTAGTTTTTTCATAATAGTGAAAAATGTTTTGCGGTTGACATGGCAAAGTCAGTTGCATTTGTAAATTACAAGGTGACAATCAATAAAAATCATTTGAAAGAATAAATACAACATTTATCCCCCAAAAGACATTTAATCGATATGTCGATATGACCTGCAAAAGCTCAGTGTATGCATAAAATGTGAACCATGGATAGGTAAGGTCACGCTGTATGCGATTATGTGATTACCATGCTAAGGAGGGTCAAGCTGAGATGCAAATAACTTTATTAGCTGTGTATTGTTGTTAAACCTAATACTTCAAGGGGTCATATTCAAGAAAAAAAAACATATTGTATTATATATTGTAAAAATATTAGTATATTATATGTAAAAAAAACATTAATATTCTAAAAATGTAAGTTTTCTGTTCCTGAAAGGTAAAAGGTTTTGTAATACGCTTGTTCGTCTAGTCGCAATTGCTTCAACAAAATGTACTTTTTTAATATTCCACATTGACCTTGAGCATATACATGGCTCAACTCTTTCAACGCTTGGCTTTCAACATTTTATATTCGAAGTTTCTCAAACCATCGCAGTTTTTTAGGAAAGGTGCAGAACTTGAAGGCGAAAAGTTAAGAATATGTAATCAAAATACAAAAATAATATAACATTGGAAGAGCTAATGTAGTTTAAACTATATCTAATTGAGTTAGAGTGAGTTACTTTGGGTATCTCTATCATCACCTCTAACTCGGCTCATGTGCCTCATAAAACCTGCACCTCCTTCCGCATTCTAAGGTGAAGTAACTATAAAATTAATTCAGTTTTCACATGTCTCGATTTGACTAACAGGTTTTTGGACTATAATACAGTTTAAATAAATTACTGCGTGTTTTTATAGGAATATTTAATCTAATGCACAGTAATTTTAGACGAATTACATTTGTATGCAGATGTTTGATTGTATAAGGAGTAACAATTGCGTGTTTTTTTCTTGGGAGCTTCTGACATGGAGAGAAAGTACTTTCTTCAACATTACTAAAAATATATTGGTATGATATTGGTGCCGTGGGATATTTAGAGGTGATCATCTCATTTCCTTGAACTCGCAGGTGTCTAACGATAGCCAAAAGTTTCAGTTTAATTTAGGCACGTACAGGCTATTTCTATATTAGGAGTATTTTGTCTTGTGCCAACTCTCTCTCTCTCTCTTTTAATACTCAAGCAAGGAATGTGGCTAAATAGTCACTGAGCAATGTATTTACAGTGGACATGACAGTGCAGTTATTTACCTTGCCTGTCGCATTACAACTATCAACTATCGTTTACATGGCAACACATGCCAGCTTACATCACTGAGTTCAAAGCAATCAAACCTTCATTTGATTGAATGGATTACAGCCTGATTTGCTGGCAAGTCCTGTAAGAAGGGGATGTAGTAATCCTTTAGCAGCTCTCTTACAGGATTCTGATAGTCATTACATAAATTACTAAGTGCTTAGCTCCTAGCACAATTTTCTACTGCAGTCAGACTTCTCTTGTCTAGGAGCTTACTTTCGTATCTGAGTATTTGTATCTCACATCTGAGTCCGTGTGTGTCACATCCAAGTACATGCGTTTCATGCCCAAATCCATATGTCTAAATGTTTCACATCTGAGGTCATGTGTTTCACATCTGAGTCCAGGTAGTTTACATCTAAGCTCTCGTGTTCTACATATAAGTCAGCATGTTTCATGTCTGAGTCCACATGTTTCACATACAAATCTCTGCATTTTACATCTGAGCTTGTGTGCTTCACATCTGGGTCTAAAAGTTTCACATTCGAGTCTGTGTGCTTCACATCTGAGCTCATGCCTTTCGCATCTGGGACAATGTGTATCGACCTTTATTCCATCTGTGTCACATCTGAGTTTGTCTGTTTTACATCTGATTGTGTGTTTCACATCTGAGTTTGCGTGTTTCACATCTGTCCACATGTTTTACATCTGAGTTCATGTGTTTTACATCTGAGCTCGCGTGTTTTGTATCTGAGTCAATGTGTTTCACAACTGAGTTCTTGTCTTTCACATCTGAGTCAATGTGTTTCACATCTGAGGTCACATGTTTTACATATGATACGAGTCAATGGTTTTATATTTGAGCTCACGTGTTTTACATCTGAGTCAGTGTGTTATCAGAGCTCTCAGTCTGCTTGTTGCAAAATTCATTTAATTGTTGACATATCAGCAGTTGCCTTTGTTTGGACTTACTTGAAGGTAATGGCCCGAGTAATGGCAGTTTAGCAATAATTGTGTCTAAGAAGACGTAAGCATAGATATGCTAGCGTGGGATTTGCCTAGACTATCAGTCCTTAAGCCTTTGTGTGAGATGTAGAAGAGGTATGTGCAGACGATTATCCCATTCACCGAAAAATAATTTCCAAGTTGTGAAATTGGTTCTATAAATCAAACATGAAAACTTATTCAAACTCATCTAACGAGATTAAAAGTGTTGAAGTGACATTCTTCTGGGGTTAATAGTGTGATTTAGAGTTGGCAACCATAGGGCTATAGAGTTAATCCTACATGTAATTCACCAACACGCACTTGTGATCAGCACCTGCTGTTCTTACCCATGATGCTTCTCAGGGCCATGTTAATCATCATGAATAGTTGGAGAGTCATTAAGGTAGTGAGAAATTAGGAGAGTGAATATGATGAGTCCAGTCGAAGCATGAATTGACCAACAAGAGTTGGCCTCAATCGTATTGGAAGCCATGGCATTTTTGCTGGATTCTCTAGTGTCATTCTTCAAGTATATTCACAATAAAGTGTAATAATACAAATAATACAAATATACATAATACAAATAATTTGTTCCGAGAACATTTGCCTCATAGGGATTTGACATGTAAACAGTAAAATACATGTAAATTGCCCAATATGTTCCAAGATCATTCCAAACTCACCCCTTCGGCCCTTCAAATAGGAAATAACTATACATTATTTTTTAATTTAATGTACAGTAACTGTTTGTATTGGTTTGTATCTGCAACTCGTCTCATTTTTCTCATCACTTTCATTTGGTTTATGGGCCGTGATTACAGTAATTTTATCTTAAGTTAAGGAAATTGCGCACCTTCAAGGTCAATTTATATCACTTTTTTTAGACAGCAAGGTCTATTATGGAAAGAAAAAATTAACACATTGTATGTATATATCTAACATGAAACAAAACAAAAAAATATATATCCTATTGTAAGAGCTGTGTCTGTCTGTTCATCCATTCATCCATTCATTCCAACACCTGTACCCATTGACAGCCAAGTATTTCTGAATAATTGTACACATATTCACTTTGCTTTATCACCACACCTGGCGATCTCTCACAACACCCTAGACTGCGAGGGTCCTAGTATATATATAATAGAGGTTTTCTCTCCCAAGTGCAACAAGAAAGAAAACGATATTTTTAAGGCCAACCATGGAACTCTCGTTATCCAAATTGAATTTGAGAACCTGCATCGACTTGACGCTTTACAATGTATGAAATTTCTCACATAATACGTAGCAAAAACTTTCCATCATTTTTTTATATTAAGAGGAATTTACGTTATAGGACCGTCTACTGTATTTATATTGGAACATGGCTCGTCAATGATTTGAACAGTAATTTGTATTGTTATATTTTGTACCGAACAAAAATATGCCATATGTCAATGATGTCAACAACCAAGAACCAAAATACTTAAAGAACATAAATTAAGTATAGAAAAAGATTTTCAAATATTTAGTTATCAAACAAAAACTATTTAAAATATTTTATAAACAGTTCCAATTATATATATATAATATATATATGTATATATTTTTTTATATAAATATCTATATTACTAGTGACAGTATCTATGTTCATATAAAATATGTGTTTGTGTGATATTCTAGTTTGATTTTTCAGTACTGTTATTGAAGTATCATGAACATATTTTTATGGTGTTTGAAATATCCACACTTTGTGATAGCAATAATAATAAGTACATCTAATTGCATTGCTATATTTCATTATTATGTTTCTTATTAATTATGAATAATTATATCTTGTTACAAGATTAATTATGTTTCTTATTAATTATGAATAATTATATCTTGTTACAAGATTAATTATGTTTCTTATTAATTATGAATAATTATATCTTGTTACAAGATTAATTATGTTTCTTATTAATTATGAATAATTATATCTTGTTACAAGATTAATTATGTTTCTTATTAATTATGAATAATTATATCTTGTTACAAGATTAATTATGTTACTTATTAATTATGAATAATTATATCTTGTTACAAGATTAATTATGTTACTTATTAATTATGAATAATTATATCTTGTTACAAGATTAATTATGTTTCTTATTAATTATGAATAATTATATCTTGTTACAAGATTAATTATGTTACTTATTAATTATGAATAATTATATCTTGTTACAAGATTAATTATGTTACTTATTAATTATGAATAATTATATCTTGTTACAAGATTAATTATGTTTCTTATTAATTATGAATAATTATATCTTGTTACAAGATTAATTATGTTTCTTATTAATTATGAATAATTATATCCTGTTACAAGATTAATTATGTTACTTATTAACTATGAATAATTATATCTTGTTACGAGATTAATTATGTTTCTTATTAATTATGAATAATTATATCTTGTTACAAGATTAATTATGTTACTTATTAATTATGAATAATTATATCTTGTTACAAGATTAATTATGTTTCTTATTAATTATGAATAATTATATCTTGTTACAAGATTAATTATGTTTCTTATTAATTATGAATAATTATATCCTGTTACAAGATTAATTATGTTACTTATTAACTATGAATAATTATATCTTGTTACGAGATTAATTATGTTTCTTATTAATTATGAATAATTATATCTTGTTACGAGATTAATTATGTTTCTTATTAATTATGAATAATTATATCTTGTTACAAGATTAATTATGTTTCTTATTAACTATGAATAATTATATCTTATTACAAGTAAGCTTATCTTCATCAATATATGTAAATAATTGTTTATTGAAGTTCGTGTTGTCATCGTCGTTCAAAAGCCAATTTAAATAGAAATTAACTCGTGTTGAAAGTGAATAAAATGAAATCAAGATTATTATAATCAATAGCTTCAGCCAATCACAAATGTGTCGGTTTTATCTCCACCAATGTAGACAACTAAGATGTTTGATTTGAAGCAACTTAAGACACCTTTTGTCAGGGTATAGCCAGCATACCCATAGCCAGACATAAATTCTTGTCATAATTTATTACATAAGACATTGTCTTTCTAGAAATACTTTTAAATTTTTGATAATGTGAAATATCTAATTTTTCTCTAATTTTGTATCGGGATGTATCATGTAGCAAAGTAGTCAAAAATTCTGTTCTGGTGATTAAACAAGATGCTCTTTAATAATTTTCAGTTGCAAAAATAAAGATCATTTTTAGAATCTCATCAATCGACTTTAATATCATTTCGGCAGCACTAAGAGAACTAGGTCAAGCAGGTAAATCTTGGAAACTATCGTTTCTAAGATTTACTTGCACTATTCACTTGCACTGTTTTCATAGTGCAGAGGATGAAGATTTGGAGTTGTGCGTTACCGTGTAATAAGTGTTTCAATGGCCATATTGCGGATAAACGTCGACACCTTGTTAAAAAGGATAAGGAATTTTATATCAGAGGTCATAGCATCAACTCCTGTCTTACTTAGCATCACACTTTTGAAATAAAAACAATTGAGGTGCGGAAATGTTTAAAATGGAATAGCTTGCGCAGTATTTTCCTGCGCAAGTGCCGTTTCCTTTTTGTGCAAGCATGAAACATGCAATAAAAAACTATAATAGTATAGAAGTATAATAGAAAATTTCAGGTTCTGAAGTGTGGAAAATTTTTAAATTGGAATAGCTTGCACCACGTGTTCTTGTGCATCATTTGCAAACGCCACTTCCATTATTCGCAAGCATAAAACATTCGAAAAAGATTTGCGAGTAACAAAACTCGCTTAACTTTCGGGTTTTTGACGATTCCATCTTTCGGATGATGTAAACTCGTTGCAATGAACTTAGAAACATAGCGATTGTTACAAGGAAGGCTTAATTAGCAAATATTACTCGATGTGGGTCACTAGTAAATTTAAATTGAGTTTTGTGAGCCACATAGAGCTATTCTTATTAGAAAGTTTAGGCTTTGCGGGTCAGGCATGTCAGCACTATAAGTGCCAGATATTTTCCAATTCCAAACAGGTTAAGGGGTGCATCAATGACCGAGCAAGGTTGACATCACTGCTGCCCAGTGATGTAGCAATTACCTATTTTTGGATATTAAAGTAAAGCTTTGACTACAGATGCCAAGAAAGGGCGTCATTTGCTGTTCAATGCTTTGTCAATTTGTTTGGACAATGCATCATGATTACAAGTACGCATGGGTAATCATCCACACAGAAAAAGCTTGTTTATTTGTGATTGGCCATAAGAATGTGTTCCCAAATAAACAAAATTTTTATTACATGTCGTTCATTTTCAAGGTCAAACTGTTTTATTTTTTTCTTAATAATTTCACGCTTCCTCAGCACGAAAGACTAGACTAAACAAATGCCAAGTTTACTGGTTCAAGAAAACAGCCCATGGACCTCAAGTCAAAACACAGCCAATTGATTTGATGGACGTCAATGTCATTATATGTCACATTGAGCCGGAATCGATAGAACTGGGCAAGCTTGTCAAAATATGGGAAAAGCCGCTCGGTTGATTTTTATGGGAGCGTATTTGACCATAGGATTAATGTTCACTTTATTTAAAGTAGATATAAGTACAATTACGGGAATTTTGCAAGAGGCAAGAGGAAACCGTTTTCCATTTTTACTTACACTGAATTTTGAGTTTAAATTTGTTTTTTTTTCTGCTGCCTTTCATGGAATAGTCCATTCAAACGCTGTCGACTCTGCTGCTTACAGAAAATCTATAAAAACCTTTGTAACAGAGAGAAAAGAAATGTAGCTATTTACTTGCATATTTTTTCTTGTAATTCAATGTCAACTTCCACAATTGTTTAACACAGTATTTAAAAATATGTTATTATAATTAATGGCATCGAAGTAATTATAGTTTTGAGGGACCTCTAAAATGTTTCAAATGCTACATAACAAGGTTGACATCATTCTATATTAATTTTTTGTATTAAAGTAAGTTGAGTGGTAATCTATTAAAGTTATTAGAAGTATGACACTTCCCGGTATTTAGTAAAGGTTGACAAATATCTGTAAAGGTAGGATGTATAAAGCCAGACAGGCTTTTACTGTTTGTATATTGTGCTAGTGGCAAGACATTAACTCACTGAAGCTTAAAGGCTGACTTGCAACAAAATTCACACTACTAGAGGTGGAACGAGACAGGTTTTTTAAGTTCGAGACGAGACTCGAGACACTGTCTTGTAAAAATTCGAGACACGAGACAGCAAAATAATGAGCATTTGGTGACGATTTCACCACACAAGTACTAGCTACTTGGTATATATAAAATTAATAAAACTATTTTTAAATTGAATTTTTACCTGGTGTAAACGATTTAAATACAACATTTTAATAGTGATATGCATGTAGTTTTTGTAAACAAAAGTGACACAAACAGCTCTAAAATACCGAAGTTATATATTCTAAAAATTTTGAGCTTGATTGATCATAATTATTATAAACATATTCCTTTGTACATGTATATTTTTACCATCTATTGAATAGTTCTTACTTTTTAATGTAATGAAACCGATAGCCGTCGCTCTACAAAGAAATACCGCAACTAAAAGAACATACGATAACATTTTCATTCTTATCGTTTCATTAACGTTAAGTGTTGTTTGTGTATTAACTGTAGTATGTGAATTATATTTAAATTGTACTCATGAAATTATATTAATTACTGTATACATGCACATGTATATTCCTATATTGAGCTAACAAAACGTCATTGTTAACCGAACACGGACTATGGTCGACACGGCCTTTCGTTCGTTTCTCCGTGTCCGGGCAAGTTTTACCCGCGATTGGTAGTATATACGTAAAAGAGGCCCGAATTTTATGAAGGACAGTTGGTGTTTAGACACGATACGATAAAATACAGACATTTTACCCGCAAAAGTCTTATTTATTAAATTGGATTATCTGAAGAGTAATTAGATACGACCCGGTATCTGTTTTAAGGACACAGAACCGAACTAAAATATAACAGGGCTGTTGTCCGGACTACATGATTAGACTCAGTGGCCAACATAATCAATAGCAACAGGTAGTAACGGACCGGGTATAACTTTAAAGGCAGTTGCCCGCAATCCATTACAATATATGGAGTTGTTGCTACCACAAGAAGCCATGTTTTAACAACCGTGCGCAGGCGCTTTAGTTCTATTTCCTGTCTCGAGTTTGGCAATAGTCGAGACGAGACCAATACGAGACGAGACAGGTCGATACTCGAGACGTCTCGTTCCACCTCTACACACTACAGTTATTTGGTATCATAAGATTCACCATGTCTTACTCTGTTGTGTTGTAGGTGCAAAATATATGGGAATGTGATTACAAGCTCTTAAAAGCAAAAAATGAACATTTAATGGCAGCCACACGAGACCGCCGTAGTTTGGATTCGCTTTCCAAAACGGCTCAAATGGGATGTAGTTGTTACAGGATGGTTTCTGTTTACACTTTCATGCAACCTCATTCGTTGAAATATTTTCACAAATATACTTCACGCATTCAATAAAACTATGTCTATTGTTCTTACGCGTCTGTTTTATCGTCATTGTAATGCTGTCACTTTTAGCACTGATATCTTATAACTTACCGTAACAATTTGTTTAATTTTTTAACCTTAGCTCGAAGGAGTACATATCATTGTCTGATAATCATGACGAGCCTGTTGGTCACCTGTGATAATCGAAAAGTGTTGCAAAAATTATTTGCGAAGTATTGGGTCACATGATCAGATTACGACTTGACGATTAGACCAGGCCGAAACAAAACTGTAAAGTAGCGAGCATCTATATTTGATACTGGGTCTTTGGTAAAACCCGAAGTGTTTGTCATAAATTAGTGCTACGATAAGTTTCATATTGAGCTTTTTATTGGCCTTTCAATTCACGTGAGAGCATCACGTGACAAGACAATAACCAAGGAAACTGTAATGAATACGTCAGATAAATAAACAGATTCCAATCTACGGCGGCTTTTCGTTTTTGATCTTTTAAGAGCTTGTAATCACATTTCCACATATTTGGCACTTACAACACAACAGAGTAAGACATGGTGAATCTTTTGATACCAAATAACTGTAATGTGAATTTTGTTGCAAGTCAACCTTTAAAGAAAGGATATTAGCCTGAGGTTCAATAGTTTTAGCTGATACAATAAGACAAATTCATCTACTGCAGCAAACTCAAAACAAAACGTCATCGTTTATGCAGCACACATTCAAGTCTCTTCCATTTATGGCAGTTTCCACACTGACAAAGCTGCTTCGGCTGGTGGACCACATAAACATCCTGTAATCAGTAGAACAAATGCAATAAATATATGTCATTCATAGATATGTCATTCTAACGCGTATTTGCTGAAAGCTTTCAAATTGGGAGTTAGATAGATTGCGAGTGTTATTTTTAAAACGAATAAATGTTTAACAAAGGCATAAGTATGCCAAGCCAACGATTCGAAGCTTTGGTTCTGGAAGTTAAAGATTTGCATTGATCAGTCGATTTTCTTCGCTTTCTACAAGTGAGAAGTGAACATCTAAAGTCTAATCATAAATCTGATTTGCTAGATAAAACTGCCACAGAAAATTTGAAGCAAATGTAGCTAGGTGAACCGATAAAAATTATAAAACAATGATTAGTGATAGCAAAAGCTATAATTTTATTAATTAGTACATGTATTAATGAGTACTAAAAATATTACCTTTAGTATATTCATCAATCTAAGCCATTGTATTGCTAGATGCTATGGATTAAAAAGAAGTCGTCAAGAACTCACTGTACATACGTATCTCGCACGCGCAGGAAATTACATTTTAGCCTCAAACAGGGAAATATATTTTGAATATAAACTCAACAGTATATCTATAGGAGACTAAAAGTAAAAGATAAATTTACATCCATTCTTCGATCTTCCTCCGTAGCACTTTAACCGCCTGATGCCCAGAAGACTCGGAGTCACCTTGGCAGGAACTTCACAGCAATTTTTACAATTATGTTATTCGCCAATAAAACATGTCAATCGAGTAATTCATTAAATTAACGATGTTAATTAATTTAGTAAATATCGATGTCCATGCGATTTATTAGAGTAAGATCCCTAAATTTGAGATCACAGACAACGCGTTTTACGAGTGATAACATTTATTACGACCTATATAAAAATTTTGCGCTGATGATTGCCTAATGAAGCGACCTTATATTTATCAATCGTGGTTTCTTTTCAGATGTATCACTAGTGACGTCACGAAAGAAGCACCCGCTGGAACGTGAGCTTTTTAAAAGAGGGCCTCATTCAAACGCATATATCTCTGGACAGGGTTGGTCTACAAAGACAAAAATGGCATCAAATTGTAGCTGATGTTTTAGCCTTTTATGGGTCTTAATTTCATTAAATCGACCTTTTTGACGCAACCACGTCTTTAAACTAACTCTTCCATGTAAGGCATTCCTTGCTACAGGATGTCTACTTCGGCCCTTGCTCATGCTTTGCATCTTTATCAGAAACTTTCACAACATACCATGAAAGGTTGGCAAGTGATTGGATTACTCAAAGAGCACTTGTTTGGAGCCGTGCGATAAACCTCGGATTGGGATGTCGTTTAAGCTCTTTTCAGAGACATAAAACCATGCTAATACATAGCAGGCTGACGTCAGACAATTGCCGGATAAGGTTGCACTGTTAGAAAAACACTATCAAAGCCAGACAGTTTGTTTGAAATATTTCTTCTCATTTTTTATTGTAATGTGCATCGTGTAGACGCTTGCGAGCTCTTCTCTTATCCTCTCTTTCATGGTGGCCTTCCTTGAATAATGGAGGTTCGAGTATGTTAGAAATGTTGGTCTATGCTTGCCATCCTTGATCTTTTTTTTGCGGTGGATTAACCTCTTCGCTAGAGTTAATCCATCCATGAGCTGATGGCGTGTGATGGATCGATTAGGTTACCATCATTTTGTGTACGATATTTATGTAACTCATAAGTGATTTGTCAAGGTTTGTTGATACGGAACTAGGAACTAGTCAAGCGGTCACGTTTTGCTCAAGTTAGAATAGAAATATAGTAATATACCCACACTTTTATGCCAGTATTATGAAACCAGTTCTACGTCTAGATTTGTTCTCCTGTTTAAGCTAAGTTTTCATTTGGGAGGCAGATTTAGATTAGCAATTTACATTACTTTTTGTCTATCATCAAAACCCTATGCTTAGTATGCTACAAAAACCACCACCATCATAGATCTCTTTCATTCTATCAAAAAATCTTTGTGTGTGTTTTAAATGCGCCAGCTCATCCTAGTTATACATTGAACGTAAGTAATGACCAATCCCGCAACCAGTGTCTGAAGTGGAGAGAGATTCTTGGGGGTACTCTCTGTCATGCCAGGAGGGTAGTGTCCAGGGCCAACGGCCCTGCTCGCCGCTCACAGGGTGAGTCTGAAAAGGGCGCTGCACCCTCTCAGTAGAGGGGGTCCGGGGATACGCCCCCGGAAATTTTTTTAGCATGAATGCCCCTAAATTATGCTGTTTTCCATAACTTAAAACCCTGTGTTGTGTTCAGTAAGAAATTAAAAATGGGCTTAGCTGCACAACCTGTGTGCTCTATGACTATGGAGACTCTAGGTTGTGATGTGAGTGAGTCAAAAAACCCTATGGACAGTCCACATAGACCACAGACACAAGACAGTCCCATCTCCAAGCCACCATGAATATTATTATATGATAAGCTCAGTCACTCACTATTTTTTTAAATACAGACTCTAAATTCATGACAGTCACTAATTCTTACTCACTTTTAAAGAAATTATCTATTGGCCCATGCTGTTTCATTATGAATTGAAAGAAACGAAGAAACTAGTATAATAAGCAAGAATTTATTCAAAACTATCATCCAAAACTCAAGAGAAGAATCTAAGCAATGATTAATATAAGCTATGCGATTGCTTTACGAGGACGCCGACACAGGGTCCCGTCGATTGTGTCGGTTGATAAAAAACTGATCGGTTCTCAGGTTTTTAACAAAACAATCTAGTTGATCCGCTATAATAAGCAAAAAATTGACTGAAGAAATTAAACCATAACTGTCATGAACAACTTTTATCGTATATACTAGGTAAATCAGACACGCTGATTCCGATTTTGTACTCAAAATAAAAATTAGTCCACTAACCGTCAAAGTCCTTTAGGCTTTTTTAAAGCGTTTCAATATCTGTTTCGAAAACAACACAATCGGCATTACAAGCTCCGCCCATAAATATGTGACGAAACCTAGCTTTTTCAGGAATGGAAGTTAGGAATGTTTAGTCCGATTTAGAATATTAGAGATGGGTGTCTTAAAACCCATTATTATCTAAATCCAGCCTGTAAAATAATTTCAGTTTTTTATGAAAGGTATATAAACTATTTAAAATTGCTCATAGCTTGTTACATGACGTTTAAATGGGCTGGATGCCGAGAAAAATGAGCTCAAAAAGCGCGGTTTTATCACAAGCTAGCGTTGTTATCACGCTTTTTTAAATATGCACTGCTAAATAGCTTATCTACCTTTCAAAAAAGACTGATATTATTTTTAAGGCTGAATTTAGATATTAATGGATTTTAAAACACCCATCTCTATTATTCTAAATCGGTCTAAACATCCCTACGTAACTTCTGTTCCTAAAAAGCTAGGTTACATCACGTATTTATGGGCGGAGCTTGTTATGCCGATCGTGTTGTTTTCGAGACCGATACTAAAACTCTGTAAAAAAAGCTTTTATTACTCTGAAAGTTAGTGGACTAATCTTTATTCTGAGTACAAAATCGGAATCAGCGTGTCTGGTTTACCTAGTTAATACGATAAAAGTTGTTCGTGACAGTTATGGTTTAAAGATTAGTAGCGTGATTCTTTTGTCCCAAAAACGCGCACTGTTTTCGGTGTAATGAACTCGAGCTAATATAAGTTCGGAAAGAAAAGGAAAAAAGTTGTGTGAATATTTCACTTCATTCCGGTTTTACTGCATTTAATAAGATATGAGCAACCTTATAGGAGGGGGTACGCGTCCTAGGGAGTACCCCCACTAATTCTTCTTAGGGGTACGCTGTACCCCTGCGTACCCCCCCTCCCCATTTCGAACACTGCCGGCAACCAAATTATGTATACATAACAATAAGTATTAAGTATAACAGTAAGCATCAACATAATGTTGTTTGTTTTTACATACCAAATACATGTAAAAGAAAAAAAATGAAAAGACAGAAATCAAAAATTTTTGAGCGAGTTGAACAGATTGTGTTTTAAAGTAAATAATCTAATAGTATTGTGGAGGAGTCGGATAGTGGATTGAAGGTAGTAGTATAAAGTTTATAACCTGAAACGTATGGTGGTGGGCGTAGTACGTTGGGATCGCGATATAGAAAACTATGTTGGTCATGTCCACAAGGATGAATATCAATATTGTGGGCGTAGTTTGCTCAGGATTTTAAAACTTGTGACACAAATAAAGAAATGAGCTAGTTTGGTAATCCTGCAACCAATGAAGGTACTCTTTGGCTACCTAAGTTTAGGGTGACAACTCGAGATCATTCCTTGTCCTCTCATAAATCGTTTCCTCATTCCACTTAATATTTTACAGTTTTTTGTATGATAATTATGCAGTGTTATGTTGACAATGATATTCGTCAGACATCTGGGCAGGTTTACAAATTCACACCTGTGAACAGTACTCTGAGCGGCTAGTTATTAATCTCTTGTTTTTCGCTAAGATGTGTGGCCATATTTCACTATTTCTTACTCTGATTTATTTATCTCGTCTGTGGCTAACGGATACACTATAAGTTTGTACCCAACTAATTGCTAGGCGTTCACAAGGTTAGTTACTAATGGCCGTCATAGCTTATCTTAGTAGGTCTGATCTCTGCTACCTGATTAGCTACCTTAAACAAACAGTTTAATTAAAACGTGTCTTATTTGCCAAGTCATTGTTTTATAAAAATTTAGCTATAAAAATGTTTTTGTTTTGGGTAGACTTAATGTTTTTGTACATGATTATCGGATCTGAAGTAGAATTCATGCAGAGTGTCATTTATTCCCTTTGTTTTGTCATGTTTTGCTTTTTGTAGAGAAACGAGTGGATATCTTTAAGATTGAGGAAAGACTGAAAGATGAAAATATTCTGAAACCTATATATTATTACTATAGTTTTGTTAATAAATATATTGTTGAACATAAGAACAAGAACATAAGAACGATGTATTGATCACCTTTTCAAATTTTATATTTGACAATTGCAACTCAGTCAATTCTATATTGATAATAATTGCTAAGAAAGTTACTACCTGACTAGGGCGCTATATCCATAAGGCGACTAGTCCATACGAATAGATACAAGTTTTCTAGCAACAAGAAATGATCGGCCCAAACAACATAAATATGATCGTCTGCTAAGCCAGTGCTTAATTGGAAGTTGGTTCCAATGATATGCTAAAATGTGCACCTCCTAATGTGGTCATTAGATGAAAAAGTGGTAACATGCGAAACTGTGCTGTAGTAGTTACATCACAATAAAAAGATGGAAACAAAATATAGTTTCGCGTATTCATATCAATCTACATAAAATTCATAATATAATTAATATAAATAACAAAACACACTATCAAATAGATCTAAACTATACAACATGACAAACCATTTATAATCACAATATAATCTTACACACTGGAGGAGTTTGTCATAAAATAACAACCAAATGGCAAACATAACAATAAATTCGAGTGCTTGTCATATAAAATGGCTCAGCCTTGACCTATCCGGTACATGCAAGTGGCTTTGAGCTGTGCAGTTCAAGCGAGAATATGATGTAGCTCGGTATAGACAACATCAGTAAGAAATATTTGGTGCAATATGGACAATGTGTAGATAGGTCAGCCATCTTAGGAAAGGAGAACAGCTTGAATAGGAAAGAAGACTACAGTTGCCAGGAATGTCATGGATCCACATATCTAGAATCATAGAACATAGCGCTTAGTCATTCAACAACACACATACAAATGTGAAGTGTACAATTTGATGGAATAGTGGATTTGACGATAAATGTTGAAGGTTAGATTTTTGTGTGGACGCGGAGCTGTGAACATTAGAAAATTAACCAAATATCAAATTACCTGCTTTTCAAAATGCACAGACACCATTCCTATAACACACAACATTTTTACAGCCAGAATACCCAACTTCAAGTAGATATGATCTCGTGAAGATTTGAGAAACACCCTTGTTCACTGCCACTAAGCTGTCAAAAGCTGGCTAGCAGAGGCATTTCTCTGTTGTGACAACCTTATCAATTTTTCCGTGATGTACGGATAAGGTAGTTTGTAAAAAGTTTTTGCTTGAAACTGAAGTTGAAATCGAAACAATCAAAAGAGAAAATGATCGGTGTGCCATTTGACTAACTTCAAATGTACATAAGGTAACAGCCATAGACGCCCTTCCTAAATATGACTGTTGTGTCATGTAAAACAACATACTATGGTATTCCTGAGATCAGGCACATTAAACAGATATTTTTATTATGGAGACTAGATATCTTAGCAGCAGTTATAAATATGGTGGAGAGCAATCCATAACAAACTCGGCAGGCTAGCGATTCACCGCAATTAGTACCAGGCCTGTATCACCAGGGATTAGCCGTAGGAGTCAAAGACACCTGCTATGACTGTCATATCATCACAGGAAACGCTAAATAAGTACATATTTAAAAAATCTACACATGAACCAGAATTGCCCGTCCTTGACACTAGCCTAGAGGGAATCAAAAGGTGAGATCAGCTTTCGCCTCGTTAAGCCTTTTCTTTGGGTGGAAGGCAGCATTTTTGTTACATATGTTAATACTTACTATCGGAGATCTGCTATCTGGTCTTTCCCTCCAAACACCCTAATCATATCCTCTTCATACCCTTCCGAGTTTCTCCTCAATATGTCCATGCAAGGGCCCAATAGCCTCTCAAAAGCCTCGACATCCAAAACTAAAACAAAAACTTTGATATTAGGTCATGTCTTAACCGCCTGGCAAACAAAGCCAGGTTACATCTATGGTAAGGTTTTACAATGACCTTTGGGTATGTGAAGACTTGTGCAAAACGTCAAATAGAACACTCGACTTTGAGCGATGAAGAGTCTTCTGCACAAACGCATTTTATTTACACATAGTGTATGCAGGAAAGAAATGACCATGCACACGCAGTTATATATTCATTCAGGTTAGGTTGCATCAATTATTCACTAGGTTTTCCATGACACGAAGCATGCGGATTTGGAGTTGTGCACAAATTGTGTTAGCGTGCAAATTAAGTGTTTTTGTGGACATTCGCATGATGTGGATTGATTCCGGCACCTTGTCTAAAGAAGGTAAGGAATTGTACGCTATAAGCTAATAATTAGCGATGCAAACACGTGAAACTCAATCGGGAAAGGACGAACAGAAGTATTGAAAATGTTTAAAATTGAGTAGCATTTTAGTATTTTAAAGCGCGTCATTCAGAAGTGCCGTTTCTATTATTCGCAAGCATGATGGATTTGATAAAGTTTTGCCAATCACAAAACTCCCATATCTTGTGGATTTTGCTGTTTCTGTGTGGTTAACTTGCGGATTAGCCCAAATTCGCAGATTGGCCCAAACTCGCGTGTCATGAAAACAGTGATTTAAAGATTGTAAGACTAGTGTATATTCTTATGTGTGTAAATGCCCTAGTCAGCAGATCAATAAAAACTCTACTCATCAACTGAATGAAAGCTAGTCTTAGCTGCTGTACCACTAATATCTTCAAGTTGCCCTTGGAAACACACAAACAAACAACAAGTGTACCTTTGTTAAGTATTGCTTCATGGACAAATGTGGACAGATTTAATGGTAATGCAATAATGGGTCTAACAGCTGGATGTTTACAAATGGGGAAAGCCAGTGAAAATTCCAGTGTACGATTAGCATACCAAATTATGAAATAGACCCTCATTAATCTGGAGCAAATCACTAGACAGCCCCAACTAGATTTATCAAATGAATTACTGATTGATCGAGTCACTATGTGAGGGCCTTTCAATACTAACACTTGAGCTTGATGTAATTTAATGCCGTTGAATGATGCACAAAAAGTACACTCGAGTCTAGAAGACTAAATATATTGATTACTGTCTGGTGACACTACTCATGCCTTGTTTCGCACGGTTGCTTGCTTTCCATAATTTCATTGGCACAACATGGCTGTCAATACAGAACTACGCATCTGCATTTTGCTCATTCTCCAAGTAATCAATCAATGTCTAACATGGGATGTGATGCGTGTAAGTCAATTTAGTGTAAGTCAATTTACTATCTACGGGTCTTATGGGTGCAGTCAAGTAGACACTACTTTGTTGTTCATGATAAACCTGTCATGTAATAACAGACATTTTCACTTGTTTAAAACCTAATGGAATTCAAAACTGAAAAATAGTTTGCATCTGAAACAAAAATAACGACCAGAGGACTAATATGAAGAGATTGAAACATATAAATGAATAGTTTAATATAAAGAAGGATGCTAAAAAGACTTGCATTTATTTAAAAATTATTTTTACACTAGGAGGGCAACTACATACAAAAGACTACTAAAAACGGGAAGGTGTTTTGGCTTTAGCTAATAAGGGAGTACTGCTCATCATTTAAACCCTGCCCTACCTACTTGTCATGTGAATTTTGCCTAAAACATAGCATGTATGTTTTAAATCTAGAATTAGGAAGTTTTATGCATGGCTGTAAATGTCGATAGTTAATATATTCAACTAATATATTCACGCAATTGCATCCCTGGCTAAATTCTTGGCTCGAGAGAAGTTCCTAGGTAGCACCACATTCAGTTTTCCCATTTAGTTTCCGTAATGCACCAACAGTTTAATGAAAATCCGTCGTCAATTGAAAAATCATCATTTCTGAGTTCCTCTGAGATTATTCAGAGCAGGAGAGACCTTCCTCTAGAGATTATTTATGACATGTTGAGTTGCTAGTCGTGTCAAGTCAATAAATGGTATGATTCACTCAGTAGTTAATCCAATCTAACTTAAGAACAAATCATATTTAAAAAAGGCATTTGTTTGAATCAAATCTCACAATCGATTATGCTCGGTAAATTTATCAGCAAACTGACCCAAACAATTTTTGCAATACAGTATCACTCGGTTAACATCATTATACATTTTGCGAACACGGTAATGTTTCTAAAAGAAACCATAAATAATTATATTTAAGCCGATGTCAAAACATGTTCGTTGCTCTGTGCGTCCAGCTTTAATTGGAAATGGTTTAGTTTTATATGTCGGCTGCGGTAAATAAAACAGTTTTCTGATAAATTCAATTAAAAACTTCAATAACGTTGAAACTATAAAACCTATTAAAGACGTTTTATTATATCATCAAATCAATGAAGCTATCGCCTACACCAATGACTATCTAAATGCAGAATGAGCTGTCTGACGATATTACTTGTACTTGAATGTACTTAAATGTTGTTTTGTATTAGTTTGTGGAACTTCACGGTTGATATGTGAAATTATTATAAATGCCTGAATTAATGTGGATGTATATTAAAACTAAATATAACTCATTTGTTGCGGTAATTTATCTAGAGATTTCACTTGTTTAACTTCACCTAAAATACACAGGTTTCCATGAGTTATTGTTTATATTTTAAGCAGTAATATATTGCCTAAAAGAAATGGTTCTAAAAATGAGGCAGTTTACACTATCGAAGAGTCATCTCCACGTGGAATATAGAGCAAGCTTATGCTCCTTAAATAAATAATATCATATTTGTGTTCAGCTCCATTTATAATATAATATTTAATCAGTAACATCCAAGTTAAACTTATAAACAATATAATAATTCAGGTTAAAAAAATTTGAGGCACAAATGAACTTTGAAATGAAGCTTAGCGTTTGCATCAACAACCTAGTTAAAGCCTGGCTAAGTGATTGCAGACTGATAGACGTACAGCGATAGACGTACAGCGATAGACGTACAGCGATAGACGTACAGCGATAGACGTACAGCGATAAACGTACAGCGGAATACTCAAATACTCAATAAGCAAAGTTTTTTATGTTCATTTTTATAAGAATTTTTTATTCTTTTTACATGATGATAATGATTAGATTAAAGATGGTTTAATTAATGTTCGTATTTCTTATTCTTATTGCCCTTTCCTTTTTAGACATTTAACTAAATGATTTCTAGACGAGCATGCAACCAATATGCAGTTAACCTAGTCACATTATTTCACTGTTATGTTAGGTAACATGTTATAAAATGCTTCATTTTAGAAACTGACCTCCAATAGTATGTGGGTAACTCGAATGTTGACGGATAAGATCTTTTGGTGTACATAGCTTTACATAGTCCATTTACTTCAATTCGTCAGTGCATAATACATCTACACTATGACAGCTTATTAAATTTGTTTTTCAATTGGAAATCGGAAAAATTAGTCAAGACCCTACGTATGTTCCAAAAGGTTTTCAACCGCATGCTATCAGCAACATCTCATATACATTTCAAACTATTGTCTTCTGCATCCATCGATGTCTATTTTAAACACGTTAGATTATGCTTACCAGCGCACTTCACCTGTCCGACAGCGAAAACAGAGGCAGCTCTCGGCTTCTTGCTAATTAA
Source organism: Watersipora subatra (assembly GCF_963576615.1). Classification (NCBI taxonomy): domain Eukaryota; kingdom Metazoa; phylum Bryozoa; class Gymnolaemata; order Cheilostomatida; family Watersiporidae; genus Watersipora; species Watersipora subatra. The sequence goes on along the minus strand of NC_088710.1, from coordinate 10,657,426 downwards.
ACCAAGCTCTCCGAAGTATTCTCCTTTCGTTAACCGGTTCACCTCCCTATTCTCCCCATTGGCACCCTGAAAAGACATTAAAAGCCCATTTGAAAGCTGTTCAATTCCAAAGAAGAATAGAGCGTGAAGACAAACCTTAATTTTACTAGCTAATGAGGGCTCGTAAGACACTTGTATAACCCGAGTCAATGCAAAGCCAAGGCTAAAGCCAAGCCAATGCGAGTTGTGAACATCTGTAATGACTAGACACCATATCACAGTTCAATGATGTATGGCAAAGCAATAAACTGACGAAGTAATAAAAATTTGACCAATGGAGTGAAGGGCATGGTACGTTTAGATTTTTCAAACAGTTTATCCTTTATGGAGCATCATCACAAATTCCAAAGCAAGTTCTTCATAATTTGAAACTAGGCAGGTTGCTCATGATATTGGCATTAATGCAAACAGAATGCTCAGCCATAAATAAGCATCAATCTATCGTCATACTTCAGCACATTTCCAACGAACACAGCTCAAACTAAAAACAGATAAACTGGAATCGTAATTTACTTCCACTAACAATCAATTCTTTCAACCAATAGCTGATGCAACAAAATCTGGCACGCTAGTTAAAGCCTGTATGTCTGTTAACTATTCATTGGCAAAACAGGTGACTCACTCAATGGTGGTTACCTCCACCAATGAGTGGAGTCATTTCCATAGCTAATAGACACACAAGGCAAGAGCTTCTATACTAACGCGTCAACTTCTTGCCAAGTTGTAACCTGTGCATCTGAACTAGCTAAAAGAGGTAGATCTTATAGGACAAAACTACGATTCCACTACATCCATTTTTAGTCTGTCATTTTTATACGATATTAATCCTCATTGGTAGCCTTTTCACTGAGTAGTTCAGCAGTGCTACTATCAGCACTCCCTGACGGAGACGAGAGATTTGTGAATCAGTGATAATTTTTAAAAATGATGAGCAGCAAAATCCAGCATGGACGTCATGGCCTTCACCCTGCAAAGCAAACGCTAATTTATTTGCCAACATCATGTCACCGGTCTACGTCATTGCGTGTAGCCAGAGGAGATAGGCTCTGGCTACAGGTTTCATTACTGTGTGTAGCCACAGCAAAATATGACGCACAACTTCGACTAATGGCAGCGTCCTAGAATCAGTTGCGTGGAATGCTGCCTCACACGCTGTCAGCCATGACCAGTTCGTTTACATAACTTCAGCCTAACGGCTAGCTGCCTCTTCTGCCAATTGTGTAAATAGTCGAGGATCAGGAAACAATCATTTTTTGCAGCTAATTTGCTATCATTACGAAATTAACAAGAGCACCTCTCTATTTACCGCACACTTACCTTGGCTACACTATTACACTTAACCTAGATGGCTGTGTGCATGGAAAACATCAAAATACGCTTAGCCTATATAAATATTTTGCTAATAAAATGGAATGACAATGTAAACATTTCAGTAGATCTCGCAACATTATTCTCTCTTAAACTGCAGCCACAGGGAAGGGATCATCGTTTTCATTCAGGACCAATTCTACTACGGGGTTGCATCATTTTTTGTTTCGTGATTTTTGTATGACATAATTTGGAATAGATTTTTGTCTAAAATGAAATTATTTTCGATAAAGTAATACAATGTATATAATATATGTACATTTTGTATATTATTAGTGTTAGAACCGCTGGTTTCGTAAAAAATGATAAAGAGTTCTCAATACATGCTATGTGTAGAGTGAATTATACCATAATATATAATATAAAGTGCATTTAGCTGTTGGTAAATCACTACATATCGGTTTCATACAAACAGAAACCTGCTCTTATCAGCTGATAACTTCTGAAGATTATAATGATGACTAATTTGTATATTATAGTATATATAAGATATGTATATATGTATATATTACAGTTTCTATATAATATATACATATATTATAGTGTATAGTATATATTATACCATAATATAAAGTGCATTTAGCTGTTAGTCAACCACTACAAATTTGTTTCAAGCAGATAGAGATGTGCTCTTATCAGGTGATCACTTGAGGAAGATAGAATTCAAGATTGCTACTAGTAGGTGGGAGCCATCTTGACTCATTGGTAGCCATCTTGAATTCCATCTTTTTCAAGATGAGATCAGATCTTTATCTGTTTAAAACAAATTTGTAGTAATTGACTAACAGTAAAGCGCATTTCAAATTTTATAAAACATTATAATATATTCTACATTCTTCATCTATGAGTTTTAACCTTTTAGTTTTTTTTTTGAGGTTCCAATAGTTGATTTTATCACAAAATAAAGATTGTAATTTATCTGAAGATTGTAATGATGACTAATTTGTATATTATAGTACATATAAGATATACATATACATATACATATATATACATATACATATATATATATTATAGTTTATATATAAGATATACATGTATATATATATATGTATATATTATAGTTTCTGTATAATATATATGTATATACTATAGTATATAGGAAATATAAAGGTATATAGTATATAGATACCGGTACATTATAGTACATATATCATAGTATATATATTAAATTTTACATATTAAAGTATACAGATTATATTATATGTATATATATTATATATATACTATATATATACATATTATAGTATATAGTAGATATATAGTATATCTATACTGATGTTTGATATGATAAGATGCTTGCATCGGACAGCTTTCGTGTACTTCGAATAAGGCATATTAAATTTTATAGGATCACCTCTTAGATAAAAAGATAAATGTTAAAAACATTTCTAAACTAACACCTAATCCTTCAGGATGGTACGAATTCACTCAAAACTGCATCAACCTCCACAGTATTGCTCAATCTAGCGCCAACCATAAAAGATACTGCCAACAAACAGCTTAGTAGAGGGGGTCAAACGCTAGCCAATTACATTGATAGGAGTAGAGACACAAATAGTAAGGACAAGCATGACATCTCTAGCCAGTCTACCAGCAGCCTAACCTGCAGTATTTCCGTACTCTGCAATGAATACAAATATTAGCCTAACCTGCAGTGTTTCCGTATTCTGAAACGAATATAAATATTAGCCTAACCTGCAGTGTTTCTGTACACTGCGACGATTACAAATATTAGCCTAAATTGCAGTATTTCTGTACTCTGCAATGAATACAAATATCTGATGCATCAAATCACCAACATTTTCAAGTGTTTCGTGTAAACTAAGGGTTTAATTTGGAAAAAAGCTAAGTTCATTGGCTTTTTTATTGTATGTCGTATTTCAAGTCTCTTGTGTATCTAGTGCTCGTCTCCCAATAGCCTCCGCAAATTATAAAATCATCAAAATGCAATTTTGGTAGGGAAGAATATGAAATAAAAGGGCTAAAATGAAAACAGGTTGCAAAGCACAAGCATGAATTCCAGCATCTCAAATTATTTGCAATGGTTAACTTTTACTAGCAAAGTGTTTTTCAAAAAGTCTCCTGCAGCTGTTTGCCACAGGCTCGCAACGAATAGGAAAATAAAATTAGAAGCTATTATTGTGTTAGATTAATTCTGGCACACCAAAATTCAAATATAAATTTATTTATATCATTGCTGTAATTAAAAATTGACAATCCATTTTTAACTTAACTTTTAGAAGTTTTACATTTTAATGATTTTCAAGAATTTTGGACAATTTAGCATATTTCCCAAATCTAGACACCCGTGACAAGAGAAGGGCTGTAATACTCACGGTTCTCATAACCCGTACTTCTCCGACTTCTATGAAGTACATACACAGGGCTTCGTCTCCCTACAACACGTGTATTGTTCAACCATCATGCTTCTCTAAGTCTCAACTAGGACCATTAGGGATGATTATGAAGATGACTAGTCCCTGACATTTGTCAAGGCCAGAGAAAGGACATTTGGATCTGGCAACCGCAGCAGTCTACCGACTAACATAATCCCAAGATATGGATAGATAGTGACGCACTGCATGACATTCCGCATAACATATCGGTTCCCACAAAAGTCATAATAATGTTTTGAAATGAGCTGTCAATTGTAGCTATCAGAACATGAAAAACGAGTGGAAGACTAAACAAAACAGCATAGAAACAGGCACAGGGCAGCCAGCGTGTTCATCAACACGTAACTACATGTCAGGGTGTATCGATAGATGGCTTCAGGCAAGAGAGCACCTGTCAATACTGCCTAACCACAGAACTGAATCACTTTCTTCAAGATAAGACTGTCAACGTTGATAAGCACTCCTTGATGTAGATGTAAAACGTTGTCATGGGAAAGTATTTGCAGACAGACATAACAACTGTTCACTGGTCTTCTTGGAATATTATTGCGACTAATCTGATATCGAACTGTATTTCCACAAAAGTTATAAATTTCATTCTATAAATGTCTATATTTACTTATTTAGCTCTGTAACTACTATCATCTGATTTTAAGTATAAGCTATATGTCTACTTTCAGAACTATTGCGAATGGATTCTCAGTCATACAAATGTCACAATTCTACTAAACAATATATAACGAATGCGAACAAGCTTGCTGATTTTTGTGATAGATTTTTGATCTCAACAAAACCTAAAAATAAGATTTTTATTCAATGCTACTTTTAAAAAAAATAACAGTATATTGATTTAATCCAAACAACATAGAGTAAGAATAATATTTGTTATTAAGAAGAACACTTTGATTTTTTGGCTCTTTTATTCAGCACTCTTTAATTCGAGGAATGTTAATCATGGAAGTTCGCTGACATTGAAGCAGGCTATAGTCCGAGTAAGCAAGCTATAGTCCAAGTAAGCAAGCTATAGTCCAAGTAAGCAAGCTATAGTCCAAGTAAGCAAGCTATAGTCCAAGTAAGCAAGCTTTAGTCCAAGTAAGCAAGCTATACTTGAGGCCAAGTACAATGTAAAACAAATCATATCAGTTACAGCATACCTCACAGATAATTTCAGTTCCATCTTCATATGTTTTGGAAGTCAAAGCATCACATACATTCGTCCGTTCGTAGGCCTAAAAAAATTACAGTTATGAAAGACAGAATAAAATACCTCTAAAGCTAAACAATCAAGGAAGCGTGTTTCCGTTACTGGTAACTGGTTATTGCAGCCATGTCACAGCGTGTCACAGTGAGACCAACAAGGTTACTGTAGTCAGCTCAGTGCAGTTGCTCCATGACTTGCGCAATTTCATCTCACAACACACTCGACTGTTTTTTATGGATTGATTAATGTAGTTGTTGGCTCTACATCGGTGAGAAAATGTAAATTGTGTCTTCAAACTCAACAGCGAACAACTTTTCTCGTGCCATTCGATGACCCTAAGTCTGTTTCATAATAATGGAATGACAGAGTAAACAAACACACCGAAGAGCAGCTCTAATAGATGTAACCTAAAGTAATAGCTACTACCTTGTCAGCTCAATACAAGGAGGACATGATTGAAAGTGATAACACTCATCAATCTCCTAATTAATGCAATTTTGACCCACATACATAAGCTGAAAAAATAATGAGTTCTAGGCGCTTTTTCCTAGTAGAATAAATTAAATTTCAAGGAGGGTGAGCGTGACATCATTAGCTAATGCTTTCTGAGAAAATTCTACATGCATCAAAACCATGTAATTACATGGCTGAAGTCATGTTTTTTTAAATATTGGATGGGAAGTTAAGTAATTATCAAGTTGAGAATTTTAGACTCATAAGTAGATTAGGTCAGCCCATTTCAATTGCACGAAGTTTTCAGATTATTGAAATGAAATCTTCCAGTTCCATCACTAAGATTTCAATTTGTTCAGCGATAATCGAATACAACATACTGTATATATGAAGGGCTGGCATAGCGTAGCGGCCTTGAACATGTCAGTATATATGGTACATAGGCCATAAAAAGCCATCTACACTTCAACACAGTCTTCTAACCCTAACCAATGTCCACCTGAGTAAATAATTTCAGAGATATTATATTCTAAACCTAACAAACATTATTTTCATGACTTTTTGTTCCGTCAGTCTAAATGGTTAATTTTAGCTCCCAAGTTACTCAGTTTTTTCACCACCTATTTATTTTTATTACTTATTACTATTAATTATTATCATTACTTACGTATTACTATTAATTATTATTATTATTACTTACTTATTACTATTAATTATTATTATTACTTACTTAATACTATTAATTATTTTTACTAATTATTATTGTTTACCCTAAAAAGCATCTAAGATTTGCGTGAGCAAATGTCAACCGCAGCAAACAGCTCAGCACACTCCCTCGATGCCTCAGTCAATCTATACTATAAGCATAAAAGCTACAATAAGCTAGCCTACTCTCCCACCTCCAGAGATTTGAGTATAGGAAGAGACTCTATGAAGTCCTCATACATTCGTCGTTTCAAGAAAGCAGACTTCAGTACAATTTTTCTAAAGGAGTTCCGGTCCTACAACAGAATGGCACACAAAGTTAAACAGCCTTCCGCAACGTGTCAGTACTGAAAAATTGTGATAAAACATTTCAAGTTTGTTGATAAAAGAGAAGAACACGGATCTGGTGTGATGCATTCCCTTGCTAACTCAACACTGGGAACAGTATACACTGGACATTATAATGGAAGCGGTGCGGCACACATTAGCAGTACAGTACTTCCTCCTACACCAAACACGCTACATGTCAAAACCACTGCATCTTCAGTGTCTCAAGTGCTTCACAGCTTGGAAACATCACATCACCTCTCGCAATATTCTACCATGTTAGCAAAGAAAGCCACTGACACCCACACGACTGATTGTCTCAAGTTGGAAATTATACTCTCAATGTCTGTAACAATCTCACAAGAACAGAAGTTGCTCTGAGCTTAATCCAGAAGGCGTTGCCAGGCATCCTGAAGCTTAGTATGTCTCTGAATGCAGTCAGAGTTTTGCAAAGCCATACTAATCCCGTTTGAATGCAAGCGTGGCAGCGCTAGACACCCACCATGCATGATTAATCTCTGTCACTAAATGGCTTTTGAGAATTTATTTTAAGTGTAGCACAAGAAATTGACCTCGACCACGTAGTCAATCTTTTTTCTAGTATAACATAGACTTTTGTGTGTACGCTCTATGTAAACATTATCAACTAGGTAATTCAGATGCAAAATTAACAATAAACAAATTGATAAAGATCTTAGATGAGCAACAGAGAGTGATACAACTAAACCGTTTTCTATGGCATCTAAAAAGACTTAAAACTTTAATAGATGACTAATAATATAATATAAGATAATATAAAACAATGGAATTGATGACCTGATTATAAAACGGGTGTCAGACACACAAGAGCACAGCTGAAGGTTTATGAAAGGAGTTTCTAATTATCTAAATTGGTTTGTGAAATCTCAATCACTACGCTTCCATGACGCATTTGGCAAGATGGAAACGGCAAATCTGCAAGTTTAGCAAGACTTGTTACAGGCAAATTTTTACCGAACGTTTCATGCTTGTGAAAGATGGAAATGGCTCTAGCGCAAGATGTGCAAAAAAATTCTGCACCAACTATTCCGCTTTAACCACTTTCCACGGTTGAGCCGTTTTTCTTTTTTGTTTTAAGCCTTGTCTTTTCTGCCATTATGCCGTCTGGCTTAGAAATCCTCTCTTTTTTAACAGATCATCCGTGCTAATCCTCACCATGCAAATACCCATTGAAACACTTATCACGCAGTAACTCAATGTGCGCACAACTCCAGATCTGCATCACCAAAACAGTGTATTACTGGCGTGCTATAAGCGTGGGCCCTGGCTGAATGTGGAGACAACTTACCAGTGTCCATAGAGTGCCGTCAGTGGATGCCGTGATTGTGGCAGCTCTAGGAGTGTTATACATCAACGCAAGCTCGCCAAAGCTTCCTGCATTATCATATGTGAAGACCAGGGAGTCTTTTACGAATGTATCATATTTGCCTCTGTAATGAAAGCAGCCTTCCATACAAAATATTGCAACACTCTCAGAAGAACTCCTTGCCAAAAAAATGTTAGAGCATGGTTAATTGGCTGACAGCTATCAAAGTCATGCGCTATGATTGGTTAGCTATGATTGGCTACGCACGAACGTCAATCTCTCAGATCAGTTGTCCAACCTTGTTACCGATAACCAAGGAAGAGGGATTGATATGTAACTAAACAATGAACTCAGGATAAAAAATATTACAATATATTCCAGGAAACCTAACTAACAGAGCAAGCAAAAAGATGCTTTCATCACAAAGCTAGTTGTTTATTGACAAAAAGTTTTTCTTATGACTCACTAAGCAAAAGTCTAGGCGCTGAGATGAGCATATTATTTGGAATGATGTAATAAGAGAACTTCTGTGGAGCATGTCAAACTTTTAATGGGGTGATTAGTACACCGGCTGCTGTTAACAGCAGCATCTGTTTTCTCACCAATCTTTGTACCAGTGTCGACAAAAGGTCCACAAAATTTTGTTTATTGACTAAAATTTCATTATAATTTGGATTAAAAAAAGTGTCAGTTTTGAGATGAACGATTTAGTTTTAACATTTTAAATTATTAATGAGATTATTAGCTGTGGGGATTACAGTCATTTTACGAAGCATCTGATGGAGTTAATCTGGTTTCCTTCCTCTTAAATTTAAATGCATCAAAGAGTTCAATGCTAATAGCTAATAGAGCCGCATAAAACCAGGTGGCATGCGATTTAATTTCTATCAATTAACGAACTAGACCGGCATCTTACAAAAAAGTCAGCCACAAGGCGCCAGGGGAAGCTTGCAAGTCTTTTCTAAAATGTAAAATTATAAAAGCAAAAGTGTTTGTAAAATAATTGCTTTACTTTTTGCGCAATGTTTTACAGTTGGCAATGTTTAACTGTGGTTCAGTTGCCGTTAATAATTCGCAGCCAACGCATGAAAGAATTGTAGTTATAAAAAATACTGCCATTCAAGCAAGCTCAGCATTATTTGGTTAATGATTGACTGTGAGGGGGACCCTCCATGTTTCACAGATAAAAATCCTGTGTTATTACTGAACAGTTAGGAACACAAAGTGCATACTAGCTTCATTTCCTTCTTGCGTTGTGTAAAAGATGAGCTAGACAATCAAATTTGGAAGTAATTCGGTGTGCTCCTGCTCAGACAACATATAGGGTCAAGTCTTAGGGTGATCACAGGGCTTCCCTTATAGCTAGTCAAGCAATCAAAGCTACACCTATAGACATAGCCTCTGTTCTTACATTGAAAGATTTAGCGAAAGATTGCTGAATGCTCTCTACTTGACACTTACGACTGAATTACGTAGAAAAAGTCGGCGTCTTCGTCTCCTTGTGTGATAATCTCTTGGCCAGCTTTAACCTGAAGCAAACGGATATTTCAATCAGACACGGATTAATAAGCTATAATTACCAGATCAATTATTGAGAGAGTTTAAACGTTTAGAGTTTTAGGTCTATCTCCAGTACAAGTGGTGTTAGAGGCACAAGCTTATGTTCAAATCTTATCATACGCAAGTGTTTAAATCTCATCGTACGCAAGTGTTTAAACCCCAGCTTATGCGAGTGCACAAACCTCCAAGCACCATATTTTCTAGATCCTACCACATACTAGTGCTTAAATCTTTAAGGTTAAAGATATTCTTTTTCATCATATGTGACTGTAAAAGAAGCTTTCCACCAAAAAGTTGAAATCTGCAATGCTTTCATTTGCCCAAGTCAAGTTAACAGCTACGAATCAACCCGTATGATATAAGGTGTCGCCTTAACTACTCAATGAAGTAATACAGGAAGCAATAAATCACACATGGATCGGGACTCAAAACCTAGATCAGCGCTCCCAGTTACGACGCCTCGGTTTTACAATTTTAGGTTTTACAGTTTTTTTGCCTTACGATCAGGAACACGACGTTTTTTCACCCTTGCCGTACAAAATTTTTTCGCCATTTGATATCAACAACAATTTCTCTCGAAACTCAAATTTGACAGTCAGTGTGCTAAATACGCCGGAATAATGAAGATGCTGATATGGTAGTCACCGAAATCCTTCCACAAAACCTAAAAGAGATACGATGCTTGCTTTTTTCAGTTCAGCCTTAATCGTTGTAAGTTAGTGAAAATGAAACCGGAAACGAGTATTAAAAATTACGACGATGACAAATTAAAGTTTAGTAAAATACATAATAAATCTTAGCTTCAAGTTTGTGTTTAGTAATCTAAATTCATATAAGTTAAATTTAAAGTTTATATAATATATCTGTCTCGAAGGAGAGAGGAGGAGAGAACTCTCCACGTTACGTACTGTACATAGTAATGTTCCATTTTATTGCAGATTATAACCACTAAATAAACTAAAGTTAATATACTATTTTGTTATTAATTTTTAACATGTGCAGTGTGCGTATGTAAAATTTTGATGTTTTTTACCAATGGTGTTTGCATTAGATAATTATTATGGGTTTCTACACCTCTCTATACGACATTTTTGCTTTTTCATACGAACACCAAAAGGAATTAAAATTGTATGGCTGGGTCCACTCTATGGCAATCCCCATTTTCCGCGGTTAATCGCAATCAGCACTCCCCCCACCCTCCTTCATTAATTGCAAGCATTTTCCTCTTTTTCAAGTTCACTGTAGGATATTGTGGAAGACGTTTAAGAAGTATGCTGAAGGGTGTGACAAGCACTTTGCGCTGTTACACTTCAGAAAATGTTACAGGAAAATATCAAACCGCAACAACTGTTATCACAATGATACCTGTGGAGAGATCTCAATGAGCCAGAATATGAATGTCAGTTTTTATTACTTATTTTTGTTCATTTTTCGCATGTTTTAAATATTTTTTAACCTGCGAAGTACTGAAGCTGCGAAAACTGAACTGCGAAGTAGCGAGGAATTACTGCATGCGTTGGGCAATATTTTGGTTATAAATATTTCAAAATATTTATGATCAATATCACTAGCGTAAAATATTTGTATGGCCACGTTATGAGCTTCACCAAAAGTGTAGTACCATAAACATGGTTGTAAGAGTCCAATAAAACTTGATAAAACAGAATGTCCAATAAAATTCCCTCCCTAAATCGCCAGTTTCGTGGCACTGGTCCGTAAAGGCTGGTACACATTGTATTGCAGTAGATCCGTAGCAATCCCACCATATATTGATACATTGATATATATTGATGCATTGGTTATTATCCATGATAATTTTCACGTTATCACAAACCTATTTGTGTTTACGTCAGCGAATAGTCCATCCAATAGTAATCTCACTACACAATGCTATCGCTGAAATGATGAAATACTAGTCCCACAGCAACTATCATAAAGGAAAATATAGGCCAGGCATTCCACAACAGCCAATCGCCATTGCCAAAGAAGTGCACACTGCGCAGACTGTCGCGGATGCACGACAAAATATCGGGAAAGTTGGATGTTTCCTGACATCTCTACGTTGCCTTGTCAATGACATCGGTCTATGTTAGACGACATAGTCTATAAATAATAATCGAGAGGACAACCCTGACGTACTACGATACAGTGTGGACCATCCTTCAAGGATGAAGCCAACGCTATATTGCGCCTACTTTTACACCTAAGAGATTTGCTTAGTATGACACAGCTGTTACTTCTGCAAAAAGAGAGTTTAAAAATTCAACTCGGTCAGCGTACATATCAATCAAAGTCAGGTCAAGGCTGACTAGTAACTGTACTTATCCGAAAAAAAGACCATGCGCTATGACACAAAGGCAGTAGTCAACTGAGATACACCATTATAGCTATTATACCCTATAGTGTCACTGGCATCAACCAAACTATTCTCATTATTACAGTTCCCGGTTTTTTTGCAATTTTAAATACATTACTTCCACCTGCCTCTTCAGTCATGGTATCATTGAATTCACTCATCTATAACAGCAATGTTGCTGGCCTCTGTCAAAGTCATTACCTTTTTTAATGCACAAATGTTTTACGTCATCACAGGGACAGTCATTTCTTAATGTCAAATATTATTTCTCGATACCTATGGCTTTCTTGTAAAAATTCCCAATTCAACCAGAATGGTAAAACTCGGTTTCAATTTAACGATTTAAATTCGAACACTTTTGTGAAGTGCGGGTGTTGTTCCGTAATACCAAGTTTCTATTATATAAGACAACAACAAAAATAGTAGAATTAGTTTAATCTTTTCTGTCAGCTATTTACTCACAAACAAATGTGGGGTGTCTAATAAGCAGTAAATGTTTTGTGAAATTATTGCATCTCACTTAAAGACCCTGCAACTAGAGTCCTGTTTGGCTAGTAAGGTTTACCGCATTAATTTATATCCGGAATGTTCTAAGCAACGCGTAGCTCAATTTCTAATTTCCAGCCCGTCGACTGCTCCTTAACAGCTAAATGCGGATGAGGTATTGATATCGCAATATATCGTGTGGAATCACAGAATGACTGCCAAATGGTATCAGAGCTTGAACTACATTGCTAGCCAAGTCTTGAATCTGATAAAATCAATAAACCAATTTATAACAATACACTAGAAACTAAACTGCAGCAACCAGATACGATGTGGAGTATAGCTGAGGAGTATCGTTAAAGACTAGCAAATTTACTGCTTGAGCTTTCTAAGAGCAATTTACATGTATGTAAATTGCTCTTAGAGAGCTCAAACAGTAAATTACATATTTAAATACATATTTACAAATATATACTATTAATAATAATAATAAGTATAATAATATTCAATGCTGTTGGACAGCAGACTAGAAGCAGACGGTTAATTGACTGTTTTTAATCCACCTCTTAGTAGATAAACAATCAGGAATAGTTAAAGCTGACAATGAAAGTTTACTATTCCATGGGGGACTTCAGTTGCAACCCAAAAAGCTAGTTATTTATGTAAGAATTAGGTCTATGTTAGTTGGTTTGTTCCTGTTTGAATATATGTATCTACCATTAACATTCGCTCTCGCTGTGACAAGACATGCGTCTTATCCACAATAATTACCAAGTGGCAAGATCCCCGAGGCGGAAGGCAGGAATGTACAACTGAGTATATGATGCTTTACTATAACAGGTTTTGACAGGCGAGGCATCAAGTCAGAGGGAGTTGATTACCAAGAAATCAATGTGGAGGACAAGCTATCAGGTAGATGACAGGACAGCGACAAGACAGTTGTGTAGAGAGGATAAAATAGCCATGTTTGGGAAAAGATAAGCATGTAGGAGGAAAACTGTCGATGTAGAGTTTCAAATATTGAAGTGGAAGGCATGATAGCAAAGTAGAAACGAAGATATCATTGTAAAGTACTAGAGATCAAGACAAGCTGTTTATTTGACATATCTAACCTGACCTGTAACTATATAACAGTCAGTCATCAACTATAAGAAACTTTTTAACATAGCATTTTATGTTAGTTTTTATACCACTAATATTTAACTTATACAACATTAATTTTTAGCATTGTTATAGAGAGATTACTTCTGCAATAACATGACAGCACTAATAAGTATCACGCAATGTTTCTAGATTGAGAACTACTAGGTTTCATGCTTCGAATGGATTCGGAGTTTCTTCCCTCCGAATATCATAGCAATGGTCAAGTCTGAACGAATTTGACGCCACTTTGCTTTGCAAAATTTGAGCGAAGGCATTCTTGGTGAGACTACTATTCGACATTACAAAAATGCTCACTGCGGATGGATTAGAATCGATAATACCCAGTTGAGCTCTCCCAGTAAAGACCAAAAATTCGGCGTATTTCATCACATTACCATGCGGGTATATTATAACTACTATTACCAACGATGGGTTGCTCATACGACAATGGTGAAATAATTACCTTTTTATTAATTTCATTATCTTTTTCATTAAATAACTGAATCGACCAATTGTACAGATTCCCATTGCACTGGTACCGACCTCTTCTTAGGCTCAACTTTTCTAGCATAGAAAAAGCTTTCTTTACTAAAAGCGATTGTCGTTCATGCGACCTTTGACCTTCGAAGTAATAATTGTATAGCAAGCAGTAAATTCTGTTGCTGTTTTGTAACAGAGGGATACTAATATTAAAAATAAATAAAATTCTGATCAGGTATTTTGGCTGAGTTAGTGCAACGAGTGTATGAAGCGAGAATTGAAAAGTGACCATGACCCAAAGCGAGTCTAGTTTAACAAGTTCTGTTTTGAGGAGTACATGGCTAGATACAGTTTATGAAGTATAGGGGAACCAACTGCCAAATATTGCAATCTTACATTTAAAAAATCAATCAAATTTTGGTCACGGACAGTGGCTAATTGTGGCAGGCTTTTGCAATGCCCAGCATAATTAAGGAATGAAATGGCCGAGCTCACAAAACAAACACCAGTTGGATTTGGCGTGGATGGCATCAATAACACGTTTGTCTTGTGTAGCTAGACGTTGATCAGAAATCTGACAGCCTGCTAAAGGTCATAGTTGAACCTGCTCTAATTGTCGCCACGGTCAGCAGTTTGACAACACGCGGACTACAAGAATCTATTAGCTACCATAATGACACCTACTCCAACGCAAATGCAGTCAATATACAGACTTCACTCTCGTATCCCTGAGGAATGAAGCTCCACTTATTAGCAAAAGCTAGCGAGTCTGCGAGCTAGGTCTCCGTACAACTATAATCAACTCTGATAGACTTTGTCGTCTAATAACCTTGTTCGAGTAAAGTCGGTTTAACGATTCACAGAAACGGGTCATTGAATGAGCCTGCAATTGCATTAGAAGTTTCAGTAATTGGATTTAGGTTCTCATGCAAACTGAAGCAATGTTTAGTAGGGGATAATAGGTTGATTCACTCTTCCACTGATAGTCCAAGCTCCAAACATGGCAAAGGCTATAACCACAAACACCCTACAACTAAGCCTGGTTAAAATAAGAAAAGAACAGCCTCCTAAACATGACCAACATCGTTTTCTATTTCGCGAGACCTATATATTACATCCATCATCGTATGTTTTAGTTTCTAAACTTTCTGTAACTATACCCTTCAATTGACTATCCTGACTCCTCAATAATAGTATTAACTTTAAAACACGTTTATTCAAGTCACTCGATAATTCCTGATTTCTGTAATCTCATTTTTTTTCTTTCTTTTGTCATGTAATCAAACATATCATTTTTTCGACGATTACAGCTCAGCTCGTTTAAAATAGGATTTTAAATAAAATTTTAAATACGCACCCCTCATTGGGTTCAAGGTATCTAATCGAAAGATTCTGTCAGAAGGACTACAGTTAGCTGCACTTTAGTTAAGATTGAAGCCCACGTTTATCATCAGAAGTAACCAGGCCTTTTTTATAATCAGATCAGGCAGCCAAAATACATTAACCCTTTATGAAAGTAAAGCCTATCTTCTGCACAGAGTGAGTAAAATACTGCAGATGACCTATTCGTTGTGTAAATTGAATATATCTTATAGATGTGTTGTAAATATATCTTTACACATAAGCACTATAAACAAAATGGACAATCTCATGATATCATGTGCATTCGAAACTAGCTGTGAGCCTCAAGAATAAGAATGTATTTTTATAGAGCTAATACCAAGTCTGAACACTTGGCACATTCCATTTGCATAAAACCAGCATGAACAAACAACAACAGAGTGTAGTCCATGGCCAAACAGTAGCCAGTAGTGTTCTTTGCATTTAAAGGCAGTTACGTCTACAGTTACATACCGTAGTTTATTTGCAGTCATCACTGGAAGCAAAGCTTTCAACACATTGCTGAAAGATTTACCCATTTGTATATGATAGCAAACATACTGAACCCCTACCCAACCAGTTACAGTGAGTATAGCAGCCTGTCAATGTCTTTTTTTAACGGCTGATGTCATATCTGATTATACTAGCAGGTGGCCCAGCCAGCGCTTGTTTATCAATACCTCTTTAGGTTTCACGTAATAACAGTTGTAGTTGGCAGCGCATCTGATTTGAGCTTATAACAAATGATTCTGAAGCTCCAACACCGAAAAACAAAAAACATTGTTAGACAAGAATGTTCAGCTAGACGGGCTCATACATATTCTTCTTGGAGCCAACACTACAGCTATGACCTCTGCTTGTGACACTAAAGCAATGACCTCTGCTTGTGACACTACAGCAATGACCTCTGCTTGTGACACTACAGCAATGACCTCTGCTTGTGACATTACAGCAATGACCTCTGCTTGTGACACTACAGCAATGACCTCCGCTTGTGACACTAAAGCAATGACCTCTGCTTGTGACACTACAGCAATGACCTCTGCTTGTGACACTACAGCAATGACCTCTGCTTGTGACGCTACAGCAATGACCTCTGCTTGTGACACTACAGCAATGACCTCTGCTTGTGACACTACAGCAATGACCTCTGCTTGTGACACTACAGCAATGACCTCTGCTTGTGACACTACAGCAGTTACCTCTGCTTGTGACACTACAGCAATGACCTCTGCTTACAAGCGAATTAGTTAACTCATCTTCTCAAGGTCAGTAGCTATGACTGTGCATCCTAATGCTGGGTTTATTGATTGAAAATGTACAGTCCTCCGACAGTACTTTTATTATAAACCTATTAGCAGCTCCAGTTCTGCTCGCCATGCCATTCCATTACACGGGCATATTTTTACAAGCACCGATTCGCGAAAAACCAACCCAAACACAGCGCTACAAGACCTACGCACCAGTACACAATTTAATTGTTAATATCAAACCTGTAAAGGTCAAGGTTGTAAACATATCTACTTATGACTTAGCGTAGGAGCTAATTCATGCAGGCCTGTAATTATGTCATTACATTCAACAAGTTTATATCTACGCAAGCCAGACACTTGTAACTGAAGTGAAGAAAGCATTCAAGACATAGAAGAGAGAAGTTCCAAAGCTAGTTGATGCTTGTTTATAGAGACAAAAGACCTTTCAAGCGCTATTAATCAGTAGAATAAGGAATGGTAACAAGAGAGAGACTGTAAGCCTCGAATAAAGAGGCACTGTACCCAACGGAAAGCCCTAGTAAGCTGCCTATAGATGTTTCATACATACCTCTTTCATGCACATCGCATCAAGAACATGTCCCAGCTGTTCCTACAAGAATATTACACAAGGTCAGATGAGGTCAACTCGTTGCGACAGCAGGTTGAACCATTTCAAAAGCGGTCTGAAGCAAAGGTAACAATTGGCAACCCGAAACAGGGCATAAAATTTGATACCGTTCATTGATAGCTTCTATACGATCATCACTAACCAGATGCTAACAAAAGCCTTTTACACGTTTTGCCATTGATTTGAAAAAGCCAGGCAAACAATATAGTCAAAGTTTGCAATGGATCATTTTCACCTGCATAACTTTTTCACCCTATATCGTCCTCACCCAAACCAACAAGCTGTCGCAATAAGATTTAAATATAAATGAAGCATTACGTCATCTGAACCTACTCGTCATCTGAACCTACTCGTAATAGCTTCTACGCAGGCTCTTTTTTCACACATGTAAAGTTCTATAATTTAGCAATAGTCGTACATGTTTAGGTGGGAAAACAAACTACGTTCACGGCCCGAAAACCGCAAATGCGAAATTTTTCTATTTATTCTCACCATCCTTGCAAATTGAATAGGATTTGCTTCCTCTCGGGCGATTAAAGCTTATGTTTATCTAATAAAAAGGCCTTTCCACAATAACCCATTATATAAGTAATTGGTTGTAAGGTTTCAGTGTAGTTCCCGCTGACTATTAATCCATCCACAAAACAAACAGCCCAGATCTAACGGCAGTCCAGATGGGAAAGGTCAGCTCATAGCATAAGACAATGTACTTTAAAATAAACTGAGAAAGAGATAGTGTTCGTTATTGACCCTGCATCTTAAGGAGAGTGGTAGTAGCCTCAAGCAATCAATATGTTCATTCATTCAACCTAGTTGCAACTCCGCTACTATCCTTCAGGCACAGCCATCTTCATATTAGACGCCCGATGAGCATGAAGACAACACAAGAGTTGAAGAGTTCGGAATGCTAGATTAAGAGTTAGGAGAATGATATGAAGCTACTCACTGTGTCTAATGCTTTGAATATTAATATGTTCTTCACAGCTTCGTTTAACTTCAGTCTTTGTTCATCTGTCTTTGGGTTCACAGTCTAAATCAAATAAGGTGAACGTTAAGTTGATCAACTTGAATGTACAACGTCAAGGCGGAGCAAGCTTTGGCACCGAGCGCAGGTGCATTTTATGCGGGTAGTTACGTTGCGTAGCCTCAGCGAGTTCGTAGATGACAACATAAGACTGACAGTAACAAAGAATCCTCGATGATTGTGTAAGAAACTTGTGAGACTCTCATGGAATAAATAAGCTAACAAGTAGCCTACAGACAAGTACAGACAAAAGCTAGGCTATACTTGTCTTCAGGTAACACCCTCCCACTAACTAGCAACCGCTATTCACTGATAATTTAAGCAAACAAGGGTACACCCACAACCGTACTCTCTCTCCATCACGCATCTCTGCACACCAGCTTACTCTCATATCGGTGTTCAGATGACGTGTATTGTTGTGCCACGGATATTTAATCCGTAAGCAAGTCAGACATTGAAAAGTCCAGTCCAGGTGGCACACATGTGTGTGTTTGATGCAAGTAATAACAGACATTACCTGAAAATCATGCCTTGTTGAACAACTAGAGGACAAATCTGCTAGCAAAAGATTAAAATCATAAACCAACATGGTAAACCTTGTACATGGTGCCAAGCCAATTGTCAAATTTGGCAGACTAACAACCCTGGCTGCAAAAGCTGATAAACATCATATAAACCACTCACCCTAACTTCACCAGCGTCTTCACCATCAGATTCTGCTGGATCGTATCTTTCAGCAGACACTGTAAACAACAAGACCAATTCAGTGAGTATAATCTACGTCAGCATTTCATCGCTGAGTCGATAGACAGCAATAAACTTCTCGTTTTATTGTTATTACGGTCGACTATCAAGTCATCCAAATTTTCATCAACATAAAAAGTTGATCGTCTCCACACTCGACAGCCCATCAACAATGATAACTCTATAGCGGAGCGACTCCTTTCAACTTTATGACCCTACAAAAAGGCTGTAAACTGTGATAAAATCTGTGGAATGCCTCATCGCTGTGTGAGAAACCAGTGCACCAGGGAATCATACTCCGCTCTTAACAACTTCTCGTTACAGTTGAGAAAGGTACTGTTGTTACAGGAGACACCGAGGCCTGCAACTAGGAGATCCTTGACCCCGTTACGAATTACGACAAAATCTGTCGCAGGTTACTGTAAAATTTTAAGCAAGCCTTGACAGCGACACCAAGCTATTCTATTCGAAAGATTAGGAGTTGTGAATGAACAAGGCTTGGCTTGTTTTCTATCGCGGTTACGGTAAAATGTAGTTTTAACTATTTCATCTGGTTACAGAAAATTTGGTATTTTGATTATGATTAGGTAGTCAACAAAAACTGCCTTAGAAATAAAACCTCATATATACCACTTGTGTCTCCCTACATGAAATAAATCACTTGTGGTGTTAACTCCCTCCAGGAATGCTGCACACAAATTTTCTCATCGCATGGCTTGCTTAAAAGTTTACACCAATCTGCCTCACCTAGCCAATCTGCCTCACCTCAAGTGGCAGTGTAACAATAATAATAGTTAACTAGACCATAAATATGGCAGCAGGTAAATACCCTAACCAAAATTGTGTGCCGTGTAAGCATACCTATTCTATGTTCTTTGGTTCAAAAGGCCAATTTGTAAACGTAAAAATACCATTTTTCGTTCATAGTCATGGCGTAGAAACAGAGTTCTATAGCTATTGAAAGAACTTGCATTCTAAACTAAAACAATATTTTATTATTCAAGTATCCCAGCTTTGAAAATTCATGTTTATCATAATAAAAGTCACTGTCAAAATTGAGTTCTTCTACCAGCTTAATATAAAGTAGAAGAGAGATAAAGTGTGGCTCCGTTCTGGGTAAGATTTTCTAAATAGCCTGGGCAGAGACCAGTTAGCGGGTGTATACTCTAGTGGTGCAACTAGGTTCAACTAACGAAGTCATTCATCACCGATGTCATCCTAGAAACCTAATTTCCTTTAGTTCCTACAAGTAATTGCGTAATCATCAAATGCTCCCGATTCTAGTATGGCAAAACACTATTTACGTCAGAGTAGAAATGCCATGACTGCTATCGAATGTAACCATCCCAACAGCCGAATTGAGACGATTATCATAAAATTCTCACCAGATTTGCGACGATAGTTCTGCTTGCTTATATACTCTGGAGGTGGTGATTCACATTCTACAAAGACAAAAATGACAAATATACGAACAATAAGCCAAATCTTCTACATATCCAACAAATCGATAATCTCTCGAGATATGATGCTGTAACAACGGCTTTTCGCCTACCAGAGTCAGAATCTGGACAGCATGTAGCCATCCCCGAGTCCAAAACGATCTCCGACAAAGCCAAGTTGTTAGAACGAATGCCTGAGCTAGTATGAAAACTATGCAGGGCGCCGCTTGTAAATTATGTATTCCGTGTAAAAAAGCCACTTAATTTCATTACAATGCTAAAAAAGCTTCGGGCATATGGCATAATGGACTTAGAGGGTCTGGCGTGCTCGCAATTTGAAAACCTAATTATCAGTTAGTGAATAGCCGTCTCACTGGTATGAACTGCATCGGTTTACCCTTCCATTCATGCAGCATTGGCAGCAAGGTTTCACAGAAGACATGATAAGGAACCCGAGTGCAGACAATGTCAGTGAGTAACAGTACAAATGTTTTAGTTTCCTAGAACTAGTTGGTATTCACTATGTTTCCATGATGCGCAGTGCTTCGGAGTTGCGCTATCTCCGAATCATGGAAACGGCGTCTTCGCACTGAAATCACTGCGCACTGATCAGTGCGAAGCCAGTGCAAATTCGCAGCAAGGAAACAGCGACTGCGCAGTGGCTGCGCATAGCTCTCATGCCGTGGAGACAGATTTTACGATGACCATAAACTAGTACAAAGGTTGTCCTGCTAATCTTGTTTTTTTTACTATTCTTCCGATCTTCTTTCACAAAAATTTAATTATAGTCTGCATTCACGAGGATGATGAGGTGATTACTTTCCTGGACTTTGTTATCGATGCCAACACTTCGAAAAATAGGTGGCAAGTCCTAAATTAACGTTTAAATAATATATTACTTAAAAATACTTAGTAAAAATATATTACTACGTAAAAAGTGTGTTAAGGTTTGTAAAACCTTGTGAATGTGTATTGTAAATAAAAGTATAATGACGACAGAATAATAAAAAAGACTGTTTATGACGTTCGGTATCCGTGATCGATTCTATTTCTCCATCAGGCGATTCGATTATACAATTTCTCTTCTCTGGCTAATTTGCGGTATTTGCTGAAAACCACTGCGCAGCATGGAAACGTACAATCCTCTCGACTTCGGAGGGGGCTGCTTCGCAGTACTGCGCACCATGGAAACATAGTGATTATCTGAATAACAGGGATCTTCTTCGGTAACAAACCCCCCCCCCCCCCCCCCCCCGATTCATGTTTTAGGTATACATGATACTCCAATACAATCTTTCCAACAACATTAAGTTCTATTCAGATATGTATGCCAATTGATTTACGTTTGTTTCTTCGGATCAATACAAACGAAAATTTGACTTGAACATGTACGATAGGATCAGCATCTTTTTATAACTCCAACTGAATATATTCATAAGGAACAAGGCTGCATTTAGGTTGTAATTAATCATTAGTGTGGCATTACAATATTTAGGTTGTAATTAATCATTAGTGTGGCATTACAATATTTAGGTTGTAATTAATCATTAGTGTAAGGCATTACAATATCACTCTGTACAGCTTCTCATGGCATAGCCAGTTATTTTGAAAGTTATTCGAATAGTAAAAGTTATCTATTTAGTAGTGATTAAATATCGCAGCAACTATCATTAAAAAAATATAGATCAAAAAATCCACGATGGCCAATCACCATTGCCGAAGTGGTGCACATTGCATAGGCTGTTGTGGACGCTCGAAAAACTATCATAAAAGATGGAGAGCTGCATCCTTTTCGGAAATATTTCGACGATGCCATCAGTTTACGGTGTACATAGTCGAAGAATAATCGTCGAGAAGCAATGCCGAGATTTGGCGATGTAGTGTGTACCAGCCATTATAGATAGAGATAAGGTAGGTGTGACCCAATCGAGCCTGGCACCTGCTCACTAGCTAAGATATTGAGAACGACTAGCTGTCTAACATTTACACTATGTTTCCATGAAGCCTATCACGCGGTTTGGGAATTACTGCGCGAATTAAGTATTTCTATACACATTCGCATGATGCGTATTGACCCCAGCGTCTTGTTAAAAAAGGTAGGAATTGTACGCTATAATTTAATAATTAGCGACGCGAACATGTGAAACTCGATCGAGAAAGAATGAACGAAAGTATTGAAAATGTTTAAAACTAAAAGCTGGCGCGGTATTTTAATACGCATCATTCGCAAGTGCCGTTTCCATTATTCGCGAGCATGGTGGATTCGATAAAGTTTTGCGAAACGCAAAACTCGCTTAGCTTGCGAATTTATGCCGTTTCCATGATGCGGATTGGCTCAATTTTCACATAATGTGCGTCATGAAAACTGTTAAACAGAAGACAATAAACCTTTATCTTTTTTATCAGTGTTCTTCAACCAGAGGCAGGATATACGTGATCAACAGCTTACATAATGTTTAGGCAGGCACGACTACCATCTTCTAGTCATAGAAAGGACTACCAATTGCAGTCCTTTCAATGAATCTGAGGATAGATACAACGAGACATGAAAGGGTTGATTGGCTGGCAGTCTTTATCCCTTCAGCTAGTGATTATATCTTCTTCCTCATGATCAAACAATGGTCATAAAAGCTTTTTTGTGTTTTATTATAGTAAAATAGATTAACCATTATCTCTTAATCAATGATGTGTTTGTCATCTCTTTTACGTGGCATATCCTGATATTTTAAGCAACTGCCTACAACACTAACGACAGTGCGATGATTGTTTCACGGCTTACTGCCTTCACAGATTTTACTAGGTGCTCGCCCAACCTATAACACCTGGGTTGGTATTTGCACAGCACTTTTAGAGCAAAGAGAGCTGGCATTACAGCCACTAATCCACTGCTAGAATACCATTCAGTTTCTATCAAATCCTACATTCTAAGTTAGAACTAGAGATTGCTAAAGCAATGTTTCATATGATACCAATGCCATCCTGCAGGCACTTGACAAGAGGCTTCGAAGCATTATGAATTTATCTAATTGAGCGGGCCTAATGTAGGTTGCAGGATGGATTGAGATAGCTAGAGAGAGAGAGAGTGGTCTTAGCGGCAAGTGATAGATAGGTGGATTAACAGCCTGACAGAGCATGCCACCAGAACTCTTATCATCCAGACCAAATGTTCAGACTCGCCGTCTCCAGTTAGTCACTTAAATTCCGGGATCACAAATCAATTTGAGCAAAAGCGGCAACCATCACTCCATCAAATTAATGTGCCGCGACTTGGCAAGCTGTTCTACTACAACACAGATGTTTGTACACGCTCCTATACCCGCTGGTACATACATGTTTGTACATACCCCGATATACACAAACAATTGTGTTTTGACTGAGGGAAAATCGGACGCTGGTACATAAATGAGTCTATGGACGGTAGTAAGATCTCTAGAAGTCGCACTAGCAGTTGGATTGTAGCCATAGGACCAGCAGCTGTGTAGCCTCACATGACTGGCATTATAGTTACACAGGCTGTGCTAGTGCTCATGTGGTTACTCACGTCTTAGTAGACTTAGTGGTACAAAAATGTGGTCGCATATATTTTGCAGAGTCATCCATACCACAATAACTTTGAGTTGCCGGAAAACATAATTTTAAAACTCTCATTTGTAAGAGGTTAATAAGGAGTTTGTCTGCGAACTACTTGAAGGCTGTTCAAAGAGGAAGCAGGCAGCGTTTGCATACAAAACAAAAATCTCACACACGGCTGCCGTTCGAGTGATGGTTACGACATTTTTTATCGTACAAAGGTGAGTGTAAGTCTAGTGTCGCTAGATTTATGTAAGTTGACATACGATGGCCACATAGATACACGACTGCAGCATTCGTGCAAATCACCAATAAGTAGGACCTTCATGTATTTATGTATAATAGATGTCGAAGCAGTGCATAAAGGTACTGCGACTTATATTTGAACCAGATTAAAGTTCGCTCAATGAAATTATTCCCTCACTTTAAGTATGGATCCGCGATGTGGTTAATCCGCAAGTTTCAATCATCAGCAGGATGGAACGGCAAAAACCCTCAAGTAAAACAAGTTTTTTACTCGCGAATTTTACCCAATGTTTCATGCTTGCACAAGAAGGAAACCTCATAAAAAATGTCATGCCAGCTATTTCATGTTCTCCATTTTCCACACTTCATTCAGTCTCATTTCGATTTGAGCAGTTCTGATTGCACTGTTATGATTTTTAGCATAGAAATTCTTATCTTTTCTAGCAAAGCGTCCGCGTTAATCCGCACCTTGTGACTGTCCACTGAAACACTTATCGGACAGTAACTCAACGTGTGCACAACTACAAATCCGCATCGTGGAAACTGTAGAGTCATCGCTTGCTGTCGGCGACTAAACACAAGTATTCATTATTATTTTTTATTATTATTTCAGCGCAAACTCAATCTCACCTGACTCCTCATCGCTGTAGTTATAGCTGTATTCGGGGTTTGTTAAATCGTTTAAACATTGTCTCTCAAAGTAATCCCTTGCAAATACATTCAGGTTAGCTGGTTGGTTTCTAAGTACAGCAACGGTGAAGCCTTGCAGGAGCTCTGTAAGACCTTCTGGTACTTGGTAGTCTGTGGAAGGCATGGCTGGAAACCTGGTCATCAACGTCACTTTATCTTCTGTCCAGCCAATCATCAACACTAAAACCATTAAATCCAAACTGTATAAATCTACAAAATTTCTATTTAGAGTATAAGATCAACTTGTTTTACTAGTACAGTAGATGGTCCTATAACGTATACCTCATAGATATACCTATCTCATCCCAGATAACGTGAGTCCCAGATAACGTAAGTCCCAGATAACGTAAATCCCAGATAACGTAAATCCCAGATAACGTAAATCCCAGATAACGTAAAAAAGTTTATGCAAAGTTTTTGCTTCATGCTAAATTCGTGAAAAATTCCATATAACAGTAAAGTGTCAAGTAGGGGCAACTGCTAAATTCAATTTGAAAGGTAACATCTCGCCAAACTTGCGAAAAAACTGACATACGTATAGCGTTATATCTATAATATATACAACTTCCATGAGATTTTAGTTCATCGTGATAGATGGTCAGACGTGTCAACAAAACAGAGAATAAGTAGTTGCATAATTTTTAGTAAATGGTGTATTTAAAAGTGATCGACTTGTGCAGGTGTTACAGCGTTAGTCTACCAATCTGAATGACACGAGTTAGGAGTATCGCCGAATTTTATCTTTTATCCTAACCTTGACCCTTGAATACAGATAGACGACGAACAGGTAGACACCACTTTTTTATAATGAAAATATATTTTTGCTTTACTTTATTGTAGACGTATAAAATATGTGTTATTAGTTTTACTTTGTTTATTTTTCTAGATTTTGCTGCCTATAAAAATAAACAAATCATTGTAAATGGACGTCAAAAATGTGCATTCCCCATCAACTTATTGAAAAATAATCGTAATCAGTTTATAAAACCAGCGAACTTGATCAGAAAAAGAAGACAAGTTGTCGATTCAAACTAATAATATTACAGTTATGATACAACCAACAAATTAAAAGTTGTCTAGTTTTTCTTATTGTATGGTCAAAAGAGTGAGTTTGAAAAGACCTCGGAACAGATTAGGCTATTTACATGTATTTTACTGTTCGTATAACATAAAATCCCTATAACGCAAACATTTCTGGAACGCATTATTTACGTTGTAGGAGTTGTAAGAGCGTCTAATTTACTAACTACTTGTGAATGAATAAACTGCTTCAAACCTCCGAGTTTAACCTTCTTGCTGGCTACTGATAAAGCTTGCTGGTATAACATAGCAAAACACTAACTTATAGCTTGTCTACCAGTCTGATAAAGTAAACAAACATACACTACACGATAGCCATTCAAAAGCCCATTATACAACAGACCACAAGCTGGAATGTGAGTAACGATTAGTGCAGAGGCCTTGTGACGCACACAACTCTGTTGGCAGCCAGCTAATTAAAGGACCTTTGATCGTGACATCACATCAACATTTTGAACATTCTAAATCTAAAGGTTAGGATTTGAAGGCTCTTGTTTTCTCGAAAGTCTCGCTTCCTTCAGCAATAATACCTGCTTACAGTTGTCCACTCTAAACCAACAATCAGACAAAACGCATAAGTCCGTAGCTGCTACTAAAGGCTTAAAACGAAGGTGCCACAAAATTGGCAGTTGACATTTCGTCTCGCGCCTCTGTAACCTTACTCCACGGACTACGCTAGAGACCCTTTTGTGCATAAATAAAAGTGCTGCATTCAAAATTCTAATGTTTATCTTTCATTTGATTCAATGGGCTTATCAGGATATCAGGAATCATTGACGAGCAATGACGTCAAGGGTGACAGGCCTCATAAAACGCTCTCAACTGATCAAGTATATGGTTGACTGGTCAGAGACAAAACTGCAATTAAAGGGATGCAGTGACTATAGACCAGATACGCACACTTATCATAATGCACCAGCGTCTACCCTCCAACAATAATTATGGCTTCATCCAATAGCACAATTTATACTAACCTACGTAATAAACGTTGCTAAATAGTTTTGTAGAAACTGAAACCAAACCCACGCCAACTTAGTACACAATCCTGTAAGTTGTCAAATTTTGTAATCGTCCAAAATATTGTGAATTAACATCTAAGATTGAAGTAGAGCTGCTAGCCATTTAAAGTACAGTATGCTCCAGTATATCGGCAACCAATCCACGTTAAAATGTTGGTGAGATAATCACTACCAAATATTTGGATCGAGTGTTTTTTGTCAAGGTTTCAAAGTGGCCAACTTCAAGTAAGACTCGTATGAAGAGTTTCTATGACTTTTGAGCCATAATTATTCTATTTTTAAGTGGATCTCTTGACAGTTCCATGTAATCTGAAAGGTGTAAAACCATTCGGGGGGGGGGGGGGGAGGGGGGGCATGAAATATTTCTGATTGATGAAGGTGGCAGCTAATGGCGTTATCGGCAAATTGCTAATGAAGATTCCATCATTGGGTGCCTAGATAATTTAGCGAATTAGCCAAAGCAGGGCAGCGTTAGTACGGCTACAAAGAAATGAACTGCTTCGTATATTGCTAACACATGTCAATAAAGTTCTCGACCGAGATGTGTAATGCACATGATGACCCGCATATCGTATAATCTCACATTACCCATTAGCTATTCCAATAAAACCTAATTGGCATGGGTAATTGATGATTCTGGCTGTTAGCTTCAGCTACTCGCATGAATAAAAAAAATAAATATGACTGTAAATGTAAGTAGGTCTACTTCTATTCACTGTTTAACGTAAAGAACAAGACCGTTAAAGCATGTCAGGTAGAACATTACTAAAGTAATTGTCTACTAAAGTAATATCTCAACAAATTTCATGGGGTTGACAAGTCTCGTGTACTGCACCACTTCAAGTACTGTACTACCGTCAAATGAAGTAGAACAGAATACAATTAACGCAAAGTTTAGCGTCAATTATAAACACGTAAATAGTCGTCGATGCTTCTAAATGAGATCTTGGTAATTAAAGATGTCAAAAATTAAAACCTATTTCAAAAAGGATTGGTCTCAGATGCATTTCTACCTTACAGTCCAACCAATTACACTTGTTTGGCACTGAAAATTGCAGAAAAGCAAGGAAATTTTACAAATAAATATTTTTCGGAGACAGCAGTATCGATCATAACGAAGATACCGTACCTATATAGTTTTACCGATATAAATGACGTGTTACGCTATTATATAAAGATTACAGAGTAATTTTGTTAGATAGCCACCTTCGCAATGTTGCAACATCGATTAAATAAAATTGCGATAGAAAATGCGTTTTGGCATAGAGTGAGTAAACTAATATTTCATTCAATATTTAATTTTGTAGTATTGTGATATGCAGGCGAAACTTACCATATTAAAATACGTTGCCACAGTCAGATGACACTTGTAGCTTGTTCGTTAAGAGATGATTGTTGGTATATCTTGAACCTTTTCAAAATACGAGCGTTGATCTTTCTGTAGAAAAATTGAAACGCTACTGTCTTTAACAAGAATCTTTTGAAGTCGGTCAATAGTGAAGCGCGCTACTTTAAATAATGCTCGTGTTTTTGTTCCAGCAATTTCAAAGCTTTAGATAATGCAGTTTGCTAACGCTGCGTACATAAGAAATATAATCACGTCTAGTCACTTGCAAGTCGGCTATTGAACAACTTTACTACAGGTGTCCGCAGGTACAGAAGAAGAAACTTTGGCATATTGGAGTCGTGATTGGCTACAAGGCTTTTGTGAAGGACCAATAGCACTCGCTAGAGTATAGCGAATAAACTTTGAGTCTGTTCATTTCGGTTTACAAGTATTAAGAGAGGACAACTTTTTATAATCCTCTTCGGCCGCTTATGCATGTTTTACGTATGTTTTAGGTATGTACATGTATGTTTTACGAAAGTGGGAGTGTTGGGATACATTATGCAACCGTGTGAGCATTTACAGCTTATACGTATTTTACCACAATTATAGATGTCAATTTTTAATGTTACTGATGGAATCATTATCATAAATGTAAAATAAAAAAAATTAAAAGCATTTAGTATCATGGTATGTGTTACACCAAACCCGTGTGACCAAACCTTTATGATATAAAAACTGAATTATACGTACCTTAGACAAAAATTAAGGTGCACTGAAAAATATTAGCTAAATTTTATTTATGTAAATAGCTAATGCAGTGCCAAATAGTTTTAGTCAAATTACCTGCTTTATTAATTGTAGTTCTAAGTTCTTTACTTCCAGTCCAATCTGTTTGATTGAAATTTTATCACATTTTTTATGTTAGTTTTAAAATACCATATTTATTTCCTACTGCAAAAATAGATGTCTTTTTGGAATTATTTAGGAATTTATTTTATTTTTGGAAAATTAAGATGAAATTAAAATAGATGTCCACATTTATAAATTTGTGTGAAAATCATATAATAGTGTCAATCAAGGGTCATATGAACTTTGTACAAAATAAAGCGTTCATTGTTAATAGGAAATGAACTAAAATAAATTCAGTAGCATATGGTCAACACATTTGACTACTGTACAGTTGACCCTTTACTCTTGAAGATTTCGCAATGTTTACTACTTTGGACACCTGGTGAGCAAAACCTGTGTAAATTACAGCATCTGACAAATTGCATTGTTTGGACTTGATGTTATTGCGTGTACACTTACAACTTGCTGACTCGCAACTTGCAGAAATCAGGATATTCCGCGCTGACCTGTGCTTGTGTTTAATCTTGACATTAGACAAATTTTACTTTTTATGTTTTTAGTTGTACTTCCTGAAATTTGACCTGAGAGGCTAGATCTTCAGGTAATTTAGACAAAGCCCTTATTATTTTTTATGTTTCATTGTTCTGCTATCATATTTATTATTATATATTATTATATCTATTTCAGTATAATTAGTTTAGCAATATGATTATCCTCCCCACATTTCTTATTCTATTATCAGTATAAATTATTATTTTTTGTTCATTCTTCTTTTGTCATTTATGGTCAATCTTTACTTTAATAAGAGTCATGGTCGAAGCTACAGTTGGAGGTCAGAAAAAAAATTGCATGATGTTGGATTCGAACTCAAAACATTCAGAGTGGCAGCCCAGAAGGTTACCGCCTTAGCTTATCACTCGCTTTGAACACTTGCAGAATATTTGTTCAGGTAATAAATAATTCTCTGTGCTTTATCAACACCTGGCAATCTCTCACACCACATCGAACTGCTAGGGCACTAGTAACAATAATACCAAAGATCACTTACATTATTCAATTCTTTAGAAACTTTAAGTATATTTACCTAAAATCTTTAAGATTTAGCCCTTAACTCTAATTAATAACAATAATTATTTGAAAAGTTACTGAATACTTAGTAAATACTTAGTATGGTCAATCTTTAATTTAATTGTAACCTCCACGGTTGGAGGTCAGGAAAAAACTTGCATGATGTTGGATTCGAACTCAAAACATTCCCCCCACAGTAGTTTGCAACAAGTAAAAAGTGGACTCGTCCAATTAGTTCCTTGGTCCAATAGTTCCTGGTGATACAATTAGGTTATTTGCGAGCTTTGTTTCCCAGCAGGTCTTTTGTTAAAATGTAAACAGACATTTTACTATTGAAAGCAAAAAATGCATTGAGACAGTCCAATCGAGTATTTATTAAGTTGACCGATTGTTTTGTTTGCAATGCCAGTTGGCTGTTCAATTAAATGTCACTCGATAATATGAGCAACTACTACAGTTTGTCATTTCATTTTTGTGGTTTTTGATAGAAATAGAAACGATTAATGTTAACACTTCCTTAACTTCAGTAAATGGTTATGTACATGCTACATAAAATCTTTTAAATGTGGTCAAGGAGTATGAGGAAACTTTGTGATTTATGTCAGAGGTTTAACTAACAAGTGACAAGCAACTCCAATAAATAAATTGTTTGTTCGTTCTAATTTGTATTTATGGAGGACGACTTTTTAACTCAAGAAAAGAATTAGCAGAAGGCTAGGGGTACATTCATTTCTGCATGCTTTAGAACAAGTGATGAGGCATGCCAGCTTTTCTCCATTTTACGCCATATTATCAGCCCAATTTCTCAAGCAGTAATGACCAGAAGAAAGACAATCTAAATTTACATCCTGAACATCCAATAAACAACTTTTTGATAGTCTCTAGCAAGAATGCTGTTGCTGGAGAGTACGCTTATATTTTGTAGCCTTGGTTCTTATGTACAACCTTAATAGGCTAGATATTAACAAACTAGACCCTTAGACTAATCCTTTGGGCTTTTACATTTAAATATATGTAAAAATTACTTGTTAGCTCATTCAGGGGTCTTTCTGCAGGAAATCCAATGTTTGAGGATCTATGAGTTGCTGAATTTTCAAGAAGGTTCTGGAACGTAGCAGGTTTATGCTATTGAAGTTGTGTGATGGCAGGCTGATTATGCTGATAGTACACCGTAGCATAACGGGACACCATAAAGGTACACCATAGCGGTACAACATAGCGGTACATCCTAGAGGTATACCACAAAGGTACACCATAGAGGTACTCAATAGAGGTAAACTCTAAAATACTAACTAGTATTTCATGGTGCTGATATTTGGCAAAGGATATCATGCCAAAATATTAGTGGCTATAAATCCATGGCAATGTCTAGGCAAGTTATTTATTGGCAAAGAAAAAATCTATGTTCACTGATTTTTGTTACTTTTCAGTCATAAAGAAAAATAGCATGGCAAACTCAGCAGGTCTCTAACCTTCCTACAAATAGATGAAACACGAATGATGAAAGAGCGTTGCAAACATCTCAAACAAACGCTAATACACTGTACCCAGAGCTCATGTACTCCACATGTGCGTGAGCTCTGGGTAAGCGTGCATCATCAGCATGCCCAGAGCTCATGTACTCCACATGTGCGTGAGCTCTGGGTAAGCGTCAGCATCATCAGCATGTATATTCTCATCGATATTTAAAATATGCATCTATTTTTCATAGCTGCTATTCCAAAGGCTATTCCCACAGCGTTTACACTTTTTTATCTCTCTTGCTCAAATCGATGAGAGATTATAAATAAATTTGTACTTTAAATATTTGATAGACGCATGCAAATTGTTGCCTAGTAGTGGGGCATGCAAGAGGCTGTGTAGTGACCTGCAAGGTAATGTTAGATAAAAATGTTCAGCATAATATGGGTTCAACTTCTGTCATATCAGACTGGTATTTCAGCTAACTTGCTATATATCTACTACCAAAAAAAGTACCAATAAAGTGACATTGTGTAGCAGGTGTGAAGACCTGCCAAACTTATCAAAAGCGACACAGTCCAGCCAAATCATCAAATATTGACTCTTTGTTTTTATCATTATGTAAAGAAATGCTGTCCGCTTATGAAGGCTACAGTAAAGCCAGCTCTACTATCAGCTTGACGTAAATGTTGAGAGAATGTCATGTCACATGCGTGAGAGATAAGAGTACGCTTGCAGAGCATATCCTCTTATCTCATTCATTACCAGGAGGTTGAATTACTGACGCACAAGCTATTGTTTAACGATAAGGCGGGAGCCTTTGCTTCAGTATCGTAGCAACTCCATGCATAGCTTTACGCATCGCATGAACTAGAGTAGTGATTTTCCGTTCTACATATGCGTGTGTGTCTGTTAGTACAATTATTATGTTTGCAATTAGGGGTTGCGCATACACTTCTAGACATAATGGCTGCAGACATCGATAACATGGATACCTGATTGCAGCGATCACTGGGAAAGGCTGCATTTGCATTATGACATGTGGCAGTACTCTCAAGTCCACATTATTACTTCCTAGAATCTAGATTTGTTCTAAAATGGCTGTTATATCGTCTTATAAGTTTACACACCTCATCATGTGTCCAACACATTGTCCAATAACAACACAATAAACAACAAGTTTAAATTTTGGAAATGAAACTTTTATTTTATTGAATCCAACTAGTAAATAAGTTTAAACCAACCTTTAGTAATTAAATGTGGAGTACCCCAAGGATCCTTCCTTGGACTAACACTATTTTTGCTATATATAAATGATCTTGTAAAGAGTACTCAGAAATTTAAAACTATTTTGTTCATTGATGATACTAACTTATTTTATACTGCTAAAAACTTGAATTAAGATATAACTATAATTAACAAATAATTAAATGCGATAAAAAATTGGTGTGACCAGAACAAACCAATATTGAATGTTGACAAGACTAATTTCATAGTTATTCAAAATCCGCAAAATAATTTTCGATTTACAGAAAACATTTCCATGAATGGACAAAACATACTAATGACGGATAACATTAAATTTTTAGGCGTTACAATAGATAGTACATTGAACTGGTCAAAACACATAGAACTATTGAGGAAACAACTGCGACAAAGCTTGGGACTTGTTTATCAAGCCACGTTGATCTTACCCGAAATGCTTCTTTTGCTTTTATATAATATTCTAATTAATGGTGAAATAGTTTATCACTTGGAAGCATAAAGAAAAGCTCCAATGAGTTACCTAAACGAAATTTCAGTCATCCAGAAGTGATTACTGGGAATCATTTATCATAAAAACACATATTTTTTGTCAACTCACTTGTTTAAAAGATCTTGTGTTTTGCCTATACAGTTACTTTACCAACTAAGAATATGTCTTTTAGTTTTCACGCAATTTAAATCTCAAGCTAACTTGTCAACACATTATAACACTCGTCATCCCTTATTTTCATTACCCCTTCCACCCTCCTTCTTTACTGGTGGCCATAGACGGGTTGCCTATCGTGTGTCATCAGCATGGAATTTCTCGTCAATTTGGCTAAGAAAAATTGATAGTCATGATGGTTATAGAGCTGCTTTAAAGCAATACTTGCTGGACTCTCTGGGATAGATTTGCTCCGATTTCTATTGCTTAGACAACCATGTTTTTCTTCATTGACAATCAATCTCATCTGTTAACTCGGGCTCTGCACCTCGAATAGCTATGCTACTGCGCATATGGGCCCACATTGCACCATAACTTTCTATAATCTTATTATGATTTAATGTGAGATAAAACAAACAACAAACAAGAAACCTCACTATGAATGCTCGGTCTGACAGTTTCTAGTTTTCTCTCTCTCTTACTTGCAACAAGTACTGAGTTTGCTATCAGTCATATAAAATAATTTAAGTAGAGTGCTGCCTTGAAAGTTGCGTCAGCGACTAACTAGTAATGACCTTACACATTCCATCATTATAAAACTTGTGTCTGGGAAAACCAAGTTTCTAAGACAGCTGCTCTTACTGATACTATTCAGGTATAAAACAGTACGTAGCTATGGCTAAGGCTTTTTTAAGATACAAAAGAAATGACAAAACGAAAGGTAAGGTTTTACAAAAGTGTTGTTTAGTTATTGTAGAACACAGGCTATGACTTTGACAATGAATGGCCCTCAACAGATAAACTGTAATCTTTATCTCAAAACTGATTGTTCAAAAAAGTTTCACACGCAGCTATTTTTATGTGCCTTTGCACCACTTTACTAGTAGAGTGTCATATAACTAGGTATGTGTAAGGTTGAGCAACTCGTATAATATATTTTAGAGCCTCCACAAAGTTGTATATATACACTGTATATATATTATATATACAGTATAAAATATATATACACTAAATATATACAGTATACAATATATATACTGTATATATACAGTAAACACTACATAATATATATTATGTATACTGTATATATATTATTATATATTGTATACTGTTATATATATACTATATGTACAGTATATACATGTATATTGTATACGTGTATATACAGTATATATATATTGTATACTGTATATACACAATACATATATATATTTTATGCTGTATATATACAGTATATATAGTGCATACTATATATATACAGTATATATATATTATATATATATATATCATTTTTTTAAATTAAAAAGAAATGACACTTGTCAGGCTGACAAGCGTCATGCGCAAAACAACAATGTAGCTGCTGTGAGAAAGTTTTAGTCAGAAGTCTAATTTTATATATATAGGCCTACACGCTGTGATTAATATTTATTTTATCCCACGACCAAACAAGAGTGAAACGATTGATTGGGAGAATTATGATAAATGCACATGTGCACACAACTCCCGAAAAATTATCCGTTAACGGCCGTCACCAAACCCTTGCAACGAAATCCTATCAACAAATTTAACTATTTTTCAGTAAAGTCGTTTAAGTACAATAATGATACAAAACGCATATAAACCTATTTAAATATGTTACCAAGCCTTTGAAAGGTTGACGCAAATACCTAAAACTAACCCATCTGATCGGATTATACATAAATAGACAGATTTATTAGGACGAAAATCGTCACAAAACGCTTGAGAAGTTTCGTTTAATATAAGTTAAGACCGGAAATTGACACGCCGTGCGACAGATAATAGAACGATAAAGTCTTGCCACAAATCGCCACAAAACGCTTGAACAGCTTGGGTTATTACCTGATAGTTTCGATCGACCTACGAAACGCCAATAAAGCCGTGCGACAGATAGTATAACTGTTTACTGTGTACTGTTTGAGGCGTAGACCGATTTACAGGTACGAAAATGTGGTACACAGTTTATCAGCCTACGTTTTTGTCCAATTACCGAATGTTTTTCAAATTATCCGGAACATCAGCCAGATTTCTTTACATCTTATTTACAAGGTAGGGGGTTACTACAACGCCCTTCTATGACAAGAATATTTCTTTATTTCACTCCAGTTTGCATAAAACTTCCAGACGCGTAAATGCCAACGCCTGCTCTCTGTTACATATCGCTGTCAAAACCATTATACATTCATCATCACAACACAACCAACTTTAAAACTGTATATCACACATCAGTTTGCCGTTTAACTTTTAATATTGCATTTCAGAGATATAATAAACATATTTTTTATTGTTGTTAGTTAAATTACGTACAGTCGGTTAGGTCTACAGCTTGAATTAATATTTATTTTATTATTGTAAAACATAAGTTTGAGATAGTTAAATATTTATTTTATTAATATTTATTTCTGTTACATATCGTTGTCAAAACTGTTCTGCATTCAACACAACCAACTTTCAAACTGTGTATTACAATATATTTTACTTGTAATATTGCATTTCAGAGCTATAATAAACATATTTCATTATTGCTGTTGTTAGTTAAATTACGTACAGTGGTTTAGGTCTACAGCTTGAATTAATATTTATTTTAACCAACAACCGACTTTCAAATTGTGTATTACACGGCAGCTTGCCATTTTACTTTTAATATTGCATTTCAATATAATAAGAGATTTAATAAACATATTTCATTATTGCTGTTGTTAGTTAAATTACGTACAGTAGGTTAGGTCTACAGCTTGAATTAATATTTATTTTATTATTTTAATATTGTAAAACATAAGTTGGAGATAGTTAAATATTTATTTTATTAATATTTATTTCTGTTACATATCGCTGTCAAAACCTTTCTACATTCAACACAACAAACTTTCAAACTGTATATTACAATATATTTTACTTTTAACATTGCATTTTAGATATATAATAAACATATTTGATTATTGCTGTTGTTAGTTTAATTACTTACAGTAATTTAGGTCTACAGCTTGAATTAATATTTATTTTATTATTGTAAAACATAAGTTTAAGATAGTAGTAGATTAGATCTGATTTTTATACAACCTTTTGTTTTGCATAATTGACCTTTTGAATTTCATTTCAAAACTATTTGACAACTACCATGGAAATACAACCTTCCATAACATTACGTCGTCGCCGTGGCCGTCCACGTGTCTCCCAATTATTACGTAGGAGAAGAAATAGAAGGTCCTCACAGCAACCATCAACATCAAATGCTAATGTTCAACAACACGCTACTCAAAATAATAACAACAACTCATCTGATTCAGAGAATTCTTTAGTAGATGTTGTAGGCGATGTGAATGATATGGACTTGGCAGCCCCTTTGTTTCCAGATGATGATCATGATTTTATGGACATCGTTGACCGTGAAAATATTGCACAAAACGATATTGCTCCTACCAATGCTGCCCCCCTTCATCACATTCATCATTTTCAATCTTTAGATTGTCCTCATTTTCAAGAACTGCGTAACAACTTTCTAGGCAGACTTGACAACAACATATCACAGCTCACATGTACTGGATGTAATGAGAAACATTTTATTACATACAATGCTCAAATACAACTATGTCATACGTGCCAACAAGTTAGACCTGACGCTGTTAATAAATTCAGTGCAGCCAACAATATGGACCCAGGTCCATCTGTTGAATTGTTATCTTCTCTTACACTTATAGAACAGTTGCTCATTGCTCAGGTTAATCCTACAATGTCTATATTCCGTCTTCCGCGTGGTGGCCAATTTGGGTTCAGAGGTCATGTCATCAATTTCCCTCAGAATGTAAATGACTTTGTTATAAATTTACCTCGCCAACTACAACAAATTGACATCATTGTCCTTCGTCGACGCATTGACCAAACTGCCTTGCCAGCCAATCTCTTTACAGTTCGTCGTCAAAGAGTTCTTGCCTCGCTCATTTGGCTTAAAGCTAACAATGAATTTTATCGTAACATAAACATTATCCAGGAAAACATAGATGTTTTGCCACTTGATGACATTGTGGAATTACCTGACCATCATATAGTACAAGAGTTAGATGCTGACCTACCTCCAGCACCTATTCCAGATAATGGCGCCAACAACCCAAATGAAGCCAACAACAATGAACCTAACTTGCAACGTCAACAAAATATCCCAAATAACCATGTCATTCAAAATACATTTGCACCTGCACAAAGGCCCGCACCAAATGAACATCAAGCTATTCAGGCTGCAATTGATAACAATGATGTAATTGACTGGCCTGCAAGACAAGGTGAACCTATCAACGAGTTCAACACTGTTGGCTACATAGCAAGAGCATTTCCTGTTTTGTTCCCGACAGGTGCCGCGGATTTACGTGCACCCCGTGCTAAACCTGTTTCCGCGCGTGACTACTTCAAACATCTTCTTTACTACAAAGATGGTCGATTTCAAGCTGATCCTAGATTTATTTTCCTTGCTTATAATAGTACACTCCGCTGGCAATCTATTCAAGTAGGTCAAGTCTTTGTACAGAACAACCCAAATGAACGTGAAATGTCTGTTGCAGATATTCGCCAACTTGTCAATGAAAATCAACGAAACTTGAGCAACAGAATTCTTAGGTTCGGTTCCCAAATCAGGGGTACTGCTCAATACTGGTATAGCCGACGCAATGAACTTCTGGCAATGAACAAACAACTCGGAAATGCTACTGCTTTCTTCACATTTTCAGTTGCTGACATGCAGTGGCCTGATCTTGCACGTTTCCTCGACACTGACAACAGAACCATTACTCAAGCAATTGCGCACTCACCTCTTACTGTTGACTCATACCTAGGTGTTAGATTTGACACGTTCTTCAAACATTTCCTTACACCTTACTTTCTGATTGATGACTACTGGTACAGATTTGAATGGCAACATCGAGGCAGCTTGCATGTACATGGCCTAGCCTGGTTACATAATGCCCCAAACACACAAACTTGTACACAACTTGAACTAACATCGTATTGGGATAAATATGTATGCACTTGGAATCCTGCCATTGAACATAACCAAAATCCAGCTAACTTCTATTGGGATGTTCAAAACCACCCATGCTCAGTAAGGGGTCAAGATGTAGATAACTTAGAAAACTACTTGAAAGACCTCGTCAACATTTGTCAAAAACATACACGCTGCAATCCGGGGTACTGCTTGCGAATACAGTCAGATGGCACTCAAAAGTGCCGATTTGGCTTTCCAAAAGAACTCCAAGCACAAACATCTGTTGATTTCGTTCTAGATGAACAAGGTCATAGAACATCTATGGCTATAAAATCTGCTACTAATGACCCTCTCTTGAACAACTATAATCGCAGATGCATGGTTACATGGACTGCAAATCATGACATTTCATTGACTTTTGACATAACCGATGCAGCCAAATACATTGCCAAATATACTTCAAAAGCTGAAACCGCAAGTACTGACTACACGCAGGTTTATCATCAAATTATCACACAACAGCTTCCGCCTGAAGCCAACATACAACGTACTGCAACTTCTTTACTCCTCAACACTATTGCTAGAGATGTTTGCGCACAAGAAGCAGTTCATGTCGTTGCTAGCTTACCTCTCTATCACTCCTCACGCAGCTTTGTCACTCTTAAAGTTGATGGTCAAACAATACAGGACAACTTACCTGGTCAAGGAACCTCTGATATGCGAAAATACATGGCCCGTCCTCCTGGCTTCCACGCCATGTCCTTCTTTGCATTCACAAAATCATTCAGACTTATCCAACACCGTAATGCAAACTTCCTTACAGCTTATGCCCGTATCGGTGGTGATGCCATCATGCAAATCTTCCCCAAATACAGCTCAGATCCAGTAAGTGACACATTTGCCAAGTATTGCATGCAGTTTTTAGTTCTGCATAAACCTTTCAACCAGTGGAACCAATTGCTCGCAGGCTTTGAGAGCCCAGTCGATGCTTACACGCAATTCATTCATGAAAACCCTCTACTCATTGACCAATATCAACCACTTGAAAATGCAGTGGAACAAGCGGCGGCCCAACTTGCTCAAGATGCAGAAAACATTCCTGAAAATCCTCCCCATGAACGTGAGCCCTGGATGGGCCTACTTGACCAAGAAGACGAATTGCCTTTTGCTCAACCTGCTTTACAAGCTAATCCGGATTTTGACTGGGTTGCCGATAGCCAAGATCTCCTACATCTTGTCCCACACGCTCCTACTTTTCTAATTGATGCTCAAAACCATTACAACCCACCTCCCATTGAAATACCCTTTGTTGATATTGCCCAACTAAACAATGAGCAAAGGCAAGTCTATGACCGCATAGAGAACCATACCCAACTTCCCAATCCTCCTCCCCTCAGATCACTTGTTCTTGGTTCCGCTGGAACAGGTAAAAGCTTCCTAATTCAAGCATTGCATCAACTACTCGGTCAACGTTGCAAACTTTTGGCTCCTACTGGTGTTGCGGCATTGAACATCTCTGGTTCGACCATTCATTCTTTCCTACACTTCGCTAAACCTACTGACACTCGCCAGCTAAATGGCCCTGCTTTGCAAATTCTTCAAGCTAAGTGTCTGCAAATTAAATACATCATAATTGACGAACTTTCAATGATTGGCTGCCGCCTGATAAATGCAATTGATAAACGTTTGCGACAAGCCTTCCCTGAAAAATCTGACCAGTTTTTTGGTGGCTGCTCCATAATCATGTTTGGCGATTTTGGTCAACTACCGCCTGTTTTAGATGCCAGAATGTTTCAGCCCAACGTCAGGAGTGCTGTTTGTTTGCATGGCCACTCAGCTTACCAAACCTTTGATACTGCGTTCTTCTTAGTCCAATGTATGCGTCAAGCAAATGATCTAATCTTCCGTGATCTATTACTAAGACTCCGTGATGGAGAGTCGACCGAGCAAGACTATGAATTCCTGTCGCGCCGATTTCCTGGCATTGCTGATCATGATCCTGTCTTCGATACTGCTACTCGCCTATTTCCAACATGTGAATTGGTCCACGACTATAACTCAAACAGACTTTTACTACTTGGCAATCCCATTGCACAGATTAACTCAAAACACGCTGGCCGCAATGCTCAGTTGGCATCTTCTAATCTTGCATGCGGTCTTCAACGCGCTGTATTTCTATCAGTCGGTTCGCGAGTTATGCTTAGAGCAAATCTTTGGGTTGAGAAGGGATTAGTCAATGGTTCAATTGGTACTGTCTTGCGTATCATATACTGTGTAAATCAAGGCCCACCTGCTTTACCTGCTTTCGTTGTCTGCATATTTCCAGGTTATACTGGTCCAACATTTCTTCCCGAACACCCCAACAGTTTTCCAGTTATACCTATCAAGCGTACTTGGACTGCTGGCCATGCCACTCTTAGCCGTACAGGCATTCCTCTCGATCTAGCATGGGGTTTGACAATACACAAGAGTCAAGGTCTTACCATGGCTAAAGCTGTCATTGATATAGGCCACCACGAAATGACCGCTGGAATATCGTTTGTTGCTCTCTCTCGAGTTAGAAAAATCAATGACTTACTTGTTAACAACTTTGCTAGAGAGCGCATCACTCGATTAGCAATCAATGACCAAATCTTACAACGCAAAAGAGAGGAGACTAGACTGCGCGACCTTTAACACATACTGTATACTTATAACAGATATTGTAATATCAACGATTTACCAATTACTCGTATACCTGGTTTCAACCCAACTTCACCTCCAAAATAAATTGTTAGTTGCGCCTTTTTAGAGTCGTGCTCCCTCAAATTTATTTTATATCATCTCAAACAAGTCTCATTTACATTATACTCTGTCAATTCCTGCTGAGAACTACTTTTTCAACAACCAACAGTACCCTTTCTTTTTTCCATTATTACTTTGGTCGTGGGCTGTATGACAGTGGAATTTCTAGTATTTATTTATACACTTTTATTGGTATCTCAATCCTTATCATGTGAACTGTTTTTTATTATGCACCAAAAACAACATGAATTTAGAAGAAAGGGAAATACAAACATAATCTTACGCAGGTAATGTCCTTAAATATTTTTACAATAATGAGAAAAATTTTCTGATGACTTCTGATCTAATTCCTTGTGGAAAACAAGAGTTTGATAAAATACAGCTGAAGAAGTCAGTAATTATTTTTAAAGTAAGACTTCAAAATACTAATAGTTTTTTTCCCGCAGAAACAAAGCAAAAAAGATGTGGAGGATAGCAAGGATGTACAGCCCCCACCGGGACCACTGCATATCATTGATAATAGTCACAGGCTGCATACAGTCTACCGACTCGTCCTGTAGTAGATATTTAAGTGGCTGTTTATTATATAATCTTCAAATGGATGAGGCAGCAAGGCACTTTGTACTGCTCTAAATAATTTACATGTTACAAACCTAGCATGCGTGTACATGTCTGTTAGCTGACTTCTACCAAATA
Source organism: Watersipora subatra (assembly GCF_963576615.1). Lineage (NCBI taxonomy): Eukaryota > Metazoa > Bryozoa > Gymnolaemata > Cheilostomatida > Watersiporidae > Watersipora > Watersipora subatra. Next base: position 10,615,404 of record NC_088710.1, on the reverse strand, counting down.
TTGTACAGCACAATTAGCATATTTAATGCAGTCCAAACTACCTTGTTTTTTGAAAAATATCAAAAGCCCTGGTAGGCAACATCTAACTGAGCAGTTCGATGTTGCTCATACAAGTTCTTCTAAACAGTGTGAATACTATAGGTAAACAAGGATTGGTAAGTGTTTTAACTGGTTATTGACGACGTTAGCTGAGGTTTGACAGTCTAAGCAGGTGCTCATGCTGTTAGTTAATCTCATGGTTCCCTTGTTATTACGGATGCTCAAAAATTCTACTATTGTTTTTACGATAGCAAAACGTAAGCAATATATAACAGGAGTTATTTACTCTTGAGACAATAGTGAATTAACTCCAATTTCAATAGCAAGTTGAGAGCAACAGTTGCAGTCGACATTCATGAACAACAGTTTTTCAAGTTTCAGTAATTATGGCCATACGCATAGAGTACAGCATTTGTATACGTAATTGCTTATTCTTATTAGAGGTCTACTAACTCAGGAGTCAATCTACTACAAGTTTTAATGAAGCTAGTTAATGGCTTAGGTCTCTATGACTCTGTATGAATCGATAGCTACCAGTCTCACGAGAACCATGGGAATGAGTGCAGTTCCAAGAACAACCTAAATTGATTGATTTTTTACAACTAGGGAGAGTGTTGTCGGGCCTAACTGTTGATTTATCCATATGGATGTCAATGATAATGTATGCACATCCATATTTTTTGCTTCTGTTCTTAAAGTGTTGTTTAATGCCAAAAACAATCGTTGACAATATAATTACACTTTAAACTTGAAAAAAAGAAAATTGGTAAAGCAGATTCTGCATATGATCTGCAAGAATTGTTATATATTATATATATTATATTATATATTAACATTAATATAACAAGAAGTAAAAGCTTTAAGAAAGAAACAATTTTTATTAGTTGAACATTTTCATCCCGTTAATACGGTTCAAATTTTTACAGATGCATAATAATGCTTATCTACTTCAGAGTAGCACAAAAGTTGGCCTGTTTAAAAACCACCACTGACAGCATAGTTTCTAGAACTTACTGGAATAAAGAAGTTGCAGTGACAGCTGGCAACACAATAAATAGATTAAATACACTTGTTGCCCAAAACCTAACGTGCAATATTTCAGCATTTTAGAAGCACTTAAAAGTGGTTATATCAGCGAATGTTTTTATTTTGATGCTAATATAAACATCTTTAGCTCATGAACACTGTGTCTAACGTGTCAGGTTTTGCTTCTATGAACAACTACCAATTACTATCACTTGGACTGTTGGATCAGTGTATTTAGAAAATTGAGTTTTGACTAGTATTCATTCATTTGTTTTTAAAACTAGATTTCAGGTGAGCTTTTTGTCACCATCAAAAGCTTTTTCTAAAAATTGGTCATAAATTTCTAAATCTGTCATTTGCAGGTTAGGCACTCCATATCATTGGAGTTGCCTGACCCTGGTGCTGTGGCTGCGCCCTAGATTTTCAGTTTTGGGAGTTTTATTGCGTAGGAAATAATGTTGTTCTAATGTTGCTGTTTTGCTAAGGAAGATAAATATAGTATCCTGATATTTGCTTTCCTTAAAAACTAAAGTTTTTGTACCCATAAGGTAAGCACCGTCAGTACTAACTAACATCTAAAATATTGCATGTTCTATTACAAATGCTATTAAGATTTAAAAAATATTGCAGTAAAAGGGTACTTGGTGATATTTATATCTATATTGAAGATAACACTGCTTGATTTCTTCTCATCAGCTGTGTATTTACACAAGTTCATTTATTGATGATACAAAATAGTTTTCAAACTATAAAGTACAACCGTATAATTGTATATGTATCAAATCTTACATCTCTGACTGACTACTACCGATCTATTCTCTTCTAAAATTGAGGCTTCCTTATATATGATAAAACGGCAAATGCTGGCCGACATCTGCTGATACAGCTGCCACTTTTGATTTGGTTGATTTAACAGATGTTAAGGATTTCAAATATGAATCATAGGACTTGCCAAACATTAGTTAACAAATAGGAGGCTTAATTAAAATAATAAAAATATGATTAACTAAAATCCTGAACAGTACTTGTAAAGATTTGCCAAACCAAAACGAGTGTTAGATACATGAACATAAAAAAAATAATTGGGCACTGTAATATGATATAGAAAAGATAACAAATTTTGAAGACTTTTTGTAACCCTATTACCAACACCCACCAGATGATAACTTTTAGGTGCTATAAAATGTAAATACAATAGTATTTTGGTCATCAATGTAGGTAAATCACAATTTTGTTACATCAGAATGGCATACTCCAAATTGATGGCTTCCTGTACAAGCATTAATGAATGCAGCAATTTTTACAACTCACTAAATTATGTTACTAATTTTTTACATTTACATGATTTAACTCTTTAAAATATATATGTACAACCATTTATAACATGTAAGTTTAACTGCTAGCATCCTAACCTAATTTCAAATCAAAATATGAAAACATGATTACAACAAGTAAAGCTTGCTTTCAACTACAAGCATCCCAAGACAACTTAACAGCGACATGATAGGAGAGACTAGCTGTTGCTAAAAACTTTATTTAAATTGTACCAGCTCAGCAAAAGTACCATAACTTAAGCTTTAACTCAGAACTTGTTTACTAAAAGTCATTTGCTCCAACCATTGAGCTACTGTAGAAGCTGATAACTTTCTGTGCAGCTACTGTAAAAGCTGATAACATTCTGTGCAGCTACTGTAAAAGCTGATAACATTCTGTGCAGCTACTGTATAACATTGACCTACTGTAAAGGCTGATAACTTTCTGTGCAGCTACTGTATAACATCTTCAAACTACATGATGTTCTCATTAGACACGCAAGAATTATTGGATTGTTTTGCTGGTAAATGGGATCATTTCTGCTGTACATGTTGGTAACTTTGAATAAAGAAAGCTTAATGCACCGAATAACAGCTGAGCAGGAGTAAAAGAGTTGTCTCCCTTTCATAAAAAATATTTTGTAAAAGAAAGCAACTTCAATTTCTGGATTAAGCCAACTTGGAGTTATCTTTTTTGTGTTCATCATTAAATTAAATTGAGCCTATTTACCGTGTTAAATTAAAACAGTTTGTATTTCAGATCAGCTGGTTTTTTTGAACGAGTTATAACACTTCATTGATTATCTTTTTCGGATCAAACTGTTAAAGAAGATTAGGATGGTGCCTGTCATACAACTTCCTGTGTCCAATGAATATAGTAATGCTTTAGGTAACATAAAAGACCTTGATAATGTTAAATACTATTTTTTAAGCGTATAGGTGTGTGCGTGTCTGTCTGTTAGTCTATGTAAACGCTATAAACGCTATGTCTGCGTGAATGCTATGTATTTCGCATTTTTAGTCAATCTGATCCAAACATCACATGTGTATGCTCTGTGCCTTCTCTCAGATCACTAAAAATATTTGGTTTCAAAGCTCTATCTGGTCCTGAAAACCAGTTTTCTAAACACTCACTTCCGAACGATCTGATTGAAAAAACAGAAAATCTTAGACACTACTGGATGATATAAAACTATAATAAAAGGAGGTGATGGAGGCACTTAACAAAAAACCTATAACAGCACGTCAGTGAACCTTGGGAGCTCTATTTGGTGTTGAGGAGTAAACAGATTGGAACAGTTAAATAATTTAGCATTTTTATGACTATCAAAGTTTATGATAGTAGGACAGGTAGGAAGAATCCTGTGTGCTAAAAGTTACTTGAAATGTTCATATTATTAGAATTCATGAAAAATACAATGTTCACTACTAAGTAGTTCACATGTATTATTTTTCTTTCTTTGGCTTTTCCCATTTAAAGGTTACCTCTAAATGACCTTCCTCCTGATGCAGATTATATTGCGACCATTTGCTCATGAGATTATTGACACAAGAGCAATTGTGGCTGGATGCCCTCCCTAACACCACTAATGGTCCTTCTGTGATTTGAACCACTGACCTGCTGATTATATGTCAGCATACTAACCACTGAACTAAGGCTGCTCCTTTAGTTCAGTTGTTCTATATGCGACTTTAATAAATTCTGATCAACCATAGAGTCTATTTCTGGCCCACAAAATATCTTGTTAGAGCTTTAGTAAGTATGTCGTTAAAATGTTCGTTTTGATATTTCAAAGATTATTTTGTACTATTTGAGATTTTCGACAAAAAATTAAAAGCGGTCATGAAATGTGTTTTATAATTTTAAAAATGATTATATTTCTTAAAATAAAAATACATGCAAAAAGACAGAATTTTATTAAAAGATTTGTAAGTATGACATTTAGAACTTATTCTCTACTGTGTCATGCTTCCCTTGCACATGTATATAGGCAAACTTTCACAATATGCACAAGCTTTAGGGATAGAATCTTACATAGGAAGCTACTTGAGCAAGCCAACACTTTGGTACAGGTTGTAAGGTTAACATCAATCAATATTCTTGACATTGCTATAAAATGAAAATTTTGTCAAAGTCGCCCACTCTGTTTTACATAAAGTCAACATTCTTTTTTGGGCCTCGCTTAAGTAATAGTCTCGCAATAGTTATGCATGCAGAAACTAACTTTTTCAGCTTGGTCTTTAAGAAGAACATTTCATCATCATTTCTTCATCGGCTGTTAGAGCAGAGAGAATGGCGTCCCTACTTACCCAGTCTCAGCAGTATTGTTTAAAGTAAGCAGTTCAAACCGAAGATAATTTCTACATTGTCAACCAGTAGTGGGATCAGGATGGGATAGGGAAGGGATTGGGATGCTTCTAGGTTGATTTTACATGCAGCTGAGTTATAACTACACGAAAAACAAAATCTAAATTTCAATAAAAGACATTGTTTGTCATAAACACAGATGAATAACGCATCCATGAAGCATTCAAAGTAGGTGTAGATGTTAAACTCTTCAACACGCTTCACATTTGTTTCTACAAATCGTTCTTGTTGTTTGTAAGCCCTGATAGTCTGGGATCCTGCTAAAGTCTCACTAAAGTGTGAATATATTGGAGACGCAGCCTTGAACTTGAACCGCCAAAATTTGTCATGCTGCGCTGACAAAATATCTGTAAAAACCATTGTAATTTGTATGGGGAATGAAAAGACAACTCCTGTTCTAGCAAATGTTTTTCGTGTTGCTAGCATCAGCTACATGAGAACAGATAAAGGCCTAGGCAAAACCTTCCTAATGCATAAACCTGTGCATACGCTCGAATTTTCAACTAATTGTTATAAATAGTGTGTGAGCACTTCCTCAAAGATTGATTATGATGTCTGCTTAGCTTATTGCAAGCAGAGGCTGTGTTTGTGTATTTACTGCACTAGCATTTAAGGTTGGTATAAACTGTTCAGTTTTTTACAAGAATCACGTGGTTTCCTTAAGGCTGACTCACACTGTATCGAAGTATGTCGATGTTAATCCTGCAATACATTAACAACATTGTTACCACTATCAAAAACCTTTCCACGTTCACATCGTTAAATAATCTGCAACATAGAGTTCTCATTACACAATGCAATCACTGAAATAATGAAATACTAGTCCGACAGCAACTATCATGAAAGGGAAATATAGATTAAACAATCTATTACAGCAAATCACCATCACTGAAGTGATGCACATTGTACAGACTGTCACCGATGCTCGGCAAAATATCGGGAAAGTTTAGCAGTTGAAATTTTTTCTACATATTTTTTCCTTCGTCGACTAAACCACTGACATTTTCGATGCTTTTTTGTTGCATCGAAAATGTCAGTGGTTTAGTCGACGAATAATTGCCAAAAGGACAACCTCGACATGCGACGATAGAGTGTGTACCAGACTTTTACAGTAAAAAATAAGTGAAATCAGGGTTGAGAGGAATGTTAGTTAGCGAAGGGTCTGTCTGCATTTAATCTTTATACTAGCCCGGAGTTGCCAGGGTAGAAGACTAATTACCTAATGAATTTGCGTAGCTTACCTGGAAAGCTAGATCTTTACTAAAATCTTTTCTAAAACAATACCCACATTTTGGGCCAGCTTAACAATCAACAGTCAACGTAGCAGTCAACAGTGCTAGTTATTAATCCTATTGTTAAGCACGTGCTTCAAGTGTGAGTATGTTAACCGATGTAATGACTATTTGCCCAATACATCCATTGTATTCTGTGAAGCTTAATAGTTAAGTTTGCTGCCTTTAGATCTGGAGGACCCGAGATCAAATCCAATGCTGTGTGGATTTCCCATGGTTAGATTTTAACTGATGTAATGGACACATGGTTGAACAAAAAGACAAAAAGATGAACATTGATATTTATATATAGACTCAGCTAATATAGAATACGAAATACTTTTAAAAACTTCAAGGGATCCACTTATACTTTGTTTGCTAGGCAAAATGTCAATATACCCATTGAGTGAGTCAAGTTTTTGGGAACATGATGTCATACTACCGGACATTATTCTATATAAGCATCCTGGCAGTCATGCGAGATAATCAGGTGTAATAACTATATGCATATTTATTCTGAAATGGATTTGGGCAGTAGATTAGTACAGATGGTAGCGCGCAAGGATGTGAAGATGAATGTTGCGAGTTCAAATCCTCTACAATGTAATATTTTTTTACAACTTTTAACCTTAGCTTTGGACAGAAAGACGAATGGAAGGACGTGACTCTTATTATAGTAAAAGCTCATTGTCATGTCATATTATTTCCACACTTACACTGTAATGCAGATATTTCTCCCAACTCCTGAAACCTTCAGATCTTCAAGAATGAAGCAGACAAACACAATCAGTGTTTGTTCATTCAACTGGCCCTCTCTGGCACACTGTTAACATTCACAGACTTGGCTACGCATCACATTATTAAAATAATCAACTCATTAAAATAAATGTTCTAAAAATACTCTGTATAAATAATGAGCTTTGACTGCATTTAGCTCAATGTTTCAATTATTTAAACAGGTTTGTAGTTTGTAGTGTTGACATTTGATCATGGTGCAGGTGCTTGACAGGTTACCATAATCAGATTGCATCACTGCATGTTACCGTAGGAGTTAGCCAGTAGTCATGAGATTGCCTAATATTTAGCCTAAAATGTAGATATATCAATTATGTTCTTGTTAGAAACTCAGGGACCTCTGGGAGGTTTAATAGTTCCATTAATAATCTGTTTTTACTGTATATGTTAATATTCGGTATATTTAAGACTTTGATCTAAATAATATTTACTTTACTCAGTTTAGCTTTTTAGGTTATGTTATGAAAGTTGAACCTCAGGCTAATATCCTTTCTTTAACAAATATCCCTACTTTTCTTATTTGTTAAATCTGGTGAGTCATAACAACTTTACTATAATAGGAGCAGTGTTCGTCTGTCCGATTTCATACTTAGAGGTAAGGAAAAACAATTGCTGTCAGCAAGATTTCAACTCAAAACTTTAAACTTCCTAGACCAATACCTTCCCACCTGCTCCAACCCACCGCTTTTTCGACTATGGAATAATTATCCATTTACTTATTACATCTGACAATTTCTCAGGGCGCACTAGACGGCAAGGCTTGTATATATAACAAATACTGCTACTCTTTTATTTGATAAATAAGGCATTCTATAAAATACCTATAAGAAACGCATCACAAGTTATAAATTACTAAATTATATTATAAATTAAATTATAATATAAATTATAGATATTCGATAAATTATATTCATACGTAAGTTTCTCAGTTGCTTAGCTTTGCTATTTTTAAAGATCTATCTCAAATTATATAATTCTCAACCATTCACCAAACAGTGAATATCTCACGTTTTTAGTAACTAGATAATGGTTTTAGATAGTCATAGCTGGTAAAGCAAGCAGCAGCTGTGGTGCAGTGGTTAGCATGCTGGTTTATAATCAGTAGGTCAGTGGTTCGAATCACAGCAGGACCATTGGTGTTGTTGGAAAGGGCATCCAGCCACAATTGCAAATCTGATGTGCAGATGACCACAATATATTCAGTTCCAGAATAAATCTGGTTTGGAATGAAATGCCATACATGCAGCAGAGAGGGGACAAATCTTGATAATGATGAAATCAAGTATCTTTTTCTACACAGCACTCAGATGCAGTCTTATTTATGGTAATTTTAGTAAATATTGTCAGCAAGATTTAGGTTCTTATTTTGCTGACATATTTATTTGTAGATAGTGGGGAGAAGAACTTAAGAAGCTGATGAAAACCAGCCATGATCTACAAAGACAAGACAAGGTACGGTAAAACACGAATAGATCAAACTGACTGGAACAGTCCTGTAATGGTGTGAAAGACAATTGCTGCTAAGCACTTGAATCTCTCACTATTGACAGGTCAGAGCCAGAGGGCAAAGGTCAGCGAACGCTACGGAGAGATCAACTAAACACTAGATTGAATCAAAATGTAAGCTGCCTTGAAGAGCTGGGCTTGTTATGTGTACTTATTACCAGTTAGTCTCATCTGAGACATTCTAGAAAATGATGAAAAATGTTTGTTACAACTTTTTGTTTACAGAAAATCTGATATTATTTTGTGCCAGTGCGTCTGGACAATAAAGAAAATATTTTTTCAATCGGAGCTTTTGATAAATCTATGTTGTGAAAGAACTTAGGAGAGTTACTAAAGAGAACTAAAGTTACTTGCTAACTTGTCATGATGCAACACTGCTTCCCCCTCTCTTATCCAAAATATTTTAACTCTTTGTAAACATTTGATTACACAACTGGCTGCAAGAGGTGAAACATAAGTTGCCAGCAACTGATTTTCCCAGCTATAGTTGCAACATTGATTTGTTGCACCATCAAGTAGAATATCTTGCAATATAAAACTATTCTGAGCCCCACCCAACTTGTTTTCTCCGAACAGGTTGAGAGCTTCATCCACTCTCAACTTGCCTGTTTCAATAGTTGTAAATGCCACTAATTTGTGCTATCGAAACCAAGTGTAATAGGTGCAAAATGAAAAGGAGATGAATAACAACAATCAGTATAATATAATATAGTATAAGGTAACATAATATATTACATACACATACAATATCATGTACATGTGATAATGAATATTATGTACATGTAATATACATGTATATCATGTAATATCGTACATATTTATGTACGATATTTCATAACATACTATGTAATATTGTACATAAAAGCATAAAGTATACCTATACAATGTATAACTACAATATAGTATAATAAAACATAATATAATAAAATACATATTATATATATAATATATAGGCCTATAATAGATACTATATAATATGTATAATATAAAATATATTATATATAAAATATCTATATTATATATTATATATAATAGATATAATATATAATATAGATATTATATATAGTATATATAATATATTTTATACATATTATATATAGTCATGTATACGGTAATATAAAATAATATATTTATAATAAAGATATCACAACATAATATATAACACAAATATATATTATATCACATAGTACATACAATATACCATAACATGATGTATAATATAATTATAGATGATATAATATAATCTTATATAATATAACATTAGATAGCATAATACAATTATATATAGTTATGTATAGCACTCCATACACTTTTCAAATATAAGTATATTTCAAAACCTACACCTTTATCAATTCATCCTCTTCTGCTCTTGTACCAGCTCTCTGGCTTGCTGTAGTAGTCATTTCTGTAGCACCATGACATAATCATTTCTAGTGAATTCAAGGTGCCTCAACAAGATGTTGCATATCTATTGACAACAAAGCCTTCCAATTCAGTCTCTTATAATTGGTCTCTTTATAAGGTAAGAGAAGCAGGAGCAGTATTGCATCATATCAAAAAGAGTCACATACAAATGATGTACAAATCATGTACAAACGGTGGACAAATCATGTACAAATCATGTACAAAAGGTGGACAAATGATGTACAAATCGTGTAAAAAAGATGTACAAATGATGTACAAATCGGGTAAAAATGATGTACAAATGATGTACAATGATGTACAAATCATGTACAAATGAAGAAAAGGAAGTACTGAAAAGACAAATCTGTACTGTGCTCATGCTTGCCTCTGACACATCTATGAGAATTTTCTCACCGAACTATATTTTACTTTCTATTCAAATATACTGGCACAAGATTATTTAGGAATGAATGTAAATAAAAACACTGAAAAAGCTTGATCAAATTTTTAAAGGTCTTAAATCTTTAGTTACACGTTGTAAGAAAAGTTAAATGAGAAGAAATTACATAGAACAAGCCAAACTCTTCAGTACACCTCACTTTATTCCCATCGGTAGAATCGTTCTAGCGTGAATTTCAGCTGACTTTACACGAGTTCTGAGAGGTCAGAGGTCACCAATTCCTTTTCTACAGAGAGTAGTTTATATTGATGATGGTAATGTTTATTTGTTTGTTTTTTAATCTTCTGATGTCTGCTGGAACAATCTGTGAGTATCAAGTTTAGTAGTACATAGCATTCGGTCTGTTCCAAATTTTACTAACATAAATAGGATTGCAATCTAACTACCTTAAATCTGCTAATTGAAATTGAACTGCTTTTGTAAAAGAAGTAAAAATTTTTTATAATCATTCATTTGTTTTAATTATTGCTGGTGTTTCCAGGTTTTGCTTTTAGTCTTTTTTGATCACCGCTCTTTCTGGTTCTCTCAAAACAAAAAGTACTTCTGCAAAATGCGAGATAGAAGCTACTAACATTTATCAAAATAATATAACTGGGGCTCGACAATCTGATTCTAGCTGAAGACTGTGTCTCTTACCTGACATGCCCCCTGTCACCTAGGCTATTCATTGTTTGGTAAATAGTTAACAGATGCCCAAGCTTTGCTAAGAACACCACAGCTAAAATCTCAGGGTATCACCAGATGCACTACAAAAAGCCAAAGCCAAAAGATTTTTATTTGGGTTCATAATGGAATGGAATGGAACTTTGTGTTTCTATGTTTTACCTGTGTTCATTATATAGATGCTGATGATGTGTAGTATACTTCATAACTCTGTATCTAGTCGGAGTCTCACTTTTATACGTGTAGCTCACAGAAATGTGCATCCATATGAGATTTATATAAAACTAGCCCTAACCCTGGGGATGCCTGAAATTTCTTTTAATTTTAATCAAATAGCCTGCCGCATGAGTGTAGATTTTTAATGTAAATTATGGCTTTCACATCAACAATCCAGGAACTCTTTCATTGAAGGTCTTTGTCCTTGATTCATGCGAAGACACATTCTTGGGTTTCTAATCACAGGGGTGTTTAAGAGGCTGGTTCTCAAGATTCAGAGGGACTTTTGAAACCAAATATTTTTGGTGATTTGACGGAAGGGAAAGAGCCTATGCTTGTGAAGTTTGGATAAAATTGGCCAAAGAATGTGGAAAGGCTTAGTGTTGACTCAAACTATGAGGCTCACACAAATACAGTCACAGACACACCCACACAAAAACACACACAAACGCACACACGTGCATGCATGTGCATGCCCATGCATGCACGTGCATGCACACACACACACGCACACGCACACGCACACGCACACGCACACGCACTCGCACACGCACACACACACACACATGCGCATGCACACACACGCGCACGCACATGCACGCACGCGCACACAAACACGCACATGCATGTGCACACGCGCAGACACACTCCCACACATGCGCTCACACACACATGCACGCGCGCACACACACACGCGCGCACACGCAAACTTGAGCATATGCGCACGCATTCTCAAACAACTCTACACGCAAACATGCCAACAAGCATACACAAACACAGACTTGCAAACACGTGCACATGACAAAATGGAATTTATTAAGAAGGATATATGTTGCTGGAGAGTGTTTGAAGAAATATGTTGTAGGACTGCCAGCTAATTTACACATTTTTTGAAGAATGTGAACTTGCTATTCCAGACTAGTAACTAAAGTAACAAGCTTCAACCAACTGATAACTAACAATGGTTTACAACAACCTTTAGGTCAAAAAACTGTGAAATTTTAAACTCAGGTTTTCCTTTAAAATTAGCAAAGCTAATCAATAGAGACGCTTATGTAATAGTTTATAACTTGTGATGTGTCTGTTACAGACATTGTATAAAATACTATATTTACCTAATATAAGTACTAGCAATGTTTGTTAGGACAAGGAAATCAGTCCGAGGTTCAACAATTATAACATAACCTAAAAAGCTAGGCTGAGAAAAATAAAGTTATAAAGCTATAAAGTTATAGATCACAGTCTTAAATATAGTGAATGTTAACATATAAAAACAGATTTTAAACGGTAGCAGTATTTGTTATATATACAAGCCTTGCGTCAGATGTAATAAGTAAATGGATAATTATTCCATAGTCGAAAAAGCGGTGGGTTGGAGCAGGTGGGAAGGTATTGGTCTAGGACGTTTAAAGTTTTGAGTTGAAATCTTGCTGACAGCAATTGTTTTTCCTTACCTCTAAGCATGACTTTGGGCAGACGAACACGGCTCCTATTATAGTAAAGATTTTATGACTCACCAGATTTAACAAATAAGAAAAGTAGGGATATTTGTTAAAGAAAGGATATTAGCCTGAGGTTCAACTTTCATAACATAACCTAAAAAGCTAAACTGAGTAAAGTAAATATTATATAGATCACAATCTTAAATATACCGAATATTCCTATGACCAAACATGAGCGAAGCGATTGTTTTGGGAGATTTATGATAAATGCACATGTGCACACAACTCCCGAAAAATTATCCGTTAACTGCCGTCACCAAACCCTTGTAACGAAATCCTATCAACAAATTTAACTATTTTTCAGTAAAGTCGTTTAAGTATAATAGTGATACAAAACGCATATAAACCTATTTAAATATGTTACCAACCCTTTGAAAGGTTACCGCAAATTCCTAAAACTAACCCATCTGATCGGATTATACATAAATAGACAGATTTATTCGGCCGAAAATCGTTATTAAAACTTGCTAAGCCTCACTTTTATCAAAGTTAAGACCGAAAATTAAAATGCCGAGCGACAGAGAATAGAACGATTAAGTCGTGCGCATTTCACGAAAAAAATAACGTGCATGTTTCACCAGTCTATAGCATTGTCGAATTGCCGAAGGTTTCTGTAATTAAGTTAGGAGTACTGAAATCGTTTCATTTTTGCCGATTTAAAAGTAACTGACATTTTAGACAATTTAGAGTACTTTGGTATTGTTAGATTCAGCAATTTATTTTGCTATACACGTAGTAATGTGTACATCTTTACTCACTGTCCAAGTCTATCAGCTGTCCTCAAGAAACAGCAAACTAGTCAATTTTAACCACAGGGTTGTGATTTCACCAAGCCTTGTCCTCATTTTATGTGTTTTTCAATACTATTTCAACATTTGTGTATTTGGTTTATAATCAGAAGTATGATTCATTAGCAATTAGCAGCAACACTTTTCTATTTTTTGGACCACCTGAGGCATTTATCTTGTGCACCTCAAGCTGGTAACTTGTGTTTTACACTTATCATATTCGTCAATATTCCTAAAGTAAACTAAAGTCATCAGAAAGCACGATCAAGAATACTTATCAAGTTATATCACAACCAGGACAATTCTTACTGCATTTCCTGAGAGGATGTAACAAGGTAATACTTTTTACTTTAATATCATTATTATACGGAGTGCCTTTTTTATTTGTTATTATTCATATAGTTAATGCTTTGTTTTCAGCTGCCTTTTCCAAGTATATGCGCATTTCTGCTTTATATCTGTTATATACTCATTCAAATCAAATCATAATTTGTTAGCAATGTTTTATCTGCTACATATTATTGCGAGTTTTTATACATCTTTGATGCTACTTTCACTTGCTATCAAACTTGCTATCGCCTCTTTTATTATTATTTACTCTTCATTTAATTTCATTTTAGATTCACGATATATCGGTATATGCATATATATCAAATAAACATACTATTCACATACAACTAACAACCGATAATCCGTTGGATCTCAGATCTATTGGGAAGTGCAATACAGGTATTCTAACTGATGTCCAACGCAGTGTAAGTAAAGAAAATGACGATAATATTTTTTCTAACGGTTCTTATGAGATTATTACAATAACTAATTATAAGTTTGGATGACTACAGAACAATGACTATGTAGTACAGAATTTCTAAAAATCTATATAAAGATCACAACTTCGTGATATTGTTAGCTATGACGTTTTGAAATGTAAACAAAATTGTGCATTGGTTTCATATTATTACTATGTTAATAATATTGGTTATTCTAATAATATCAGTGCATTTTACTTCTAATATTGGCCAATATTGCATTTCTCCTATTGCAGGGGAGAGATATAAACATATAATCTTTTCCTTTCATTGTTGCTATTTGTTGTATATAATAACACCCACACCCAGTACATTACAGCTACCATTGCAGTTATCCTATTGCACTGCAGTGCCATTTGACTGCTAATATTGCATTTCTCAACCATCAGTACCCTTTCTATTTTTCCAATATCACTTTGGTCGTGGGCTGTATGACAGTGGAATTTCTAGTAATGCATACAATAAAACAAATTATTAAGGAACTATTAAACCTCCCAGAGGTCACTGAGCTTTTAAGACAAACATAATTGATATATCTATATTTTAGGTTAAATATTAGGCAATCTCATGACTACTGGCTAACTCCTAGGAAAACATGCAGTGATGCAATCTGATTATGGTAACCTGTCAAGCACCTGCATTATGGTCAAATGTCAACACTACAAACCTGTTTAAATGAGACATTCAGCTAAATGCAGCCAGAGCTCATCATTTATACAGAGTATTATTAAAAAATATATTATTCCATTAAATATTTTGATAATATACTGCTAGTTCATGGTGTTGTTAATAGGCATAAAAACATTGTATGGTTTACAGTAGATATAAAAATGCAATTTGCTCAATTGTTGCACCTTCAAAATATGAGCACAAATTAAATTTGTTTAAAATTTTATAGGCAGGATTGTATGATTGCTAAAAGAAAATTATTATTATTTGATCTTAGAATTATTTAAAACTAGTACCTAGCATTCTACTTTGCCATGAGAGATCATCAGGTGTAATAATTATACATACAATTATACAGTACGTACAATTACATATTCCGAAATGCAAGAAGTGGGAATTGGTGCAGGTGTTACTGTGTTGTTCTAGAAAGCTGAAGATTATGTGTTTGAATCCTGTACCATACAATTGTTTCACCAACCTTCAACTATGGCTTTGGACAGACAGCTGGACCACTACATATCTTATTATAGTAAAGATTTGCCTCTGCAACAGCGAGTCATGCATTTTAATACATTTTCAATAAAACAGGAATATTTACTACTCTGGTCAAACTCACCTTACAGGAGAATAGCAGCAAATAGGAAATTGTTAGAAAGAAGAAATTTTTTCATTCCCTTGGAGTCCTTTGAATTTTTGGAGTTTGCGAATGTTTGTCTGCATGTTACATAAAATTCCTCAGTATATAAACCCTAAGCTATTAAGCGTATATACTTTGCGTATTACAGACTAGAGAGGAGGTGGACAGAGAATGAATTATATTACTATAGCACATCTACATTTATGTCTAGGCAGATTGTCTCTATGCATGGTGTAATGCATTACTATAGCACATCTATGTCTAGGCAGATTGTCTCTATGTATGGTGTAATGCATTACTATAGCACATCTATGTCTAGGCAGATTGTCTCTATGTATGGTGTAATGCATTACTATAGCGCATCTATGTCTAAGCAGATTGTCTCTATGTATGGTGTAATGCAGGGGTGTCAAACTCATTTTCACCGAGGGCCACATCAGCGTAATGGCTATCCTCAAAAGGCCAGATGTAACTTATAATTGTAATGAAATGTAATTGATTAATATAAAATAACTTAAACTAGTCTTTGATATTAAATAACTCTGACTTTATTACTTAAAGTTGCAAACAGAACAGTTGCACAGCAAAACATGCAAAACACTTGTTTTCGAAAAAAATCAGAAAAGTTACACAATACCCATCAACATGGGCATACTTTCAGTAAAATCAAAAAATGTGAGCTACTAAGAACATGAATTTGTTGGCATACACACATGAAATCTGCAAACACTAAATAATTGCAACAGCAGCAACACAAAATCAATATGTAAGCAGCAAAAAATCAAAAAATTATTTGCTATTTGCTGAAACAAAGTTAGACTTGCACCAAAGAAATTACAAAATATACAGTGTTTGACTAAAATTAGTAATTTATTACATACAATACAAAGTCATGAATATTATTTATACATGTACAGTTAGTCATGAACATGAAAATCACGACACTATAATATCGAATTTTTCCTCGCGAGTATTATCTTCAAAGCATAGCAAATCTACATCCCAATATAACTCAAATAAACTGTCATAAACATGTTTCAAACAATAGCATTATGTTCAGTAACTCTGTTCTTGACTTTTCAGACTTCAGCTATCGAGATTGAATGATAACTTTTGTCTGACCACGGTTGACAGCCTAAAAAGTTCATTTTTATTCGAGTGTAACGATTCAAATTGACAAAATTAAAAGTTAGTAAAAATTTTGAAACATTAAAAACAATGTTTCAACTTGATTTATGCAGTCTTTCACTGTCTTACCCTTTCTGAATCTGCATATTTACTTCTGGAGTTGAAAATAAATTGATCGCGAACTATAAATTTTAAAGCGACAGCGATGATTTTCGGTTCAGTCAGATGTCGCAATGGGCGTAGTAATTTAGTTATAATTTTTGCCAGAGAGATCATTGAGATATATATGTACGTTTGTTTGACTGGCCAGAAAAAATTTTTTGACTAATCAAAATTATTCTTATGTAATGTAAAAATAACAACACAAGGAATAGATAAATTTTAGAGGCAAGATAACTCGCGTTGGTGTGCCTAGCAACGTTATAAATACGGGAGATGAGTCTCGTGCGAATTAAGCCCTCGCGGGCCACATTAAATGAGGTGGCGGGCCACATGTGGCCCGCGGGCCATATGTTTGACACCTGTGCAGTAATGCATTAATATAGCACATCTATGTCTAGGCAAATTGCCTCTATGTATGGTGTAATGCATTAATATAGCACATCTATGTCTAGGCAGATTGCCTCTATGTATGGTGTAATGCATTACTATGGTATGTTTTCTTCTAGCCATCTACCAATGATGGTGAAGCTTACAAGTTCGGGTCGCAGCTGGTAAACAAAAATAGAACTCAAGCTAAATGTGTGCAGCACTGACCACCTACTGTACATGATGTATCTAATAGAGTTTGTATTGTGTAAAACATTCCATTAAATGTCATCAAACTTTCTTTGATTTCGTTATAAACTTTCTCACCACAGATGTCATATCTTGTTCGCTGCGCATCCGTGAAACCGCTGAAAAGTTGGCACAACCTTTTTGTAATTATATGGCAATAGCTGATCAAGGTCTGGAACTCATGCCCTCTTCAGATTAATCTAAAGAAAGTGGGTAATTTCACCAAAGGATCCAATATGGCCTTGCTTGTACTTCTATTGACATAACTCTCTCTATATATTGCTCTGGGAAACTAGAGGAAGGTGTAATGATGATAAAATGTCTTAAAATTTAATAATAGTTAATAAAATTAAATTATAATTCAAAATTTAATTTTTAAGCTTGCTCCAACTAACTCCATTTTGAGCAGCCAATTGAATAGCGGGTATTTTGAGCAAATGTGAATTATGCTTTATTAAACAAGGTACAGAGAGAGTAATATCATCTGAAGTAAAAGTTATTATATTGTGTCTATTCTTGCTCCCTCGGTGACATTGCTTTCTCTGAACATGGCTTTGGTTCTGCTAAGGCCTAAACCATTTCGATGGGGGTAAAAAGTTATAGAACTGATGAGATGTGCATAATCTTGAGCCTTGCTCATTATGTAAAGTCAAGTGTTCTCAAGTACTTAAAGTAACACCAAGTTACTTTAAGTACTTGAGAATACTTGACTTCAAGTACTGTAAGCAACTTGCAGTACACTCAAGTACTCGAAGTAGCATCAAGTAACTTAACATAGCCTCAAGTACTTAAAATAGCATCAAGTTCTTAAAGTAACATCATGTAACTTCAATTACTATAAGTAACTTGAAGTAGCCTCAAGCAACTTCAAGCGGCCTAAAGTATTTAAATTAGCATCGAGTGACAGCGAGCACTCTAAGTACTGTAAATAGCGCTAAATACTAGTTTCAATTATTTTAACTTGTTTTATCAAAGACACAAACGCCACTTTTTGCAAATTAATGAAAATCTTTGTAAATTTCACTCAAAAAATTCACAGTCAGTTTAGAGTTTCCTTTACCGCTGCAACGATTATAATTAGCAACACAATAACACATAACAAACTTACATTTATTGCAATTTGGTAAGAGGTTCTTGTGGATGTGGTGGTAGTGTATTAACTATGTACGCTGTCGCTGTCCATGAGCTTGCATACCTTGTGAGCCCTTAGGAAATGCTGAGAACAATTGCTTTTAATTGAAGTTTTTAAAGCAATGACCAGCAATATTACTAAAAAAAAAAATTTTGAGGAACCGGAGCCTAGTGAAAGCTCACAAGGTCAGTGCGTAACGATGCTCTTAACGTCTTACTGATCTGGTAATTTAGCAGTCCTTTTAAACTTGTATATCTTTTGTTAGCTTTCTCAGGTATGTACTTCAATAGCAGCTGTAAAACCATAAAGCATGATCGTTACATTTATAAAAGTTGTTTAGTGTTACCGTTATTGTACCACTACTGTATATCTAAAGAACAAGTTAAATGTGGCAAACATTTTTGCGCCCGCCATAGATGTTTTCACACACAAGATATCATTCATAGAGCTCTCATTGTCTGTTTCGAGAGAAGTTACCATTTGCAGACTTGTCAAAAACTTTCTTGCGACACAAAGTAATAGACTTCAGGATGAGCTGTATGAAAACATGATGTACTATTAACGGACCTGCCAAAGGCTGCCATCTGAAAAGGTAAGATTCCAAAATCTGTCACAAAATTTTCAACTGTATTGAAGCTTTAACTACCATGAACACTGTTGAAGGCTCGAGAGAGACAAAGGTAGAATTTACTGACCTGTTTTGGACTGTTTCATAATGCACAGCGTAGTTAGTAGACCTGCTGTAGGTTACCATGAGATCAACTTACCACAAGTTATCTTGACACACACATGTTACCATTCACAGAGCTGGCATAAAATGACTAATGTATTCACATCTTGAGACAATATGTAACATAGACATATAAAGCTTTTTATGTTTTGGTATCCTCAGATAGATACATAGATAGATGCATAGATAGATGCATAGATAGGAACATAGATATATGCATAAATAGATGCATAGATAGATGCATAGATAGATGCATAGATAGATGCATAGATAGATGCATAGATAGATGCATAGATAGATGCATAGATAGATGCATAGATAGATGCATAGATAGATGCATAGATAGATGCATAGATAGATGCATAGATAGATGCATAGATAGATGCATAGATAGATGCATAGATAGGTTGATAAATAGGCCTACATATGAACTTTATTCTCACTAATCAATGCCGTTCAAAGCAAACTAGACCATGAGACAAAAAAGTAAAATTTGAATAAAAAGTAATGAAATAAAATTATGTGTATTAAAAAAAGGTCTTTTGCATAGCACTGTTCTATAATGTAAATTGGCAAAGTGTTGGTGCCTGATATAAGGTGTAGTGGTTTTTCTGAGGAAGTAGGAATGTAATGGATGGTCAGTCAGATTGGAGATACAATTTGAGCATTTTAGACAGCAAATAATTTAGACAGCTGTTGGTGTTGGTGTCTAGCACAGAGTGCAATAGGTTTTTCTGAGGAAGTAGGAATGTAATGGATGATCAGGCAGATAAGAGATGTGATTTGAGTATTTTAGACAGCAATTATCTGATAACAGTTAGCTCCTCACCATTTAGATGCTGGTTGGTCATAGCTGTCCATATCAGGTAACATAACCTTGAAGCATAATTTAGAAAGCTGTTGGTGTTGGTGTCTAGTAAAACGTGCAATAGTTTTTTTATGATGTCAAAAATTTAATGGATAGTCAGGTGGATTGGAGATGCAACTTGACCACATAAACAAAAACTTATTTTATCAGCATAAATTTTTGAAACAGACCAACACTAAGCTTTACTGTTTTTACGATTTCAGAATTATTCATACTGGTAATATAACAAGGTTTGTCTACTTCTAGGATAGCAAACGAGCCATTCAAAAATTTTGTTCGTTGAAAAGAATAGAAATTTTACAACTCCTTGTCACCAACTCACGCTCGGAAACAGCTGAAAACAAAGGAATTTTTTCCTTGACTGGGAGTAAAAGAGGATTGAATATTATGCCTCTCCATACTGTAAATCACTGAAATAAGTTTCCCTTGTAACTGCTACAAGTTGCAGCATTCTTAGCTGTTAGGTCTAGCTTGTTTTTTCCTAGCTTCTTAGCTTGTGGTCTAGCTTTCGACTTAAACTCTTTGATATGTTGGCTTTTTAGCATTTATGTGTTTCTTCATACACCAGCTAGAAAGTCGTTGTGTTTCTTTCTTCAATGAGTTGGTAAGTACAGGTGCATCTGTTGGTTACTTAAACATGAGTAGAAAGATTTGCCGTATTTTATCCTTTTTGTATACCGTTGTCCATTTCATCATGCTGACTGCATTTGGAATTTCCATTGCCTCATCATGATCTTAATTCTAGGCTATTAAATGTATTTACTTTGTTTCTCACAGACTGGAGGTGTGCAATGATTGCTTTTCATTCAAGCTACATGACTCATTCTGTTACCTAGAGACTATTGACTTATCTACTAGCCTATTATAAAAAATGTTCACTAACAAAGCAACCTGTCTCCACATCTGATATGATGTATTATAATAGCATGTCTATGTAAAGGCAGACTATCTTTTTGTATGATACGATGTCTTACTGTGGCATGTCTATGCGTCTATGTCTGTCTGATCTACATGTAGGATGTTAAATATACTGCGCATGTATGTATATTGATTTAAAAAACCCTTTGTTTGGGTGATTCACTGGCTAGTAATTAAACCGTTTTACTCTCATGCCTGAGTGCACAGCAGTAGCTAGGCAGCTGGGATTGCTCAACAAGTCTACTGCCTCTGTTTCACCTACTCTGCCGACTGTCTATAAAAACTAGTGAATGCCGCGATCAAACAAAACAATGCTTGTAATCAAAGCACGCGGTGGGACGCTGTGGCCGCAATAAACGCAGGTATTTGCTGTAGACAGAGAGTTCTAGCAGGCAGTGAAGATGATGGGTGGGCTTGCAAAGGCTTCAAACCTCAGTGGATTTGAGAGGTTTTGTGGCTCAAAGTTGTTGGTAAGCAAAAATTAATGTATTTTATTATCTAAAAAAGTACCTTGCTGAGCTGAGAAATGTTTGCTTAAACGTATGATGTGAGCTTGATTAGCAGATTTGGGTACTTGCTCTGAGCAAGCACCAGCTGATGCTTTCAAAAGCGTGTATTGAACGGATAGGTGCCGGCATGGACACCTGTATTGGCCTGTCTCTATCAAGGCGATCTTTTGTGATTGTATAAAACTTAAAATGAATTTATCAACACAGAAATATCTGATATTTTCTATGCAACAGTTCTGTATCCAAAAAGCAGTTTGAATTGAAGCTTCTGGCTCAGGTCAACTGTTAAACTTTATAATGGAAAGCATCATGCTTCTTACGTTACCAATCTGTGGAAAAATGCATTTCGTGGTCATTGTGTTATATTCTTTTCTATTTTATCAGCAATATATTCAATATAAAGCAAATTTTTGAAGTTAGGGTATCAGTTTTGTGTTTTTGACCCAGGTCGTAATTTTAGCAAAGCACCTGACATATATGGATCAACTATAGCAGAAAACTCAAGCAAATTAGATATAGCTGTTCTGTGCTAGGTGCCTGATAGTGCACATTAATATTCATAGGTTCTAAGGCTAAGAAGACTTGTAATGCATTATCTCTTGTAGGACATTGATCTTATGTGGTACCCAAGTAACCACAGCTTACCAGACATAACACCATGTATGGAGATTGTGGGGCTCATTTGGGTTCCATGTGCTGTCCTCTGGCTCTCTATGCTTCCATACATCTATGTAATGAAAGTGAATTCAGGGGTGACGATGCTTCAGTCCCTCCGCAAGCTTTCTTTAGCAAAAATGGTAAGAGTACTAACTGATATGGAATATCAAGAAAATTCAACTTATGATATTGTGAGAGATTGACAGCTTAGAACGCCTGTATTGAGTGTCGCCGTCCTGTTTGTTAGGCTAATTGGAATTCAGAAAGCAGTGAACCGTGTCAAGCCTGTTCACACTAGGCAATGACATTGCGCAATGTTGAATTTTAAATCGAGTTCAAAAACTGAGGTGATTTCTAAAGCAGCATCGGCCAAGGTTACAAAGTCCATA
Organism: Watersipora subatra; assembly: GCF_963576615.1. Lineage (NCBI taxonomy): Eukaryota > Metazoa > Bryozoa > Gymnolaemata > Cheilostomatida > Watersiporidae > Watersipora > Watersipora subatra. Next base: position 10,592,830 of record NC_088710.1, on the reverse strand, counting down.
TGCTATGCTTACATAGTGGCTAAACATATACGTAACAGCTAAAATTTTAACTGACTCCTAGCAACGCGGAGCATTTGAAATTATACTAATAATAAAATAATATTATAATAAATAATAAAATATAGTAAAAAATAGAAGATATTTTTTAATATTCATTGTAAATAGTAAAAATTTTGACTTGAACAATGGAGGCAATTTTAATAAACACCTTAAATTGATATGAAGTTGTCTGTCCTTGATTGTTTGCTCGAATGGGTAGTATTTAGTATCTTATAGTAAAGATCAGTTACTGTAAATAGCAACTGCATATATTATTCAAAGTTCTACTATAAGGAGAGTAATTTTAGTTCACTAACCTCTCCTGTTGATACTGCAGCAATCGCTGCCTATATTAGACTTCTCTAATTCATCATCGTATGTTTTAGTTTATGAACTTACTGTTACTACTACTTTCAATTCACTATCCCGACTCCTCCGCAATACTATTAGATTACTAACTTTCAAAACACGCGTGTTCAATTCACTCAATAATCATTGATTTTGAGATTTCTGTTCATTTATGTTTTTTTCTTTTTGGCATGTAAAGTTCTCATCAGCAAAAACATCTTTTTGCTGATGAGTATCAACGTCAATAAAAACTTATACATACATAGAGTTATACATACATAGAGTTTTACGTACATAGAGTTATACATACATAGACTGCTTTTGGAAACTTCAAGTGTGATATTATTGAAAAGAAGACAACAATTGTTCCATTTTATTCTTCTGTGATGAGGCTAATTAAAAAACTCCACCACAAAGTTTTTATAGACCGTGTTCTGTCATGCCCAGGAAATAGTGACGCTAAATTGAACAGATTGATTAGCGAGCATTGTATATTAACAACCTTCATCGGAAACCAATAGATTGTTCATGTTTTTTAAGCATTTTACTTTTGACAAATAAAATGGAATGGCCCGGCTGTTACCCATTTATCACCAGGGAGCAACTCACTTTCAGAATTGTCATCCTATTTTTAGTCTTAATTAAGTTCTCAGCTTTCATCATTCTTAATCTACCAACATCCAGTAACAAACTGAGGCTATCCTTCATTTTCTCTCTCTTGAGCCTCAGACCATTTTTAGTAGGCGAACCATCAATGAATGTTTTGCCAGCGAAACAGCTTGAATTTAACACTCAGCTTATGTTACCAGGTGTTTGTACCATCTGAAATATGACGGTATGTATTCTATTTGCATTACAACTGCTATAGCACCAACCGTCTCGACAAAAATATATAAGATCTTCAAATGAAATAATAGTGATAATTATTTACAGATACTTCCTGTTCTTCTAGTCTGCCTCAACATATACAAATTATTCTCTGAAGATTTGACTCTTATCAAGGTTATCTCAACAATACTTCTTTCGCTGACTCTGGTAAGTATCTCTCTTTGCTTTGTATACTCTAACTCTCTATGACGCTCTCTCTATGACGCTCTCTCTATGACGCTCTCTCTATGACGCTCTCTCTATGACGCTCTCTCTATGACGCTCTCTCTATGACGCTCTCTCTCTATGACGCTCTCTCTCTCTATGACGCTCTCTCTCTATGACACTCTCTCTCTATGACACTCTCTCTCTATGACACTCTCTCTCTCTATGACACTCTCTCTCTATGACACTCTCTTTCTCTATGACACTCTCTTTCTCTATGACACTCTCTCTCTCTATGACACTCTCACCCTCTATGACACTCTCACCCTCTATGACACTCTCACCCTCTATGACACTCTCACCCTCTATGACACTCTCACCCTCTATGACACTCTCACCCTCTATGACACTCTCACCCTCTATGACACTCGCACCCTCTATGACACTCTCACCCTCTATGACACTCTCACCCTCTATGACACTCTCACCCTCTATGACACTCTCACCCTCTATGACACTCTCACCCTCTATGACACTCTCACCCTCTATGACACTCGCACCCTCTATGACACTCTCACCCTCTATGACACTCGCACCCTCTATGACACTCGCACCCTCTATGACACTCTCACCCTCTATGACATTCTCACCCTCTATGACACTCTCACCCTCTATGACATTCTCACCCTCTATGACACTCTCACCCTCTATGACACTCTCACCCTCTATGACACTCTCACCCTATATGACACTTTCACCCTTTATGACACTTTCACCCTTTATGACACTTTCACCCTCTATGATCTTCTCACCCTCTATGACACCCTATATGACATGTTCTGTGACACTCTCACCCTCTGTGACACTCTCACTGTCTTGTTAAAATTTATTAGTCTAGTTTCATGTTGTAAAGAGTAGACAACTTACATTTCAGCTCATGCAAGGTGATTTAGTAAATATATGTATACAAATAAACTGCCTATTCAATATACAAGTATGTCTACAATACAAAATGCAATGTACATGATATTTATTTTCAGGGTATGTCTGCTCTTCTTGTGAGAATGTATCTCCGACTAGGTCAATACAGCAGTGGACCTCTTTGGTGTTACTGGCTGGTTGCCCTTCTAGCTGCTTGTCTCGACTCGTATATATCTATAAAAAGGTTCTTTTGGGTAAGAGCATTTAATTTCTGGTGTTTCATTTATAAGGCTTCATTTAATCTCCTGCTGTTTCTTGTTTTAAGGCCTTAATTCAGTATAATGTAGTTTATTTTGCTTACATAATTATTAATAAACAACCCAACATGAAAATTAAAAATATGTTAGTCATTGATTATGCAGAAAAATTGTGTAAAGTGCAACAATAATTTTTGCAGCTGCTCTATTCCGATGTTTTCTATTAAAAACACGAAAGGACAATTCCTGTGTTATAAAATTTTGTTATAAGTTAATGTAGATATAACGTATTTTAACTAGGGTTTAACCCTCCTTACTGAGTACACACAGTAAACCGGATAAAGTACATGTTACTTACTCAATTACACGCTGTTTATTTTCAGTAGACCAAATTTTTCTATTATACTCTTGGTCTTGAATTTATAGATGTCTATAAGATCTTTACAATATTACAAACTTATGGTCTAAATTGTTACTGTTCAGCAACACTTTCCCGATAACAATACAGACATATTTTATCCCTCTCCTGACACTTGAGAGTTGAAAAAACAACTACTTATGGTGAGCTAAAACTGGTATCTGTTTTTTAATCATAGCTGTGAGGCTGATGTGACACAGTTTTATTGGGCTAAGTTAAATTTTGTCACAATTATTAGGACCGCTACTTTCTATCCGTCTACAGCATGTGTAACTAATGTTTATACACTTGTATATTGGTAAACATATAGCCACATATAACTGCATAATAAGATTTAGTTGAATAAATAAAGTAATTCATATAAAACTATCAGTAAAAATATCACTTTATAATATTAATAATAATTTATGTAATTTCCTTAAACTACAGTCTAGCAAATTTAGAAGGAATTCAGGTTGATTTTAGCTGTTGTATGCTTAGTAAAATTCAACACCACAGCAGATGTATCGAAAGAACTGGCTTGTATGCTATTTGATAGGATGGCACAGGAAGTGAAAAGTCGGTAATCATTTCCTGTATAGAAACAACGCTGTTCTTGTTTGCATTTATCCTCTCTTCTGTGTCAGACGCTGGGAAGCGCGTACGGAAACACTATGAGGTATGTGAGAGGTTTAGAAAAGCTTTTGCATGCTGCCTTCATGATGTCCAAATCTAATAACTTGTGTATACTGTTAATTTTAAATTTAATTGATTTAAGTTCATTTCATTGTAATAATTGATAATCTATAATTGATTATCGATTATCTGCTATTGATTATTCGTAACTGAATATTAATAATTAATAATGGATTATTCATAATATATAGTATTTGTTAGCTATAAAATTGTTCAGCACTACATTAGAGTTTAGTATAAACCAAAATTTATTAAATGTTCATGTATGTCAAATGTTTTATATGAAAGTATGTATGAAAATGATTTAGCTGTTGAAAAAGCTTTATTTCAGTATTTGCTTCAATTGTTGTAGAAAACCTCTCCAGAGTTGGTAGCCTCCTTTCCATCATTCCTTATGTACCAGTGGCTGCAGCCAGTTCTCTCTACTGGACACAGAAAGAAAAAAGAGGGCAGTGGACTAGAAAGATCTGAGCTCTACCACTTGCCACCTATCGACAGGGTCCAAAACTTTTTTCCGGAGTTTGAAGGGGATTGGAAAGCGCGCATCGAAAGGTGGAAGAAAAGGTGTGCTTCAAGTTATTAATACGTATTTACTGGTAATTATTACACAGGAGAAGGTGAGAGAGCGACTTATCACATACATTTCAGGGCTAATCACTTGTGTCCATATGTCCGTATGTCCATATGTAAGCCTCTAATAGAAAACTAATATATATGATTCTCTTTTAAATACTTCTGATCACCAATTTTGTAAACACTTCAAGTCTGACACTTGTTTACAATTAAAAACAAACAGTAACAAAGCCTCTTGAATTGGGTTTGCTGAGTTGCAAAGTTTGTTAAACTGTTGGAGTTTTTATTTCAAATACAATTGATGCTTAAACTACTGACAGTGAGAGATATTGCAGAAGTTTGTATATTTATTAGTTACTAGTTGAATGCCCGGCGTTGCTTGGGTATTAAAAATAGCTTATAAACAGTTGCAGGTAATGTAGTTGCTAGTGGGTAATTTGAGTAAGCTAGTAAACGTATTGCTAAACTTACTAATAAGAGCCATGAGAGCAAGCTTTAGTGTCGTTGCGGGTAACACAGAGTCACGATGACTAGTTGATAATGACTATTTGCCCAATGAATCGATTGTATCTCATGTAACTTAATGGGTTAGCTTGTCACCTTGTGAATGGAAGGTCCGGAGATCAAATCCTCTGTGATACGGATTTTTCATTGTCAAATTTTAATTACTATAACTGGACATAGGGTGCACAAAAAGTCAAAAAGACAAAAACACAAACACTGAGATTTATATATATATATTGTATATATATATACAATATATATTATATATATTGTATATATATACAATATATATATTGTATATATATAAACAATATATATATATATAAACAATATATATATAATATATATATATATATATAAGTAAACAACATTACTAACTTCAAGACGGAGACTGAACCCCTTTAAAGCAGCCATTGACTAAATTACATAAACTTTCATAGTGATATGAAAGAGGAGCATTTTGAGGCAACTAAAACAAATCATTATGATTGTCATCATTTCTGGTATTACTGTCTTTTGAACACCGCTTTGGCAGTTTTGGCCGTTCTATTATTATTGTTACTGTCATAATTTTTATTTACTGCTGTTATTATTTCTCAGAAGTTTTGTCAACCTATTAGCCGATTTATATTCCTATCATTGAGCCAGCTCTACTTGGATTGAATAGGACCATTTGTTGAAAAATTCCAAGTTTCTTTATATTACTATTTTTATTATTATGATTAGTATTGTTATTATTATACAAAAAATATGTTTTTATGCAAAAGATGATCTTTGTGTAATTTCTAAACTTGCAGTACTTTCTAGTTAGCTGATCATTTACTAAACTCTTCAAAATACACCATCTTTTGGTACTATGTAGTCATCCCTCTATAGCTTTCCAATTGGCCAATTGGTTTTATTAAATTCCCACTATCGATCAACAAGAAAATTTATGAAGATTACTATTTCGCTAGACTAGACTTTGTTACTAGTGAAGCTAGAGTAGCTTTGCTGCCTATAGAAACTTTATCCTTTATCGACAGCAGCCAACAAGAACCTGTGAAGAATGTATCTGCAATGAATGGGAATATCCAAGAATGTGATGAGACAACTCCACTAATAGTTGCACCTTCAAAATCAAAGGGAAGCAAGTCACTTTCTCTTGCTTCTGTCATATTTCGACACTGGCTGCCCATACTACTCTTTGTAAGTACGCTTTGAGACTCTTTCACTTGTCATCTTCGTATTGCATTAGAGTGCTTTTAAATTGTGTTCAATTTTGTAGAGTTGGATTATGCGAATGGTGATTGCTGCACTCGGATTTATCAACCCTTTGATTCAGGGGTAAGTAAAGACAGAATTAATTAAACAGAAACAAATGATACAGCGCTGTGTTTTTTATGCTAACAAGTGTATCAGAGTGTCAAACTTATTGTACTCTGCAGACAAGCGGTGTGGCAGCACTCCCCGCTTAATAAGATGTAACGCTTTGGCCTTTTATCCACGAACAAAAGATACATAATCTAGCTCATAAATAAAACTAAATCACATGTTTTTAGTTGTCAGTTAATTTATATTAGCAATTTTATTCATAATTTTTGCATGTTTAATTGCCAGGTATTTGATATCATTTATGGCATCACAAGGAACAGCTGAAGCAGAGCAGGTGTGGAAAGGGCTAACTGTCTGCGTGGTTGTGTTGGCAGCAAGTCTATTCCAAGCAGTCGTGGCTGGCATGTGCCGCTACTTGGAATACAAGGCCTACGTTAGGATATACTCTTCTCTTCTTATCTCTATCTATAAAAAGGTAAAGACATATTTCTATCTATAATAAGGTAAAGACATATTTCTATTTCTAAAAATGTAAAGACATGTTTTTATCTATAAAACGGTAATGACATATATCTTAAAATACTCAAATACCTTAGAAAAGGCTGGAAATTCTTCCGTTTTACCAGCTTCTCAATCAGGTTAGCAAGAAAAATAAGATACTTTTCTATGAATCGGGTTAAAAATATACTGCAGACTATTCCTTTATGTCAAGTGAAATCATGAGATCATCAAAAGTTCTATTACACTTGTTAGAGGTCAACCAGTACCAACATTTTTATCAGTTTTTCTAGAAATGCAGACAAAGCTGTGGCTGGCTTACTGTAGATTGCTTTTTCTCACAAGTTCAAGTTTAGCTTTTTAAGGAAGCGCCGATGTTGCTAGTCAAATAAAATGGACTAACTCTATTGAATATCTTCTTACTGCATTAAATATTTACTATTGATAGAGAGGAGTAGCTTCATGAATTGTGTTATTGAATTACAATTCCATTGATCTACCTAACAATTATACAGTCATACTTCGACTTACGAGCTTAATGCGTTCCGAGACTGAGCTCGTATGTCAATTTACTCGCATGTTGGTGCAATTTATTTATATATAGAACAATTAAATATATATTGATTGGTTTTCATACACTAAAAAAATGCAAATAAAACACTCAAAACAAGATATTGTAACAGAAATAACATGTTGGTTATTGTCCTAACTTACCACATGCTTTCAAAAAGCAACAAATAAAAAAGAATGCAAGGAAATGTGATTAATTAAAATGTAAAATTAAATACATACAATAGCAGTTAACGCTAGCATTTGCCAGGAAGGGAGATATAAGTTATCCTTCATTACAAGAGTTGACTTTGATAAATTTGGATTTTATCAAAGTCTTAAAAGACAAACTTAGAAGCAAACCTAAAAGCAAACTTTCATTTTTAACTTAACGTAATTAAAATTTCTTCGGCGTTCATAGTTTGAAGTTTCTCGCTGGTTAGCTAATTTTTCCTTTGTTTCGCTTTCACGACTAGCCGGCGGTTTTAAGATAAGCCTATCTAAGGCCGTTTGCCTTTGTCACCCCTTCAACATGTTGCGATTAGGACGAACACAGGTGTCGTCACAAAGGGTTAATGCACGACCACTAGCCAACTTGTCCGAATGTCTATTTTACAGTTTCGATAGCATTTCAATAGTTTTCAAATAGCATCATTTCAGTTACGCTGTCACCAACCAATTGTTTATCCAATGCCTGAGCAGTCTCTCCATCAGCGGTAGTGAAGATCGCTGCGCCGTTTATAAACTATGGTGAGACCCTTTGCGAACTAAATGCCCTGAATATAATCCTTCTGTTTGATAATTGTGGATGTATTTTTGTTATATTGCTGAGCTAGCTCAATCACGCATACACATTTCGCATATTTTTTAATAATTTTCCATTTAATATCAATTGTTATCATTTGCTTAGTCTTTGCATTATCTTTCATTTTACTGACAAACTTTTGGTCTACGCACAGCACTTTTAATTCACATAATTCTGCACTGGAAATCACGCACAAAAACATGATACAAAAGTATAACCTGAGCAGTTGAAAAATACAGAGTGATTCTGTTCTCATAAAACACCTCTGGCATACTTGGCAACTGACTCAAGTGCTCGTATCTCAAACATGGCTCGTATGTTAGTGCTAAAACTTGCTTACAAGCTGGCTCGTATCTCAAGTTTCTCGTATGTTGGAGCACTCGTAAGTTGAAGTATTACTGTATACAGTATTTTTAAGCAAAATGCATTTTCTACTATTATGTATGTATAAAACTTCACAATTGAAAGATAGCAAAATAGGTTTCAACCCATGTGTGTTAGTAGAAATGCCAACCTTAGTTGAGTCGATAACTCCCAATCAGAGAATACTGAGGTATTATTCTACTTGTATCTTATTATGCAGTCGTTGACAATGAATGGAACCACGAAGCAAGATACAACAACAGGAGAAATAGTTAACTTGATGTCTATTGACACAAGACGCACAACAGCCCTCATTTAGTAAGCATTGTCTTTTCTTCAGTTTGGATTATTAAGAGAATACGTGTCTTAGACATAGATATTTAATGTTGTTCAGCTTAGTCATGTTTGTATCTATGAGCATATTAGAAGTAAATGTGTATACTATCTAGTTTAATTTTGAAAGGTTGATTGTTCTTCACAATCACTATTATTGTGACCAAATGTTTCTCACCATTACAGTGAAGTTTACGTGTACTTCTATGTGCCGGTACAAAGCGCTATAGCCCTATATATGCTATATCAGCTGCTCGGTAATGCAGCTTTTGCTGGTCTTGGAATCATAGCTATATCTGCACCAGCAACCCTCCTGATCGCTTCAATTACTCAGAGGCTAAGAAAAATAGCTATGGAGGTGAAGGACCAGAGAATTAAACTAATGAATGAAACACTCAATGCCATTAAGGTACTTACAGCGTAGCCTTGTAGGCCTATGTATATAGCACTCCTTCAAACTGTACATCACCATTCTTCAAACTGTATATAACTTAGTTTATATATATAAATCTCAACTCTTGTCGTTCATCGGTCCAGTTATACCTATACAGTTATAGAAATGAAAAATCTACTTCGCGGAGGATTTGAACTCAGAACCTCCAAGCTTGCAGACCGATGATCCAATCCACTACACTGTGTTGCTCATCTAATTGTAGTGACAAATGATTGTGATGACATTCACCACTTTGGTTGAAATACTTACAGTTGTAGCGCTTGGGGTTATTAACTAGCACACTTGATCATTACGCATAACGTAGCGTTTATTAAGCTGGCTTCTAACACGGCTTTTATTATTGCTTACTAGCTTAAGTTACTAGCTTATCAGGTAAGTTACTCAAATTCATTGGGTAACTATTTCATCACCCGTGCAATGCCAGGCATTTAACTAGTACTGTGTATAACAAAATCGAAATCAATTGTTAGCCCTCAGCACCTGCTAAGTGCATGTTTGAATCTGTAGAACTCACAAGCTATAATCTATTTTTCAGATTATCAAACTGTATGCGTGGGAGCCAGCATTTCAAACAAAAATTTGTGAGCTCCGAAAGAAGGAGATTCATACTGAGATGAAACTCTCTATGCTAGGCTGTGTTTTCCATGTTATCTACGCCATCATACCTATACTGGTTAGTAGGAGTATTGTGAGCTCTTGTTTGCTTCTTTTTTTCAAAAACTTGTTTTGTGGTAGTTAACAGGACCATGTGTTCAGCTATATAGAAACCAGCCAAGGCTGACTGATAAATAGCTTTTTTTTCTAAAATATAGCCTTAAAACATTGGAAAACTAGGTTCTTGTCACTTTTTAATAACTGCTTATAACAACTTTATTAGGAATTTTTCTGAGTTCTGTGTTGTCAAAAACAAACCATAAATTTTAAATAACATTCAGCTGAAGCATGTTATAAGTAGGCATGCTTTTACGCTATCCCCTTTCTATTGACAGGTAACGATAGTCGTCTTCTCAATCTATACAGCAACAACACCTGATCACATTCTAACGCCTAGTGTGGCTTTTGTGTCTCTATCTCTTATAAATATACTAAGAGATGGGCTCAATCATGTTCCACATAGTATAGCATTCATAGTAGAGGTGAGTGACCTGGTTTCATTCATTTGGTTTTTAATATCATAAGAATCTAATCAGTTTTTAAGAGTTGTCTTTTCACAAATATCGGCCAACTGGCTGTGTTGCCCCAAATAAATAGATGGTTAATAGAGCTTTGTGGCTGCTTAGGCTTGTTGAGTTGTGTGTCAAGAACTCTTTTATTTACTGAGATTATGACATATTATTGATGTGGAGCTTGGAAATGTCTCTGTTACTGTAGGACATGAGTAACTTGATTTATCTACCCCGCATGACATCACGGATCTTTCTCTGGGCTAGTATATACATTGTTTTTATTATCTGTTTATTCAGCATAATGTTTATTCTTATTTTGCAGTGTCTCGTTTCATACAGAAGAATTGTAAATTTTTTCAAAACTGAAGACATTGATGAAAGCAACGTCAACACTGACCAATCAGCGAGTGAGTATCTGTTGACTACCACCAATCAGTGGCCTTCAATTGCTTAAATGTAACTTGAATACAAATGATACAAAGTGGTAAAATGTCAGGCTAGTAATATTCGTACAAGAATTTAATAATTGAACCAATTAGCAAACACATAATATTATTACTACCGGTACAACATAATTGACCAACTATAATCAATTAACCAAGAATATTACGTTATCGAAGTTAAGCTCTGATTTATGTTTTTATTAATTAATTTAATACCCGGTTCCGCCTGTTGCCAAGTTTTTCAGCATATTTTATTCGCGTTTTAGGCAATCCTATTGAGGTTGTAGCTGCCAGTTTCTCACATTTACCTGACAAGCCTAAGGTCCTTCATGATATAAATCTCACTATTAGGGAAGGATCCCTCACGGCCATCGTAGGAGCTGTTGGAGCAGGAAAATCTTCCTTACTGGCTGCTCTTGTCGGTGATTTGTATAAGCACCAAGGCACTGTCACAGTTAAGGTATGGAAAGTTTGAATCGAACGCTATAAGCCGAGCTGTTCAAATCTTGTGAGTTTGGCTTCAGTTCTGAGAGTTATGTTTTATATACAAAGCATTTCAGATGTTGACATCCAAGCAAATGTTTAATATATTCATTAGCGTCATGGGAAGATAACTTCCCTAATTAAGTACATTTGTAAGACAGCTAAAACATAACAGGAGATACCAGCAAATAAAGTTATCTATAGACAAAGTGATCTGCATGATAGGTGTTTTTGGAAAAATCTGAAGCAGTGGGGAAAATGTCATGTATTTTAAAGTTTTCTGTGTCTCGTTTGAGTTTTCCTAATGAAATTTTAATAAATCTTTACCAATAATCTACACCTATATGGCATCCTTTGCAAGTACTATATAAAAATCAAATATGTTTTCTAAGCAACATAGCTTTTTCAGCTAAACATCGGCTAATCAACATATGCTGTATGTCTAAACGTTTACTGTTTGTGTAGTTTTAAAAGCTAAATGCTAGAAGTCAAAAGCCAAAGTTGAAAACTGAACAGCAATATTTGAATATATATTAATACAATTTTGTAATATTTTAAAACATTTCATGTTTTATTACATTTTTTTTAAATAGCTCAATCATCTCAAAGGCAGTTACATGTAGTTGGATGCGTAAGTGATCATGTTTATATAGCTATATTATAATTATAAAAATTAACTGATAATTGACAGTCCAATGTTAAAACAGCTAATGAAATAATTCAGAGAATTACCTATCTTAGCAATCAGATAAACCTAAATCTTTATCATAATAGGAACCGTGTCCGTTTTTCCAATATCACAGTGGAAAGTTGAGAAAAAGAATTGCATTGAACTAGCTTTAAACACACAACATTCAGCTCACCTACCCAGCACACTACTACCTGGGCTAATCATTCACCCTTTATGGTTTCAGGATTATCGTATACATATTCCCTCTCTGCGTTGTATTGGCACACCTGACAATCTCTAGAGGCACGCCCGACTGCTAGAGTACTAGTAAAAGATAAAAATACATCTCTTAGAACTGATGTCAGATCTACTAGGGTCAACTGCACAACTAGCCGTTGATAACATCGATTCTATAAATGTGTTTAGATTATCTAGCTTCGAACCGTTAAATATTTTGTGTAACGCTTTATTGATATTCGGATAGGATTGATTTTGCGTTACTGAAAATTTCTTAGTATTGTTTCCATTTAAAGATGATACAGCGTTTAGCCTCCAGTGAAACACACAATGAAAATGTAATAGACGCTCATCTATGCGCTCTAAAAACATATAAGCTTTATGTTTAGATAAATTTACAAGTTCACATACGGTATATTTGTGTACTTTGTGTGGTTTAGTGTATTGAGCAGCATTGTTTTTAAGGCTTTCGGTGTTACAGGGTTCAGTAGCGTTGGTGGCACAGCAGGCGTTCATACTCAATGACAGTGTTCGAGACAACATCTTATTTGGTTCAGAATATAAAGCTGACCGATACAATGAGGTCGTCGAAGCCTGTGCTCTTACTAAAGACTTTGAGGTTCTGGCCAATGGAGACCAAACCACCATTGGTGAAAAGGTACTTAGTCCAACTATTGTACTTAAGTCTATCTACTTTTTGAGCTAATGTGCTGAGTGCCTCAATATTTACATCTGCATAGCAACTCGATAATATAGCAGTGGTAGTATAGCGGCGGTAGTTTAGCGGCGGTAGTTTAGTGGTGGTAGTTTAGCGGTGGTAGTTTAGTGGCGGTAGTTTAGCGGCGGTAGTATAGCGATGGTAGTTTAGCGATGGTAGTTTAGCGGTGGTAGTTTAGCGGCGGTAGTTTAGTGGTGGTAGTTTAGCTGTGGTAGCTTAGCGGCGGTAATTTAGCGGCGGTAGTTTAGCGGCGGTAGTTTAGCGGCGGTAGTTTAGCGGCGGTAGTTTAGCGGCGGTAGTTTAGCGGCGGCAGTTTAGCGGCGGCAGTTTAGCGGCGGCAGTTTAGCGGCGGCAGTTTAGCGGCGGCAGTTTAGCGGCGGCAGTTTAGCGGCGGCAGTTTAGCGGCGGCAGTTTAGCGGCGGCAGTTTAGCGGCGGCAGTTTAGCGGCGGCAGTTTAGCGGCGGCAGTTTAGCGGCGGCAGTTTAGCGGCGGCAGTTTAGCGGCGGCAGTTTAGCGGCGGTAGTTTAGCGGCGGTAGTTTAGCGGCGGTAGTTTAGCGGCGGTAGTTTAGCGGCGGTAGTTTAGCGGCGGTAGTTTAGCGGCGGTAGTTTAGCGGCGGTAGTTTAGCGGCGGTAGTTTAGCGGCGGTAGTTTAGCGGCGGTAGTTTAGCGGCGGTAGTTTAGCGGCGGTAGTTTAGCGGCGGTAGCTTAGCGGCGGTAGCTTAGCGGCGGTAGTTTAGCGGCGGTAGTTTAGCGGCGGTAGTTTAGCGGCGGTAGTTTAGCGGCGGTTGTTTAGCGGCGGTTGTTTAGCGGCGGTTGTTTAGCGGCGGTCGTTTAGCGGCGGTCGTTTAACGGCGGTCGTTTAGCGGCGGTCGTTTAACGGCGGTCGTTTAACGGCGGTCGTTTAGCGGCGGTCGTTTAGCGGCGGTCGTTTAGCGGTGGTAGTTTAGCGGTGGTAGTTTAGCGGTAGTAGCTTAGCGGTGGTAGTTTATTCAGCTTACTTCATTGTATAATCGATTGAATAAATTACGGTATAATCAATCAAACATAACGTCATATAATCTTTTTAATCCATTAGTGCATAAGTTATTGAATACACTATTACATATTCTATGATGTACTGAATGTTGCTAAGAATAATTTGTCTACCCTATTGTACAATCTATTGAATACTTTACTGTATACCCTGTTGTGCAACTGATTGTATAATCTATGAAGCACACTGTTTCACAATGTAGGGTATAAATTTATCTGGTGGCCAGAAGCAACGAATAAGTTTGGCTCGAGCCGTCTACAACGATGCTGACATCTACTTATTGGACGATCCTCTCAGCGCAGTCGATGCTCATGTTGGCCGACACATATTTGACCATGTCATCGGACCAAATGGTCTTCTTAGACAAAAGACTCGTTTTATGGTATGATGAAAGTTACGATGTTCTTTGACATTACCAAGTTAGAAATTCATACGGTTGAAACTAATTTAGTTTGTTCCTTAATGATATTCACTACACAGTTTTTAAGTTTAGTTCATTTTTGCTTTTCAGTTTAGTAAAAACTCTCAAAAACAAAAAAATTAGGCTAAAAAGCTCTTAAAGATACTTCAAAGGTAAAAGCTGTGCTGTTATAAGTTTGCGCCATGTTGTAACAACACGTAGGATAGTTGTATTATTAACTTTACAATCAATGTGGTTGTGTGGGGAAGTGAAAACTATCAAGGTAAGTAACAGGCAGGGTAAGTAATTTGTCTAAGCAAATAACAAAAAAGGGCAGCTAATGCTTTAGTAAGTAGCAGGCTAGGTCAATAACTTGCAAAGCTTAGTCTTAGCGATCAACTGTCTAAATAAGTAGTTTTAGGTATATAACTGGCGAGGTAAGTAACTGGCGAGGTGGTAAGTAACTGGCGAGGTAAGTAACTTTTTAGATAAGTATGTAAATAACTGACTGAGTAGTTTATCAGTCCAGATTAGGTTCTGGTTATTGTAACATTGAATAATTAAGTTCATGCCAGGTGGTACCATAAATGCAAGGTATGAATTGGCCAGGGACTTCTGATGAAGCACCTGCTTCCCAGTATCTTTATGATTGTCTATGTTGCAGGTGACTCATGGTATCCATTGGCTACCTCTCGTTCAGGAAGTGTACGTGTTGAAGAGTGGGAGAATCGGAGAGCACGGCACCTATAAGTCTCTTCTGGGGCAAGGAGGAGATTTTTCGGAGTTCCTAAAGACCTACTTTTTAAACGAAGGTAGGAGACTGACTACCTTTAGGGAATGAATTCACCTACAATTATTTACACCTCTGGTTTGTGCTATACAGGCTTGCATAGACACTAAAAGCATTGGTAATTTGTCATTGGTCATTTGCTAGGCTCTCCAAGTGTGTGATAATTTCGCATAGGTCAACAATGACCTAGAGTGCCATAGTATTGGCGGTAGTATATATAGAATCAAGTGTTTGTCTGTCATCGTTTGTATGTCCAGCTAATAGCGATTGGTTAAAATACGCATGCTTCCAGTCCTGTATGCGGTGAGAGATCATGATGCGTAATAATTATATGCACAATTATTCTGAAGTGTGGCAAGGAAGCTGCATGGTTTGGTGGTAGTGCGATTGGCTTCACATCTGTGCATCTGAATGTACTGGTTCGATTCTTGTGAGGTGCAATGTTTTCCTAATGCTCTTAGCTGGCTTCTGATAGACACGGCTCTTATTATAGTAAAGAGTAAAATATTACCTCAAGTTACGAGCTTAAGTTACTCAAATTCATTGGGTAAGGAAACTTAGCCAATGGTGACTATATTACCTGCGACTGTTTATAAGCTATTTTAAATCTTGAGAGAATGTGCAACATAACAAGTAAGAAATTTTTTTCAACAATTTGTTTTAGCTGTGTCTCGAGCTTTCAAGTATTTTACTTATGCATTGGCTGAACACACAGAAATAAAAACACACTTTCATTTAACAGTTAGAATGACAAATTTTGTATATGTTGATTAAAAATACATTTTCTATGCAAAAAAAATTTATTACCCTTGCAACGCTGGGCATTCACTAGTAGCATATATTCCATTGTTGCTGCTTGTTATAGAGAATGAAGGTAACCTCGCTGAGGGTAAGGAAACAGCTGAGGATGATGAAAGCGAGTCACTGCCTAAGATCATGCTAGAAAGACTAGAATCTATTACCAGCACGGGCTCAAAGTATGTCTGCCTGCTTTTCTCTCTACTTGTCTGGTCTCTGTATGTAGATACAGGGAAGCTGCTCATAAACATCATTGGCGTGGTGCTACGTCAGGGTATCTGCTACCAAGCTAGTCGGAGAACTTCAAACTTCTTAACGCTATGTAAGATGGAGTATGCTCAAAAAAATAAATACAACTTCCATGTGATGTACTTCCTGTTTTTCGAAAACCTTTTGACAGTGGCTCAATCATTGAGCGCTACGGTTCCTTTATGAAGCACAATTCTCACTGTGTTTCAAATTTAATCTGTCCTGTTTCATAATCTGAAAAAGCTGAAAGTTTCATTCTGTCACTAAAACCTTTCATAAAAGAACGCCATGAGAGCATGCTTTAGTGACGTTATGCATAGCGCATCTTCACTAAAGCTTGCTTTCACAGCTCGTTTCAGTAACTTTAGCAGTACAGATACTAGCTTACTCAAGTTAGCCAATGGCAACTACATTACCTGCCACTGTTTATAAGCTGTTTTTTTAATGCCCGTGCAACGCCGGACATTCAGCTAGTTGGTGAATAATAAACACTTACAGAATAAATAAAGGCTTACAGAATTTTATTTTTGTCAATAAATAACTGACAAAACAAGAGGATAATGCACAAACAGCTGCAGGTTCAAACATTCTAGTAATCATGTCTCTAAGAAGGTCTCTAATATAGCGCTTCACTGGTTGCACTCTATGAGCAGCTCTATGAGCAGCTCTATGAGCAGCTCTATGAGTATATCTATGAGTATATCTATGAGTATATCTATGAGTATATCTATGAGTATATCTATGAGTATGTATATGAGTATGTATATGAGTATGTCTATGAGTATGTCTATGAGTATGTATATGAGTATGTCTATGAGTATGTCTATGAGTATATCTATGAGTATATCTATGAGTAGTTCATTTTGACTTAGTGAGGAAGTCTTCAATGAGCTGCTGAACTCAACGCATCCCACATCTAACACGCCAAGTCATAGTTCAAAAAAAGATGCTACCAGCACAAAAAGCCAGGCAGATAGCCAGCTAGCAAGACTTCTCTCAAAGGAGGAAGAAGAGATGGAGGAAAAACCTGATGACAAGTCTAATAATATTTTTGATGAGGAGGAAGAAGTCGGCAGGGGAACGGTGGGTACTCACACGTCCCCATGTTTGTTTTCAGTCAGTTTAATGAATGCTTTATAACATATATAATCTATATCAATATTAGCAAAAATCAATTTTGTTATTTCAGTAGACGTTACTAGTGTGCATCCATTGATGATTATATCACGGCGAGTATCTTTCTAGTCCTTGAACTATAAAGGCTCCTGACCAGCACACAAAATCTTTTTTTATTTTAACTGTGTTGATCCAATTTTAAAATTATATACATTTAATATCATTTTGTTACATAATATATTTTGGCATATAATATATGTCAGAGCTCTGTTTACAGAATTCTAGTGTATCAAAGACAATTCTAATTTGATAAAAGCAACCATTTGTTTTGTTTTTATCTAGAGAACTAAAAATTAACTACAACATGTCAACCACAAGGTTTAAACTGCAGAAGAGCATAGTTATGTCATAAAATAAGTCACTTTAATCCATCAAAATGCAAAATCACAGGTTTATTACTTGTTAATTTGTCAAGCGTATTTCCTCTACTCATGACAAGATAACTCTCGCTGTAAGGCAGATGAGAAATGTATAATTTGGACAAGATCAAAGAGCTTGAACTTCAAACCTTAAAAACTTTAAATAGTTCATCTTAGACCGAAAAGAATTTATAAAAGTTTCAGTATTTATCTAGCTTACTAGGTTGAGGCTGTTTCTGTAACCTTCCACTACGTGATGGTAATTACGGTTGGAGTAGAGGCTAACCATGACCCTGGTATTGCAGGTCTCCTGGAGAGTTTACTTTGCATATTTACAAGCCATAGGATGGAAGAGGATAACTCCCCTCTCTGTGCTAATAGTGCTTGCAACTGGGGCGCCAGTCTTTAGTAGCATCTGGCTGAGCGAGTGGACTGGAGATCCTATCTTTCTAAACACCACCGTCTCCAATGACACTAAAGAAAGTTACATGCAGATGTATCTGACGGTTTTCTCGCTAAGTGGGGTTGTGGGAGGTGAGTCCCTCAGTAATCTGTAGACCTAAGCTAATCTAGCTTGTTTTTCTAGCTAATTTAGCTAGTCTAGCTTGCTGACAGCCCTATAGATGGAAAACATTTGAAATTTCTGATACTTTTATAAAATATATGAAATACCATATTTATTCAAATGTAATGAGCAAAGATTATCACTGGTTTTCAATTAATAATTGATACATCTTCATTTTTTCAAAGATCAATATTCATGTGTTACCTGTTTTCTTGCTCTTAAGCTGTTGCTATAGAGATAGGTTCATATACCAGTTAGTACTCATTCTAATCAAATAATAGCAAGCATGATCACTTGTTACAAACCATCTATCTTTAATCGTTCTCTTTAATCTTTAATCGTTTAATCTATCTTTAATCGTTGGCATCAGCATGCGAATAAGTATGCTCCTTTTGCAAGCGAACCTTTTGCCATTTTTCTGATGTAAAGTAAACGATGCTTTACCAATGTATTATATGTTGCCAATAAAACTTTTCTCATAACCACATGCCTTTAGCAACAGCTGTTACTTCTTCTCTTAGGTTTGTGCCAGAAAAGTGAAAAAAGTTTTATATTGATTTTTATTCAAAGTTTACTCAAATAACTGGGATGAGAATCAAAATTTTGTTCCTTGTGTCTTCTTACCTTTGTCTCCTTATGCACTTACCTTTGTCTCCTTATGCACTTACCTTTGTCTCCTTATGCACTTACTTTTGTCTACTTGTATACTGCCTTTGTTTCCTTGTACACTTACCTTTGTTTCCTTATACACTTACCTTTGTCCCCTTATGCACTTACCTTTGTCTCCTTATGTACTTAGCTTTGTCTCCTTATGTACATGCCTTTGTCTCCTTATGTTCTTACCTGTGTCTTCTTATGCACTTACCTTTGTTTCCTTATGTACTTACCTTTGTCTCCTTATGTACATGCCTTTGTCTCCTTATGTACATGCCTTTGTCTCCTTATGTACATGCCTTTGTCTCCTTATGTACATGCCTTTGTCTCCTTATGTACATGCCTTTGTCTCCTTATGTACTTACCTTTGTCTCCTTATGCACTTTCCTCTGTTTCCTTATGCACTTTCCTCTGTTTCCTTATACACTTACCTTTGTCTCCTTATTCACTCAACTTTGTTTCCTTGTATACTTACTGTTTCCTCTATGAGTACTTACTATTTTCTCTTTACAGCTCTGCTTATACTTACCTACATTATTGGCTCAGCCTATTGTTTCTATATTGCCTCCGGCAACCTCCACAACCGGCTGCTAAATAGAATTCTGAAGGCCAAGATGGCTTTCTTCGACACAAAACCTCTCGGCATGATTCTCAATAGGTTCTCTAAGGATGTTGACACAATGGGTAGGTAATAGATAGCTTTATGTTGGCACAAAGGGTAAGTAATAGATGGCTCTATGTTGACACAAAGGGTAGGTAATAGATTGCTCTATGTTGGCACAAAGGGTAGGTAATAGATGGCTCTATGTTGGCACAAAGGGTAGGTAATAGATAGCTCTATGTTGACACAATGGGTAAGTAATAGATGGCTCTATGTTGGCACAAAGGGTAGGTAATAGATGGCTCTATGTTGGCACAATGGGTAGGTAATAGATTGCTCTATGTTGACACAATGGGTAGGTAATAGATTGCTCTATGTTGACACAATGGGTAGGTAATAGATAGCTCTATGTTGGCACAAAGGGTAAGTAATAGATAGCTCTATGTTGACACAAAGGGTAGGTAATAGATAGCTCTATGTTGGCACAATGGGTAGGTAATAGATGGCTCTATGTTGACACAATGGGTAGGTAATAGGTGGCTCTATGTTGGCACAATGGGTAGGTAATAGATTGCTCTATGTTGACACAAAGGGTAGGTAATAGATGGCTCTATGTTGGCACAATGGGTAGGTAATAGATTGCTTTATGTTGTCCATTTTTTGGTCAGGTTTTACAACAACTTACTGTTTCTGAGAAGTAAGATAGGCAAAAACTTAAGTTCATGATAAACAACCATTAAAATTTTAGACATGCGCATTGTCTGTCACCTAACATTCAGCAACCGGGCTTAAAAGGCGTTAATACAGCAGCATGATTTATTGTGTTGACTTTTGGAGTTGTCTCTCAGTTCGTCTGTGTAACATTAAAACCTAAACTTTTTTGAACACAAAAAATGGACACGCTGATAAAAGCTATACTATTTAAAGAGATTTATGGCTAGACTATGCGGTGTGATGATATGGATTTATGACTAGACTATGCGCTGTGATGATATGGATTTATGACTAGACTATGTGCTGTGATGATATGGATTTATGACTAGACTATGCGCTGTGATGATATGGATTTATGGCTAGACTATGCGCTGTGATGATATGGATTTATGGCTAGACTATGACCTGTGATGATATGGATTTATGACTAAACTATGCGCTGTGATGATATGGATTTATGACTAGACTATGCGCTGTGATGATATGGATTTATGGCTAGACTATGCGCTGTGATGATATGGATTTATGACATAAGAACTGTGATACAGATATGTAATATGTATGTTACTTATCATTAGTTTTAACTATTTTATATGTTCACCTTTTATTACAATATTATTATTTTTATTCTGCCAAAGTATTTTTTTATCTGTGAAACACAATTTGTGCAAATTATTTGTGTTAATTTATTAAGCCTTTCAAATGATCTACTACTATTATTATATTTTAAAAACTGCATATAAGCTGTTAATAGCTTTTATACAGTTTCTAGCAACATCATATTAGGCTACCTATGCTTTATGATTAAATAGTATTTTACTTACGATTTTGTAGTTACGAATACATGTATTTGAATAAACTTTGTATTTTGATTTCAATGAGCTTCGAAAATACAATTTAATATAGAGGCTGTTTTCTTCTAAAATCTCTTTAAAACTACTCTTTTCAGATACATACAACAGCAATTTTAGTATGGTTTTCTAAATTTCTATTTACATATTTTAACCATAAATTACAGGAGGAAACAACTCACTAATAACTCGCTATTACGAGATACTATTATAGCTCAAGAGCATCGAAGATTAAATGTTTTTATTACTAGTGATTTTGTACAGCATGAAGACTAACTATTATACATACAAATAATATCTTTTTAACTACTTTGGCGATTCAAAGCATTGTTGTGACATCAGTGTTGATAATATACTCTGTTGAGAACGAGGAGACTATTCCATGCATAAATAAACTTAACAATTGATAGGCAGGTTTATGTTCTTTGTAGATGATGAAGTTGGCTGGAGCCTAATGTCGACCGTTGATACCTCTATTGAAATAATAGCTTCTCTAGCAGGAATAATCTATGCTACAAATATCATGGTTGTTCCAATAGTTATAATAGCTGCTTGCTATTATCTGCTGCAGGTGCGTGATAAGATGGCTATTTGAATTTTACAGTTTACTCTCTTCTGTAGTAAAATGCTGTTATTATTCCATATAACTTATGACAGCCAGGAGTCACTTGCAAACAAATTTTATAGTAAAAGTTTTTACATAAAAAACCAACAAAATATAATAATAATATATTTATTTGTATACAATAATAATAATAATAATAATAATATTAACTTTACAGTTTAACAACTTTAAAATGTTAAATTTTTTTGACTACAAAAGAAACTAAATAGTTTATTTATTTATATACAATACTATTATTAAAAATTTTAATAATTGAAAATTTTAAAATTGATATTATTGCTGCTTTTTAAATAAAATTAAAATAAAGTTTTGTGTCATTATTTTTACAAAAAAGTGCTTTTGAAGATGGAAGAAAGGTTTGACAACAATGCTGTTAAATTTTGTTTTCAAGGATAACATTACTGCTATATAATACTGCTATTAACAGTGATTTGAGAGCGAACAATTTGTTCATTTAAAAGTCCATTAAAAATTCGCTTTCAATACCATGTCAACTGATATATTAATACGAAAAACAAATTGTGAATTTTACATGAAAAGAATGTACAAAACTACCTTGTAATTCTGTAAGTGCAGCAGTCATAGAGTAGAAACACTGACGATTACCATTTTTGTACACATTACTAACAATTAGTCAAAAAACTAATTCTACAAAAAGTTGATGTACAGTCGTATCCGGGTCATGAACTACAAATACATCAGAGTAAGATAACTCCTAGGTTCATCTATCCACTGCCATGTCATCAATTCACAGCCTGTCAGTGCTACTAGATGCGTTGCTACTAAAAAAGTAATTTTCTTCTCATTTTCTCACAAATGCTAGCAATCAGAACAGTTGACTAGTCCAAACACTCAATGGTTTGCAGAGATACTTTCTCAGCACAGCACGTCAAACACGGAGACTCAAATCTAAGGCAGCTTCTCCGATATATTCACACTTTAGTGAGACTTTAGCAGGATCCCAGACTATCAGGGCTTACAAGCAACAAGAACGATTTGTAGAGACAAACGTGAAGCATGTGGAAGAGTTTAACATCTACACATACTTTGAGCGCTTCGTGGATGGGTGAGTTAACAGGGCTGTTGACAAACAATGTCTCAATGTTTGTCTGAAAAGTTGAAATTAAAGTTTTGTGGTAATTATTAAAATGCTACAATCAAAAATACCTTTTCTTAGTTCTCTAACAGTTAGTTTCCGGTAACTCACAAAATGGCCACAAGTCATTATAAAAATGTTTGTTAGTGTTGCAAGAGTAGATAACTCCAGTCATCACACTTCAACACTAGCCTATTGTACTTCCGACTGCTGGTCAGTTATTATAGGCTAGTGAATACCACAAACAGTAAATCCAGTATCAGTGAAAATAGTAGCAATGGTTAGGCTTTGAACCCAACTCCTTCTGCACCATAGATGATATACCTGGCTCTGACATCAATTTGTGCTCTATATTATCTAAACAGGTTTAATTTTTGTATATAATATAATGCCAGTTTCTACAGCTCTCTAATGAAGTGCCTACTATTAGAGCTCAGTTTGATACCGTCTGCACATATTCTCTCTAGAAAGAAAATAGACCTTTTTTATTGTTTTTCATGTAGTTAGCTTTTAGTAAGCACTTTGCATATTTTTGCAGGCTGATAAAGTTAAATACAATCTGATGTCTATTTTAGATGGCTGGATGTAAGAATGAAGTGTATGGGAGGTCTAATGACATTTGCAACATCTTTGTTTTGTGTCCTCTCTACCCAAATTCCTTTCCTACAAAACCTAGTGACGCCGAGTATTGCTGGACTTGTTCTCTCTCTAACATTCAGTGTAGGTATTTGTCTCTGACACTCAGTGCAGGTTCTTTGTTGTTGTGGACACTTTACAACCCTTGTCATTCAGTATTCATACACTTTTAAAAGTTGCTGTTGCAGTGACCAGGCAGCTAAGCCTTGGTTCTCTATAATATCTGGAACCCACTCTGCCCAGGTATTTTAGCACAAATACATAGGCTAAGAACAAACAAAAAACTACATTTTTAAAGCATATGCATCTTTTTTATCCTTTTATTTATATATAAACTTATATTATTATCTTTATTCTTACTTTTATTTATTGTTATTTCTAATTCATTTAGTTCAAACTAAATGAGATTATAGTTCAATTTCAGCAGAAAGTAAAAGCTTTTAGAAAAAGGTTGGCATTTAAAAACAACCGCTCATTATGTCATTATTTATTAACTTTATTTGATATGAATATTGAAATCTACTTACATCTGCCTCTAACTGAGCTAAATTAAAACTCAGTCTATAGTTTATAACCTTGAATGTTAGAATATTTGTTTCTAAACACCTATAACAAACTGCTAGGTGTAAAGGTTTACCGGAGCTAAGTCTTTTCATCATCCAGGTAACCGGATCGCTCAAGGGTTTTGTCTGGATCATGGTCTGGGCAGAGACATCAATTGTTGCAGTAGAGAGGATCTTGGAGTACTCAGAGGTAGAGCAGGAAGCGGCTTGGGATTGCTCTGAACCACCCCCAAGGTAAGGGACTCGCGAAGAATGTTCCTTCTTGCTTTGTATCTCTGCTGACACAACTATTCAAAATCTAAATGAGTCTTTTGTCTTTCAACAACAGTTGGTGACCTTGAGAAGACTTTTGTTCTATAAAACTGTCCAGGATATTGGTTGACATTAATCTTATAATCTGTACTAAAATTGTGTACAACTTGTACTAATAAAGAAAGCATGACATAGAAGGTAGGAAATTCCAACTGTCATGCTTAGAGAATCATTTACCTGTCTCCCCCTGTCTGTTAGCCTGTAAATCTTGCTGCTATTTCTATCACGCAGCGAGTGGCCAACCTCGGGCTCTGTAAAATTCATCAACTATGCAACTCGGTACCGACCAGAGCTAGATTTGGTTATTAATGGTCTCTCCATAGAAGTGAAACCTAGAGAAAAGGTAGGAATTGTTGGCAGAACAGGAGCAGGCAAATCTTCGCTGACCCTTTCTCTTTTCCGGCTGATAGAAGCTGCCCAAGGAAACATCACCATCGATGGTGTTAATATTGCTGACGTAGGCCTGCATGATCTGAGAAATAATATCACCATATTACCTCAGGTATAGTATTTTTAAGAATTTCTCATGCGCAATTCAGAATTATTGTAAGCGCTGGCAAATAGATTTTAAATTACTGGTTAGTAGTCAAACAATAATTGAGGTATAATATTTCAACTAAGACTTAGTTCAGCTGTACTTGAATTATTGCAAAAGTTGCCAAATAGATTTTCAATTATTGGTTAGTAAAATCAAATAATAAGTGCGTAGCAAGCAGAAAGTTAAACTGTAATCATATTTATGACCGTTATGTTTTGAAATTTGTCCTCTTGTTCGGGCATGCGTCGCAGAGAGTAAAATATTTGAATATCACAATATTTGCAATTTATTAGGACCCTATACTATTCTCTGGATCAGTGAGAGAAAACCTTGATCCATTCACCAAGTGCTCAGATGAAAGGCTCTGGCAGGTGCTTGAACAGTGTCAACTCAAAGAGTTTGTTTCAGAGCAGCCTGAGCAGCTGTCAGCAGACTGTGGAGAGGGTGGTCAAAATCTCAGGTTCGCAAACTTATCATAAATTACGTCTCTGCTACATGTTAGTTTGATTTTAGCTCTCTTATGCTACACTACTTACATGTATATACTTACATATATACTTACATATATACTTACATGTATATACTTACAAGTATATACTTACATATATACTTACAAGAATGTGCTCACATATATACTTACAAGTATGTGCTCACATATATACTTACATGTATGTACTTATAGGTATATATGGAATATTTTGCAGTGTTGGACAGCGACAGCTCATTTGTCTAGCTCGAGCTCTGCTGAGAAAGACCAGAATTCTGGTTATGGATGAGGCGACAGCAGCTGTAGATTTAAAAACAGATGATTTTATACAGAAAACAATCAGGAGCCAGTTTTCCGACTGTACTATATTGACCATAGCTCACAGGCTAAATACGATCATAGACAGCGATAGGTAAGTCCAGCCAAAGTAACAGAAAACTGTTGAAATGAGCAAAGTACTTTTGAATAAAAAACTATTTGATAGGATAAAAAATTTTCTTGTTTTTCATTGACTTTAGAAGAAAAGATAATTATTAGCTGTGATTTGTTGCGAGACAAATCATGGGACCAGCCATAGACTAATAAACTATCAAAACTGTAGCAGAACAACTAGAATCTGTTGGAAAGACAACTCTGACAGCCAAAATAGTTTTTTAAATTTGTATGAATTAATGTAATTTAAAGCCGAAACACTAAATGATGCATAAATCTTTTGCTACAATCAGGCCTTGAGAGATTTATTTATAGCAATTAAATAATAAATTAATTTGCTTTAATGGAATAGTCGTGATTGTCTTTTTTTTACAATGCAAATTTTGGTAACTAAGGTCTTTTGTATTTATAACTATTTTAGTGGATTGAGCAACGATAGCTCATTTCACTAAAATCTTGAGCTATGATAATATCCCATAATAGCGAGTGAATGGTGAGTCGTGTTCTCCTTTGGTTTATAGTTAACATATGTAAATAGAAAGGTTAAAAACAGTACAGTACTAGAAATTGATGTTGTATGTATCTGGAAAAAGATTATATTGTATGTATCTAGAACATTAGATTTTTTATTAGTTCTTGAACATGGGTTGATAAATCCCACTTTTTATTGTGTTCATCCGTGCTTGCGCGGGTATGTTTGCTAGTTTGCAAAAACACCATGTGTTTTTAAATTTTTGTTTGTTTGTTTTATTTACATTAAATCATAACATAACAAGATAATAAAAAAGTAAGGTGCAATGAAGGCCCATTTGTTGTAAAAATGTTTTCCAAACATGACATGTGTATGCTTCAAGCATTCTGCAAGTTTTCTAAAAATATTTGATTTCAAAACTCCATTTGATTTGTAAAGAACTAGCCTCTTAAACACCCACCTGCAGGCTATTTTCTTGACATCAGCTACAGCTAATAATTGCAAAATTATTTCATGTATGTTTCTTTCCAAAGTGACACAAACTAGGACATCTTAGGTTTTCAAGGGATACAAAGTAAAGTAAATCCTAAACTTGGAGGCAGTAAATAGCTTTGACGACTATATTGTTTTTTATAAACGGGTGAAATACTTTAGGGTGATGATAAAATCACAAGTAAATTCAGAATTGTTTTTAGAGTTCTGGTTATGGATCAAGGAAATGTGGCAGAGTTTGGAGCTCCCCAAGATTTGCTAGCAAATGAGAAGTCCGTATTTCATGGAATGGCCAAAGAAGCAGGAATATTATAGACAAATGTCTAATGTCTAATCTAACAGCACAAAGTTTTCCGGTTACAATTTTACATGTTATTTTTCAATTTGTTGAACAAAAAACTTTTCTTACAACAGATTGAAGATTTGGAATTTTCTCCAGATAATAAATAGGTAAGACAACTTCATATGGCCAATAGGTACTGTCTCACAGAACTGCTAAACTCTGTCATAATCAAAGCTTTTTACAAAAATGGCTAAAATGGACTCTCTCAGGGTTAACTGCTCAAGTTTTGTACTACGCATTTCTGTATGTATTTCCAACTTGAGAAATATATGCATTCTCTAAGGCATTTCATCCCACATCTTATAAATGCTTTCAGTGGTTTGAAGGGCAGGAATTGTCAAGTCAAACAGTTCAAATAATATTTGTATTTGGAATCACACACACAAAACATGCAGCTCTTCCAACTCTGGCTAAGATGATTGGCTGATTAGAAACATTTTTCCTCACTGATACTTTATTAAATACCTGATGAGCCACTGCTATAAGTTAAACAGGTAGTAAAAAGTGGGCAGCAAGTGTTTCTTGTTGTCAGCTGGCTGACTTCATCTAATATAATAGGTGAGACCAATCTTTCTCTTTCGCAGTCGGTCATTTTGAGTATGCATTATAGTTTAGGCTTTACCACTGAGTTTCATGCAGCTCTGCTTCCAACTGTTTGTGTCTAGTTCCCTCAACTTCATGTTACACTTAGCTACATCTTTGTATCTCAGTCTAGGTCTGCCCTGATTCCTCTTTTCTTTGTAGAGTTATGACTATTATGACCAATAATCTATCATTAAACAGTGAATAACTCACTAAACACTTTTTGCTAATGATCTGATGTTTTAGCTAATGTAAGTAGCTTATAATCTAGTGAAGTCTGTCTTACAAATATCTTTAAAATATTTTAAGGGCTGAACAAATATTCCTTAACATTCAAAAATATTGTCGAGTTCTCTATTCAAAGCACATACATGCAGTTAGAATATTGCTTTCACAACAACGTGCGTGCAAGACGGCTTTTGTTGAAATCTTAGCCATTTGTATTTAGTAAGCGAGCTAGCAAAATCTGCTCCAGTTTTTGACAAGTTCGCGTTTAGATTGTAGTCCAACATCCTTACAAGAAAGCTTGGAGGGTTTTTAGCAAGGTTCACAGACTTTGGACTGAGGTAGCACAGGAACAATGGCGATTGAATGACTTTCCTAACACCATCAAGGGTCCTTGTGTGACTTGACCCCCAACCTACTTATAAAAAGTCAGCAAGCACCCTAACCACAAAATCAAGGCTGATCATTTCTCAAGTTTTTGACAAATACAGACAAAATCGTCTGGAATTCAAATGTTATGTGAACAGGTCGAAGTCTGATCAACCTTAGCAGAAGTAAATAAACATCACAAACAGTACATTTTTGTGATATTCTTGAAAACAACTTTCAACTTCCACAATAATTTTGAAAGTTTTCACATCGAGCCATATTCAAAAGCTATTTAATACTTTATTTCTTTTATAGTACCTACAAAATTTCACTATATTATTTTTTCCGCTATTACCTGTTGGTTGCTTATGATAGACATACACGCATATATCATAACAATACAAGCCAGTTACTGAGTAGATTATGTATCATGGTCACTCATGATGCTTGTCTGTATCTTCAACAGCCTCACGTTATATCAGCTGACTTATTTTATCTATTCTCTATCCACTCTCTAACTGCTTCGGAACTTGACTTTTTAATACAAAACTTCACCAACTTTTTCATTGTGTTCAAATATTACTTTCAAAGTTATTATGACTGTTTTAATAAAAAGTTTTAAGAGTCTTTTTAATGAGAGGAGTTTATTATAAGAAGACTGATGCAAAACCTGAGAAATTTTTAAGTTAGACTTGGTGTCATTATTGGTGCAGCGCAAAAGGTTGATTACTAACATAAACTTGTTAATCTATCCTCATTTTTGGAATTCAACATTTTGTTATGAAACTTTGTTAGCTTTTTTCGTTCTGTTCAAAAACTTTTGACTACCAATATAAAACTATTGTAACTTTTTACTTTTTT
The DNA here is from genome assembly GCF_963576615.1 of Watersipora subatra. Classification (NCBI taxonomy): domain Eukaryota; kingdom Metazoa; phylum Bryozoa; class Gymnolaemata; order Cheilostomatida; family Watersiporidae; genus Watersipora; species Watersipora subatra. The sequence goes on along the minus strand of NC_088710.1, from coordinate 10,563,806 downwards.
GGAGTAATTGGACAAACAAAATTAGGTTGACATTCAGTTTGAGCAAGTAAAAACTCTGAAGGAGTCGGCTGCACAAAGTTCATCAAAGCAATATAGAATTTTTATCGAAGTAGGTATTGGATGGTTATATATATAATTGACTAATTTATTGGTATAGTTGTTTTATCTCACCCACATCTACATTAAACAAATGAGTCTCTAAGTGCTGATCTGTTACTAAACAAATCAGCTATGCCTTCCTTAAAACAATTTTCATTTCTGTTTCTTTTTTTGACTACAAAAGTGTAAGTGTGGATACATTCTTTACCTTGCAGTTTGTTTTCCAAGCTTTTAAATATACTAATTAATATTACTGATCTAAACTGTACCACAAAAATGTATAACCCCTGCCAACATCTCGAACAAGCACATGTAATATGCTTATTAATTTATTCTCTGTTTCATCATTTGATTCTTTGATACAAAACTTATCAACTTTTTCCATTATATTCAAAACTGTTTTCAGAGTGATCACACAAGAAAAATTTAAGAAAGCTTGTGTTGTTTTATGAAAATATTCATACAAAGCTTCAAGTACATACACTAACTTCCTCTCATGCTCCTTTGTTTTAGTTAAAAGCAGTGAAAATTTTGGTGCTTACAGTACAAAGTAGGATCACTTCTCAATATTCAAAACTGTTTTCAGATTAATCACAAATTTTTTTTTGAAAGTTTGTCTTTTTTTATGAAAACATCCATACAAACTTAAAGTATAGAACCTAACTCTCCTCAAGCTCACTTGTTTCAGTTTAAACCAGTGCCAATTTTTGTGATTACAGTATAAAGTATGAGTACTAATACGTATTAAACACTGGTAAGAGTCATTGGCACCATGTAGTGTTTATGGTGCAAAGCTTAAGTGAAATACTAGCGAAATGGCCGGCGTTGCACGGGTATTAAAAATTATCTTAAAAACAGTGACAGGTAATGTAGTTTTCTGCCACTTGCCATTAGCCTGGCACATTGCCAATGGCTAATTTGAGCAAGCTAGTTATTTAAACATACTAAAAAAAGCTGTGAGAGCAAGCTTTAGTGATGTTGTGCCGTAATGTAATGCTATGCGTACTTTAACCTAGATAATCACTCATATCACCCACTGAGTCCATTAATCTTGCGTAGCTTAATTAGCAAGATATTTGTCAGTCGAATGGGAAGTTGTAAGATCAAATCCAGCCGGATGTGTGCTTTTAATTCAAAGATTTTAATAGCTATAGCTGGACAAACCAAAGTACACACAAAGTTCGAGACATATATATATATATAGATGATGCATAGTTTTAGTAAACTATGGTGCACATATCTATTGAAGCTCTTAAAACACTGGAGAGTTTCTATTCATGTTAAACAATAGAACGTGCCTGACGAGTGTAGCAAATAGAAATCATCACATAACGCGTGTTACCCTTGGTTAAGCTTGTGATAGTTTCGTAAAGCTCATAAAAGCAATTTAAAATTTCAATTGATGCAGGCATCGGATGGTCGTAATTGACTACATTGTGTTTATAACAATTGCCACCTCACGTTCTCTTTTGTGATTCGCTATCGATTTAGCGTTAGGATTTGGTCTAAATGAAGCGAGTGTGTGCATGCATGGTTAGTTGATCTATGACAAAGTAAAACACAGTATTGATTCAAACTTGTTTGTTACGATAGGAGGCAAAGGGATTGCTGGATTGTACAGGTAAGCACTCATTTTAGGTGTGCTAGTTTGTGTAATAATACTTGCTCTGTCGGTCAACAGTACAGGTGAGATGATACTTAAATACATCGGAATAAACAAGCCTGCGGCGCATGAAGTTTTTTGTTACTTTCTATGTCAATGGTGTTCAGATAGTTTCACTCATTAGTACTTTTACGGAGCAATCACGCTCAGCAGTACATGCTTCTTTTGTGAATATGCAGAGCACTATAACCAGGATTGTGAGAGTTATTATTAACTTATTGCTATTGTAAATTCTCAATGCTTTTTATCAGAACTGAAGCCTTATCATATCTTTGTCTAACTTCCTCACAAAACATTTAATCAGGTGTAAATTGCATGGCTTCTTCAGAGAATCTTAATATTGTACTTTTTGATGATAACAAGATATTTCTAAATGCAACTAAAAATTAAACAATGTTTTTTGAAAAAATGAGGCACTCGGGTATACCTCAGCATCAGCCATTGGTAGACCTCATAAAAGTTACTTAACGATGCTAATATGGGTCATGATCTCAGAAAGTGGGGTTAAGTTGGAAAATATCAAAATTTAGATAGTAGCCCAGTTTAACAAAGAAAAACCTACACAATTCTCTGCAGAAAGAATTTTGTTTCTACGTTAATTAGAACTGATTTTATAGTCAAAAGTCTACATATATCTTGTTGAAACAGTTGAAACGATAACTCGAGAAAATTGCCCTTAAAGTTTCGAGTCACGTAACTAGTTGTTTACCGTTAGAATCACCATAGCAACCACTACTAAATTTAAGCGTAATTACACAAATACCTAGACTCTGGGACAGAATTTTATGCTGAATCTGAATATCTAAATTAGAAAGTTGTAAATATTTAATGTTTATAGATAATATTAGCTACAAGTTGACAACCAAATTTTGTTGATTGCAAAAAAATCGATTTGTTATTGCACTGTTATTGCACTTGTTATTGCACTTGTAAGCATATGGCAACGTGTAGCATAACAATGCTTTTCACCTTATAGGCGATACAATAAAATTTAATTGCAAATACCAATAGCTCAATTAAAATATTTTCATTAGTAATGATTCATATTAATAATAATCTATAAAGAGTCCAAATTCAAGGGCGGAATATGTGGCTGATTTTGGCTACTTCACTGTTAATATTTCTTCCGTTGTTTAGATGGACACTCGTTCATACTAGATGCATCGGAAGTGTTGGAGAGAGTTTTCGGTATTTTCACCGGGGGGCAAACTAAGTCTCGGCAATGCTCCTTACAAAATTCTCTTATATTGTTGTACAGGTAATGCTGTCGATCAACTGGCAATCCAAGTGGCATCAGCTGGTCAGGCATGGAGTTATCGATTGGTTTTATATTGAAGGATTGAGTAGCGCTGAGGGTTGAATTGCTGAATTGTCTAATTGTTACATTTTCTGGTGATTTACTATCAAATACAAACTGATGTGCTGTTTTGATTCCTGGAATTTTTCTGTAGTAAGTTTGTAGGTATGAACTCCAATCATACGTAGGCACAAGGACTTTTCCATCTTGTGAGCCTACAAGAACTCCCAAATTAAGAGTAGAAGATCTCTCAATACAGTGTTTTATTTCATCTAATGACGAAACAAACTCTTTCCGGTATCTTCTTTTGAATATTCCAAAAAAGAGATCAGGCCCAAACTTTGTGTGTCCCGCTATCATAAAATTTAACTCGACTCTATGATGACAGCCTTTAGCCACTCTCCAAGCCAGGTACATAAGCATGTAATTATTTTTATTTTGTCCTGCGCAATTATCTGCGTGTATGATCAGGGAGTTTTTAGCTTCGTCAGACTGGTGTGTCTCCAAGTAGTGATGCAGATAGGATATCACACTGTTGCATCCTTTGCCTATGCTAATCGCCTCGTCAACTAGGTAGTTTGTCTGACGGGGTAGGGATTCATCTGTGATTCCAAATATTGCACACTTTCTTGGTGTCTTAAAGTATACAGGTCCTGGCTGTAATGGATTTGATGGATAATGCACTTGCTGCGCCATATCAAATGAAATGTGCATGCATTTTTTTGATTTAGCTTTAGCTATCATATCTCTGTAATGTAATCTAGCCTGGGAGGCAACTGCTAGATGATCTTCCTGTTGCTTCAAGACTGCATGTTTTTCCTCATCAGATTTAGATGTACTTCTACGATAAACAATATCAAACCTTTTACAAGAAAAAAAACTGATATGAAAACAATTGATTATTAAATCATAGCACAGACTGAAAATTAAATTATTGTATAGAAGCACACTAAAGAGTCTTGTATAAAGATAATTCAAGATTTAGCTACATCAAACATTAGACTATAGTAGCAAACCTTAGTATACTTACTGGTAAATAAAGGTGTTGTTCCGCTGACAAGTCCAGCACAGATCTGACATTGGTTTACAGCAGTGTACTCCAGGGAACAGCAACTTCCACAGTCGTTTAAAACTAGAGATGCTGACTTTTAAAAATTCAGCATTAGAGTTTGCTTCACAATATTTGCTGTAGACATATTTTTTAGTCATGTGTGAAGGCAACACTTCCGTAGCTTCTCTAGATATTCCGTTCAATCTACCAGGTAGCACTAAACTGTGCTGTTGCAGGAAATTTGTCATGAATCTTTGAAAGCATACGGACTGTTCATATGTGATTTTTGTTTTGCTTCCGCGATTTAGCTTCCTTGGAATGATTGACCGGACCGACTTGTAGTGCTTTACCATCTTGTCCAGCGTGTTGACACATATAGTGTGCATATATGCAAACATATGTCTGCATACTGGCTTATTATAGTGCTTATATTCAGTTCTAGCTTTCTGTCTAAGTAGATTACTAGCTCTTTTGGTCGAAACTGTGTGCTCACTAGCATGAAATCCACATTCAATCTTTGCTAAGATAGCAATGTCCAACTCAGTAGTGGATAGCTCAGAGCAAGCATATCTACAGAGACTGATTTCATTGTTATCAAATTGAAGTAAACACTTGGAGCCTTCTGGTCCCAACTTACAGGAACATTTACAAAAAAGAGAGTGGTTAGGAAGGTTAACATTTTCATTACCAGCGTGAAGTTCACTTTCGTGAAGGAAATTTCCTAACGCAGTCTGAACTCTAACGGCTTCTTGCTCTTCTAACCGTGCAATTACCTTTTCATAATTATCTTCAGCATCGATCGGACATGAAACATCATCCACATCAAAACTTTCCTCTTCATCAGATGATTCTGTATCAGTTAAATTGCCAAAGTATTCTTCGAAGGTATCATTTATTTCTTTATTAACACTCGAGTCGATGAAAAAAAAACGCTCGTTCGACTTTTGCGACGCCATGTTTTACTATTTCCGGTTTGCATAGCAACGGCTTCGCGAGGCAAATTTAGGCTGTTTTAAGCTTCTGTTCGTTAAACAGAGTTCAGATTTTGAAAGAGCATTCTTGATTGGCCTAAATAAATGTAGTTTTCAAAACACAACAAATGCACGTGGAATTGAGTTCACTAACTTGCGATCGCTATAACGCAAATTCAATACGTGCGACTTAACCCCACTTACCGAGATCGCGACCCATATGTTCCAATAGGGTATTCTAGGGTAGTATTGACTCCATTTCTATCCATGTACTCTTGATTTGCTTCATATGGTCAAATGTTTTTTTCTGATTGCTTTGAGACATATAATACGACTTTTAGCAGCTGCTAGTTTTTTCCTAGCTTTACAATAGATGTTAAACAATAAAATGTTTCTAAAAATGCCGGTAAATACTTGTAAAGCAAAATTGTTAATTCCATGTTTCTATGTTGGTTTCTGACAATATTTGAACTATAAGTTAAAGCTTTAGTTAATTTTTGTTTAATACAGAGTAAAACATAACAAAACAGAATTTATTTGAAACTATGAAAATGAAGAATTAATTTTACTTTAGCTGATTTGTTACTAGGCTGTTTTACATAGTTGATTTTTATCTTAAATTGCTGCCAACTCCCCAGTTTAACAAAAAATTAAAGTTAATGCACTGAAAAAATATATTCAAGTTTGTAAAAAACATTTAATTGGTAAGAAACTGCATATTGTAGTAGAAATAAGTGGTGTAAACGGGGACCTGGTAGTACAACCAGACAGTTCAGACACAAGTCTAGCTTCCTTCTCATGCAGCACTTGGATCTCATCACCCTTACCGTGGTTCTACACTTTGGCATTTCTTATCTTTCAATTTAGGTTGTTAGAATTGTTCAATCAAAAACGAAATGTACTTCTGTACCTAATATTCCCCATCAGTCTTAAAAAGACACAGCCAGAGTTCTTATTGCAGTTTTATTGTCGACATCAGATGAAGTCCTGACTAAGGCAAGAGGCACCATCACTGGTGCCACAAGCAAATCCCAGAGATGACAAAGAAATATATGCCTTTGCAGAGTTTTGACTCTGACAGCGGGCTCAGGTGAGCTCTTGTTTTTTAGAAAGATTATTATTGGCTGAAGGATTATTTTCTGATAGATGAGAGTGGTTTGACAGCATACACGGTTGTTTTTGCTTTTTGCTGACTGGCCTTGGAAACAAACGGAAACAAATACACTCTGGCTGCAATGCTGCTATGAATCATATTTTCCAAAAATTTTCTAATTTCTCAATTTGATGGTTACTATTAAATAATGAACTATGCGACTATATTCTCTCTGAGATTTGCACAGAGAAGGTGAAAGAAACGCCCGAGTATAATATTTCTGATTGCAAACAGAACTTTTTAAGTTGTCTTCCACATCTAATTATTGAATTTATAACACCTGAATAGCTAGGAAAAGTACAGTTCTTCTGATAATATCATTGCACTTACAGTGCCGACCAAATAGTCGGTACACAATTGATTGATATGCCAATTCAGACCAGAATTGTTATCTCAATGTATTTGTTCTCTCATCCAGATACTATGGTTATTTATATATTAATAGAATGCTTAGATTATAAGGAATTCAACTAATCTAGTTTCAAAGTAAAACTTGGATCTCCTTTCCATTTAGTGAGAAGTTTTCTTTGTAACTAAAATTTGCTAAAAGTTTCATGCTGAAGGATTAGCCAACTAAATACTAAAACCAATTTTCTTACCGTAAATGATGGTCCTGATTGGCTAAAAATACATGTATTCAAGATTATAAAAGCTCACAAAAATTTGTTTTTAGTTTTTACTCATCTAGCTTCAGAACTGAGGGGCATAAGACTCTCTGAAGAGAGGTCTTTAGACCAGGTGTTACTGATGCTATGGTTGGACTCACTTTACGCCCTGACTTCATAAAAATCCCTGGCAATAACTGTTTGATATTTGACTTATAGTTGGAATTACAAGGTTTGCAACTGATCCAATAATGCACACTAAAGATCATGTACTGTAATAATAGGCTATCATTAGAGAATCGCATTGCTGTTAACTGAACTGTAAACATTTATAGCATAAACGTTTACAGTTCAGTAAACGTTTCATGTTGCATCATGTTCATGCATAATGTTTCATGTTGCATTTCAAGTTCATAGTTGCATCCTGGCCATGACCTAACGGTCATGGCCAGGATGCAACTTGATTAACAAAACACTCGCTGTAGACAATCAACTCCAATATTATACAATAGCAAACCAGAGTTTGGCACGATTAGCCTAAGGAGCATGGCACAAGCAGTTAAACTGTCAATTGTCAAGTGATAATGCAACATTCTGCTGTTATGAAAACTGACATTTTGGGAGTTTGTAAAATCTTTAGAAGGTGGATAAGCGCATTCAAATTTGACCCAGGCGTCACAAGATGAAAGACCTTTCAGCTTCTAGCTAACTGCGATTATTAGCTGAAGTGTGCATTTACCATTTGAATATGAAGTGCTTCCTTTGTGTACACAATAAGCAGACACCAAGTCAATGGATATTTGATATCCTTGCGTTACGTGACTTGAGATCTGCTCTTAAAAATAGTAAACAAACTTAGGAATGCTTCTTATTATGGCTAGTTCGTTTCTCAGAAGGCGTCTTTAAAACAGAAAAAATTTCAAAGTCGTAATTAATATCTATAAAAGATGTTAGACTCTTATAGATTTAAACCATATTAGCATCTGTTGAATCTAATCTCTACAAAAAATATATAGATTATACTCTCTATAATGTCTATAACTCTAATATTTATAATACTCATTGATTCTAGTTTATAATATATGTAGAATCATATAATCTATAACATCAAGAATTCCTAACATCTATAGCACCTTTATTTTAGCTTCTATATAGTAGATTCCACTTTCTATATAGATTCTACAATCTATAACACCAAGAAATGTTAACTTCTATGGCGTCTATAGATTACAGCCTCTATAGCATCTACTGATTTTAGCCTTTATAATATTTGTCTATAGATTCTACTCTCTATGGATTCTACACTTTTTATAACTTCTATAATATATATAAATCTAGCATCTTTAGTATCAAGAGATGTTGAGACTTGTGTCACCCAACTAGTTTATCTTGTTTTACCAAGATAGCATGGATAGCAAATTATCGCTGCAATAGCTCTAACTGGGACTACTGAGAGCAGACAGCCAGTCCTAAGGAACTAATGCTAAAAATATTATCCTCACTTTGTTTATGAGATGTCTCGGAAAAGGTGCCTCAGAGCACATATAGCATGATGTTATACAAGTATATGTCACAAGATGCATCAGAATGCCTCTAGCATGGTGTTCTGGAGCACCTGTAGCATGATGCCTTAGAGCACCTGCAGCAGGATGCTTCCGAATACCTCTAGTATGGTGCCCCTGAGCACTTGTAGCATGATGTCTTAAAGCATCTGTCACAAGATGCCTCAGAATACCTCTAGCATAGTGCCCCAGAGCACCTGTAGCATGATGCCTTAAAGCATCTGTAGCAGGATGCCTCAGAGTACCTCTAGCGTGGTGCCTTAGAGCACTTGTAGCAAGTTGCCTCAGGTAACTTTTAACATGGCACCTCTGAGGACCTGTAGCAAGATGCCTCAGCTTACCTTTGGCATGGTGTCCCAGAGTAAAGCTGACATGGTACTTCATAGCACCTCTAGCATAGCACCAATTGGCCAAAAAGATTTGTTAGGTTAATGTGCTGGCCGAAAACTTTCTCAGCAATGATTACAAGCACTCTCACAAGGCCATAACTCCAAACGTATTTTGTTACAAATCGCTCAAATTTAGTTAGTATCGGAACATCTTTTACAAAGATTATGTTTGTTAGCTGTCGGGACAAAGACTTATTTTCTCTGTGCTGCATCCTTTTCATTGTGCTGATGTTTCTTCTATATCTCTATCTCTATATAGCATACCATCTGGAACCATGAGGTCTTCTCTAAACTTTACTGGCAGCACATTTAAGATAGGAGAAGAGGATCATGAAAGACTAATCGAGTCTCTTCTAAGAAAATCGACTGACTCTAATTCAGGTAATTTGTAGCAGCTTATGAAATGGCATCAATAAATACATTACAAGCATTAGAAGGTAAAGTGTGAGACCATTCCTTAGGTTATGGCTACTAACCATCTCAATTTCACTAAATATAGCACATCATTTGGTTATAAAAATTGATATGCCAAATTTTGATATATTCATGCAACCACTGTACCACCTAACTAAAATATACACAAAGTTTTGATCGAGCAAGTGTTAACACCTGAAAACTTTACACAAATTTTTAGCTTTTCTAAGACCTTTGCCCTTTGCCCTTTGCCCTTTGACACACATTACTTTCCAAAGTTTAAGACAAGTAGCCATGAGCTCTCTATACAAGTTTGTTTCATGTCTATACTATGGTAAACACTAGTAAACTGCTATGCTGTACTTGTTCGTCACTGTACAGGACTTTGCTTAGATTCTGGCTGAAACAAGTTTTTCTGATCTTTTTCCCAGTGTATAATCTCATTTTACAATCTGATTTGATTACCAACTCAACTCAATTCACATAATTAGTTACCGTCAGGAGCAATAGTCTGGTTAGAACAACAAATCTTGGCATGTTTTGAGTAGAAAAAATATGTGTGCGAGCAGCAAATGGACATTTTTTCTATAGCAAATAAATTTTGTGTTTAACACAGTATTTTGCACAAAATAGGAAAATTCACAGTCTGTTAATGAAATAATTTAATCAGATTGTAGTGAAAATCTTTGTTTGCTTAAGAGTTTCATAAATCAGTTAAATAAAATATTAATGCATTCTCCTCTGCTACTTAATGTTGAAAAAAGAAGTCAAATCTCAGTAGTTGGATTTTTTAACTATATCTACACCAGCTAGTGGCTTGTGACGTTTTAACCTGTTCATCAAGTATCTACATGTGTTTGCAAATAAATCACTCAATGAACAGATAGTAAATTTTCTCAAAATCTCATCAACATATTCCTTATATTATAAGTTGTACATTTACGTATTGAAGGGCAGCAGTCTAGATTTACACCCACAAATCTAGCTAACTCGTGGAGATCGAGCACAAATTTAGCTGATACATTGCCTCAGCCGCAAAGGTCTTCCTCACCCGACATGTTGTCAAGGTCGTACACAGCTCGATTATCTCCTGGCCATCTGCGACATCGAACTGAACCACTTCGGTAGGTGGCGAGCATTCTTTGGCTACTAAAAATAGGTCAAACCTAAGCATTCTTATTTAACATATGTGGCTGTTCAATATTTTTTTTGTTTACTGACAAGTAAGTCTTTATTTCCTGTTGACAAGTAAGTCTTTATTTCCTGTTGTAGCTGGTCCGGTAGCAGACCATTCTCAAGTATAGGTATAGCGGAGAGCCAGATGACGGCAGGGCTTAGCAACGTACTGAATGAGAGTCAGTCTCGAAGGACAGCGCTTGTAGAGAAGCTGAAGGAAGCACAGGATACTCTTGAGGTAAGGTATACGCTATAGGGACAGGTGTAAGAATTGCCTTACCTCGAGGCACTTTTATCCGCTGCCACTGTGCCTTCTTTACTCTTTGGAAAGTTTCCAAAGCCTGATCTTTGTGAAAATAAAGATTTCATTTAACTTTTTTATGTCTGATAGTTACAAATTCTTGTGAATTTATAAAATAATGTTCTTTTGTACATTTATCGTGTATATCCGCTGATGGTTTTTTTAATAGAAAACTTGTAATAAAATGAGTTCATAAACTGTGTAAAGATTGTGATCCAAATAACGAAGTTCAATTTTGTGCTATTAAAATGGCTGATTAATGACCAGGTCAAGGTCGATGATTTTTAGCATTGGATCACCTCATAACTTTTAGAGTTGCAGCAATTGGGATTACACTGCTAAGTTGCGTTGTTTACATGCAGTTGAAATTTGTCGCCTCTATTAAATATATAGCTTTGGTTTAGCTTAAATATAAGTCTTTCACTAAAGAGCGTGTAGAGCCGTTTTATTTGTTTAAGAAAAAAATTTTCAGGTAAAATCTTTTTTAATACACAGTTGACTAAAATTTTAAAAAGTACATCATAAAGCTCAAAATGATTGTTAAGCAAGAACACTGTCTCACTTTAAATTTGATGTTTGTTTACTATTTGAACGGAAAAATAAACCAATCTCCTTTATAGTTGCAGTCAGCACGTCTGACTAAAATGGAGACCGACTATCACTCAAATAGTTATTTAGTCGAAGAACTCAAAGCCAATGAATCAAAATTATTACGACAAAATAATGAGCTGACCATCTCTATAGAAGAACTCAAGGGCCTGAGGGTACAAGACCTTGACACACAAGTTGTGCTTCAAGACAGGTAAATGTAGCGAGGAATATAACTTACCGTCGATTGCTATCATGCAGGGCATGTCAGGAGGAATAAGCAGTGACAAATGTAATATATAGGATATTTCCTATTTAGAGTACATAGGTTAATTACATGAGTGCCCAGCATTGCGTGAGTAATTCAAGAATTACTTGATGAATTTGAGTAACTTAAGCTAGTAACTTGAGCTAGTCTAAATATTTATTATAATAAGAGCCATATTTGAAGCCAGCTTAATAATCATTTACGCTATGGGTAATGATCTCTCATGCAATAATGATGTTCAAGCCTACTAGTAGTAACCAATTGTATTTTCCAATGAGTATGACCACAACTATTTCTTTGTATTGCAATGTAGCTACTTAGTCTAGTTGAAAGAACGCCTGCAGATCTGGAGGTTCTGAGTTCAAATCTAGTGCATATCAGATTTTTCATTCTTGAAACTTTATCGCTATAGCTAGACACACGAATAGCAAACGATCAACAGAAAAACAACAAGCACTAGAATTTATGTATGTAGATGGTTTGTCTCACCTTGTAGCCAATGATCTGTTTGATGAATTCACTGCATTTGTGAGCATGGTAAGGCGAACTGCAGCAGCCAACACACGTTTTTACATAGCATATTTCATCAGTTTAAAGGAGACATACTTGAGCTGTCATTTGTGGTCAAGGCTAGGTAAAGGGTAGAGGCAAGGGTAAAATTAAAGGTAGGAAACTTAAAAGTACAGAAAAAGCTGAATTTGTTTTAATTCAAACATGTTCAAAACAGCCTAAATACTATATAGAGTATCATATTTTCCTCAAATGAGCCTTCCATAAAATTTACATAAAATACTAAAACGTTTGCATTCATAAATAATATATATGTGAATAATATATATATAAATGCGTTTAGTAAATATGTCACTGTTTTATTCATTTAACCAAAACAAAACAATTTGGCTTATAAAACAGACTTAATCACAGCAGTCATAATAGTAGTAGTATTAATGGTATTAATAATAATACCATTAATACTATTACCACTATTAGTATTAATAACATTAATATTAATAGTAGTATGCATAGACTTATAGTGCTAGTATTAGTGCTAGTATATATTTAGACTTATAGTGGTAGCATCAGTACTAGTACATATAGACTTGTAGTGCTAGTATAAGTGCTAGTATATATATAGACTTATAGTGGTAGTATCAGTACTAGTATATATAGACTTATAGTGCTAGTATTAGCGCTAGTATATATATATATATATATATATATATATATATATATATAGACTTATACTGGTAGTATCAGTACTAGTACATATAGACTTATAGTGATAGTGTCAGTACTAGTACATATAGACTTATAGTGGTAGTATCAGTACTAGTACATATAGACTTATAGTGGTAGTATCAGTACTAGTACATATAGACTTATAGTGGTAGTATCAGTACTAGTACATATAGACTTATAGTGATAGTGTCAGTACTAGTACATATAGACTTATAGTAGTAGTGTCAGTACTAGTACATATAGACTTATAGTAGTAGTATCAGTACTAGTACATATAGACTTATAGTGGTAGTGTCAGTACTAGTACATATAGACTTATAGTGGTAGTGTCAGTACTAGTACATATAGACTTATAGTGGTAGTGTCAGTACTAGTACATATAGACTTATAGTAGTAGTATTAGTGTGATTAAAGTGGCAGTAATAGTAGTAGCTGTAGTGCTAGGTGTAGGATTAATTGTACTCCTAGTAGCACCATCAGTGCTGTGATAGTAATAGTATAATGTAGTAGTGATAATAGCAGTGATTGTAGTTTATTAGAAAAAACTTGAAAACTAAAAACCCATTGTGTAACAATTGGTTTTCAACAAACTCTACTGAAACTCATTGTGTAACAACTAGCTTTATACTGCTGTATGTGCAGCTGGCAGCAACATAATATGTTTATCAATATTCGAGGTAGTTTTGAACAGAATCAAATGTTTATCTCTAACAAAATTCTACTCAATAATCAATTCATATTGCTTTGGATTATGGCTTAACTTTGATTGATGTCTAATTCTTGAAGCTACTGAATGTCTGTAGAAGACAGAACCATATAAATGTGGAAACTGTGGCACTGTTTCAGGATAAAAGAGTTAGAAGAAGCTCTGAAGAATTTAGCAACCGAATTTCAGCTTCTTGAAGTTGACCACGGGAGAAGGAGAGAGCTCGTTGACCAGCTCTCTACAACTGTAGAGCTCATTGAAGAAGAAAATAGGAAGCTACACAAGGTTTGCTATTGATAAGCGGTTACTGACAACTCCTCATCAGAGTTAGGTAGTTTTTATAACCCCATGCATGGAATTTAAAGTTAGATATTAACAGATACTTTGCAGTAAGTTAGTCTAAATGGCATTTTTACATCTAGACAAACATTTGCCATTTCCTAAAGTTTTTTAGAGTATAAAATGACCAATACCAATACAAGATTAAATTGAAAAATCCAAAGCTAAGCACTTTGAAGTAAAGTAGTTGTCTTCTCCGGAAGTTATTGCTTTGTGTTAGTTTACGCAGTATACTAAAACTCTCTATAGATAAGAGAGAACAACACCTGCGTGAGAGCATAAACTCCTAGAAAAGTATGAAAGCAAGAGAAGGAATTGGCTATTAGTTGTGAAATGATTAACAAACAAGATCACACTGTTGTAGTCATCAAGTGATGCAGCTGTACACAGCAACAATATTGTCTGTTCACATTCCAAGTATTCAGAGTGAAATACGTATGAGAAGATAACTATTAGAAAATTAGAAGTGGAATCACTTTATAGTTCCCTTTTGTCTATCTTTCATTAAAACCAAAACAACAATAGCTTTTCTTAGGCTTAGCTAGGCGTAGTCTAATAATGTTTATAAGATGTTGGCTTAGTCTATTGGTGATCTCATGCTAACATAAAGTGGTGTTTACAGCTAGACACAGAGGACTGGGCAGTAAGTACGCAATTGTGTTTGTGACCGGGCGTGATAACTCCTTGCTGAGTTGCTGTTTGGGTACTTGGCAATAAATTTTCAAAGGAAAAAAGTTTCAACCCAATGCTAAAAGATTCTAACATGATAACACAGTACTTGCATGGATTGCATGGAGAACATTTGATGACATGTGTTTTATAGCTGTCTTAAGGAGACTGGATTATTTTGTCATCGATGAATGCTTTTGATTGACAGAAAATATAGAACAGATAACTACTAGACTTAAAAATACCTTTTTATTAATCCACTTCTATACCATCTTGGACTGTTTCTTGGTCAATGTTTTAATGATAGGACGTTTTGTAAATGTGCCCTACACAGCTAGTTAGTTCTGAAGCTATCTTTCTTTGCACGCCTTCACAGAGCAGAATAGCTAAAACATTCTCTAGCCCTCACTGTGCAGAACTGATTGACAAGTTTGTTAGCTGCACTCTAACTAGTAGTGAAGCCATTCAAGTAGTTGCTATGATTGATGAAAAGCTGGCTATCGAGTGACTTCGATACGGTCAGCAATTCTATGGGTGTCTGTCACACATTTGTATGACATTGAATTGCAGATGGAACAAGCTATCAATATGGAAGTGCAGGCCTTACGAAATGAAATAACAGCAGCGAACGAGAAATTGGCAGTTACACAAAGAGAATTTGATGCTCAAAGAAGGGAAACCTATCGCTGGAAAGAGGTATAGTTTTTCTTCTTTTTATGCGAACAAGGGCTGCATAAGATTTTCAGTCCACAAGGTCAAAGTTCACAAGATTTAGTTTTAACTTATACAAACAAGCATTTGACTCTTTGCTGCAGCTGTGATCAGCAACTAGACTAAAGTAAATGGTCATGAAATTCTCAAGTCAGCTATTTCCAGTCTCACTGAAGTTGCTAATAATGCAACCAACTTTATGTTCTATTTACAATCTTTCTGAACAAAAAAAGTTTTTATGTTTCATGTAGGAGCTTTATGATTTAGAGCAAGAGCAGAGATTTAAAATCAATAGGAAAGACACAAAAGTAGTACAAAAAATAATATTATAAGTTAGCTACACTATATTTAACGATCATAATCTGAGGTAACTTTAGTTATTAAATTGAGTTAGTTGAATGAGTTGAAATATTTGATTTAGTTGAATTAATCAAATTAATTGAATTAGTTGAATTAATCAAATTAATTGAATTAGTTGAATTAATCAAATTAATTGAATTAGTTGAATTAATCCAATTAATTGAATTAGTTGAATTAATTCAATCAATTGAATTAGTTGAATTAGTTTAATGAGTTGAATTAATCGAATGAGTTGAATTAGTTGGACTGTCTAATGTAAAAATTTCTATTTTCAAGTACAAAACAGGAAACTTTTCAAAGTTTTACTGTTGTAAAACCACTGAGCTCAGTTATGGTTGTATCTTTTTGAAGGAAAATGAGAAAAACCAGAACCATAATAGAAAGACTCAAGAACTTGTCTCAGAGCTGAGAATAAAGGAAACCAGTTTGACTCACAGGCTACAAAACTATGAGAGTAAGGAGAAAGACTGGCTCATGGTTAGTTGATTGCTTCCTTTGTTTTATCCACTTCAGCACCCCTTTAACTTGTTCTATTGGTGTAGGAGTCATCTTTTTCTAATTTCTGTAACAATATTCTATTGAGCTTTTATATGGAAGTGTTTCAGTAGGGCTTCTCAACCAAGGTAATTAATTCAATATTCTATAAACTTTGCTACCATATGAGTTTGCAATTGCTTCAGACAATTCCACAAAGTATTCTGTTATTTTACCTCTATAACTTTATGTGCAGTAAAAGAAAGTGGTCGTCACTAGAAAGATGACCCCTCAATGCGTCTCCTAAGAATAGTTGAAAATGTATCAAATAGAAGATCAATTTTGAGCTGTTATATTATTGTCTTTAAATGAGAGTGCTTACAATAGATTCAAAGCGGTGTGCGTTTAAACTGTCATTTTAGCTTGTTTACAAGAGTGGACAAATCCAAGTTTGATGGCTCAAGCATGCTACATCAATAGTTACGTATGAGATAACTTTTAATAAAAAACAACATAGTGTTATGTATCTGCAGGAAAATGAGTCATTTCGGGAGAAAGCAAGAGAGCTGCAAGACACAGTCACTGACTTGAGGTCAAGGGTCGCTATCTTAACCTCTGACAAGGAGAGGTTATTTCAGGAGAGGTCTGACTTTAGCACCAAAATAGAGGAAGTCTCTTTTCTCAATGGGCAGCTCAAAGAGGTGACTGATTTGCTAAAAAGCAGATTGTCCAGTTGATGTGTTTGAAAATAGCAGACTTTTGAAGAATTTACCTCAAGTTTTATATGTTAATATATTATATGTATAATATTACTATTAACAATATTATATATATTGTTAAAAATGTTTTGTTTAATCAGTTACGACCAGAATACATCTGCACGTTTCAAACTATGTTAGGTTGTTGTTACCAATAGAGAAGTCATTATTGATGAAGCAGAAGTCACCAGCTGTTACGTATTTATTTGCCCTCTTTACTTACTATTTAACTATAGCTTTCAGTAATTTTCGTTCACTTTTCATGATTTCTCTGTGTTGTTTCAGGAAATACAAAAACTGCAGCTCGCTAGTAAATCAGCTGATCATGAGATGAACATGGCAAAGACCTCCGTAAATCAACTTACAACATCAAATCAGCAATTAACCAACGAGCTCGCTGGATCACAAAAGGTGCACTTTTTTACTCTAGTAAACAATATTTTAAAATAGGGCCTAAAGATGAACTTACACAAAATTTTAGTATGTTTTATCAGAAAGTATCGGTATTTTTCTATCATTTGTGATTGTTTGTGATGTCTGAGGTGATCTGACTGCTAGGATGTTTCAAGATTAAATCAATAAAACTTGATCACGGCTAACATATCAAGAAGAAAAATACATGCAAAATGACATCACTAGTTGTTATCGTTGCGATTGTTGATATCGGCTGTTGTGTTCAAGTTGTAGCATTACATCCCTCTATTTTGTCCGTCTCCTTGCGACTATAAATGTCATAATCGCACTTTTGCTTGATCTGACCATTTTAATCGCGACCAAGTTTTAGTAATTTTAATCTTGAAACATATTGGCAAACATGAAACATCAAAAACAATCGCAAATGGTGGCAAAAATACTGATACTTTCTAATAAAAGTTACTAAAGAGCTTTTGCAAGTCAATCTTTAAGTTGTGTAGAATTAAACTACTAAACAGCTGTTCAAGTTATTCACTTTAGTTCTTGCGTTATTTCTTTATTTTGGATTATCTTAGCCTTGGATTCGTACCACATACATGATGTCTTATTGAACAGGTAGGAGAAAGACTTTCTCTGGAGCTCACCAGAGCTAACGAGTTAGCAAGCAAGTATGAGGAGGAACTGAGACAAACCAAATCTAACCTGAAGAGTAACGAGGAGGTGAATGAGAGTTTGAGACTGAAATGTCGCGAATCAGAAGTGGAACTGATGAAACTGCAAGCTGTAAGTTTATTTTCATCAACATCTGCATGCATGTTGATGTTTTATGTTTTTGTTTTGTATAACTGATCTGTACTTGTACAGATAAAGTATATTGGATGTGAAATACTATCACAAGTACAATTATTGTTGTCTCATCTGTGCTAGATAATGAGTTAGTAATACAAAATTGGGTAATACTGTGGTTGTCAGGACTAGACAACCATTAGTTTGTTAATAGGTATTCTTAATTGCGTTTAAACTGCTATTTTTTTCAATAAGTTTTTGTCAATATTTGTCTCGTAGCTGACAGATTATGCAGATAATCTAAGTAATCATTCACATGCTGTCTTACCTACAGTACCTGCTGTGTATTTTAGGAAATTGAGTATACAAGAAAGAGCCACACTCAAGAGAAGACAAATCTGGAGCAGAAGGTTGAGCAACTTCAGTTGGAAATTGAAAAGCAAGAAGAGAGAAACATAGTGCTTGAGAGAGATACAGCTGCTCTAAACCAGGTAAGAGTTAGGTAAGAGGGGAAAACTCTGAAATGCTAACATTAAATAATTTTACACTTTTGCTAAGTTTATGCTCTTCCTAAACGTTGGTAATAGACAATTGAGGAAGACGTCAGCGCTTTCATAACTCTTGCTGTTGTTAGAACATTTGGCTTGAGTCAGCAAGGAAATGTGTCATACAGCAGGAAATGTAAATATAAAAAATGGTAGATTAATTTATAATGAGGAATAAAGGAATTTTTTTACTATGTTTTACATCTTATTGAGTTCGATGTCTGTTAGCTCTGGTAAGAACAGTTATATAGCAGAACTTAAAAAAGGTGCTATTAGTTTATATATTGGAAAAAGTTGAACATGGCCACCCTGTTTAAAATATTTTCTAGTTTATATTAAAGCTACAGATGAGTAATATCTGCGATGGTCAAGCAGTTGCAGCTTTTTGGCTAGTTAGGCTTGTTATATACTTTTATGATTGTAAAAGTTAAACACTCAGTTACTTAGCATTGAATGTAGTACTTTGAAATACAAGCTTAATGCGCTCCTTTCCTGAACTCATATGTCAATTCACTCGTATATCAAATCAATTTTTCCATATAAAATACTATAACTAAATACAAATTAATCTGTTCCGGTACTATGAAAAAAATTACCTAAAACAGGTTCTTACAATGGAAAAACGTGTTTTTAATTGCTGTAGTTCAGTACTTTTGCTCACAGCGTAACAAATACTTTAACTACTAAATATCATAATCACTAAAATGATGGGCGATAAAATCTAACATGATTATGTACAGCAGTGCTGCCCAACGTCCGGCCCGCGGGCCGGATCCGGCCCATGAAGCCTTAGAATCCGGCCCGTGCGTCAGTCTTTAACTTATTCCTGTTATTAACGCAGAAGCTTACAAC
The DNA here is from genome assembly GCF_963576615.1 of Watersipora subatra. Classification (NCBI taxonomy): domain Eukaryota; kingdom Metazoa; phylum Bryozoa; class Gymnolaemata; order Cheilostomatida; family Watersiporidae; genus Watersipora; species Watersipora subatra. The sequence continues at coordinate 10,544,416 of NC_088710.1, read as the reverse complement.
TGTTATTTTTCTTCGAAGATGATTGGCTACTAATCAATAGTTTTCAGTTTGAAGAATTCAGTAGCGTTAGGTCAAAAATTAGTGTCTTTGCTGACATTGAAAAATTGATAAAAAGTGAAGTATCACAGCGTGTACGATTGATTGATTCGATCGTCGAATCAAAAGCCTCAGGGCGCTCACCTCAGCTGGTTGAAGAAGGACTGCTGGGAAATTACCATAGATATTTCAATAGAAAACGCTGAACTTTTTACCGCTTATTGAAATATCTATGGTATTTTCCACCGAGGCGCGCACGCCTTATTGACTTTCCGCATCAATAAAACTGGCTTTTGAGGTGATTCAATTTCAAATATACTCCAGCACAACCTTTGATAAGGAAGCCTTCTTATACCGATGAGCAAATTACAGTAGTTTCTTTTTCACAATAAATTTCAAATTTTGTTCATCCATGGCGTCGGCTAGAAAAATCAGAAAAGTAGACAAGGAGAATCGCAGGTTTAACGAAGCATGGACAAATTTGTATTTCTTTGTGGAATCAAATGCAAAATGTCTTTGTCTGATCTGTGGTGAAACAGTCGCAGTTCTAAAAGCTGAAAATGTGAAACGGCATTACACATTAAAGCACGCTTCGACCCATAATCGTTATGAAGGAGATCAACGCAAGGAGAAAGCACTTTTACTTCAAAAGAATTTAGTCTCACAACAGAACATTTTTCGGAAAGTAGATGATGAATCGAAAAAGTACGCCAAAGTGAGTTTCGTCATTGCTGAAAAGATTGCACGCAACATGAAACCTTTTTCGGAAGGAGATTTTGTCAAAGAATGTATCACCTCGGCGATTGAAATTCTGTGCCCAGAGAAAGAGAAAGCTATAAAATGTGTTAGCTTGTCGCGTAATACAATAACCCGAAGGATTGAAGAACTGGCCAAAAATACGAAAATGCAGTTGAACGAACTTTGTAAAAACTTCGAAACTTACAGCATTGCCATCGACGAATCTACTGACATTACTGATACACCACAACTGGCGATTTTCGTGAGAGGTGTTGATTCAACTTTTAATATCACTGAAGAATTACTTGCTCTATGCCCCATGAAAGGAAATTGCACGGGTGCTGCTGTTTTCAAAGAAATCGACACTGCACTCGAAAAGGCGGGACTGACTTATGATCGTCTGGTGGGAATTGCTACCGATGGTGCACCGGCCATGATCGGCAAGGAGCAAGGCTTGCGTGGTTTCATCCAAAGAAAACTGGAATCCCTGAATGTGAGTAAAGACCAAATATTGTGGTACCATTGCATTATACATCAGGAATCACTTTGCTCCAAAATCTTTAAGTTTGATCACGTCATGGATAATGTCGTGAAAGCTGTCAACTTCATTAGGAGTCGTGCATTGAATCATCGACAGTTTCGAAATTTTCTCGATGAGATAAACGCCGAATTTTCTGGCATTCCTTACTTTACCGAGATCAGGTGGCTCAGCCGTGGACGTACTTTGAAACGCTTTTACGATATTCGAGAACATGTGGCAGCATTTCTTGAAGCAAAAGGAAATTTATGCATCAATTTTGATGACGACAAATGGATGAATGATTTTTCTTTTCTGGTGGACATTACAGACAAACTGAATGAGTTGAATGTGCGGTTACAAGGAAAAGAAAAACTCATCCATAATTTGTTTGGGGAGGTGACAGCTTTCCAAAAGAAACTGGATTTGTGGATTGCTCAAATTGCTGACAGCAATTATGCCCACTTTCCTTGCCTTCAGAAACAGTCGCACATTTCAACCATGAACCGGGAATTCTTTGTGAGTGAGTTAAAACGGATGCAGGAAGAATTTGCCAGGAGATTTAAGGATTTCCGTGCTTGTGAAGACCAGCTGAAATTTTTTTCAATGCCTTTTGACGTGGATCCTGCTGATGCCCCCGTTGAGCTTCAAATGGAATTGAATGAATTACAAAGTGATTTTGATGTCAAGAGTCAATTTTTAAATAGGAATCTGATGGACTTCTACAAATACGGTCTGCCTCACACTCAATTTCCAAATCTTACATGCTACGCAAAACGCTTTCTCGTTTTGTTCGGTTCGACATGGATGTGTGAATATCTCTTCAGTCGCATGCAATTAATAAAATCGAACAAAAGAAATTCTTTGAGTGACGCTCACCTCGAAGATGAACTCCGACTGGCCTTAACAAATATTCCGGCAGACATCGAAAAGCTTCTTGATGACTCGAAACAATTTCAAGTTTCTCACTGATATTTTCGTTCATTACCGGTTTACATCTAAAATGAAATTGTTTTATTATTGAAATACAAAGCCATTTGAACAATGTTTTTTTTAATCTTGATAAATTGTTGAATTTATTTTATAGAATTTAAGGCACTAAATCAAAATTTCTAATGATCATTTCGTATTCATGTAATATCTGGAGACTATAATCTTTTGATAGCAATAAAAGTAATAGAAATACATGTAGTATCATATGTAGGACCCCCTATGTTTAAATTGAGTTATGAATTATAATTGTATAAAGGGTAATTTCTATAAATAAAAAATACAATCAATATTTACAGTTCTGAATACTTTTCCAAACCATTTCAAATAGTTCTATTAAAGAATGTAAGACTAGAAATGTGAGTCCGGCCCACTGGCGTCATTTTTTTTTAAATCCGGCCCATGTTCGGAAAAGGTTGGGCAGCACTGATGTACAGTTTTGTATGGAGTTCTCATCTTCAAGAGGTGGTAACCGCTAATGGCAGAGTAAAAAAGAGACTTGACAGCAACACATTTGGTATGCTACACTTTTGTGACGCTACATAACGTAATAGTAACTTTAAATTTAACTTAGAAAGATTTAGCTCACTATACACACACTTGAAAATATTTGTCAATTTTACACTAACCTTAATTTTAATTTTTTTTTCGTTTTCAGTTTGTTTTTTTCGTTTGGCTCTTTTTTACTCACTTTCACCTTCACTTTTAGTCGGCCTTCTTAAATTATTTTTGATTCAATGAGAAAGACCAATTGATGCTGCTCTCATAAGCAGCCTCTCGCATACTCAGCCACCTAGAGGTCGCATCAAGAACTGTCTCGTATGCTCGTATCTCAAAATTGCCTCGTATCTCAAAATTGCCTCGTATCTCAAGGCAAAAACTTGCTCAGAATTGTCATCGTATCTCGAGTTTCTCCTCTGACAGGACACTCGTATCTCAAAGTATTACTGTAAAAAATTTATTTACCATTCTACCCTTTAGACTTGAATGATCAGCACCTTTGATCTTTGATTTTGAATCACGTATTAGGCAGCACAATACACACAGCGTAGCACACAGAGAGCATGAATTAATTGATTATAAATCAATTGCTACATCATACATTGCTTGCTATAATATTTACAATGAGGTATCAAAGTTAGATACTCTATTTTTCACTAAAATCTGCTTATAATAAGACGTACCATTAAATACTCTCCGGGGCGTAAGCGTCCTGTTTGCAGTTGGACTGATGAGACATGACATATTTAACTATAACCAAACGGCAGATAAGTTATATGTAGATCTCTGGGCATGTTTATCAACTAAAGCTAACCATTGTCTCTTATCAGAGATTGACCATCTGTCAAGGCTCCTCAGAAGAAAAGATATCTAGTTTGGAAACTCAAGCAATGCTTTGGAAAGACAAGCTTGAGAACTCCTTGAGCTCTCTACAACAGAAGGATGATGCGCTCACTACTCTTTCTGACCAGTTAGCTGATTCTGAGGCTAAGGTAAGTATAAGTAGGGGCACTCTGTTGACTCTGAGGCTAAAGTAAGTGTAAGTAGGGGGCACTCTGCTGACTCTGAGGCTAAGGTAAGTATGAGTAGGGGCACTCTGCTGACTCTGAGGTTAAGGTAAGTATAAGTAGGGACACTCTGTTGACTCTGAGGCTAAGGTAAGTATGAGTAGGGACACTCTGTTGACTCTGAGGCTAAGGTAAGTATGAGTAGGGGCACTCTGTCATCTTTTCTAATTATATACATGCTTTTTAGTAGCAGATAGCTTCTGATGTCTGAACTTCTCAAATTACAAGATACTAGTATGCTGGCAGTCCTATGTACCGTGAGAGATCATCAGGTGTAATAAGTGTCAGCACAATTATTCTACAATACAGCAAGATGGTCAAGTGATGCAGTTAGTATTGTGAATTGTGGCTAAACTGAATATACAAGTTTGATTCAAGGTGCAATGCTTTTGTTTTTTTCTAACTTCTAAGCTTGGCGCTTATTATAGTAAAGGTTGATTTAAAAAATTAAAAACACTTGAAATCTAAGTTATGATTGTTCTTTTAGCATATATAACTTGCTGCACACATTGTATTAGGATCTACAAGCTATTTTAACTTAAAGGAACTCAACAGTTATGTTGGCACGTAGAACCCTGCATGTCCACAGCTTAATAGAAACCAGAAGTTTGGTTCCTTTCTATCCGGAACAGAATAATCTACTCGAACTATATTGCCAGAACATAAATAGTTTATACCTTGGTCTATAGTATTTGCCACAAATTTTAAAGAGTTTACAGCAATTTTGATGGTACAATTTTATAGGTTAAGGCATTGCTTTTGGAACAAGGATCTCTTCAGATAGACTATGATAACTACAAACATCTGCAAGACGAGAATCAAAGGTAACCAACTATGCTTGCTAGTAACCAACCAACCATTTGGCTCTGTAAAAAGTTGTTTTAATAATTTTAAGCTCTGTTTCCTGAGGTCAACAGACTTTTTTTTAAATTTTGCTTCTCTCATTTTTTTCCCTCATTTTCTGATACAATGTTTTTATCAGTCTGAACGCAAGCCTTTGATAGAAATTTGGCTGAATTATTTCGAGTCTACCGTTAGCCTTCAACTGTGATGCTATGTAGGTTGACGCTGCACAACCGCAGAGTCACTCAAGAGAACGCTGAGACGGAGCAGATGGTGCAGCTGCTGCAGACGCAGAGAGACATTTATGCAAGGACAGTGCAGGAGTACTCAAGCAAGGCAGTGCTCGCTGACTCGCTCACTGAAGAGAACAAACAACTTCAAAGTTCTTTAGACTCTCTCAGGTTTCTGTCTTGCTTTTTGTCATTTTTAGAACAGCACGAAACAACATAAGTTTTCATCAAAACCTACTTAGTACTTACCTGTCTCAACTAGTACTTACCTGTCTCAACTAGTACTTACCTGTCTCAACTAGTACTTACCTGTCTCAACTAGTACTTACCTGTCTCAACTAGTACTTACCTGTCTCAACTAGTACTCACCTGTCTCAACTAGTGATCCCTTATGGTTTAGTATGGATAAAGATGCATGTAAGCAAATATTACTAAATTAGGGTTAAGTTATAGTGTGCAAAAGAATAAAAAATGTCACAAATTTTTGCGTGAGCAAATATTATTAAGTAGCGTATTCATGCTGAAGATCGTTATTACTATGTATAGATAATGAGCAAAGTTGTTTTAAAAAGCTCGTGTAATAATCTACCTCAAGTGCTAGCATTGCTCTATGGCATCTTATACCTCTATGTCTATGGTCAGTCTCAGCACTCTCTATTCACAGAGAATCTCAAGGCAATATGGAAGAAGAAATGCAAAATCTCAGAGATGCAAGAAACAGCTTTCTAAAAGAGGTAAAAATGCTTCTCATCAACACTTCAAAAATCTCGACTTCTTCCTTTTTATCATATGTTCCTGTTCAAAAGGGTTCCTATATTTCAGTAGTTTTTACTATAGTACCTAAATTTATTTTGGGTTGCTTCAACTCTTTCACTCGTGCTACTAAATTCGCTATTCTGATCGAATTGATTCAAGGTTTTCGAAAATTTGGTATACCGCTAGTATTTATGCAATATATTGAGAATCAATGCAGATATTGTTTTACTGTAAAATGCAATTTATTCAGAACAAAATTTTCTACAAGATAAATATTAAATTGTTTAATGAATCCCACTCTCGCAAAATTTCTGACGCTTCCTTTGCATTGAACGAACACGGTGAATTTAATTTTGAAACATAATAAAATGAAATTGCTTAGCAAAGAAAAAGACTGTTGATTGGTTGCACGTCATTGGCAACAAGGTTGTTTCATTGGAGACAAAATTTGATTTGTTTAGCTAATGTGTTAGTTTCGTAATGAAAAGAAAAGTGAAACCCTATTGATTAGCCTATTCATCGGCTCAAGGTCTGTACTTTTATTACCATGATTGCCGATACATTGGCTCATGGTAGTGAAAGAACTAAGCACAGGTTTGGTAGAATCGTTATATGCATGTAGAAGTCAGCCATAGAGGAAACCATGGAAAGCCTCAAGGTAGAGCGAAACAAATGCGTGCATGATAAGGATAGAGCTGAACAGGAGAATCAACTGTTGAAGAATGCTGTACAAGAAAGTTTTCAGCTGAGGCAACAAATGCAGAGCTTAGAAAATGATATGGCATCATGCCAAGCAGTGAGTACCTGCGGTGGTATGGCTATGGTATATTCAATGAGCACCTGTTGTGATGCTTCAATACAAACTATACAGCAACTTTTATGCTATGGCAGTATGCAGAGAAAATTGATGAATACTTGCTGTATACTACATTGCAGCAATCAGTGAATGCATCCTGTGACATGTGACCTGGTGACTACTGGCTGGTTCACACTGTATAGCCACACGCTGGAGTTGTTCTCTCGCCAATTATTCGTAGTCTATGAGTGCCGTAAACTGATGACATCGCCGTGGCTATGTGGATGTGTCGGGAAACATTGCAACTTTCAAGCTTTCCCGATATATTGCCGATTATTTATGACAGTTTGTGCATCACTTCAGTGATAGTGACCGGCTGTAGTATATTGCTCAATGTATCTCTTCATGATGGTTGCTGCAGGATTATAATTCATCGTTTCAGCAGCCGTATTACGTAATGAGAACACTATGTCGTAGACTATTCGCTGATGTAAACGCGTTTGGGTTTTCGATAATGTGAACATTGTCATCACAAACAATCACCAATGTATTATGGATTTAAGCCTGGTTTCCATATGACAGCGCAAGGCGCGCAACAAGGCGCACGACGTCATGCGTAGGCCAGTTGTGATATGGAAACGTCAACGCACGACGGTCGCGCGACGTGCGTACGCTGATCGCAAGTATCCAACAGAATGGATCCGTGCGATGGTTGCGTGCGATTATGTATCCCACAATACACCGCTAGACCTTTTCAATCTATCCCACAATTCCAGCGAAAGGCTTTGTTCTGAAGAAATTGGTCTCCCGTACGAAAGAGTGAGCCAGATTTTTATAAGACAGCGTAATTTCGCAACGGAGGTCAGTTTTTTCGAAGAAATATGTCTCTCCTACGAAAAAGTAAGGAAAATATCCACCCTGTCCAATGCAAGCATGGAGCTTACGCGCGACATGGAAACACTGCCTCGCGGCCCAAGAAATGCATTGCGCATGATCACTGGGCCGCTCGCGATCATTGCGCTGTCATATGGAAACCAGGCTTTAATACCAATAGACAGCGATATATTGTCAACCAGCCTTAACTGTCATGGCATGACATCATGTTATGCAGTGACTACCTGCCATGGTTTGTCGCAATGCTTATCAGTGAGAGAACTGTTTATGATTATGAGAACCTGCTGCATGCAATCAGCAAGTACTTGTTGTGATAGGTCAGTGTACCAAGTGTATGGCAGTAGAGTTGAACATGGTTTTCGTTCATATTTTAAGTAAATGGGTTGCTTATTAAACAAAATAGTCAACAGACGATCTATTGACAAAGATAAGCATTTTCACAAAATTGAAACATATTTGATGTCTAAAAAAATGTACAGTATACAACGACTGCATTTTTTTTTTAGGACAAATCTGTCATCAGCCATTTAAGTGAACAGAACACAAAACTGAAAGAGGATCTACAAGCAAGTTCTGGAGAGTCAGCGGAGCTGTCAAAAAAGAATCAGCAACTGCAGCAGCTAGTCTCACAATGGAAGGAGTCAGAAAGTCAGCTGAGGGAAGAAGTGAAGGTTTTGCAAGGAACTCGCACTGTCCTGCAGCAGTCAAATGAGACATTGGAAAAGCAATTCCGCGAGAGCAGGGACAGTTTTTCTGCTGCTGACTTGGAACGAAAATCTTTGCGCTCAGAACTAGAAACACTTAGAGTAAGTTGGCATTTTCATACTGTACAAGTCTAAAGTCTAACAATATCAACAGTAAGACTTTAAAGAATAGGAAGTCAATCAATTGTATTCTAAATAATTTTCAGATTTCTAGGTCACAGTAACCTAGCATTAAAATCCTGTTCTGGTGTACTCGTCATAACTGTTCGTATAATGTGAGTCTATTATACTAAACCTTAAATATGCATATCGCTAGATTTACTAGTATTTGAGTAAAAAATGTACTTGCATTTTTTAACATTGCATGTTCTTAACATTTCTGCTAGTTAAAAGGATAGAAATTAAGTGTATTATAGCCGTTCAATGTGGCTCAAAGCAAATTAGATCACGAGAAACAAAATTAAACAAACGTAAAATGAAATAAAAATGGTGAAGTAAAATTATGCAAATTGGAAGAAAAAGCTCATTTTGCATAACTCTGCTCTATAATATAAATTGGCAAAGTGTTGGTGTTTGATATAAAGTGTAGCAGATTTTTGAAGAAGTAGGAATGTAATGGATGGCCAGGTAAATTGGAGATACGATTTTAGTATTTTAGACATTAAATATCTAATAAAACACTTAGCTACTCAGCATTTAGGGTATTTAGACATTGGTCGTAACTGTCAATATCAGGTAAAATAACCATAAAACGTAATTTTCAAAAGCATTCATATTTTAGTTAAACAGTTGTGTTTAGTGACATGTCAGTCAGCCTTTGTAACTTTTGTTCTAAATGCTAGCAGTGTTAGCCTTTACCATAGAGTTGTCTTAGAGTTATAGAGAGGAAGATAACTCTATTGCCTTCACTTTTACTCGGGTAATTTTTTGACTTTTATCTATAAAATTATTTGCAGAAGTAAGCAATTTATTGATGCAATTCAGATTCATTAGGAAGACAACCAAACATAGTTGTGTCTTGTGGCTTAGAGGTTTGCATGATAACTACATATCTTATTATGTACAACAAACTGATAGTTTATATGAATTGCGTGTCTGTTTAAAGGAACAGGTGAGCAGAGCTGAGAGACGACGGAAAGAACAAGAAGAGCAGTTAGCCCAAGTTCTACCCTTGCAGAGTGTCAAACAGAAACTAGAGAAGAGTGTGGAGGTAAGTAGGCATGTAGATAGATAGTAGAGTAAATTCAGTGGGGTGAATGACTAGAGTACTTGCGATGATAGCAAGTCATTTGATGTCAACATGTTCATCTGATCTCTGTATGTTCTCTAGTCTCAGTGAGTCATGGGATATCAGAAAGTCATGCACTATTAAAAAGTTATACAAGCAGGACTAGCAGTGTGATCAGTTAATCATTCTGGTTGTGTTTTAGGCTATTTGTGTGAGTCAGTATTTTAGTTATTAGTCAAGTGATTCAATTGTATCACTTAAACTGCATTCACCATAATTTTGTTACTTTTGTGTATGCTGTGGCTAGATTGAATCATATTATTTAACTAAACTTTATAGTAGCAAAAATCAGACATTTAAAAAACTTTCAAAAATAATCTTAGAATTTTTTTTATAATGCCTTATATATTTAAATACAAAAATTTGTTTTAATATTTACCGAATTTATGTACAGATGTTTTGATAAAAGTCTTGACAAAGGTTCATACATGATATTTCAATATCTATTGAGAAGATGGTTTTTAGGATTTATCTGCTCGATATGCAAATGTGACAAAGGAGAGAGACTCACTAGCTGGGCAGGTCACCAAGTACCATCTAGAACTCCAATTAGCCAATAGGAGTGTTGAAGAGAGACTTTCGGCTAATAAACAGCTGACTTCGGACATAACCTTGCTCAGCAGAGAAAAACAAAGTTTGCTCAGCGAGTTGGAGAGAATGGGAAGGAAGTTGGATGAGATGCGAGCAAACACTGATGCACAGGTAACTTGTTTTAGTCTTTGTTTAACCAGAATGTTGAATATTAGCGTGTTGTATTCCGTATGTTTCACTTTGTTAACAGCTATTGAGACATTCAGGTTACTTTCAGTGAGGCGAAACCTACTGAACTTCCTGAAAGTAAGAAGCATAAACAAAAAGGCTTTTATTAAACTAGCTGGTGGTTCATTCTAAAAACAGTTATCTGTTGTCTCGCATTTAAATTTAATTTTGAATAAATCTGTCCCATGTCTCATATTTGAGTTTTATTTTAAAGATATTTATCTAGTGTTACGCATTTGAGTTATATACTGAAACACCGTGTCTGATGTCTTGTATCTGGGTTTCATTGTAAAGATATATTGTGACTAATATATTTTAAATATATAAGTCACAATATATTTTGTGACTCATATTTGAGTTTCATTCTAGATTCCTATCTTATATCTCAAATCTGAGGAACATTTTTATTTAGTTCTCCTTCAATAATTGTCTTTGCCTAATGTGATCGTCTTGTTTTGAAAGTTTATCCATCTCATTGTGATTAGACATTTTCTTCTTTGAAGGATTACAACTTGGTAAGTACTAATATAAAACTCATAGCATGTTCTAACTTCACATGTAGCAGGTGTTGACATCACGCGCTATAATTCATTAACTCTCGCATTACCAAAGTTATTTATGCACTATCCAATAAAATTAGCTATAATACTTAAGGCAATCAGCAGAACTTCTGAGATGACTCTTCAATACCCCAACCTAACTGACGCTAGTACTAGGGTTAACTTATATTAACCAACATATCTAAAGGTCTCAAATACTGCAAATCAAATGATTTAGTAAAACAATATTCTAGTACATGTATTACATCAGTAGATGTAGTCAATAAAATGCTATCTTTCTCTGATGGTATGAAATAACGGAGTATACTTACGAAGGCCTGGCGAGAATTGAGCAAAGGATGGGTGGATGATTTCTCATACGTTAATGACTCATGCTCTGGTGACTCATACTCTGGTGACTCGTAGAAAGATATTATAGTTTAGATCAGATCATTTCTGGGACTGGGTATAAGTTTATGAGAACTTAACTGCTATAAGTAATGTCGCAAGAGTTGTTAAATGTCCAATCAAAGTTGTCAATTTATGAATTTATGTTCTGACCTCCCTCATATATCTCTAATTGGTAGGAGTTTTTAGGACCTGAACTGATCAGAAATCACGTAGTGGAACTATATCAACTACTCTTTGTAAAAATAACTTGTTTTTCATTAATTGCTGTCATTAATTTATTTCTAGCTCAAATCAGCGGCGGACAGGTATGAGCTGTCAGAGGGCAGTAAACAAAATGCGCGAGAGAGGTTGAAGTCTGCAGAGACAGATATCGAAAATTGGAAGAGCAAACACAGACAGTTGTTGGATGAAGTGTCAAATAAAAGGTATAACTTGCACCTGACATAGCAAAATTAATCTAAGTTATTTGATACTTTGCCACCCAAAAGACAGGTTTCGAAAGTGATGAAGTATTGGGAATGTGTCAACATAGCTAAGCTGCCAACAAAGCTTTGAAACTATGATACAACGTTATTGGAATACAATGTTGTTTACTCAAAAAGGAGTATCTATAGTGTAAAAATATATATAGAGAGTCGTAGAGGCCTGAATAACACAACACGCTCAACACTCATCTGGTAGTTTAAGAAATAAAACTGCGGTGACTCCAAATCTTTGAACAAAAGATTTTTTGGTTGTAAATGATAGTTTGGTATTTGGGCCTTCATCATGCCCAGCATTTGTTTGCAATAAGAAATTGCAGATCAAACGAGAAAGGTCAAGTCATTCTAGACAGCTACGCGTATAGATAACAGCAAACAGAAATGTAGCTACTAAGCTTGATCAAACATCTTATCTTACTAACTATTAGTGTACAAAATTGAGGATGCATTAGAATTTTTTGCTATTGTTCATTGCAGTAGCTCATTTCACAACTTTTTCTTCATCCTAAAAGAAGTTGGTAAAAGACATTTAATATTAGGCAAGTTATAGCTGTATGCATTTCAAACAAGATGGATCTAATTACCAACTCCATGTTTTAGTGTGTTTAGTTTGTATTTTCAAGAGTAACAGAAAACTGTCTGTAAACGTGAGTAGATCTCTATTGCTACCTCCTGGTTACATGTTAAAACGTGACATAATGAGCTATGAACACATTTCACAGCAGAACATGGTTGTTTACCATGCGCTCAGTGTTTGGTGGTCAAGAATATTTTATTGAATAAAACAAATGCCAATGAAATCGTTGTTTGAACTGCAGCTGGGTTGCAGCTTGTCTCTGTGAAGCTGATTAGTGAAGTAATATAGGGTTATCTAAGTGAGGTCGAAGGTCACAATTAGCAGCTAGTCACTGCAGGTCTACTAAGGGTGAACTTACTAATTATTAATATTAGGGTTTTGGCAGCCTGTGCACATGAGAGATCGTCAGGAGTAATAACTATGTGTACAATTATTCTTAGATGTGGTAAGGTGATCGTGTGGCACAGATGGTACCATGCTTGGTTGGGAATCTGAATATCCGGTATCAATTTTCATGCAGTGCAGTTTTTTCGCAACATTCTTAGCGTAAATTTGAACAGACATAGTTTTTGTTATGGTAAAGGCTTTAGTTTTCCATTTTTCCTTTCAACTAAGGTTTGCATTTACCGCTATACTAGCTAGTTATACATGTACATTTTCCAGTCTTTACACGTTGAAGTCAAAATCTATGAGTTAATTTTAGCATGTCGTGCAACTCAGTTTTGATTTTTGCTGATTGATACTTTGACCTCAGATTATTTTACTATTTACAGCAAAGAGTTAGAGGGTTTAAAGTTTACAGTGACATCTCTACGGTCTGAGTTAGAAGATAACGCAAGTGTGATGAATCGTCAAGAAGAACTCATAGTCACCCTCAAGGAAGAGACTCAAATTTTACCTGACATGAGTTCAGAGATGAGGGAGGTAAAGGCAAGCTTTGCTGAACTTCAACAAACAAATGAAGGCCTCAACAACACCATAGCTTCATTGAGGAAGGTGAGTGGAGATAAGTATAAAAATTAGAAAGATTTGCATCTATAGCAGTTTGAGATACTGGAGACTAATAATAATATACAAATTCCTCACATGTTCATTCCTGCTCACAAAGTACATGAAACCAACGAGTGTTTTTGTAGAGTGCCATACTTATCAGCTTCTAAAACTTCTATTTGTTTCAGAAAACTAAGTCTACTGATCTCAGACTTTGTTATTATCCACAACAACGTAAGGTGCTTATTTAAACTCTTAGAAGCTAAGATTTTAGATATTGTTGGAAAAAACTGCAGAAGATGAGACAGGAAGACTGCTATGGGGAATATTTTGAAACTAGCCTACATAATATATTGTTATAATTTTACAATTTTGTAACTTGTTGCCATAGTTACCACAACAACAACAACAACAACAACAACAACAACATTATCAAAAGTTCTCTATATTTGTCAAAAGTCTCTTGTATGCAATGTTCTGTAATATATTATTACATGTATATTACAGAACATTGCATATAATTTATATAATATGTTATTACATTATATAATAATATATTATATATAACATATTATTATATTATATATAGTATATTATATATAATATACTATTATATTACAGTGCAGTATGCTGTGTGATTTACTACTGTGCTACATTACTGCATGTTACTTATGTGGTATCGTGGTAGATAGTGTAATACGTAAGGGTTTAACTCTATTTAAAATCTAGTGAATTGTTCAAACTAAGTCTGACCACGGAAATGTATCTTCATTGAGTTTTCTAGTCAAACTTATATTGCTGTAGGAAGCTGAGCAAAAGAAGGAGTTGGAAAGACAACTCTATGATATTGGCTCAGATCTCGAGCTAGTCAAGAATGAGCTGCAAATGGCATACTCCTCGATGAATCAGAAGGAGTTGGAGATGGAAAGGTTACAGCAGCAGTACAACAATGCTGCCCTTGATGCTGACAACAGGTATGGATAAAGTGTAGTAGCATCTCTGCCCTCAGCGCGTATTTAGTTCTTTTATTTCATACATGCATTTAACTTCCTAAAAGTTTATTTGTTGGTTGGTATATGTTCAGATATGTATAGGTTTAGTTTCAGTTCTAAACAAGTAAAATACTAAAGCGCAAGTTTTATGACTTACTATAGGTCACACTATTCTAAATCCTGTTTTGTGTAACTTGATAGGCAGTGTAAAAATTTAGTGAATTGATCAACCAACTACAATAATCAGTTGATTTCTAATGTAAGCTACTCAACAAAGCTTTAAAATGGAACAGTTAGTATAATAGAATAAGTTTGCAAAGGATGTTCAATACTTCCTTTTTATTGCTACAAAATAAGTCAGGATCTGCGAGTACTTGTAATCACTCCTTATATCTGCCACTTTGTAAATACTCATTCAATGATTATGAATTTTGAACAGTCAACTTCTTGGCTACAAACTAAAAATTTGAGGGTGCATTTAAAAGGTTCAAAATCATTACTATAACTTCATGAATGCTAGGCGTTGTCCAGGTCATAAAAGTCTTTATACAAAAAATTTACTTGTACTTAAAAGAATGTAGAAGCCATTCTTGCTCAAGATAACACAATTGTCCACATGAAAAATATTTAGCCTTTACAGATTTAGTAATCAAACCTTAGAAAAAACTGAAAATAGGAATGTAACAGCACAATTTAAAAAGCAGCTTTGAAATTACAATTTTAACAAATAACTGTTGGTAGCAAAAAATTTAGCTTTTAAAAAATTTTAATAAATAAAAAATGCGAAAGGTAACATTAATTAATAAAAAAGTGCACATTTAGCATGAGCAATCGCAAAAATGATACAGCTTACGTATATGGTAACAGAGAGAGGAATGATAATAATGGCTTAGCTTTGTGGTTAGGTGCGTGTGTTAACACACTTGTGGTTGCAATCTTTATGGGTTCTAAACCAAAATGAAGTGGATCTTTCATTCCTAGATTTCATAATTGGTATAGATGAACAGACACCAAACAACAGACGGCAAACTTAGAGATTTATATATATAAATAAGAGTCGTATCTGTTTGTCCTAAGCCAGGGTTGGAGGTAAAAATAAAAAAATTACTTTCTATTGGATTCAAACTCTTAACATTTAGCTTAGTAGCCGTCTACTATAACAACTACGCTGATCGGCCACTTTTAAGCCTATGTAATAATTGTGAAGGCCCTTATTGTTGTATTTAGATGTTTAGTCTATATATCTTTATTGGTAAATATCAAATACGCTATGATAACACATGTACGAGTATTTAATATAAGCGTGTGTACTGCTTAACTCACCGGAAATGATCCGTACACATGTGTCAACCACAAGTATAAAAAATAAGATAACTGCTAAGCATATATGGTACGATAACTATGAAATGTAGATGAATGTATAAAGTGTGAGAGAAGATGACTCTTAATTATATACAACATTTATTCTCTGTGTTTTATCGGTACACTTGATGATCTCCCACGGCATCCTAAGCCGCCAGGGCACTAGTTAGAAAAGTTTACATCAACAACTTCATCTATGTCTGATAATTAGTTTACACTATAAGCTTTCAGCAGAGTAATTCAGCTCACCACGTATCTAATTAGAGTTGTAGGTTGAATCTTTGAGAATGACTGATGCTGGTTTTATGTTATATTATTGCATCGAACTCAACTGACTTGTCTTATAAGTGTACTAGAACTCTTCATGTTCTGAGTTGTCATACCATAAATTGCTTAGTTACTCCCAGTGCCTGTGTTTTAGCCAGTTATTCTCTAAATTGCAGCAGAGAAACGAGTCTAAAATGGTATATTAACTTTATAAGTTGAAGGTTATAAGTTATGCTGTTGTGATCAGACTAATTACTCACAAATTCACTCTTGGTTTGTTCTTTTGTTGTTTTTAAGATTTCTTTGTGCTGTGATTGTATTGCTTTGGCTGTCTGTATTTATGAGTTCATATTCGGTGTGTCAATGCTTCAACGGGAACTCTCACTTCTTGAAATCATTTTAGGTTTTGTTCAGATATGTTTTCACACTCACTCTGAACTCACTTATATATAACACAAATACTAAATGAAATGCAGAGATATGCCACATATAAAGAATGTAAAGACTGGCTGTGATAAAATCAGTGGTTGGTTGCTGGTTGCTTTCAAACTCTTGAATGGTTCTATCCTGATATTCGAAATTGTATGATTAGCATAATAAGAGTTATGGGATACTGCCATCATGTTCATTTGATTTCCTAAAGTGTCTGAGGTACCACGCTTAAAAAATAGAGACTCTAGATCTGATTGGCTTGTGGAGAAAGCCATAATTTAAAAGGTTAAAGGATTTGCTTATTATCCATTAGCAGAGGTTCTAGATCTGATTGGTTTGTGAAAAAAGCCATAATTTAAAGGGCTTAAGGGTTTTCTCAGCATCCATTAGCAGAGAATCCAGTTCTGATTGGCCTTTGAAGAGAGCTAAAATTTAAAAGACTATGGGTTTGCTCATCATCGTGCTAAACCCTGAGCTGTTTTAACCTTACAAAAGGCTTTTGTTGTTGCAGCGAAGAAAAGTGTACTGAGGTGAAGATAAGGCTAGAGCAGTTAGAGAGGGCAAAGGAAGTCACTGTAACCACACTGCAAGAGAGGATTCACAGGTTTCTGCATACCACTCTACTAGCATGTTTATGTAGATGTCTATGGCAGTATATATTGCATATGTATTTATTAGTATATCATACTGGCTGGTCTTTTATAAAGTTATTGATGTCGTTCTATATTTTCATACACCTGTATGTGAAGTCTATGTATTTAGCTTTGTATTTCTCTATATTTGTTTATATATCTTAAAGAGCCTGCTAAGAAGTTTAGTCAGCTTAGAGTATGACACTATATTTTATATTATATTCTTAATATATATTTATATTCCTATAAAAAGCAACCAGAGGTGTTAGTAAACCATAGTAGTTGTTATTAGTAGCTAATGACTCCGTGGTAGTAATAACATGATTTACCAGCCCATTGATTGGTTTATGCGCTATATTTTGCACAACCGTCTAGTATACTATTCTAAAGAAAACTGCCATGATCCTTTACTTGCTCCACAAAAACCACACCACTTAAATACAGAGACAATCAATATATACATATTTCACAAATATATATTGATGCAGATGTAATAAACAAACAGCAAACTGCACGATATAAGCCTTTCAGGTTCTCTGCCTTCTGCCGCTTTTGCGTCGTCTTATATAGTTTTTGTGGAATGGCAAGCCCCCGCCATTTGGTGTTAGGGTCGACTAGGTAACCTACCATTTGACCGATCGGAGGCTCTAGCGAGGGCCGTTTTGGGTCTCGGATTTTGCTCTCACTTGGCCCTGGGCTCGGCGATTAGCCGCCACACTATATTTCTTCAATAATTTCTGTCAGCAAAGACACTTCTAATCTTCTTACAATAGATAGTCTTGCTGCTAGTTGCCGAGAATTTGATTAGTACAAATTGGACTACAGTATGTACAATGTATGTAGTAAAAATGTTATGTGGTAACGCAGTATATTTAAAAAAATAGTCTGTCGTACAGCCTATTTCTTACTAAAGTTGGCAGACCAGCTTATCTTGTGGTCAGTGAGTTGACTGGCCTACCACCGTTATTATTAGTTGTTATTAGTTGTTATTAGTCTATTATTAGAATTATTATTTGTTATTATTATTATTAGCCATTTCAATTATTATTAGCTATAAAAGCTGGCTAACATAGCCACAGGAATATGCCAACTATTATAACAGTAACGTTAGACTTACAAACTTCCCATCCTGTCAACACTCATATTAGGTAGTGAGTGTAGCAGATTTTTTTCAGGATATGCTGCCAGCATCATTAATTTTTAATTTAATTGCTTTTAAAATAATATAGTTTAGCAAAAATTGCATGTATCTTATGGAATAAATTAAAATCTAGCCATACATAGACTGAGGGAGGACTTAATTTCTGTAAGCGATGTTCTTAACAATTTAAATTATTGATACAACCTCACCTAACTACCTATTTGCTAAAACTTAAAATAAAATAACTGGTTTTATTATAGATGAGCTGGGTATTGTTAGTTAGATTTGCCCAAAATAAAGAATGAAAAAGATGTCTCAGCAGAGTAAATAAATGCATTTTGCTGCACTTGGCACCGACCTTCATAGTTAGAGTTGTTACTAGTTGATCGCTTCCTGCAAATACTATCCTCTTTGACGAAACTAACATATTTGCATAAAATAACATCTAATTCAGATCACTACTGTAACAGACCAACCATGTTCAATAACTTTCTCCTTAATTGAACAGTCTGGAAGCCGAGGCGCACTCATACAAGATGGAGATAACAAAGCTTGAGCGGCTGTTGAAGGATGTGAATAGGCAGTTGAGTGGCACGAATGACAACATGAATTTGTCTCATGGTGCGGCAGCAATGAGTCGCGAGTCAGCTGTAGCGCTTTCGGCTGAAAGAGACTCACTTTTTGCTGAATGCACTTCATTGCGTGCCCAGAATACAAAGCTTCTCACAGAGCAGGTAAGACTTCCAAAGCGCAGTTCTAAGATAGTATGGTTTGCTACAAATTGATTGAGCTATTTGTAGGAGAAAATGCTGCTGCAATCAAATGTGTACTAATAACTACTTTACTATAAAAAATTTTCACGATTTCATGATATCAAATAAGTTTTGGCAAATATAAAACTCCACCCACAAAATAGTTTCCAGTGTACACGTATAACTTTCAGATTACTTTGAACCATCACAACTGGGTAAGTGATAGCGAAGAGGACATAGATAAAAAGTAAAAAGACATGTAAAAATATATAAACTGAAATTTTTTATTACCATTAGAAATGCTAGTTTATAGAAAATAATTAAGAGAAAGCATTCAGTACATTATGTGACGAGTAAATTATAGTTTAATGATAATATATACATAAATTTCAGTGTTTGTCTGTTTGTTATTCGTGTGTCCATTTATACTTTATGGCGATAAAGTTTAAAGAATGAAAAATGTGCTTTACACTGGTTTTATACTCAGATCATCGGGTCTGTAGGCAGACATTCTAGCCACTACGCTAAGTGGCTATATTGCTATACAATGAGATAATTGTGGTCATATTCATTACATCGGTTACAATAGGCACGTTTAAAGCGCTTGGAAAAATACTAATGGTTATTACTAACACGCTTTATGATCATGATTGGATGAGAGATCATTATGTGTAACGATTATTAAGCTGGCTTCAGACACAGCTCTTATTATAGTAAAGATTTAGACTAGCTTAAATTACTAGCTAAGTTATTCAAATTCGTTGGGTAATTATTTTATTACCCTTGCACAGGCATTCAGCTAATATAAAATATAAAAGGCACTCAGTTGTTAGTTAATCACTACAAATTTGTTTCAAGCCGAAGTAACTCTGTTCTAATCAGGTGATAACTTCAGAAAGACTCTTGAAGTTATCGCCTAACTAATATATCGCAAACTAATTTTTAAGGAAAAAAACGAAAGATTTAAGTCAACTGGACTCCTAAAACCCTGATGCAGTTTTATCTATAATTATAAACCCGACCTTGTCATTGTGTCTCTCTGTTAGTCTGCATAAATTCTTTGCTTTTCCACATTTACAGGCTGATTTCATCCAAACTTCACACACATATGCTCCATGTCGTCTGCCAAGTTGGTAAAATATTTAATTTCAAAACTCCATCTGGTTTCTGAGACTTTTAAAAACCCGCCTATAGACCATCTGATGGAGAATAATGCAAGTCCTCGGTCCCACCATGGTTACTGCTAGTCTGTAATGTCTAATATATTGCTCATACAGAGTCATAAAGTTGGGCAGCTGTATCAATTCTTCATACATACATGTATACACTTGCTTGGTATATTCTCATAGCACCATATGGATTCAGAGAAGAGGAAGGCTCAACTTGAGTTGAAGGAAGCAAAGATGGACATGTTTAAAATAGAGAAGGTAACTTTCATGTGACTACTATTACTATTATTGTTATTGTTTCTATTATTATGCAAATGTCAAAATAATAGTTACCAAAATTATTATAATTTTACCAAAACATGAAAAGCTAACATTTTTAGCACATAATTATACACATGTAATTCAAAGCTTCTTTTGAAATCACATTGTATGGTGTGGTAAGAAATGGTATTCTCATCAGAATGTATCAAGCTTTTTAGGTCTTAATCTAATATCATTTTACTGATTAAATAAATAACGAAAAATTTAAAAAAGTTTTAGGAGGGATAATTCTGAGTTGCTATGCAAAAGTATGTTAACTATGTTTAAGCAAGGAGTTAGGCTGGGCATAGATACTCAGTCTACACGTGCTACTCATTCTCTATGCTTTGGCCTTTGCTCCAACTACTCTTCTGAAGGTTGTTTATAAAATATAATCAGTGCCTGCAAATTGTTGAAAAAGCGTATTCAGATTGTGTGATATTTGCATTTTTTTGCCCTCAACTGCGTATTTTTGCAGATCAACATTTAGTTTTGCTTTCACACTTATGATTTTTTTAATTTTATTTAAGAAAATTATATTTTGACTTGCTTACATTAGCATCTATTTACTCATTGATTTATTTATTTTTTAATAACATGAATTTATTTTGCAATATTTATTTAAACAATAATAATAATAACAATAATGATATATCAAACTGTGATTAATCAATAAGACAGAAACATTTTAAAATGATTAGGCTAAATTCCCTAAAAAAATTTGAATTGATTATTGTTAAACTGTAAACACCAGCCATGATATAACACAGAATTGCAAATGGCAGAACTCTTATCGCATATTTTATGGTAATCATGTAAACAATAGAGGTCTACACGTAAAATGTGTTAAAGTGATGCAGAGTAAGATGACTCCAAAAAGGCTAACATAAGCACACTTTTTGGGATGACCTTTGGTCTTACACTTTAAAAGAGTCACCTGCTTGTCAGCAGTAGTGAGTATCAGCCAGGGTAATGCCTTTCGATGCAATAACATATTGTTAATATCACACAAAATCTTTTTAAGAAATTTTTTTGTTTGACTTGAAAAGTTTAAAAAAATGTTTCTAAAATCATCTATTTGTTTTTTTTAATTGATAGTCAATGTTTTCAAAAAACAAGAATAGTTATAGTGTATTCAGTTTGGTGTTTTAAAGCACTGTGTGTAGGAGACTGTGTTCCTAACAGCACTGTTTTCATTTGTGTTTAATATAACAGGAGAAGATGAATCTAGCTAGATCTAACGCTAGACTAGATTCTTCAGTGAGTGAAAGTAATCGACTACTTAAAACGCTAACTACAGAGTACGAAACAGCAACCTCTCGGCTTACAGAGTCTGAGAGAGCTTTGGATAGGCTGAAGGGCAGCCATGCTTATGCTAAGGTGTGTGTTTGCTGTGTTCCTAACAAGTCTAGCATGTGTTCCTTACTACCTGATGTGTCCACACACTTGTCTATCTTTAACTCTAAAATATTCTAAACATAGAACATAGCCTGTGTTATTAGCTGTTGCTATGGGCTGGTCACACTCTCATACAAAGGTGACTAAGGAACAAAGTAAAGCTTTCTGATAGAGTTTTGATGAGTAAACAACTCCTCGTTGAGTAAAGAGTTAAAGATTATGAACAAAAAACTGATGCAATGAATAACGAATGGCATTAAAAAATTGTCCTTATTATTTTTAATATAAGTTTATTAATAGATAATTTAGTTATAAAAATAAACGTATTAAAAATTTTGTTAAAGAAATAGTCCTTGACCAAATACAAATTAGCGCATAAAATCAGAATATTGAACCCTGGTCATTCATTGACTCTTTAATGATTGTCTTTAACTCTAAATATTTGTTTCTGTCTAGCGAGAATATAACCCCTCAGTTGGTAACAAACTTATACTATGATAGTGAGTGGGTGACCAGCTCATCATTGGTTTGCGATCGAACATAGTATCTGGTTTGCTTAAAGGTTGACTTGCAACAAAATTCACATTACAGTTATTTGGTATCATAAGATTTACCATGTCTTACTCTGTTATGTTGTAGGTGCAAAATATATGGGAATGTGATTACAAGATCTTAAAAGCTAAAAAACGAACAGTTAATCGCAGCCACACGAGACCGCCGTAGTTTGGATTCGCTTTCCAAAACGGTTCAAATGGGACGTAGTTGCTACAGGATGGTTTCTGTTTACACTTTCATGCAACCTCATTCGTCGAAATATTTTTATAAATATACTTCACGCATTCAATAAAACCATGTCTATTGTTCTTACGCGTCTGTTTTATCGTCATTGTAATGCTGTCACTTTTAGCAGTGATATCTTATAACTTACCGTAAAATTACTGTAAAAAATCGTTAAACTTTTTAACCTTAGCTCGAAGGAGTACATACCATTGTCTGATAATCATGACGAGCCTGTTGGTTACCTGTGATAATCGAAAAGTGCTGCAAAAATTATTTGTGAAGTATTGGGTCACGTGATCAAATTACGACTTGACGATTGAATAATGCCAAAACAAAACTGTAAAGTAGCGAGCATCTATATTTAATACGGGGACTTTGGTAAAACCCGAAGTGTTTGTCATAAACTAGTGCTACAATATGTTTTATAGTGAGCTTTTTATTGGCCTTTCAATACACGCGAGAACATCATGTGACAAGACGATAACCAAGCTATAATGAATACGTCAGATAAATAAACAGATTCCAATCTACGGCGGCTTTTCGTTTTTGAGCTTTTAAGGGCTTGTAATCACATTTCCACGTATTTGGCACCTACAACACAGCAGAGTAAGACATGGTGAATCTTTTGATACCAAATAACAGTAATTTGAATTTTGTTGCAAGTCAACCTTTAAGGGTTTTGAAATACAGTACTAATATAATAGCACAGTCTATAATTGTAGTGACTAATCAATCAAGTCACAGCTTTTCGTAGTTTCTATGGTGAAATTGACAACAAGTAGGAAAAGCTGTAACCCAAGTGGCTAGTTGTTGTTTCTTACAAATTTGAACGCAAAATTTTTCAATCCCACATGCACCTAAAATAGCATGGTTAACAAGTTCTGAACATCAAGTGTCACGATTTTACTGTTTGCAACAGTTGATAAAGCCTTGAAATTTTAAAAGAAAAAAATCTCGATGTTGACATACTGGTTTTCTTTAACTCGTTAGATGTGCAATTTAAAAGTATGATTACTCCGCAATTGAAGGGTTTAGGATTGCTTCGTGGCAGTTCTTATTAAGTTAAGAGCACGCTTTGCAAAAAAATCAGTAAACGAATGTAAATAAAGCACAATTTTCATTAATTGCGTTTCATTTATGTGTAAATTAATGAACTGTACTTTACATGAATTAAACACAATTAATGAAAATTGACTCAGCCATTTTATTAGCTGAAAAAACATTACAATTACTTGCCTGTAATTATTTAAAACTTTCCGATTGTATCAGTCTATATTTTTTTACTTTTATTTTATCACAAATATACAATAGCGATGGCAGTAGAGAGAATACTAAGATTAGGTCAAGAGAGATTTATAGACTAAACATCATAGCTGTAGGTAGTTCTGACGTAATGCGCAGGCAACTGAATCACACTTGATGCAAAGACAAGCTTTTCAATTTCTTGAATTTAGAAGTTGCGTACTGTACTTCGTTTTGTTAATTTGAAGAGATAACTTAACTCTTGCCTCACCTTTTAGTATGTTGCTCTACACAAACCAGCTACAAGTTTATACGATGCAAACAATGTATTTATTAAAGTTACACTAATATAGTTGTATATAATTATGTGTTTAGCTATAAAGTCCTTAACTGTATTCTCTGTATGTAATCTAACTACGGTGTTTAGTTTGTAGAAATCATATAAATATACTTTTATTGAGCAGTTCATAATTGTTTTTATAAAGAAAATGCGTTTAAGAATTATGGTGCTCCAAAAAAACAAATAAGCAAAAAAAAGGTGTTACCATGTGGTGTCATAAACGCCAAAAAACAAAAGTTTATACAAGGAGAGACTTGAAACACTAATCTTAAGGACACATCTTATCTCTTTTGACAAAAGATTTAAAGACTTAACACAACTGTTGAGTGCATCTTTTGGTAAGTACAAAATAAAATCATTTATTCATTCAAAATAAAAATTTGAAAAAAGATTTGTTATTAAAGTATATACAGTAAGTTATCTTATAGTAAGATTTTCTTTAAATAAACATTATAAGTTTTTAAAGGCAAACATAAGAATGCGGACAAGCTGAATGAAAGCATTTTTATTACTCTCTGCTAAACCCTTATAATAGTCAGGTGTTGACAAGTGCTAACAGTTGTGCTGCCACTTAATGCAGGAGGAGCTGGAAAATCACCTAAACAATGCTGAGCAGGAAAAGGAAAGATTACAAAATGAAATAAAAAGTCTCCGCGCGCAGGTGGTCACCTTGAGCTCTCAGCTAACATCGGTAAAGCCAGACAATAATCAGCATTCATCAGTATCGTTAGCTGAACAAGAGATCAATACTCGAGACAGCAATTTAGAGCGGAGGACAGCAGCCAATAGTTTAGTTGAGAGTCACGGAGAGGCTGCAATAGCGGATAGCTTAAGTTCTATTGATACACAAGCGGCTACCCTGACTGCTAAGAGTGATGAGCAAGATGACCCTCAGAACATACCAGAAAAACTGGACAGTCTATATCAGATAGAAACGGACAGTAGCGGAAATTCATGGAGTGATTCTCACTCATTTCCAGAACCTTCTGGTACTGTTTCCTCAGGAAATGAACGACAAATTAGTTATTCCGTTGGCAAGCCGATGTTTGCAGGAATTGATGAAATAGATGGCCGCGGCGCTAGTGCATCTCCTTTTCAAATAGCAGAAATCCCTGTAACTATTTCGGTTGCTGACCCTGACCTATACGCTGTTACCTCACCAAGACTGGCAGGAGGACTTGGAGTTGTCGGTTCCATAGAGGATGTAAATACGGATTCCGATGACACTGATGAGAATGAAGAACTCGATAAACAACGGAGAAACAATTCATCTCATGGAGGGCCATCCATGTCACGCGAAAAGACCTTAAAAATATTTAAACACCTAAAGAAAGCTAAGCAACGATCAAAAAAATGTTTGGCTCCAACACCAAAGATTACCAAAAGTCTTCCAGATATAGCAAAGGAAACTCGGAAAGACTCATTCGAAATTGACCAAGATGGCGAAGCTGAGGCTATCCTAATTGGCCAATCAGGGTCTGATGAGATTGGTCAAATAAAGGCTCTTAAAGATGACATCATTGCAAAATCAGGTAAACTATGAGAAATTGACTGCCTGGCAACACTAACATTTTTGTAATTTTATGTAGTGAGCTTAAAAGTTAAAATTTAAAAAAAATGTAGTAAGGGTATAATTGATGAACTGTGCCACTTTGCATGTTTTTAAATTAAAAATTACAAAATTATTTTGGAAGTCAAAAAAATATAAAAAAAGGCTTTATGTATATTCATACTTGACCATATCTCATTACTACATACAGTTTGCATTTCCTTGCTTTTAAGGATTGAAGTAAAATGCAGAAATTCAGCTAAATTTGAAAATAAGACACAATGTTTGTTTTATAAAGACTTATAAATATTCTTATTGGTTTTTTCATACATAATTTTTACTTAGCCTAATTTTTAATTAAATTACACTTTTATTGTTTGTCAATTTTTGTCAGCTTGTATATGAAATTATTTAAAGTAATTATTCAAATATTTGTTTTTCAAACATTTTTATACGTAAAGTAGATTGTAAACAATAGAAACCGTAAAGCATACATAGCAAGGGAACCAAGAAAATTGTAGAGTAGGACCTATGTAGAGAGTGAGATTTCAAAATCATTTTCTTACTTTTCTAGAGATACTAGGCATTTTACATTCTAAACATATTTGATTCTAGATTTCCTTGATATTAGTAAATTCAAATGCTAACAAAATATTTTTTTCACAAGGTATTTATGTATCTCTTAAGGTCGTGTAGAGTGGAGGGGTGACCCTCGTGAGTCCCACAAACGATGCTTTTCGGCATTGGATCTTAGCATAATATCAGATGCTGAAGAAGGAGACTCCTTAGTGGAAACAGAGTCCATCTCATCAGACTACACCAGATCCCTCCTGAACATAGCCTCAGAGCCTTCAGCAAATTCAGTAGATCATTTTCAGATGAACAAGCAAGTGCAGCAAACTCTTCAGACCACACAAGCGATAGCCTTAGCTGATAAGAATGGTTCACTAGACAGCATACAATCAGTGGAGACATTTGAAGGCGCATCAGGATCAAGAGCTAGTGAAGCATCAACTATGAAAGGTAGGCTCAGGTGCTGCTGTGAGAATTGGAGTGCTTTTAACTAACTAGCAGAGGCTCCCAGCAAGGATTGAGTGACCAATAACTGAGTGTTCAACACGTTTAAAATGGGTGTAAAACCTTTCCTCTTAGAATCCTTCCTTTCCATAAAACTTAAATTTGAGCTGCTACACACCAATTTTACACATTAAGTATTGAAGTACAATGATAAGTATTGAATTTGAATATTTGTCAATCTGCTTTTTTACTTGCATGCATGACTATCTATAAATATTGAATTTACTTGTCAAATACTTACTTTGCTTTCATCAAAATACCATTTGAGAGACAAATGTGTTAATTTTACAGTTTGTTTCAGTAATTGTTTAAATTAGTATGACCGTAGAAATGGCAGACATGTGAAAAAAACGGACTTAAGCTTTTTAGACTCCACACAAAACCAATTCTACAAAACTATAAATAAAACCATCAGAGTAACTTTTAGTCTATGACTTATTGTTTCTATATCTTTTATATTTTAAATATACTATGTTTAGCAAGTGATTATTACAGAAAATTTTATGGGAATTATCTCCTCCTTTCATCTTTATTAGGCATCTCTCTTTAAGTTCCGCCTATACGAATAACAACTATGTTAAATATAATCAACCATGCTAATGTGTGCTACCATAGTGATAGACTTACTCATTTGGTGCTGCTGATGGCGTTACTAAAAGATTTGCTGTGAGTTTTGAAAACTAATGCTGCTCCTTGCCGCTCTTCTCGTTCAGGCCTTCCAGCATTACAACAGATATCTCTATCCGCTGTAAACCTTTCTCACAGTAGTGAGATAACTCCAAGAAATCTAAAACTCAATGGCTCTCGGTTGCCAGTTTCTTCATCTCCTCAATCATCACCCCGACTCAACATTCCAGAAACTCAGGATAACAACAGTTCTAAATCTGGCTCTTCTAAAAAAACTAAGTATGTGCTACCATAGTAAGTCTAGAGTAAGTCTGCTCTCAGTTGAGTGCCGCTGTAAGTAGATAACTACTTTCAAAATATTTACACAGCCAGACTTTGACATAGCAAGTTAATCCTTTTTATTATTTGCTGCGTTTGACAAAAATGTCATATGTTAAAGCAAATACTCTTATAAGAATGCATTGAGTTTTACTTAATTCGCTCCAGAGCCCAAAAACAACGAAACATACTTGAAGTAATGAATTATTCTCATTCTAATTTCCTTGTATAAACTGACAAGGCTTTTTATCTTACATATAACATTGCTGGAGCTCAGCTCGCTGATTCTAAAGTATTTTTAATTTAGATCAAGAGCTTCAGTTGTTCACTAACCTTATAAACTAAGCTTTTCATTGCTCTGACCCCACCTGCTGCTTTTAAAGTACTGTACTTTGTTGTGGGTTTCTCGACAGTGTTTTCATAATTTTTCAGTTTTTGCTTTTTGTGCATTTTGGTAAAACAACTCCTTAATTTTAAAACAATTTATGGAATAAGTACTTCTAAAATTTTCATTGCTTTCAGCTGCTGCTGTAAATATAGTTTTTGTGGGCTTTTCAGTGTTGTTGTCATAATTCTTCAAGTTGTGCTTTCTTCGCATTCTGGTAAGACAACTCTTCAGATTAAAGAGTAATTTGGATAAGTACATACATGTAGAGTACTACCGAACTTACTCAGTTTATATAAATAGGATTGTTTACCATAAGCGCTGTTTCAATAAATGTCTTACTAGCGACTAAGAGAAAGTTGCATCGATAAAGGTTGTTTGCTTGCTGACCTATATCTTTAGTAATTGATGCAAACCTCATTTCTCTTGTCGGCCAATAACAGCATTTTTGTGCGAGGTTTACCGCACGTATATAGTGACAATTTCAGCATTCATATAAATTAAATTAAAATTAAATTTAAATTAAATTAAAAATCTCATCATAATAATTAAATTACTTCTGATTTGAGTATGTCCACATTAAAGACTAGTTTACATTGTGAGCGACTAAAATGGTTTTCTATCTACCTACTGTTTATTACCAGGCATTTAAATTGTTTCGCATACTTTTAATTTGATTGATTGGTACACAGGCTAATAAACCAATGAGGCTAGTTTAGCTGGCAATAGGTTATAGCCTCTGTACCTCTTCAGCCATCTCTTTGTATGTTACAGGAAGAGTTCTAAAGGTTCAGATAGTAAAACAAAGTTACCAAAGCTAAGTTTGTTCAAAAAGAAGTCATAGCGTCCCTAACCAGTTCATCTGTTTCTTAACAGAACTTGGGTTATTTCACTCCTTAATCCGTCCAATCAAAACTTAAAAATTTTTTGTACTGTTTGAAGTTTATGCAATTTTTTTGCAGATTGTTTACATTTTTTTGCCTGTCATTATTTTTTACATATTTCATAGATATATAACACACTATGTTATCTATCCGTCCAATCCATGATATTTTCATTGAATTTATTCCCTCCCAAGTTTATCACAAGAATGTCAATAGCTTTTATGATTCCTGACACTTGAGATGAAGTGGACTATGCAAATATATGCAGGCTCCACTCTCGATTTGGTGCAAGCCCAAACACTGCTATTGCAGACATTTTGTGTTGCAATGCCTAGAATGCATGTCGTAAGTTTCTTGCCTGTCATTTTTTAGCAAAGTTGAGTTTTTTTATTTTGTTGGTTGTTCAAGTTTTTTATGAACCAGCAAGGATTTGACTTATAACCAAATAAATATAATAATAAATAATATAATAACAAATAATATAAACAAATAAATGAGATATGTCAATATTTGTATCACTGTTCAAAAGGCGTGGTTTGGCCTTTTAATAATAACTTTACAGCTAGATTAATTTCACTGAGTTATTATAGCCTGTGTTCATCAGGTTGTGTTAACGAAAAAAACTCAAAAATCTTTGACTGAGATTCTCTCCTTTGATGTTCTTCAAAAAAACTTTTTTTAGGCATCTGGAGCAGTTCAATGCGAAATCTCGTTGGCTGTCTATTCTACTTATATTTTACTTTAAATAGTATTTGTAAGCCATTGATGAATTGTCAAAGGTTAAAGGTTAACTTTGTCAAAGGTTGACTCGCAACAAAATTCACATTACAGTTATTTGGTATCAAAAGATTCACCATGTCTTACTCTGTTGTGTTGTAGGTGCAAAAGATGTAGAAATGTGATTACAAGCTTTTAAAAGCTCAAAAATGAACAGTTAATCAACGCCTTCTCGAAACCAACGTAGATTAGAATAAAAAGTTACAGTACAAGTTAAAAAACTGTTAAAATGGAGTGAAGGAATGCATTGCGGAAAATTCTGACTTTTATTGATCACCAGTTCAAAAGCAGCACATTCTGATTGATATTATTTCTGTTTATACCAATTATATTTTCAGTTAAGGATAACTTCACTATGCAATAAGCACTATGCAGTATGCTATATTTACTATTAACTATGCAATATGCCCTATGTACTATACAACATGGAATTTCACAATGTGAAATATGCACTATGTTCTATTATTTGATATGCTATAAACACTGCATGCAAAAAGTGTAAAATGTTTGCTTACACAAAATTAAAACCTGTAAACCGCAAGGTAAATAAATCATAATTTAAGCAGTTGTATTACTTAGCACAAGCTGGTTTATCTTTAAATAAAAAGGAAAGTTCTAGCATTAAGTTCATGTTTCTGATACTTTGCTATTTTAATTTAGCACTCTATTTTTTCATACCAATTTTTTAGTTTTTTCACCCCATCCGCCGTTTACTTAAGCAAGCTATGATATGGTTTCCTACAGAATCATTCGGAGTGAAGTGTAAAAACTGGGAGAATGTTATGCCATTTTCCTTCCTCCAGCTTTAGAGAGTGAGAGCAGCTGTTCCATTGGTTGATGGCATGGTTGCTTGTGCTGTTAGGCCCGATCAACACATGGCCGATAATAGCGTCACTCGTGTTATAACGTCTTCTCTCTGTAACTAAGAGACAACGAAAAGCATGATGACTACGTGTGACTACTTCCAAACAGTTTGTAATCAACTCTAACCATAGACATGAGCCTAACCACTGAGAGCTGACAAGTGTGATTATTTGTATGAGTGCCATTATAGCGTGAGTAACAGTGGGCACCTGCAAGGGCTTGCCAAACACTTCAAGATTTTATGAGCTTGTGAAAGTATATGACAGCCAGCAAAAGTATGTGATAGCCTCTAATAGAGATTGTGAAGAACTGTGATGGGCTATAAATGACCGTGAAATAGAGTAGGAATGACTGGGTCGGCGTATGAGAGCCGAAGAGAAAAAGAGAGAAGTTGTGAGTGACAGAAAAAGACTTTGGAGAGGTTAGCGATTAAGAGAGACTTGGGAGCTGTGGGTAGTCACAAGTGGCAGTGAGAAACCACGGGTGACAATAAGAGACCACAAGTGACTGCGAGAGATCACTAGTAAGTGAGGAACTGTCAGAAGACACCAATGACTGTGACAGACCAGTAGTATTATGGGAGATGGTGTCAGAAGATGGTGTCTCTTACAATCATTGATGGTCAGAGACCACCAATGATTGTAAGAGACCACCAATGATGGTCAGAGACCACCAATGATTGTAAGAGACTGTAAAAGATGGTGAGAGGCCGCAGTGACACAAAGAGATTCCGAATGAATGTGAGAGAATGTCAAAGGCTACAGTAACTGTGAGAAACCTTGAGCGTCATGAGGTACGATGACGGGCTGTGATAAATTCTGGTATTCCATGATAACATGTACAGCTCCATGCAGTTAGGTAAGAGTTG
The DNA here is from genome assembly GCF_963576615.1 of Watersipora subatra. Lineage (NCBI taxonomy): Eukaryota > Metazoa > Bryozoa > Gymnolaemata > Cheilostomatida > Watersiporidae > Watersipora > Watersipora subatra. Next base: position 10,513,142 of record NC_088710.1, on the reverse strand, counting down.
ATGATAACTAGTGAAGGGGCAGAACTAAAATGAACACATGAGAGTTGCATGAGAAGTGAATTTGGACTCTCAAAGAATCCTTTGTTATAATAACTTCTTGATGTCAGGAGAGCAGCCATGACTTGGTAGGCAGCTGTCCTGCAAGCTAAAGGTTAGGGTTGAATTCCAAAAGAGGCCAATTGTGGTGACGTGAATGACATTCAGCATAGCTTTCCAACAACTGGGCATGTCTACAGTCATTGAAACTCCCTTGCCACGGGACTCAAAACATGCGCAGCCAAAATCACAGATCCATAGTTTGTACAACAATGTCGTAAAAACATACACAGTCTCTGCTTGCAGGAAGATAAACAAACATCCTACTCAACCTTCGAGAGATTGCTCGCGCTTTTCACAATATTTTATCAAATGCAAAATGAACAGCTTGTGTGCCACTCTCTTCTGACAAATTTAAACTCTTTTCCAGCTGGAGCAGCATTTTTTTAACATAATCCTCGCTGTCAAGCTTGGCAAAAAACCATTGGCATTAGGTAGAATCTTGTACAGCCTCTATTTATATATATCAGTGTTTGTCTTTTTATTAAACCCTGTGCCTAGTTGAAACAATTACAATGTAGCAATTGCATTCATTGAGCAAATAGTCATTACATTGGTTAAGATACTCACACTTGATACGCTTGCTCGGGTTAATAACTAGCACTGCTGACCGTTACGTGTAATGGTTGTTAAGCTGGTCCAAAACACGGGTATTGTATTAGTAAAAATCTAGCTGTTCAGGTAAGTTACTCAAATTCATTAGGTAATATTCTATTACCCGTGCAATGCTAGGGATTTGGCTAGTATATTCATAAATCTCAGTGTTTGTCTGTCTGTCTGTCTGTCTGTCTGTCTGTCCATCCGTCCAATTATAAAGATAAAGTTTTAGGATTGAAAAATCTGCTGCAATCTAGATTTAAACTCAGAACTTCCAGTTCAACAGACAGGCATGTATTCAATACACTATGTTGTCTCACTGGCCATACTATAGTATAAATTGTGCACATTTTTATTACATCTGCCAATCTTTCATGGCTTCACGCTTACCACTTTAGCTTGCCAAAATGCCTGAAGCTATAACAGAAGAAAAATATGTGCCCATCTGTGAAAAAAAACTATTGCAAGACTATTGTAATCAGTATAGAGCTGATACAGTATGAATTACACAGAAATAAACACAGTACACAGAAATAAACAAACACTTTAATTTAAAATGTTACATGTTTTATATGAAGACTAAACGTAAATTTTCTTTGCAAAAGACTTTTTTATTAGCCGTGCAACGTCAGGCATTCACCTAGTACCATCATTAAGTTACAACTATCGTAGCGACTCAAAATTATTGCACAGGTCTTACATGTACATGTAAATGATAATTCATTATGTCTTAAACAAACACATCTTTTGCCAAAATATATTTTTACCTGTAAAGTTGATAAAATGATCATCGAATATGTTCGAGGTCATATTAAAGAGAAAAACCTCATTCCATGTGGGCGTGTCTCCTGCCTGTAAAGCTGTGATCTTTGTTTCAACTGGTTGTTGAATGCTGGTGTGATAGAGTTCTACTTTTACCTGATAGTCTACAATCACAGGCTCTTTGAATTTATTTATTATAATAAACACTTGTTACTGATTCTGATTCGTTACCTCACTCCTTGTACTGGCAAAAGGGTAACAGCTAAAAGTACTAGCGAATAAAACAAAAAACAGCAACTTATTAGACAGAGTAATGATTGTTTTCCAGTTTAGGAAAGGGTAATTTGTGTTTTTGGAAAACCGTAAACATTTTTATGAAATAAACTGCTGGCTTATCATAGATTTGTTTGTTAGTTGCTGATAAGAAATGGTGAATAATTGCGTAACAGGTTCTCAACTCATTTCAACTTACGTGATAGGAACAAATTGCATACAACATCTAAGAATTATTTTGAGAATATCATTGCTGGCTGCTTTAACAATTTTCCACCTAATATCTGCTTCTTTAGCAGAGAAAGGTACAGTAAACACTATACAGTTACCACTCATTTTATTTTAGTGGCTACCGATTGCCCTTTTTCTTTTTTTTTTCTTTTATGATTCTTGTTTGGTCCAATATAGAAAACATTTTTTCTTGAAATGAAATTTCTGCCAATAAAGAAATATAAATATATGCATTGGCGACTTAATTGGGAACTCAAAAACTAACCAATAAAACACAGGTTGGGTAGTCACTGCACTCACCAGGCCTGAAAGGAAGAGAATCTACTTTTGGTAGTTGTATAGCCTTATGCACCACAACCTTTAATCTGTTGGGAATGGGCTGGTGGCGTACGAGCACCATTAGCTGTCCAAGCTCCTGATCTAACAGTTTTTCTAAAGTAGACCTCTGCAAGCAAATCAAACTGAATATAGATACGACGTGAAGCGCGACTTTGTGCTGGCTTATTTTTCAACCAGTCATATTCTCATGTCTGTATTAGAAAACAAATTGTTGGAAAATTGTCCAACTATAAACAGAGAAATCATTTAATATTTTAAAAGAGAATGGTTTTAAACACAGCTTTTTCAAACATTGTTATATCTATGGCTTTAAAGTATACAACTTTTTTATTTACTACTAATAGTTTTCCATATATTGTTTTAATTTGTCATATATATTTATTTATAAGTTTATAAAAATGTAAATCACGGTGCAAGTTGTATAAATAAAAGAATTTTAATAATTGAAGCAGCCAATTGCTTGATGAAAACTACTTCGGAAGGTTTTACATTTTTAGCCAGGTGAAAATTTAGCTCTCAAGAGAGAGAGGAATGAAAAGATACAAGTTTTGAACTTCATTCAAATTTTTTTAGTAGCAAATCAAAATAATGATAAACATTACTCTAAGCTCATAGTTCCAGATCAATGGTTACCTAGAAATTGACAAACATAAATTAGTTTTAAAAAAGTCTTTGAAACACTAAATAAAATTAAATAGATAAAAATTCAATCTAATTCTGGCCACGTATGATGCTGAGGAGAGCCTTATTGTTTGAGAACAGAAGACACCATAGGGTTGCCCAAAGTAGTTTATATATTTTAAAAAGCAAACAAGAAAATTTTTTTAAATATTTTATTAGATTTTTCATCTAATTTTTTCATTATATGTTTCTGTCTTCATTATATTTCTATTCCTGCAATGTATTTGAATCTAGTATGGCTTTTATCTTTTTTGAAATACCCCAAATAGCTAGTCAGGAAACTCATCCTATATAAAAATTTTAAATTGACTTTTTAATTTTGTTTTATTCATGTTTATTGTTATTCTTTTTTAATGAGAAGTTAAATAAAAAATGCTATAAAAGGTAGCCAGCCTTTTATTACTGTTTTGCAGCCAAAAACAGAGTTATTGCTTATAGCTCAGTATTACATAGAGTATTACATAGAGTATTACATAGAGTATTACATAGAGTATTACATAGAGTATTATATAGAGCACATTTATTTGTTCTACCTTTACTTGTATTACATAGAGTATTACATAGAGTATTACGCAGAGTATTACGTTGAGTATTACATAGAGTATTACGTAGAGTATTACGTAGACTATTACATAGAGTATTACGCAGAGTATTACATAGAGCAAATTTATTTGTTCTACCTTTACTTGTATTACATAGAGTATTACATAGAGTATTACGCAGAGTATTACACTGAGTATTACATAGAGTATTATGTAGAGTATTACGTAGACTATTACGTAGAGTATTACATAGAGTATTACATAGAGTATTACATAGAGTATTACATAGAGCAAATTTATTTGTTCTACCTTTACTTTGCAATTTGTTGAGTAATATTTTTGTGGTAAGACGACAGATCACATAAATAATCACATTATCACAGAAGATCACATGAATAATCACATGATCACAGAAAATCACATAAATAATCACATGATCACAGAAGATCACATGAGTAATCACATGATCACAGAAGATCACATGAATTATCACATGATCACAGAAGATCACATGAATAATCGCATGATCACAGAAGATCACATGAATAATCACATGATCACATGAATAATCACATGATCACAGAAGATCACATGAATAATCACATGATCACAGAAGATCACATGAATAATCGCATGATCACAGAAGATCACATGAATAATCGCATGATCACAGAAGATCACATGAATAATCGCATGATCACAGAAGATCACATGAATAATCCCATGATCACAGAAGATCACATGAATAATCACATGATCACAGAAGATCACATGAATAATCACATGATCACAGAAGATCACATGAATAATCCCATGATCACAGAAGATCACATGAATAATCCCATGATCACAGAAGATCACATGAATAATCGCATGATCACAGAAGATCACATGAATAATCGCATGATCACAGAAGATCACATGAATAATCGCATGATCACAGAAGATCACATGAATAAACTTGCTTTTTTATTTTTTAATCCTGTCATCAAAGGAAATTTCAGGTGCAAAGTTTTTCCAAACTCCAATTGAATGGAAGCCAAGGTGAAAAACAGCTCCCCGACTCTCTTGTTGCTAGGGCTTTTGTTGACTGTCAACAGGAAATGACTAGTCTGTAGGTCGGAGCTCATCACTTGGTCAAAATAGAAGCATTCATTGAATTCTGCACTTAACGAGGGAACGACTCTCGTCAGCTGTTTCTGGTGAGAGCACGGCCGCAGGACTGCTTGTACATAAATGTGATCTTCATCGCTCAGGTGCTGGTCAAGGTTGTTGATGCCAAATATTGTCATCGTCAGCGAAGCATTCTTGTCATTATATAGTATTGAGAGAAAGATCTCAATGGGCAAGGTTTCTCCCGTGTGTGTTTCAGTTAGTTCATTCACAAGTTTCAGACCGCAAACTGACATCACTTCCTGTTTCGAGGCAAAGTGTTGAGGATTTGCTAAATAAATAGAAGACGGTTTTTTCTTTCGACTCAAAGATGCTGTCAAAGAAGTAGGTTTCATGGCACCACTTATGATACTGCCTGTCGACTTGAACTTTTTGATTATGTTAGGTTTGTACCCCGATGGGCTATGCGTGGGCGACAAACTTTGGCTGTCCGAATGATTGGGTATCTGTATGTGGGTGAGAGATTGCGTTTTCATCAGTTCCTGTTGATCTTGAGCAACTGAAAATAATCAAAAACTATCATGTGCGGATTTGTAAAAAATGAATGTTCTATCTTTATAGTCCTTTAATATTCCACATAAATTTAGCTTAAAATGTTTGCTAGGGAATTCTCTGTAAATACAGTTTAGTAAGTTATTTATCTGAGCTGCAACTCATACCATTACAAAGGAATGTTTAAAAGAACTAGTGACAACCAAAGTAGAGCTACTTTTTATTGGTAATCATTAAAAAAGGATGTTTTTCGTTACAAGCCAAAAAAATGGAAAAAATATGTGAGTAATCTTCAGGTACTAGCTAGTGGCTAATAGTAGCCTCCTCCAATGTTCAAATCAAGGCTTTTAAAATGGCTGCCAGTAATGGGAGGCAGCGTCTCACACCCGATAGCTTAGCTAAAGAGCAATGAAGTAACAACTGATAACGCTATTCAGCTAGCTCTTTAATTAAGATTCATAACTCATTGTTTGTAGCAGGAAAGCAAAGAAAAGATATGCATTGAGTAATCGCCAATGTTTTTATCATCACCCAAATATGCAGTAGTGATGCTTAAATATTGCTTGATAGTGGATAGAGTGTTTAGATGACAATTGTGTATGTAGCATACAGTTTTCAAGGTTTAACATGAAAATTTTTATTGATTCTTTATAGTGGCCAGTAACTTTTCAGTGAATGGTAAACTCACCTTCCACATCAATGGTGTCTGCGCTTCTGAATTTTTTGGCAGCTGGATTCAATCTCTTGTCTAGAGGGGCTTGCGTAGGCTGGGCAACAACCAGCATTTTTCCTGAACACCATAAATGTTATAACTGAATGAGAACGCTTTAAACACAAATGTGTTGGTTGGAGAGACTATTTTGGTTTTAGTTTCTGTAAATCTTTTGCTAGCCTAAACGAAGACAATGCTATTGGAGTCAATGTTAACTTCATAGTTACATCATGTTGTTGGTCCTGTAAAAACTAAAGCAAAATATTATGAAACAACCAAGTTATGACTTCTTATTACCCAATTCTATTAGCATGTCCATATGCCTGTAAGAACTCTCCACCACTAACAAAACTAAATGTTAGCATTAGCTCTTACCGTTGCAAAGCACTGATCCAGCGCTTTTTCTTGCTGGGAACCCAAATTTCCTAAATCTTTGTGCTGGTTTCATATCCTTTATGTAAGACCTGTTCTGAACTCGTTCCTTAGCAGCTCTCAGATTTTGTGCCTGCCGATATCTGTAGATTATCACTGAGACAACGATGACTAACAATCCTGACAGAATTCCTGCTGTTGCTCCTATCAAAGCTGCCTCCATTTTTCTGTTAAAAGAAAACAGCTTAAAAGAATACTTACGTATATAAGTCACAAACGATGACACAAACGACTTGTTATAATAAACCCATGAACAGGCAATCTTAGAAAGTTCAGCGATCTCTAATTCCCCAAACTAAAGCCAATGACTTATGACCCAATTATCTTTATGAATAACTAGGTCGAGCTATAAGTTTACTGAGATGTTATTTATATTATCAATCGACTCCTCAGCTATACTATTAGATTACCAGCTTTTAAAACACGTCTGCTCAACTCACTCAATAATTTTTAATTTCTGTCTTCTCATTTTTTTCTTTATTTTGACATGTAATAAAAAACATCATGTTGATGATGATTTCCTATGCCATTAAAAAGTTTTACATATATACTGTAGTTTTTTAGTTAATTAATTAGCTAGTCATTGCTGTTCTTTTTCTTCTTTACTATGCAAGAATTCACAGTTATCTTTTGTCAATAACTTATTACTAAGAGCTTTTTCTTGTTTTTACCGTTATTTAGAATGAGTTCCTCAGGTACAGAGAAGCATACCGTTTACCACCCAACACAGCTATCATATTTGGATTTCTAATAGTGCCCTACAACCAGTCTTTAAAAAACTCACCTTAGTCTCCAGAAAACACCTGCTATCGCATGCCAGTGCTACAGCTATCATACTTGGATTTCTAATAGTGCCCTACAACCACTTTTAAAAGAACTCACCTTATCCTCCAGCGACTACCTGCTATCACATGCCAGTGCTTGTAGGTGACTTTAGTCAGGTTGATAGTTGATATCCTATGAGTAAATCAAAACAATACTGCAGAATACGCAATGCATCAGCGTTTACACCTGTTATATTTGCTCAAAGACTCTTATCGCAGCTACTTGACAAGATCAAAGAGTTGTTACCCCTTATCTTCATTCAATGTGGCGAAAGAGTTATTCTCCACGTCATAGCTTTATTTAACAAGTTTTTAAGCTTTTCACGAGACACTCAAGTCAGACAACCTGTAAGTGCTAAACAGAGAGAAAAGTTCTATATATAAGGTATTGAAAAAACACTGTTGCTATATCCCCATAGTTACTCTCAATAATTTAGAGCAATACATAACAGCAGTTGCATTTTAGGCATCATTTGTGACCTTTCATGTGACTTTCATTAAATAAGTTAATGAAACACTTTGCAATGATTTTTTGTGGAATAGGAAACAGATAAACTTCTTTTTTTAAGTCTAAACAAGTATTTCTCTAACTATGAATATGTATATGCAACCTAAAATGCCCACCTACTCCTTTATGCTAAAGTAAACACGCAGCAAGAGAATTATTATTTTGATTGTTTCACTTAGAGAAATGTTAATGTGTGGTAAAATGAATTGAAAATTAATAGTTATTTTACTATATTACACTACAGTAAAATGTATTACATATTTTTATTTTTTATCCTATATTGCATCATTTTAAGCTACATTTTATGTTATAATTATTATTTTTTTATGTTATGTTATATTGTGCCATACAGCATATTATATCATCTTGCATTACATTGTTTCAAGTAATATTATTTGATATTGTCTAAGTTACATGTATGTCATATTAAATTGTATAATAGAAAATTATGTTGAATTAAATTTTATTATATTGTGTTATATTATATTAATTTATAGATTATATATTATATTATACTTGAATGTATATTTTTTTCTTTCTATTCAATTGTACATGAAAACATTTTTACAGACGAAATTGCTTCAATATGAGGAATAAATTGGTTTTGAGTTCATTAATGAATTTTTTAAAATTGAAACACACTAAAAAATGTTGAGATACCAGTAAAGTTGTTGAAAATAGAAACTATCTTTCCATCACAATCCCGTTTAAAAAACAAACATAAGGTAATAATGTTATTTATTGCACATCATCTTCAACCATTATTATGGAATGCTTGGATGGCGACAGTCACATCAAAATTTCAATCCCGCGCCTGCCAATCTAGATACTAAACTTCAATAATTATTGCCCCATAAATGTATTTTGCAATGTGTTACTCAAATCTATCAGTGTTACCAAACATACCCATGTGAGAGCTATTTCGGCCATGCTGTATGAGTGGACAACTCCTTCTGAGAGGAACAGCATGGTATTGATTCGGAGTTATGTTAAAGGAGTAGACAACTCCCTCTGAGAAGAATAACACAGCATTTATTTTGAGTTATGATGTAGGAGTGAATAACTCCTCCTGAGAGAAACAAAACTGTATTCATGCTCTAAAACAACTTGGTTGTAAAAGAGAGCTTCAATGTAAAAGCTTTTGATTCAATTAATAATTTAAATGGCTAACATTACTACTTTGCTACAAAAAAGGGTACAGGGTATAAGTTACAGCATGATCTATCTGTCAACTGTCTCATCACCTATTAGTAATATAACATTGCCTGCAAACTTTGCCGTATGTCTAAACTTTGGCTAAAAAGTTGAAACACAAAGAATACATTTTTATAAGTCTAACCATAACCATCTGCTCTGAGAGTTAAACAACTCAACTCTACTTTAGCTATATGCATATATAGTTAATTTTGTTTTTGACCTAATAATAATCTGAGACAATGTCATTGCTCTCTGGCTATGTAGTCAACAAATCAGAAACATCAAGCGTATCATAGCTTATCAAGTATGTTAATTTATCGTCTTCATCTTTTATAAGAATTCAATACTAAAGCTAAATGTCACCTACTTATAGGGAAAAAATAAAAGGTGAGCAGCTCTTTTACAAGTGAGTGACATGTTACTTATGATTTAGTGAGGTAGCAGGCAGCAACTGAAATTTTCAAATTCAACTAAAAATAGGAATTGACCTAATAATAAATTTAAAGAGTCTTTTATAAAAGTTCTTTTCGAATTATTTTATCAGCTCTTTTCAAGCAGTTTTAATTTATCACTAGTCTTATTCTTTTTAGGGAGTTGTTTTCTCTCATATGCTTTTTGCTATTGGTGGCACTAACACGAATGTCCATGACTCTTGACACTACTACAACTACAGAGTTAATCATTATACTGTAACAGGGTTAGATACTCTATTTTTCTTTGATGTGACTGTGCAATGCATCAAGATATATATCTAGTTTATCACTACATTATGGTATGTAATGTCAAGGTCATAATAAAAGTGGCTTATTTATATGATAGGCTTGCTTGTTTTTTTCTGCAAAACTAACAAAAATTCTGTAAAATAAAACATATATAAATAGATACATGTATATACGGTATATATATACAGTATATGTATATATAAAGTGTATATACGTATATACATAACTGTCTGTACCGCTACTCTCCACAAGACAGTCAAGCAATAAACACACCCAGTGTTAACCGCCAGTATATATATATTTGAGCAATATACATTACATATATGTATATAAATATACATGCTTGTCACTGTACAACAAATGAGCATGCATGCAGAGAGCGGGGCCGCTGTACGACTCTGCTGGAACAATCGCGATGGTCTTCTTTATATATCGAGACTTTACAATAGGCATCGTCCCTTTTCTTTTGTTTTTTTGCTTCTCAGTCTGCCGAGCCGGCTCACCGGCGACTGAGCCCCCTTCTATAATAGGGAGGCTCGGTCTGGCTATGCTGGTGATTGAGAGGTTTGTCTTACCTGATCTGGTCCTGGTGCTCTGTCGTAACACTCTCTCCTTCTTTCAGTGGAGGCCCTGGGAGATGTCTACTCAGCGCTGGGAGACAAAAGTAGCTGTGACCAAAGCTAGTGTTCTCTGGCTCCAAACTACAGCTTCGGTACCTCAGTCTCAGCAAAACCTTTATCTGCTTTTTATAGGTGCCAAGCTCGTACCAGCTGGCATGTCCAGATGGCCATCTTCTGCCAGTGGCAACTGTCAGTATATAATTGTCGGGCTCCCTCCTCGTGACTGCTGTAAGGAGTCTCATTGGTGGTTGGCGCACCAAGAAGGCAAACTTATCTCTCCATCTAATTTTCCATCTGGGTTGTGGGTCCAACAATTTGGCCTTCCTCTGGCTGCTTCGACAGAGGTGTCTTTTTGCAGATCGGTGCAGACCTCTTCCTCAAGAGTGGGCTGTCAGCTCTGGACCCGGCAGACCCTGGCGGGCTTAGTTGATCTATGGCAGCCCTGGTACTTTGCATCGGCCTTCGGTTTCGGCACCATCTTTGTCAACTTTGTGGCAACCTACTGGGCCTCCGATTGTTTAGGGGGCAGTCAGCCATAGTCAGGGTCGGGTTGCAAGGTAGCATCTCCAAATAGGTTGGCCATAATCGACCAGGTATACTACTCCGGTGTTCTGGTGTGCTTTTTGATGAGTCATGATCTAATCCCTTAGCTCATGCTGATATTGATAGAGGCAGACGTAAGCAGCAGAACGCTGCACTATGTGCTGCCAGATCCTACGTGTGCTCGTAATTACTCCACACAGACCACACATGCCAGGCCTCTCCAGTGCATCTTCCACCCGCTCCCAAGTGCCGTCGCTGATGTATCACATCGTGTAGAAGACTCCTTTCTTAGGCTCTGTCCGTAGCGTGGCCAGCTTTACTCTTAACTCTGTAGAGGTGGTTGCGTAATGGCCGGTGGCCGAAAAGACTCGGTCTGTGTTACAAACAGAATCTGAGCCAGCTCAGGCAACTCGGCCTTTTCTACCTCTTCCACCCGAGTCGAGATGCTCATGGATCTCCAAAGGTGCCTCAGTCAAGGGGGTTCTCGACATCATTTTAAAAGGCACTATGCATACCGGTATAATTTGGCCGATGGCTGTGAGAGTGTCGACCAGGTGGGCCTATACTCGACTGCCTTTGCCGGTAGCAGATTTGCTCGAGAAGGCAGCCTGACCAAAACACTCCTCCGGATTGTCCGGGAGCCTGGCTGCATCATCAGAGATAGCGGGGCCCATGCTCTGATGCACGAATGCAGACTCTTCATCTGAACTCAGCAAGCCAGCCAACACCTCTCCCTTTCTTGTTTCTACAGACTCCAACAAGTTTGGCATATCTGCTAAAGAATGGAGTGTCTCTCCTGAATCAGCCAAAGCTGTATCGACAGGATTCCTTGGAGTAAGATCACTAGTGGTAGCTGCAGTAGTTATGCTGCTGTGCCTTCATGAGAAAACTAGTTTGCAGGAAGGTGCAGAAACAAAAGGCCTTGTTTTACTCATCTCCCAGCCCCCCCCCCCCCCTCCTTCTCACTCTGGCCCCTGTATCACTACGCATGTGGCTTTGCCATAGATATATATACCTAGATTGGCCAATAATAGCTAGTCCCATTGGTGGCCTTGTCAGACTTAAATGCCATGACGCAACGTACTCATATTGTACCTTACGCTTGACTGACCGCAAGATTCATCATTAGTTTACATTGGCTGAAGCTGAGAAGAGTGTGTCAGCTGCTACTAAGGTGAGTTTTTTACTACTTTTAATATCAAAGATAGGCTTGGAACTCCTAAATATCAGCTGTAAGGCTTTATAGTAAAAACTAGAACAGTTTTCATACCAATAGTGGACATATTTTTCCCATATTTGACACTTTGAAAAAATTATTGAAGACAATCAAATCAGCAGACATCATTGTTTGTAAAGTTACTATCAACTTCAACTTGTTTGATTCATTAACTGATTGACTCTCTCTTGGAAGGTTTCTTTAACTTTGCCCAAGGAGCTGCTTGTGTAATACTGCTACTTTGTGATGCTTGAGTCATTAATTTGGATACCATCTTGCTATAAATCACTAAGTCAGAATGGAATTCATATTCATTGCTATTTTGGCAGCGATCTCACCATTATTCATCAAGCTCACAGTCATCTGAGAGGACTAGTAAGAATTGCTGCGTTGCTTTTGGATGTTCCAATTATCCAAGAAAATGCTCAGAGAAAAGCTTCCACAGGTAGGACAATATAACAAACATTCACCCTACTAATCGTTGGAAGAATTCATGAACATACTACATGAGCATGGCTTGGAGCATGGTTATCTTTGGCTATAATCAGGCTTAAAAGTTTCCATTATTTGACAAGGTTAATGCTACACTTCTCAAAGGCAAAAAGTCAATAATCCAATGAGCAAAAAACACCACTAATTGTATGTATCTTTTATTACTGGTTAAGTTTTCCTACTGCTGCTGATCGCAAGGATGTCTGGATTAAAGCAGTGAGACGAGAACAGTGGACCCCAAGTAAATCTTCTGTACTTTGTTCAGACCACTTCACTAGTGACAGCTACCAAGTATCACCTGGTATTGGGAAAAAAGCTAGATTGAAGGCCAATACCATACCAACATTAGAGTTTGTCTTTTAAGACTTTGATAAAATTCAAATTTATCAAAGACAACTGTTGTAATGAAGGATAACTTATATGTCCCTCTCTCGCAAATGCTAGCATTAGCTGCTATTGTATGTATTTAATTTTACATTTTAAATAATCACATTTCCTTGTATTATTTTTTGATTGTTGCTTTTTGAAAGCATGTGGTAAATTATGACAATAACCAACATCTTCTTTCTGTTACAATATCTTGTTTTGAGTGTTTTATTTGCATTTTTAGAGCATGGAAACCAAGCAATATATATTTAATTGTTCGATATATAAATAAATTGCACCAACATGCGAGTATATTAACATACGAGCTCAGTCTCGGAACGCGTTAAGCTCGTAAGTTGAAGTATGACTGTATAAGTTTTTAGCTTTTAAGAGCTTGTAATCACCTTCTCATATATTTCACACCTACAACACAACAGAGTAAGGCATGGTGAATCTTATGATACCAAATAACTGCAATGTGAATTTTGTTGCAAGTCAACCTTTAACTTGCTTATGCATATTGTACAAATAACTTGGTATTGTCCTTTCGTGACTGGATTCTTAGTGGTGGCAATTAGTGCTAGCCTGGCAAAGTTTTTCGCCAATCCAGCACTACTAAGCAACACTCTTGTCGCTTTCTCGCTGTGGTTGCAAACCTCAATCACCACAGGCGAAGACAAAGTCAAGCCACCCTGATTCTTAACTGTAATTAGGGAATTCGTTGCTTGGTTTACATCAACGTTGGTAACATCCATGATGCTAGTGATACAATCATTACACTTCAGCTTTGGTGACCTAGCCAGCTGTAAAATAATCATTCTGTATCATTTTTGACTTCAGACATACTTGCATACTCATCATATTTAGTCATGTTTAGTTCAGCATATTAGTCTATTTACCTAGCCAAGGTCTGGCTCTTTGAGTGGGCGGGCTATTTCCCCTCCCCTCTTCATTCCCCTTCTCTCTTTTTCCCTTCTAACTTATTCTTTGGAGAAGGGGAAAAGAGAGAATGGGGATAAGAGAGGGTTGCAAATAAAGCCATGATGGCTCATGATTTGTGTGCAACAATTCATAGCTTTTATAGTTTTAATCTATGGTGGTTATCAGATATTATCACAGAATTGCTTTAGTTTACTGGATTATGTATACAAGAAGGTTTTTATGTGAAAATAAATGTAATTTTGTTACCTTCTTCCCATTAGATTCATTGTAAACAGGAGTGCAGTCAAGCGTGAGGTACAATACAGTGACGTTGCGTCATGCTATTTAGGTCTGACAGGCTTTTTTCCTATTGGCCAATCTAGGTATATATATCTATGGGCTTTCCTGATTGGCTGTCACCATCAATCGCCACTCCCACTCACCAAACCGGTTTGTTGGTTGTGTAAACCGGGCCAGCCAAGGGTTATGCCGAGTGGCACCAGAAGCCTTTTTTCTCTTGACTGAGAAACCAGACTGACGAGGGACTCATAGGTCAGGCTGGTTTCCCTGAAATTTTGTGTTTTTGCTGCACCTCACTCCTTTGGAGCTTTTGTAGCCGGCCTTCTAGTCATTTGCTAAAGGCAAGAGAGGTGTAAGCCTCTGTCCTTTGCCTTTTCAGCTCAAACGCAGTTTGCTCCAAATGCCTCCTGGTCTTTGCCTCTTTCATGTTAGGCCTTCTCTAGGGCTCCATAGTGACAGGTGCCTGTCCGAGCCCTTCCGGACAAGCATGGAAAGGCTTCAGCTAGCTCTTGCTTTGCACCGAGGACTGGCCCTGTCTCTCTCTCAAGCAGGTGTGGTTTGGCCAGGCCCTTACAACCCAGAGAGGCTCCACAAACTTAGACTAAAATTTAGGGTCCTTTCCTCATCTCCTCCTTTTATTTAGGAGTGAGACCCAGTCTCCTGGTGCATATAGCAGAGGCCCTTCTTGATCTTCCTGTCGGTTTCAACCTGTTCATCTCGGAGAATCGCATGCCCCTTTTCCAGCTTCTTCAACATCTCCACCACATATTTGCCCAAATATTGGGCCTTGGGGGTAGTGGGTTAAATTCCAGCTGGTCAGGTAGCCGCAAGTGTTATTTGAGCATCAGCAGGTAGGTCATCTCTAGTGGCTGATTGCGGTGTGGGGCGATTTGCTCTTATCATCTGAGAAAGTAACCTGTCCCACTTATCCTGACTCTGGGTTAGCAGCAGTGCTTGCAGGGAGTTGCCCAGCTGTCTATTGTTGCACTCAACGACACTGTTGGCTTGAGGGGATAGGGTGTAGTATGAGTCTTCTTCACAGAATCAACACAGCTCGGTCACTAGCTGACTTAACTGTGCACCCTGGTTGGTGAAGATCTGCTCCGATAAACCCATGTAGCAAAACATCCGTTCATCCAATGCCCTTGCAGCCACTCGAGCCATGGTCTCCGGGAGGAATAGGGCATTCTGCTACCTCATAAAGTGAGTACAAAGATCAACTTGTTCTCTATCAGAGTTGCCGGCATTGGTCTCACCAGGTCCACAGCTACCTTCTGCCAAAGTTGCCCGGTATAAAGTCTATGCTTAGTCTAGTCCATGCTTTGCGGCCTAGCCAACTTCACCACTTTTGAGCAGTCTTCTCACTGTTGCTGTTATTCTTGGCCAGTACCAGATCAGTTACAGCTACCTGATCATCCTACCCAACCCAGAATAGGCAAGGGTATGAGTCAGCCAGATGGTCGTTTCCCTGATGGCTGATGGGCAGACCGAGCAAAACCATGGCTTGCCATAGGGGTAATTCTGGGCCTCCAGTACCCCATCGGATCGTAGCCTGAGGAACAGACAAATTTTATGCAGCTGTCGGAATTGTTGACCTCTGAGATACAGCTGCTCCCAAGCCAGATCCTCACCCTGCTCAATGGCGTGGCACATAGTGGCTATCAGTCCTCAGCTCGTGGCTTGCATCTGAGCCAGCTCCCTTATTGTATCTTTATGAGTCTTCACGTGTGCTGTGGCACAGAGTCCTAGGGTAGCCTCGGTCAGTCCTGGGCTGGCTCCATCGGCTGTAGTAGCAGCGAATGGGTTCATGTGACCAACTGTCTTGTGTGTGTTTTTGTTGACTCCGTGCACAGTGAATGGGCTTCCCTTGGGTCCTTCCGGCAAATGCTTGCCTTCCAATGCAAGCTCACTGTGAGTTGGTCCTCTGTCTCTCAGCTTAATGAGCTCACATTGCCAACAGTCTTTGCAAGTCTGCCGGCTGAGCCCATCAGAGTTCTCTTGACGGAGACCAGCTCTGTGCTCCAGTGTGTACGGTCAGGATATCCAACCATCCGGCCATTTGGTTAGAGGGTTCCTTCCATTGACACAGCCACTGCAGAAAGGCATGATCGGTACGCAGGAGGAGCTGTGTGCCGTATAGGTATATCTGAAAGTGTTTTACGGCCTTTACAACAGCGAGCAGTTTCTCCAGGTCATGCAGTAGCTTCCCTCAGCAGGTGTCAGTGTTTTGCTAAAAACAGCTATCACTCTCTCGACCCCCCATTCTGTACTTAGAAGACCACTGCACCTTTGCAGCCACTGTCATCTGTATCTAAAACATTGACCGGCTTGGGTCTGAGTAGCCCAGTACAGTGGTCAAGGAGAGATGTCCCTTTAGCTCGTCAAAGGCTGTTTGGTCTGCCTTGTTCCATGTCTACTCTTCCCCCACTCATCAGTTGGTGTAGAGGCCATGCTATGGTGGCAAAGTTAGAAATATATTGCTGGTATTACCCTACCATTTCTAGGAAGCCTTGCAGCTTTCAGAGTTTCTTGGGGGTTGGCCATTGACAGACCGCCTGGGTCTTCTTCGAGTTGGTAGCTACTCTTTCTATGCTCACCACGTGGCCCATATACTAGACCTGTGATTGGAGGAGATCACACTTTGAGGGCTTCAACTTGCACCGACTCCTTTCAGGGGCTGGAGCACCTCCTCCAATTGTTGGCAGTGAGTGTCAAAGTTGGAGGCGATGACTATGATGTCATTTAGGTAGAGCAGTAGCGTCAATCAATGCAAGCCATGCAGTACTCGCTCTATCGACCTCTAAAAAGTGGCCAGTGCTGAGCTAAGACCAAAGACTCTCTGTTAGAGCTAAGACTTCTTCTGTGTATCAGTGTCCAAGGGTATTTGCCAGTAGCCATTGACCAAGTCCAGTGCACTAAAGTACCTGCTGCCGGACAACGCATCAAGGTTGTCATCAATCCAGGGAAGGGAGTAGGCATCTTGCTTGATGACTGCATTTAGTCAACGGTAACCGACCCAGAAACATTACTTGCCATCCTTTTTCATGACGAGTATGTTCCTGGCTTCTTCCATACAGGTGTCAACTTTGGCCACTTTTTTAAACTGGCTTATAAAGTTCTCGACATCTCCGGATTCCGAGTACTGAGGAGCCTTGAACTGGTGAGCTGGGCCTAATCCCAAAGTACTAATATCAGTTTTTTAATGACCTCTGCCAACCGGTCTGTCTTTCTTTCCGCGCTCCTTGAGCGTTTGTCATCCATATTACCTGTGAGAGAGCTGACCAAACTCAAGAGCCTGGTTGCTCGGGCAACCGAGTTCAGGGAAATCCCTTTTCACAGGTTACTCAAGTAAGTCCCCATCAACTGCTGAGAGACAATGATGCTGGTTCTAGCGCATGGCCCATCAGGGATCATGGATGACTCTCGTTCCTAGACTCATTCTTGCGGAGCTGAGATTTTGATCTCGCCACTGCCACCAGTGTAAAGGAAACTTCCCGTTCCTTCACATTCCACAAGCCAGTCATTCAGTCAAGCAATAAACACACCGAGTGTTAACCACTAGAATATGTATTTAAGCAATATAAATATATAAATAAACATGTATGCCCCTGTACAGTAAACGAGCATGCGTGCAGAGAGTGTGTGCGCAGTACGACTCTGCTGTATTGATCGTGATGATCTTCCTTGTATATCGAGACTTGACGACAGGCACTGCTTTTTTTCCTTTGCTCCTTCTCGATCTGCCAAGCAAGCTCACCGGCGACTGAGCCTCCTTCTATAATAAAGGGAGGGTTGGCCCGGCTATGCCGGTGATTGAAAGGTCGGTCTCGCCGGCTCTGGTTGCAGTCATCTGCCATACCACAGTGATATTTTCAAAATAATTGTTAGATATTGTATGCAATTAGTTTATATCACGTAAGTTGAAATGAGTAGATGGCCTGTAACTGTCATGTAAAAAATGAGAACGCAAACTTAATATAATTTTTATGCTAATGTTTTATGCTCACAGCCGGTTTAAAAGTTTTCAGTCCTTTCTTACAAATTTCTGACACACCCATCCATATATATATATATATATATATATATATATATATATATATATATATATATATATATATATATATATATATATATATAAATCTCAGTGTTTATCATTTGTTTGTTCCTCTGTCATTCGTATGTCCAGTTATAGCAATGAAGTTTTAAGAAAGAAAAATTCGGTTCGCACCGCACTTGAACTCGCAACCTTCAAGTCTGCAGACAGACATGCTAAACCACTATTACATTTCTAGCTAGCCGTAGTGATAAATTATTGTGAACATACCTATGTGCCGCCCAATCTTTAATGCCAATTTATTAATTTATTACCTCTGCAACGCTGGGCATTCAACTAGTCCTCATATAAGGCTGAGTTGTATAGTAAGTGAGAAATATGAGTAATAATGCTAGAACTTTAACTAAACATTAAAATTCATTTTACAGTAAGTCTTGAAATATAGTTATGAGATATGACAGTTTATAGAGAGTACAGTCTCCTTTCATGTATGCCAATAAATAGATTAGTAAATATTGCTGTATATATACATTTGCTATTGTGTGTGTGAACACTGGTTTTAGTATTTACATCTTTGTATTAGGACACGACTCAAGGAGTTTTCGATTTAACCAACATGGCGTTAGTACTTCATAATACAGTTATTGTATATAATGCATAGTATCCATCCTCTTAAGCTAAGTATCGACCAAAACAATACATGGTGGCAGCGGTGGAATAGATTTTTGTTATGGTTGAGACAGAGGAGGATGAACCCGTTGAGCCTGTAACTCCATCAATCGTTGTTCAGAACAATGATAGACATCTACCCAAAATAGACCTTCTTGCTTCATTAGTACTAGATGGTAACAGAGAGGCTAATTTTCGAGTTTTCAAAAGTAGGTGGGGCACATTTTTGGACTCACTAGACTCTCAAAGGAAGATGAAGAGTATCAGCAAGTGTTATTGTTATACACTGCTGAGCAAGATGCTACAAAAATGGTAGAATCATCTGCAGCATATGCCACCGATCAGAGTTGTGCATCAACACTTGACATTCTAGAACAATATTGTGTGAGGAGCAAAATGTCATTCACGAATGATACAACTTTAATGCAAGAAATCAACTGCTTTATGAATCATTTGATGTCTTTTATGCTGGCCTCAGAACATTAGCAAAAAGATGTGGTTATAATAATTTTAAAAGAGATAGTGGTAACAGTGAGACACTACTAGATGAAATGATTCGCGACATAATTGTGCTAGGAATTATGTCGCGAATCATTTCCTAAGAAAAGATGACCTAAGGAAAAGATTAATTTCACAAGGCACTGTATTAACCTTAGCTATTGCAGTTAGACTGTGTCGGAGCCAAAAAGTTACTTCTACAGCGATGAAGTCTATGGGGGCCAGTGTTAAATCAGTTGACGCTGTGCAGCATCCCAAAAAGCTTAAGCAAAAGAGCCACGGCCAAGCATACTTCCCAGCCTGCAACAGATAGAAGACAACATAACTCAAAAGCCAGCAGCTATAGCAAGAAGCAATGCACAATATGTGGCAGGGAGTCACATCCAAAACTGAAATACCCAGCACTATATTCTACTTGTAAAAAATGTCAAAAGACAGGGCATTAGGCAAAGTGTTGTCAGAGTAAAGCTACTCATGAAGTAACTGCTTCAACAAGTTGTCAAGACTACCTTTTCACTGGCGAACTCACAATAAATGAGGTGGCGACATGGAAAGCTGAGGTCAATGGAAATGGCTGCCAGACTACCTTCAAATTAGATAGGGGGAGGGGGGACAGATGAGACAGTTATTAGTCATTTGGAACCTTGGCTTAATAATGTCAATCTCTCAAAGCCAGCAATTGAGCTTCACGGTCCAGGCTAAAAACTAGTTGAACTTTTAGGTACCTTCGAGGCTGTACTTTCTTACAAGGGGAGAAAGCACACAGAGGTAGTTCACGCTGTTAAAGATTAACCAACTTACTTGCTTAGTAGGTCAGCTTGTCTAACACTATGCCTTGTTACTTGCCACAAAGATGAAAGCAAAATGGCTTCTCACAAAGATGATACTGTGGCTAAGTTTCCTAAGTGATTTACAGGTCTAGAGCTCTTGAAAAACTATACATATCAGATTTCATTGAACACTGATGCTAAGCCTACATGCATATACATACAAAAAAATATACCACACCCGCTGAGAGAGAGAAAGCCAAAGAACAACTCAACAGGATGGTAGACCAAAGAGTTATATTGCTAGTCACAGAGACTATATTGCTACGCTAGTAGCTAGAGTTATATTGAGAGTCACATATTGCTAGTCACCTACAGAGTGGTGTAGTGGTTTAGTGAATGTGCTTAAGCTTTCAGATGTTAGACTGTGCGTAGACCTAACAAGACTAAACAATGCAGTAAGAAGAGAGGTTCACTCTATGGCTACAGTAGATGAAAGTTTAAGTCAACTAGGAAACAGCAGAATATTTTTAATGCTTGACGCCAACAGCGGCTTTTGGCAGGTAAATTTTGAAAAGAGTCCAGGAAACTTACAACTTTCTCATCACCGTTTGGTAGATTTTGCTTTAAGCGTCTACCTTTTTGGCATATCTAATGATCCTGAGATATTCAAGAGAGCTATGAGCATGTTGATATCTGAGCGACCAGAAGTGTCTTGTCACATGGATGACATCCTCATTTATGGTGAAGACTTGGAAAGTCATGACAGAGCTTTGTACAGAGTGTTAGAAAAGCTGCAGAAGTCAGGAATCACTCTTAACCTCAGTAAGTGTCAGTTTAGAGCACCTACACTAAACTTCTTGGGTTATGTCATAGATGCTGAGAGAGTAAAACCAGATCCAGCTTAGGTACAGGCAATGAAAAACTTTCCTCCATCTGATAATAAAACTGAGCTAACAAGGTTGAATAAAATGCTAAACCAGGTGGCTAGATTCATTCAGCTGCTGGCTACTATAAAGGGAGCTACTGAAAGAACAGAGAGAATGGCTATGGGATAAACCAAAGGAGCCAGTTTTCAAGAAGATCAAGAGACCACTGATGTCAGCACAAACTAGCTAACAAACCCTAAGCTTGAGACTCTTATAGCAACTGATTCTAGCAATGAAGGGTTAGGAGCTACAATGTTCCGAATACAAGAAGATGGAACAAGAAAGCCTGTAACCTAAGCTTCCAAATCGGAGGGGAACTATGCAGTCATAAAAAAAGAAGCATTAAGAGTGGTCTGAACCTGGGAAAAATTTGATCAATATGTTGGAGTAATGATGTTCACAGTAGAGACAGATCATCGTCCTTTAGTCTCCTTTCTGATGAGTAAAGACTTGGATGAAGTTCCAGCTCAGATCCTAAGGATGCGTTTACGACTCATGAGATACGCTCCAGCGGTAGTGTATGTCCAAAGATGTCGGAACAATATAGCTGATGCACTCTCAAGGAAACCAACTGGGGTTCCGACACTCAAGGACTCATTATTGGTTGATGAGCTAGAAACTAGTACAGCCAGAATTTATGACTTACTTTCACAGAGCCAATTAGTACCAGAGATCCAGGAAGCACAAGAGAATGACGTTATCTGTCAACAAGTTACATATTATTGTAGAAAAGAATGGCCAGCCCACAAGTTTGATTTAAACTGAGTTATCTATCCCTGCTGAGATCAACAAAGCTATTTTTCATGTGTTGGAGGACTTCTATTATATGAGAACAGAATAGTGGTTACTACAGTTCTACAACTAAAGGTACTAGAGCAGATTCACCAGGCACACCAAGGCATTGTAAAATGCCAAGGATGTGCCAGGAGAGCTGTCTGATAGCCTTCTATGATGATCCAAATCAAAATCATGGTCCAACAGTGTGAACTATGCAAGAAGAACTCACCAACTTCTACTGAGCCACTCTGTCCTTCTACACTGCCTGACAGACCATGGCAGAGATTAGGGCAGATCTATTCCAGTTCCAAGATAAACACTATCTGTTGCTAGTAGACTTTTATAGCAGGAGGATTGAAGTTCAACAGCTCAGTTCATTAGGAACCAGGACGGGTATAGACCCCATGAAGTCCATCTTTAGTATTCATGGCATACCTGACCAGGTTCTCTCGGACAACGGACCTCAGTTCGCATCAAAAGAGTTTCAGGAATTTGCTACTTCGTAAAAATTTACAGGCGTAACCAGTTCCTCACCCTATCCCAAAGCTAATAGAAATTCAAAACATGTGATGGGCACTGTTAAGAGGTTGTGGGAGAAGAGCAATGACTACTTTTTGAGCCTAATCATATACCGGGCTACACCCCTGGAGAATGGTTATACACCATCTGAGCTACTTATGGTAAGGATGCTGCAAACTACATTGCTCAGCTTTCTAGGAACTATAATGCATAGACCTGTTCACAGAGCAGATATTCAAGAAAAAGAAAGTCACATCAACTCTAGGACTAAGAAGAACTATGATGAACAACACAGAGCGTTCCAGTTGCCTCCTCTGGACCCAGGAGCAAAAAGTGGTAGTGAGCGATATGGACCGGAAGGTGTGGTCATGCAGTCAGCAGGCCCATGTTCACTGGTTGTTCAGACTGACAAAAGTACTGTCAGGAGGAACAAGGGCGCTCTGGTAAAGATCAAAAACCAAGAAATGTCCGTGGTGGCCTGTGGAGCAGAGGGCGCAGGCCAATGTCAGGTCACTCTAGCTAGCTGCGTGTCATCACAGACAGCACCAGATACTCTGTGCGCAAAAGACACCAATCAATTTCAGGCCACTTCAGCCAGCCAGGTGTCTGCTGCAAAGAGGCGGATAGGCCAGCAAGGGCCACAAGATTACCAGTGAAGCTGAAGGACTATTACACCAACTTTTAGAGAAATGCTTTACCGACAAACGATACCTAGAGGACTATTTTCAATATGGACAATCAACTAGTTTAACTTCTAATCTAGTTCTAATCTAATGAGACGATCAATTTTAAATTAGAACTCCACCTTAGAGGGGGAGATGTTGTATATATACATCTGCTATTGTGTGTGTGTGTGTGCGCACTAGTTTTGGTATTTACACTGTTGTATGAGTACATGGCTCAAGGAGTTTTTGGTTTAACCAACATGGCGTTAGTACTTCATGAATAAAGCTATCGTGTAAAATCCAAAGCATCCATCCTCTTAAGATAAGTATCGACCAAAACAATACAAATATATTATAGGTGCCATGTACTAAACAATTATAGGATTTTAAGGAGTTGTCTTTTCTCAGATAGTTTTGCTAATTTCGTTCCTAAACTTGTTTTGATTGTTACGGGACGATAACTATTCAAAATAGCCCTAGCCGTAACGTTAAAGGATCTGCGAGCATGTCATATTAGTTCTTGGCGCCTAGTGAATCTTAATTTTTTCTACTTCAGAAACTTTTAATTGTTCGAGATTAACGCTCTCAGAGTGGCATTTTTACAATGCCTGGAATTCTCAATCGCTTGGAGATTGAGAATTTCAAGTCTTGGAAAGGAAAGCAAACGATTGGACCATTTGCTAGGTTCACGGCAATTATTGGACCAAATGGTTCTGGTAAGTATTAGGCCTACACATTAAATCTGAATAACACTTTACTCAACCAAAGATATGTGTAAATCGGTAACGTGTAGGTTGACGTGGTTTCTGTTTATTTCAATTCATTTTTAGCATAAATTTTGAGCATCAGTTGACAGCAATAGTCGCAAGCGATTAAGCGCGGCTCAAAATCGGCCCATCGTTACAATTCTGTTGCATTAGGTAACAGCATTTGAATGAGTAGTGCAACTTTATAGATAGAATGACAATAAGTTGCAGTAAAAAGTGGCGTAACATTTTTATTATATCATTTTAAGGATGTTGCGTAATAAAAATATGAAATTAATTGAAAACCTATAACTTTAAATGTTCAAACTGTAGCCCACCAACTCTTACGCAAGCTTTTTCCAAAGCGTTTGCATATGGAACTTGGAATATCATCACCAGTAAGAATATTTTAGGTTATTTGTAGCTAGGTGTATTACTTTCCAAGTTGTTTCATCGTCGCACAATAACTGGAAATAGCAATGAACTGCAACTCTAGCAGTGAATCTGATGATATTAATTGGTTCTAGCATTTTTTCTATCAAGTTATAGGAGCATCTGGTTTATACAATATGACTACAGAGATAATTGCCTCTAAGATATATGTTATGCATGCAAGTATAGCATAGTAAAATGATACAAACTGAGCACCTAAAAGTCAACAACAACCTTTTTAAATGTTAAAATAATCTTCAAATACAGATCTTTACTATTTTTGCTCTTCAAACATTAGACTTGGTTGTCCTGTTATCTGTGATAATCAATTATTTTAGGCAAATCAAATCTCATGGATGCTATCAGTTTTGTGTTGGGTGAAAGACCGTCCCATCTAAGAGTGAAGAAGTTAAGTGTAAGTAGAATCAGATCAAGATGGCATTAGACTTTGATATGAAACTCTAGATTATCTTTTGCTAGTGATAGATATAATCTTTTATCTATAATCTTTATAATAACTTGATATAATTTATGCTGTTTTAGGGCTTATCACAGGAGATTAGTTTGGAAATGTTTTACACGTTTCTGTGCGTGCTATTGGTTACAGTTTCTGTGGAAAATATATACATGTAACGGTGTTGTGTGTTCGCTGTTTCTAAACTGAATGGTTTTGGAGTTGTTTCCATTCCAAACCGTTGAAATGATAAAATCTAAATGCATTCGACACCATTTCGCTTCGTTGAATTTGTGCGAAGGCACTTGTTGTGAGTCAATCTACTACAACCGAATCTACTGTAACAAGTTTAGTTTTGAGGGATACCTTTTGAAGAAAGATCTAGCGCAACTCCGAATCGTTGAAATGGTAGGGTCCAAATTCGTCGGCAGTGGGCAACCAACGCCGGACCTGTTCAAAGCATGGAAACAATCATCATGGCCCTGCTGGAACGTAGGTTTAGTTGTTAATAACATAATGGATGAAAAATGTTAATTCGTTTCTTTCATCAAAATGAAATATTAAATTTCATTTCGCTAAAATGAAATGTCAGCCGAAATGTAAATTTCATTTCGATGCTTTTTATAATATTTTCTGTAAAACTCTTCTCAAATACTTTCTTTGAGTTTGTTATACTGCTATGTAAGGACTTGATTCATGGAGCCCCGGTTGGAAAGCCAGTTGCCAACAAGGCTCACGTAGCAGCCGTGTATGTGGATGAGGAAACCGAGGAAGAGACTGTGTTTATCAGAGGCATATCCGGGTCATCGTCAGAGTGGAGACTCAATGGACGGGTGAGGAATGTTGTATTTTACTCACTTAGGTATCTAGATGTGATAAGGAATGTATTGGCGGCATGCGCTGTTGCATGTGATTAACATGGATTGAAATTCAGTCGTAATATCTGAACAATAAGCAACAACGTGGAGTATTCTTTATGGTAGGACTGATTTAAGTATATCCGCAGAACGGAAGTGAGGATTATCCGTAGTAATGTTTCTTGCCTCGTTATGGCTGTATATAACTCTACGGTTGTGTAAGTCTATGGATATATGTCTATGGATATTTACACTATGTACATGACATGTAAATTTACATACACTCTGAAGTCAGTCATTGCAGTCTCATGAAGATTTTTAAACAGAGAATGCATTTTGGTCATGTGACAGCTATTTCCTGAACATTTTCAATCTTCAGAAGGTTCTTGAAGATTGAAAATGTTCAAATCAACAAAACCTTGGTTCAAATTTAGACATAGAGTGCGTCCTCGGGTTACGATGTCCTTGTTATAAGATTTTTCGTCTTACGAAGTGGAACATGATGGTTTTTCATAATTCATATGAATATATTCAACGGATTCATACGAATTCATACAAATTCATATGAATTCAAATTCATATACGAATTCACATGAATTTGTTTTCAAAAAAATGAATTCAACAAAAATTTTTTACTCGAAATCCAAATCTGGCAGTCGATGTGCTTATTACGTCGAAATAACAAAGATGCTGATATGCTGTTTCCCGAAGACCTTCTCACAACGTCTGAAGGAGATACGATGACCGATTTCTCTGAGTGTAGCATTCCTCGTGTGAAAAGTAGTAATCTTTGCCCTTTGAACTAGTAGCAAAGTGGGAGTTGCAATCTCTTCAAACAAAGGGTCAGGGATCAGACAACCTCTCTTAGCCTGCTAATAAAAATCTACTTTGTTACATATTAAATTTATTTTCAAGTATACAGTAACATAATTAGCATTAATACGTTTTTTGCCTCCTTTCTGCTCTACCCACTACATGTACCAGCTCAAATCACATCACTCCAAAGGTACGGTAATAAAATTTAATTTCTTCTTTCGATGGCCATAAAATGGTCAAGTATTCGAAAGGCTCCTTTCGAGAACAGTATTGCTCGGGCTTTCTTGTCAAATTAGGTTGAAAAAGGTTTTAATGAGGTCGACTAAAGGTTTGAGGAAAGCCCCAAACTGATGGGTGATAAAATTTTAGCGATTGAAAAGGCGAAGTTCAGTAAAATAGTTAAAAGTACATACTAAAACTTAGCTTTAAGTGTGTGTTTAGTAAGCTGAATTCATTTAAAGGTTGACTTGTAACAAAGTTCACATTACAGTTATTTGGTATCAAAAGATTCACTGTCTTACTCTGCTGTGTTGTAAGCGCAAAATATGTGGAAATGTGATTACAAGCCCTTAAAAGCTCAAAAACGAACAGTTAATCGCCTCCATCATGAAACCGCCGTAGATCGTAATCAGTTTATTTCTCTGACGTAATCATTACATTTGGTTATTGTTTTGACACGTGATGTTCTCACGTGAATGGAAAGGCCAATAAAAGGCTCAATATAAAACTTCTAGTAGCACTCATTTATGACAAACACTTCGGGTTTCACCGAAGAGCTCTTACCAAATAAAGATGCTCGGTAGTTTACAGTTTTGTTTCGGCTTGGTCTAATCGTCTAGTCGTAATCTGATCATGAGACCCATACTTCTTGCCAAACAGCGCGAACAATTTCTGCAGCATTTTTCTGCTATCACAGGGGACCAACAAGCTCGTCATGTTTATCAGAGGATGATATGCACTCCTTCGAGTTGAGTTAACAAATTAAACGAATTTTTACAATAGGTTTTGAGATATCAATGCTCAAAATGACAGCATTACCAATGATGATGAAATGGACGCGTAAGGACAATAGACATGGTTTTATTGAATGCGTGAAGTATATTTGTGAAAATATTTCGACGAATGAGGTTGCATGAAAGTGTAAACAGAAGCCATCTTGTTCAACTATGTCCCGTTTGAGCCGTTTTGGAAAGAGATTCTAATCTACGGCAGTTTCGAGGTAGCGGCGATTAGCTGTTCATTTTTGAGCTTTTAAGAGCTTGTAATCACATTTCCACATATTTTGCACCTACAACACAACATAGTAAGACATGGTGAATATTTTGATACCAAATAACTGTAATGTGAATTTTGTTGCCAGTCGACCTTTAAGTTAAGTTCAAAGTTTATGTTATACTTCTGTGTCGAAGGTAAGACTCCTTACAGTTCGTGTCGCTGTTACTGCTATTACAAGTTGTACATTGTAATGTTACATTTGATACAGCTCAACCACTAAATGTACTAAAGTTACTGCAGGTAACTATAGTCACTAAGGTTAACATGTTACTGTGTTCCTAATTTTTAATATGTACAGTACCTATATAAAAATTCTGATGATTCTTACCTTGCATTATACAATTGCTATGGGTTTCTATACCCCTCTATACGACATTTCTTCTATACGATACCGGCGCTAAAACGGATTAAAATCGTATGGCGAGGGTCCATTGTTGTATCATTATTAACTTTCAGTCATTTTCTCTCAAGAACTTTAATATATAATCTTGCTGTATTATTATTATATATTATATATATAATAATAATATATATATATATTATGTATATTATTATTGCTGTGTATTATGCTAATGGCTGTACACCTACCTTATGATTTTATACAGAGATGCAGTGAATCTGAGTACGTGGATGCCTTGGCAGAGATTGGCATCCTTGTGAAGGCTAAGAACTTCCTTGTCTACCAGGGAGAGGTGGAGAGCATCGCTATGAAAAATGCTAAGGACAGGACTGTCATGTTTGAGAAAATCAGCAAGTAGGCTATGCTCCTTCCGCTAAAAGTTTGCTTCATTAGTTTTATAATGCTCGATGGGAAATAGAATCAAGGCTATGTCATTTAGCCTTATAGAATGACATTGCTCTACAAAGCCACTGTATATATGTAGTCACTCTGAGTGCAGAGAGAAGGAGCTAAAAGAAAGAATATTTTTTGTTGATACGTGTAATATTTGCTGAGTTTTAAAAATCTGTTTTTTTTTCTTACATGTTCAATTTTCACTTACCGTAAAACCTTTATTTGAACGCTACCTCTAAAAGAACGCCACTATAAAAAAGTTGAAAAATACAGCATCACCCTTTAATTGAATGCCACCTCTATTTAACCACCACTTTGACATGTTTGTCACGAACCCACAATAAAAAGTGATCAGTAGAAGAGTGTTCACAGAGCGGTACTAATAATGACTCGGTTACATCAATAACAATGAATTTTTTTGGTGTTGCTTTAATGGTTGCCATTAGAGATGCCCCGATTCTAATTTCACCAGCCGATTCAGATACCGATTCGATATACCAATTCTTATTGAAAAATAATCCGATTTAGATACCGATTCAGATATTTTGGGTTGCATAGATAATTGTTAATTTTATTATGCAAATATAAATATAATGCAGAGAAAATATAAATATTGATGTATTATTTGTTTGTCTTTATGGAAAAAAGATATACATGTATATACATTCACATCCTGCCATACCGTGCTTTTAGTAACAAAACAGTGCATGTTTCTTGAAATCTGTTATTAATAATGATAAATACTGTTAGTGATACAGCTTTATCTGTGATAATGAAGTTTCTCTTCTACTGCTGAACGAACTGTTGCGCCTGTACCTGTTTAAAGCAAATAAATGTTTCGTTTAATTACCGTTAGTGATTCAATTATCTCAGTGAAGCGGCTTCATTTTGTATCGCTAACGATGTAGCCAGTCGTGTTGAAGAAAGATTCACTTGTCACGTATCATGGAGGACAGGCTAAATACCGATAAGCCACTGAGGTTATTTTATGCGATACAAACGATACATCATAGTGCCAGAATCAAGAGAGAGATAGATAACTTTATGCATCAACTGCTCAAATTACTTTCGTAATGCTAGTAAATAGAAACATTACACTGCATTCTGTATCTCATCATTTTTCTTATGTGCGTGATTGGCTGCAGTAAATCATATCGCTGTAATTGGGAAATACCACACTTTCTGATTACGTCCTACCTAAAACCAAAAGATTCCTCAGCTGTGTGGATGTTTATTAGGCTATAGACATGAAATAGATTGTGTGACAGACTCGGAATTCATTAGGTAACAGTTAGGAACTTGCAGCTGATGATTTTTTATTAGTGTAGCAGGCTAAAATACGGTTTTCTGCTAAATAGTTGATCTGTAAAAAGTATCTGAAATTTCTGATTTTTTAAGAAAAGATCGGCCGATACCGATTCAGATACTTAACACCCATATCGGCACCGATACCGATTCCGATATTAGAATTGGGGCAACTCTAGTTGCCATAGTTTAAGTGACAGTGGTACAGTACTGAGAAGATCGATCGTTACAATCTCCAGAACTACACTCTGATTTGAAGTCACTAAAGTCTAAATCCGATCCATCGCTTCAGATTTATCCATAACGTGGTTTACAACCTTAATTAAAGGCTTTAAAACATTTTGACGAATGATGAGAATATTCTTCAGGCACTATGTAGGATGTAATAGCAGCCATTGTTACGGCGTATCGAAGTTCGTTGTCTAACTCTAAAGATTTACTGTTTTTTTAAAACTTTGAAAACGATGCCATCAAAATAATTAATAACTGCATCGGGCTAATGCTTCACTCAAAGTAGTTCCTTGGTCAACTCGGTCTGGTACTTCGATGTTCTTGAAAAATGGTTTTGCAAAAATGCTGAGGCCGGCGGCATTAATGTCGCTCCCTCGAAGGAGAGTGCAAAATGTAGGCAACATTAGCATTTCTTCGCCCGTAGAAGAGTTAAGTTTATTTTTCCAAAATTTTGTCAAGCTAATCGAAAACTACAGCACCACCCTCTATTTGAGCGTCACCTTTAATAAAACGCCACTATAGGGCAAGGTTGGAAAAAACTGCCAAGGCGCTCAAATAAAGGTTTTACGGTATGTATTCCATCAAATATCATTGGTCAGTGCAACAGTATCTGATACTATAGGTTGTAGAGCATGCATAGACAACTTGATAAACCTTCTAACTTGAATTTGAGAGGCTAAAGCTTATAACACCAATGGCTCCCGGTTTGGAGACCAGAATAGCACAGCTGTAAAAAATTGTCTGATTTACACAATCATGAAATTTTATATCGATTGTGAAGCCATTGCACTAGATGTTCGGTTAAAAAATCTCGCTGTCATAAGCTTCACAATCAGTTTGAGATGCAATGTAGCACATGCAGACACTTGTTTACCTTTGCCATGTTACATGTCATCACTTGTGCAGATCTGGAGAGCTAAAGGAGCAATATGAGACTGCCAAGGCTGATGTAAAGAAGGCTGAGGAGGAGACTCAGTTCAACTTTACCAAGAAGAAAGGAATCGCAGCGGAGAAAAAAGAAGCCCGAGTAGAGAAAGAAGAGGCTGAGAAATACCAGAAACTCTCTCAGCAAATGGTGAGGGGACAATTTTGACTAGTATGATCTGGTTTTTTGTGAAATTATATTTATGTTTGTGATGAGGTAGTTGGATTATACCATTGTTGATGGAGCTGTTAAATTGTATCTCTGCCCATTGCCAATCACCCGAGAGTATTGGACTAAAATATGTATTTCTATGAAAGCACTAGTCGAAGCTTGCCTAAATTTTGTGACTGCCATCTTGCAAATATGGTGAGAGTTGAAGTCATGCCAACGGAATTTACGACCCAACCGCAACGGTATATCAATCTTTAAGAAAACAAAATCTTGTCATAAATTTTGGGACAACTTTTTAACAGATGTTATGAAAGTTTCTCTGTTGTTTGTGATAACAGAATAAACATAGCGATGGAAGTTACGTGATGGTCTGGTTGCAATGTTGATTTGAGTTAGTGAGTGAACCCTGTCTTTAAATACCTAACACTCAATATTGAAACAGCATGCTTCTTTTGGAACAGTATGTTTCGCACACATTACGCTGCGATAGCTGTATTATATAGTATGTATATAGAATCATGCTATTCTCTGTAGTTCAGCAGGAAGGCTCAATATCTGTAAGAACCTATGGGAAGCCCCATATCATAAGTCGTGTTTTTTTTTGTTCTTGAATGATATTTATAAAGCGTTCTCTCAGTTAGGAGCTCAAGCTATTTAGCGAGTGTCACAGTATTAGCAGTTTCATAGTTAAACAAAATCAACGTTTTGAATTCAGTTGTTTTGTTGTTTCAGTTAATTATTATGACTCTACCTTATCTAAAGGTCCCACTCATAACAAGAGTTTGTAACTTATCATAGAATATACAGTGCATCCTCAGGATACGATTACCCCGATGTACGATTTTTTCACCTTTCGAAGTTGAACGCGATGATTTTTTCACCTCATCATACGAATCTTATTTTATCATACGAGTTCAACAAAATTTTTGCCCGAGTTCAAAATTGGTAGTCGCTATGCTTATTACGTATGTCAAAATAACAAAGACACTGGAATGCTATTCGCCGAAAATGTTTTCACAACGCCAGAAATAGACATGATGACTAGTTTCTCTCAGTTCAGCAATTCTCATGTGTAAAACGATAAAATTTTCCATTTGAGACTGGTAGCAAAGTTGGAGTTGCGATCCCTTCAAACAGAAGGTCAAACAACTTTCCTTCACTTGCTAACGAAAATCCACTTCATTAGGAAAACAGCATCGTTCGGGCTTTTTTGCCGAATTAGGTCAAAAAAAAGTTTTAAACAGGTTCGCTAAAAGTTATAGCGAAGACAGAAACTGATAAGTGATAAAACTTTAGTGTTACCAAGTTGAAATTCAGTAAAATACATACTAAAACTTAACTTTAAGTCTGTTTAGTAATAAACTAAACTTATTCGGAGTGAATTCAAAGTCTATGTTATACGTACGGCTGTCTTGAAAGTAAGAACATAGGCCTGCTGCTTCTACTGCACATACATGTTGTGCATTGTAATGTTACATTTTATTATTGATCGTACTCACTATATACACTAAGGTTACTGTAGGTAACTACAGTTGCGAAGGTTAATATACTATTTTGTTACTAATTTTTAATATGTACCGCACTTGTATAAAATTTTGATGATTTTTAGGGGATGTTTGCATTATATAATTGCTATGGTTTCTATACTCCTACATACGATTTTTTCACCATAAAATGCCACCCCTGGAACGAATCAAAATCCTGAGGGCTCACTGTAATTAAAACAAAACATAATTGCATGCTTGCATTTGTTGTAATAAATTTAGTCTGTCAATGTTTTTCTGTTATTGTTATAAAAGAGTGGCGCGTGTAACATATGACACCTCTGTCCAAATCTTAGACTCATATCATGTAAGCACCGCTGGGAACCTTGCTGTATATATGCCATGTCTTGAGAGGACAATTCTGTGCAAGGTTTGTATTTTTGAACTAGGGTGGATGCTTAGTCATTCGTGTCAGTGAACATTCAGACGCTGTTGTTGTCTTGTCAGGCTGCCAAGAGGCTTGAGTTACAGCTTTATAAACTCTATCACAATGATAAAGAGGTCGAGAATCTAGAGAGAGAGATCAAGTCTCACAGTGAGTCTCTGCGCATCCTTTTTTCATGTTATTTGCGCTCTCATTAACTCCTATTAGTGCTGTGTTAACACATAATGTTCACATTTTTGTACAGATCTTGCTCATTTTTATGAGGTTGTTATGTTGCCCATCTTGAATAACAGGCTCTTTCTCCATGATGCTGGGTTCTGAAGCAATTCTTGTACCCACCATTGAAACGAAATAATGAATTTTTATCAGATTGCGTAAAATAACTTGGGGTTGAGCAAGACCTTCATTAGTGGTATTATCCACACACGTATTGCTTTGTCCGCTGTCTCATGAAACAGAAGGGTCCTCCTATATTGGTATAACCAATGATTACATTGTAGCCACAATAGCGCTCTTCGTAAACACAGTTTTCACTCAGTTGCGTGGCGCTACCTTTCCACTGTCATTGGTTTGTTTGCAGACAAGAAACTGAAGAAAGAA
Source organism: Watersipora subatra (assembly GCF_963576615.1). NCBI lineage: Eukaryota > Metazoa > Bryozoa > Gymnolaemata > Cheilostomatida > Watersiporidae > Watersipora > Watersipora subatra. The sequence continues at coordinate 10,479,691 of NC_088710.1, read as the reverse complement.
GAGAAGAAAAAGGAAGACATCGAAGATGAAGTGAGAGCCAAGAAAAAAGAACAAGGAACTGTGAACAGGGAGTTGGCTTCTCTTGAAAATAAGTACCAGTTATTGGTGGGTTTTATCACCTTCTGTTGGCCAATAAGTATCATTTTTGAAGATAGTGGTGCATAATTTGTTAATATAAATGATGTCAACTGTTGTCATGCCTTTTTCCATTAGCGAGGTAATAACCAATAAAGAGTTGTCTGCTCTATGAGTGTGGATCATATTCTATTAAAATATAAGAATTTATATATGATATGAGAGTCTATTAGGGACTCATATGTATGAGTACATGTACAAGGTTGAGCATAAAAAATCCTTTTTAAGCTGGGCGTTTCTATTACAGTAAGTTATAGATGGATATCCATATCATATTGGATGGCTGTTCTTACATACCTTTTATAAAACTGACGAGTGGAAAATTTGCAGATCTTAAGACAAAGTTGACCCCTTTTCTTAAATGTAGCATGTGTAAAAATCTACAAATTACAACTATCATACAAAATGACATGTAACTTGCATGTTTTTTAAAATTGTCAGGTTATTTTTATTAAATTAGGCTTACTATTTTATTGTAAAGTAGCAGTATTATATCACGTCTCTGTTGTTGGTCATAAGTGTGTAATTCATACAAGTGATATTCAAGTAATTCATTTTTTACACACGTGTTTGTTTGAAAATGAACAGCGGCTCGCCATCATTGTGTCACCGTGTCTCGGTCATACAGATGTAGACAGTTAATTTAGAGTTATGTTTTCTTTTGTTATCTTCTAATAACAATCCAATAGAATGTGTAATTACAGCAGTTGTCATTTATTAATCAATGAATCATGTTTCAATTTTATGGATCTCTTTCATGTGTGAACTGAAAATGATCTAGGATTGTTATTGCCTAGTAATCATTTATTTGCAATCAGTCAATAAAAAGAGGCGCAGAGACACTTCACCAAGTTTTTGAAGAGGTTTTGTATTTATGCATAAATTTTTATTGGCCTTGGTCATTATCAAGAAAACGATCTTTTTCATTACAAACCAAAAGCAAAAAACCATTCCTTATCGTTACATAATCTTCAAGTGTCGCCTATCAAGTGCTTCTGCCTGTTCAGTTAGTGTCATGCGTGATTGGCTGGTGTTGAACAGGAGAATGACCTGAACAAAAAGAAGCCATTGTACATAAAGGCCAAGGAGCGAACGGCCCACATGGTTAAGAAGTTGGAAGTAGAAAAGAAATCTCTGCGGTCTGCCAAGAAGCTTTATGAGGGGCATTTAAAGGAGGTATGTTCATAGCATGCTGAGAACTCGGGCTCAAATTATGGAACCGAGTTTATCATTTTGATCCTCTGGGAAGTTCAAAAAGGCATTTTATAAAAGTTTACTGTTGTTCATGGTGATGCAAGTTATAATGTTTTTATTTTTAAATGAAATTGCATAGTAATTTTTACATATAACACACATCTAACAAGATTTCATATTTTAATGCATAATGTATTGCATTATACTCATTGTTTATTTGATTTTAAATTACTATTTACATTTATTATCTAAATAGTAAGTATTATATTATTTATAAATATGAAATAATAATATTAATACTAGTTATATTATTATTAATTAATATAAATAGTATGACACCAAATTAAAATATCATCTAGGCTCTGATTACAACTGCTTTTAGTAAATATTTATTGTTCATATTCTATAAAATATTTATTATTAGTGTTTCAAATATTAGTTATCAACAATTTAATCAGTCACAAGAATAGTTACTAGTTTTTAGTTGAATTAGTAAAAAAGAAATTTTAAATATCATTCATTAAATATAGATGGCTTTATTGACTGCAGCATTTGTATATAGATGCAATTTGATTTGAATTAAATCTCACTATATTAATGGATATGGTGTTAATTTCTATACATCAACTGAACAATAATGTTTTCCTTAGATTGGTTTAGGAATGAAGTACTATAATAGCTGTACAGGCTACCTGGTATAATACGCTACTGGTGCAACTAACATATGCCATTTTAGTTCGCCCTTTACAAAAAATGCCACCTAAATTAAAAGAAGGCAAAAGTTCCCAAAATCTGCAAAGAACATGAAGAATAAGCCAAAAACAACAGTCAGTGGTGTCGTAATTATTATTACAATATGATTGAGAAGAAGAGACAAGTTAAGGGAGATGAAATATACAAAACAACAAAACAGTGTACTTTTATTCCTGCAATTCAGTAAACATTGGGTGTCACATCATGCTTAGCCTGTCTTGACAAGCTGTTGTTTTTGCGTAGTTGTCCCCCGTCGAGCGGCGAGCAACAACAGCTTGTCACAAGACGTACTGCACCTGATGCATCAGCTGCACTTATAAGGAGTTGTTCTCTTCTGTCTACGCGGCTCGGCTGCGATGTTATTCCGGTCGCTCCATTGGTAATCATAACGGATTTCACGCAAAAATTTATGTAGAAAAATTAAGATAAGAACGTTTAACTGGCGACCCCTCTCTGCAGTAAACTTTATTAGAATTTGAAAACTTGGGCAACAACAGCGACTAAACATGTCGTTATTTGTGCGCTCAGTCAGTTTTATTTCTATTTTTGTATCAGTCAGTTTTATTTGTTCTTATGGATTTTATTTTGAGTTTATTTTATTCTTAAGTTCTAATAAAGTTTATCACAGAAACTGGTCTTTGGTTATACGTTGTAATCTTGTTTTTTTTTACATAAATTTTTGCGTGAAATCCGTGATTACATGATACTCCATGATTACCAATGGAGCGACTGACATAACATCGCGGCCAAGCCGCGTAGACGGAAGAGAACAACTCCCTATAAGTGCAGCTGATGCATCAGGTGCAGTACGTCTTGTGACAAGCTGTTGTTGCTCGCCGCTCGACGGGGGGACAACTACGCAAAAACAACAGCTCGTCAAGGCAGGCTACATCATGCTGTGCTATCGAGTTTTTTAGTGTCTTATGACTATCACGTCCTTTTGTCGCATGCATTTGCATCCCAATGAGGCGTCACAAAATTGTCAATATCTCATTGACCAATAAGCTGATTTTAAAGTTTTAGATAGATAACATGTTATATTATGACACAGTAAAATTGGAGAATATTTAAAAAACTGACAAATTCACCAAACTTTATGCAAAATTCTCATAATAAAAAATCTTACCCGTATTCGACTCCACAAGTAATTCCTACATACTACTTTCCAAGTCTACTAAAATATATACGTAACAGTTTCATGAGAGAGTGAAATGCTGATGAAAATTTCCAATAAAATAAAGCTGATTGAAATATGTACATATAAATATATCAACTAGCCGGGCATGCAGCTAGTATAAATATATAAACTAAGCTAGTTTAGATTTCACGGAGGTCGAGTTAGAGTAACTTACACTGCCTCTGCGCATCCCCAAATCTCCACTTATGTATGCTAGTCTCTAAAGCAAACTAACAATAAAATCATCTTTTTATTGGTTGTTATTACCTTCTTAATTTAGTTTTTTAAATATAGTTTTTGCATAGTTATGTATAATGCATTTGTTCTAATGCTATATTTAACTGCCTGAAGTCTCTATAATTAGGTTTTTGGATCTCGGAATAGATAAAACCAAATATAATGTATTCTTACTAGGATATTTGCTCCAGCTTATGACCTGTTTGGCTTAGGAAGCAAATCTCTAGATGCATCAGCTTTGTATCCAGAGGTTTGAGTATACTTGTATTGTCTGACGATTTGTTTTAGAGCTACCATCAGTTGAAATTACTCATTTGCATATTTCCTCTCATCATCATGTGTTGGTAGCTCAGGTGCCTATTGATACACGGCTGAATATCTACATATTCATATACTGAGGTCCCTCTAATATTCAACACCAAGATAGGTTAACTTATTGTGTATGCGATGCTTTTCTGAGCTGTGTGAGGTAATAGCTCTTCTCTTATTGGTCGGTTAGCTTTGACACTGATGAGCAAGTTTACAGTTAACCTGGCAGGTTCCTTTATTTTAGATACAAGACTTAGAGCGAGAACTAGCCGAATTTGAGGAGCGCAGATTGCAATGGGAGGCAGAACTAACGCAAGAATCACAGTCCAGAGGACGAAACCTTCAGCTGGAGAGTAAACAGGTAGGATGTTTTTTACACTCTGCTACACAATCGAGTGTGTTATAGTAAACCACAGGCTAGCAAGTATGAATACTGTATTCCTCAGCTTTTGATATCGTACACAAATAATCCAATATCGCTTAGATCATAGTTTAACCTTTCTCTTACAATTTCTTTAATGATATATGACTTCTACATTGGAGTTATTCTCTCATGTATATTAAATACTCGATCTGCATGCTCCTATATTATAGGAGTCTGTTCCTATGTTTCCAAAATGCTTGGGTATCATATCTCTTCAATCCCTAGTAAGCTGCTAAACTATTGAATCAATTTGATTCAAGAGAAAACAATTCCTACAGATCACAAACATGAGGTTGTGTGTATTGAGCTAAAGGTTGTGTTTCTATCCTTACTATCATGTTCATTGCATTTACTAGAAAATCATTATTTCACAGCAAATTGATTTGTTAGTAATATTATGGTACTGGTTATGTTTGCTAAGGCCAGATCTAACCCTAGCTGCTAATGTATCATCTATATTCCACATTATTCTGCGTGTGTATGTATAGGAAGTGTGCATGTATAGCGAGTGTGCATTAGTGGTTATATACTGCCAGATGAAAGAATATGAGAGACTGAAATCAGAAGCTGCCAAAAGGTCAGCCAAGTACGCTCAAGAGTTGGATTCTGTGGAGAGAGAGCAGAAAATGGACCAAGATCGGTAAGTTTTTCTCTCAGCTCTGTCCTAGCATGTGCTTGGCTTATGTACATATATCGGCATGTGTGCAGGTGCTTGATGGATGAATACTTTGTGGTTTATGGCTTTCGATACTCCGATGCCTGCCATATTAGTCCTGGCACATATTTGCAGGTGTTTATGGGAAGGACGTTTGTTGTCATATTTGTGCCGGTTTATGTATTATTACAACCATCCAGCAAAATCGTATTGTTTACCATTCAGAGTTTTGGTGTCGTGAAGGGGTGCGGTGAACTGTAGTCTCAGCTCTGCCTCAACTATAAATTTACTCTGTCAATGACTTTGTTGATTAATTTTCTTTTATTAAAAATTTGTGCATGTAACATATGGCAGCGCTGTCAGAATCTCAAACTCATGGTCAGGGTACATTTCATATGCGTGTACCATTACTGGTGCGTGCGCTTTGTTTTGAGAGGACAACTCCCAGTAAAATTTATATTCTGAACTAGGATGACAAACTCATCCTTTCTGTCTCCCTACAGTCACTCTAATTGACTGAGATTAGCACGTAGTGCCTGCACTCTGAAGCACTGTTGCGGTAGGGAGGGTCTGACTAACTCCCCACTCATATTCTGTCATGTAGGCTCGACAATGAGGATAGAATGAGGAATGAGCTCATGGCTAAGATAAGACAGAAGGAGAACGAGAAGGAAGAGAACACCAAGCGTTTGGACAAACTCACTGAACATATCGCGTTAGTTAATATATCCTAGTATCCTATGGGTCAGTTAGCATGTGTGGTCAGTAGTGACATATTATAATCAGCCGATAAGACAGAAACAATGCAAAGCCAGCGCATTGAGGGTAATACTTGCGTCATGGGTAGTGTTTGTTGGACCTTGAGTGAAACATTTGTTTTTATATCCACTCCTTAACACATTTTAAGGTGTTAAAGAAGTTAAGCAAAACACAGGTTTAAACTAAAGTTCGTGTATATTTGTACTGCGACTTTTACTACTCGTTTTTATCCATCAGGCACTAGAGTGGGTCCCCTACGCTCAATCTCCAGACCATCAGCTGTTTCTTCATTAAGCACCATCACAGCGTTTATAATCTATAGAACTACACGCTTGGCATAGCGCCATGGAAGTGATGAAACCCTTCACATTGCTCGACTTATCTATACAGTAGGCGCTCCGACAACATAAATAATTTGTTCCAGGAACGTTTAGGCTATAGGGAATTTATGTTGTATGAACAGTGAAATACGTGTAAATTGCCTAATCCGTTCCAAGATCTTTCCAAACTCACCCCTTTGGCCATGTAAAAAGGAAAACTTGACTTGACTCTTTCAATTTGTGGGCTGTACCGTAACTGCAGAATTATTGGTTTGCATCGACAACTTTTCTCCTTTTTCTGATCAATCTCACTGGTTTTATAGACCATGATTGCGATAATTTTTACAAAAAGTTGATGGAGAGCACATCTCTTTGACGTTCATTTACAACGATTTACTTATTTTTTCTAAACAGCAAACTCTATTGTACAAAGTAAAACTAATAACAAATATTTTATACATCTACAATAAAGCAAAACATCAAAATATTTTTATTACAAAAAGTAGTACATTTACTGCCTGTTCTTTGGCTAGAACTTTCGACGAAAAAAGAACTTTTGACGATACTCCAACTCGTGACATTGAGATTGGTAGGCCAACGCTGTAACACCTGCACGAATCGATAGCCTTTGTATTTATGAATAATTGAGCAGCTACCCTATTCTCTGTTTTGTCGACACATCTGAAAATTTATCACGACAAACTAGAATGTTGTGAAAGTTGTTGACATAATAGATATAATGCTATATGCGCATCATTTTTTCTCTTGCAAGTGCAGCGAGATAGATAAACATTCAAATCGAATTCGAGAACTTGCCTGGCTTGACACTTTACGTTTATATGGAATTTTTTACGTTGTACGAATCAAAAACTTCACATAAATTCTTCACATTTTTTGAAATTTCAATTATAAGAGGTATACGTTCGAGGACTGTCTACTTGATGTATGAATATCGGTGTCTGTCTGTCTACGTGCCCAGTTATAGCAAGAAAGTTTTAGGATTGAAAAATTCACTTGGCACCATATTTGAACTCGGAGCCACCAGTTCTGCCAACCGGCATTTATCCAATACACTGTCCAACTGGCTATACTGTGGAATAAATTGTTATCATATTTATTACGCCTGCCAATCTTTCATGGCTTCACGGTTAACACTTCAGCTAGCGTGATGCGTGAAGAATTCACAAAATATGTATCCAAGCATGAAGAAAAATGCTTAAAATCATTGGGCCAGCAAGACTTGTAATGAGTATAGAGCTGTCGTAGATGCTGCAGCCCGTAGAGTATGAGTTACACAGAAATAAACACAGTAAACAAAAATACAAAAACGTCCTTCATTTAAAAGTTAGAATGGCAAAAGTAGTACCTGTTGATGTAGAAGAAAATTTTCTGTGCAAAAACTTGTTTTATTACTTGTGCAATGCCAGGCATTCAGTTAGTATATATAAATTGCACATGTATATAAAGTATTAGAGAAGTAAATGGAGTACTTGTGTTGGTTAGCTGCTCGCGGTTTCATGCTTGTGCAGTCATCAGCCTGTAGGTCTCAACTAAAATAAGATGGCTTGTTTTAGTTGAGACCTAAAGCTTTCGTGCTTCTCAACCGCCGACAGCTAACCAAGATAGGTGATCTATCTACTTCTCGCTTACTTTATACAGCTGCATTTTAACAACTTACTTTACAACTTATTACAAATTTAACTTTGCTACTGGTTTTAAAAGGGAAAATATTACCATTTTACACACGAGAATTGCTGAACTGAGAGAACACGGTCATTTAGTCTTTTTCAGGCATTATGAAAATAGTTTCGGTGAACAGCATTTTGGCATCTTTGTTATTTTGACATACGTAATAAGCACACCGACTGCCAAATTTAAACTCGGGCAAAAATTTTGTTGAATTTGGTTGGTGAAATAAGATTTGTATGGTGAACTGAAAAAATCATCATGTTCCACTTTGTAAGGTCAAAAAATCGTATAACAGGGTAATCGTAGACTACCTATGATGGTGCACAGTAATCTGTTCCCATCTTCGAAAAAAACACATTAAAACAGGATATTACGATGGAAAACGTGTTTTAATTGTTGTGATTTACTACCTACGCTCACCAAGAAATAAAGACTTATTTAGCGATTATGATCTGCAATAAAATACAACATTATGTACACTACATTAGCTAGTCGAAATCTTTACTATAATAAGGGCCTTGTCCATCCTTTCGTCTGGGTGTTAAGAAAAAAAGATTGCATCTCACAGTAATCAAACCCGTAAATTCTGCAGATGCACGGATGCTAAGCCAAGCGCACTACCACCAAGCCACACGGCTAGCTTGCCACAGCTTGGAATAATTGTACTTGTAATCGTTACTCGTCATGATCTCTCATGTAATCATGATTATCAAGGGTGGTAAAATAATTCAAGTGTACTAATTATTCCATAGTATCGCGAGCAGTCTGTGTGGTGTAGTGGATAGCACACCTGTCTGCAGAAGTCTCCAAGTTCCATGTCAGTGCAAAGTGGGTTATTTGTTTCTTAAACTTTCTCACTATAACTGGACATACGGACTACAGACCAACAAATGACAAACATTTATATTTATATAATTATATAGATTATAAGGACCTTGTGCACACTCAGTAAGAGAATGTTGACTGATTAGGAATGTACATCCAAGACATTTCTTTGGGTCAATGCAATTTTAATACAAAGAGTTGAAACCTTGACTATCTGCTTGTGGAGAAGTACTGGTTTATGATGTGCACTGGATGTTGTCTTTCCATTGGAAGGAAGCATCTCCTAACACCTGTTTTCTGCTATGACAAATCAGCTATGATGAGAAAGCGAGCCAATTATGAGTGGATTCCAGTTATGCTGTTTGAGCCTCTCTGATTGCACCCAAACCGTGAAGCAAGAACCTGAGCTATGTAACACACAGCTCTAAGCGAACCTTTGCTATCCCGCGCACCTGCTACTCTATATGGCCTTTTCTTCTCGTTGAAATGCAGGGCAAGTGAAAAGACTATCGCTGACCAGAAAGGAAGTGAAATAGCCTTAGCTCTTGAAGTAGAATCAGCGCAAGGGCGCTTACAGACTATCAACGCTGAACTCGAGGAGGTGGTGTCACAGCTTGGTGAGGCCAGGGTCGATAAGAATGAGTCCTCAAGGGCACAACGCAAGGCAGAGCTTATAGATAATCTGAAACGACTTTACCCTGGTGTGGTAGGTATTCTCTCCTCTTAAATATCTACTGTGGTTGGGTAGGTATTCTCTTTAATAGCAGTCTAGTCTACTAGTCTGCTAGTCTACCTTACTGTGGTAGGTATTCTCTCTGTCTAATAGCTAGTCTACCCTGGTCTAGTAGTGCACATTCTAAAGACAACCAGTTTCTTGTCACTGCTTCTCTTTGTTTTTTTTCGCACGTCAGCATTTTAGTACCTGACTGCCTGTGTACTGAGTCCGCAACTGAACATTGTTTTAGTTTTGGAGAACATCAATTTATCGTTGGGCTCTTTATTTCTACCTATTTTCGAGAAGCTGCCCTATGCATATGATGGTGATAAATAACCTACGTTTCTCTCTAAAGCATGGTCGTCTGCTGGATATGTGTGTGCCGATACACAAACGCTACCACCTCGCTGTGACGAAGGTGATGGGCAAGGACATGGATGCTATCGTGTGTGACAATGTGAGAACTGCTCAGGACTGCATCCAGTACATGAAGGAGCAGCGTATTGAACCTGAGACCTTTCTGCCCCTCGATAACCTCAAAACAAAGCCTGTCAATGAACAGCTCAGGTAATCATATAGCCTGAGACTAGGAAAAACATATGTCTGAAGGCTATAAAAGTGACTAACTGCATGAGGCCTGGGTAGTTCCTTGAAGATAAACTTGCAAAACTTTAGTAGATTCTATCAGAAAAATATTTTTCTATCATTTGTGATTGTTTTTAATGTTTGAGGTGATCAGACTGCCAGAATGTTTCAAGATTAAGTTGATAAAACTTCATCGCGATTGAAAAGGGAAAATGCAATTATAACATCTATAGTTGCAAACAGACGGACAAAATAGGGACACGTAACGCTGTAACTTGAACACAATAGCCGATACCAGCTATAGCAATGATAACAACTAGTGATGTCATTCCGCACGTGCTTTTCTTCTGAGCTTTTTAATTGTGATCAAGTTGTGCCGATTCTAATCTTGAAACATTTTGGCAGTCAGACCACCTCAAGCATTGAAAACAATTGCAAATGATAGAAAACTACTTATTATTATAAAATCTTCTAAAATTCTGTGTGATTTCATCTTTAACTCCATTGTTACCAAATTAGTTTCTTTACTATTACATAATTACATATTCAGTAAAACCTAATATTTGACAAGGTCAAGTATAAGTTGTCATCACTTTTCAACCACCCGGTCTATAAGAAACATTTTGATACCAAATTAATCAGCATAAAATCTTACGTCAGCTGATGCCATACAAAATGTCACAAGTGTGTTGCAGAATGAGCTCTTTCGTTTAAGCGCAGATATGATTTGATTAACTATTCACTAATTAGAAGCGTTTTGTTTGAAGCCCGCTAAAGCCGTATCATGTGGCTCTTGGCCATACGGAAACACTCTGCCCAGCGGGACTTCGCTACTCGTGGTTGTGAAAGAGTCAAGTTTGCAGTAAAACCTTGTTTACTTATTCATTTGTTCATCCACTACTTGTTGCATTTCTGTCTTGGTTTGATTGGTAAAAACCTCTCAGGTTCAGTTCTGCTCCGGGTAACTGTTTCCTGACTATTGGATAGGCATGAATTCATATCACCCAATTGCGTATAGTTGTCTTGAAAACGCACGCACTTCCGATCGCCATACCGTAAAATTTGGAGTTTTCTCCCCATTGATTTCAAAAACACGCTTGTGAAGTTTTAATTTGTAACAACCTCTCCTTACATATGTATATTTTGATTTAATGCAATTATTGTTTTTGTTTTAGCTATATAAAATATAAAGGCAGTGTTTCTGTCAATGCCTGATTTCAGAAAAACCTGCTGTTTTATTTCTTAGTTTTCTTCTACAGGGAGATCCGACAGCCTGGCAATGTGAAGCTCGTGGTGGATGTCATTCGATACGATCCTCCCGTGATAAAGAGGGCTCTCCTTTATGCCTGTGGTGATGCTCTAGTCTGCGAAACTGTTGAAGACGCTAGACAGGTGATTGTTAAGGCACTGAGAAGCCTGTTTTCCTCCTCTGCCCATCGATGTACAGTTATTTTTTCTACAATCTCATATCGGCTCTCTCTATCAGCTTCCTCTATCAGTGCTATCATTGATTTCATGTTAGGTGGCCTACACTATGGACACCCGACACAAGGCTGTCGCTCTTGATGGTACTCTCTTCCAGAAGTCAGGTGTTATATCAGGTGGAGCAAGGTAATACGTTGCATCTTCTTTATTTTTTTGAGTTGTGAGGGTGCACAGTTAGGTAGTTGAGGTAGACATGTACTAGTTCATCGAGTCATTTGATCACTCAGATGTATATCTCCAGCACAAAGCCATGTAGCTATGTTTTGCTATAGCTACATGTAGCTGTAGCAATTCTTGTTATATAGCAAAATGTTGCTATTGCCATGTTGCTATGTTTTGCTATAACTATGTGTAGCTATAGAAATTCTTGCTATATAGCAACATGTTGCTATTGCTGTGTAGCTATAGTTTTGCAGGTTGCAGAATTCATATAGTGGAGCATGTAGATGTATATTAATGTTGGTTCATAGTTATACAGGCTGATATATCTTCAGAGTTTTATAGCAACTCGAGTCACATAGTCATATGATGACACTGAGTTTTACAGATAGCTAGTCATATAGTAGTAGTCCATACTAGCTCGCTTTCTGCGTAGTGATCTGAAGGCAAAGGCGAGGAGGTGGGATGAGAAACAAGTAAACAAGCTGAAGACGAGGAAAAATGTCCTGACGGAGGAGCTGAAGGAGGTGCAGAAAGCTAAGAGGAAGGAGTCTGAGCTGAATACTATTAGGTCACAGATAAAGGGCAATGAGACGAGACTCAAGTACACCCTGCAGGACCGAGATAACACGGTACAGTAGGGGTTTCTAGGCATGGGAGAGTAGGCATGCGGGGTACAGGAATGAGTTTGCAGTATACAGGCGTGGATATGTGGTATACAGGAGTGGATATGTGGTATACAGGAGTGTATATGTGGTATACAGGAGTGTATATGCGGTATACAGGAGTGGATATGTGGTATACAGGAGTGGATATGTGGTATACAGGAGTGTATATGCGGTATACAGGAGTGTATATGTGGTATACAGGAGTGGATATGTGGTATACAGGAGTGTATATGCGGTATACAGGAGTGTATATGCGGTATACAGGAGTGGATATGTGGTATACAGGAGTGTATATGTGGTATACAGGAGTGGATATGTGGTATACAGGAGTGTATATGTGGTATACAGGAGTGTATATGCGGTATACAGGAGTGTATATGCGGTATACAGGAGTGGATATGTGGTATACAGGAGTGTATATGCGGTATACAGGAGTGTATATGCGGTATACAGGAGTGTATATGCGGTATACAGGAGTGTATATGCGGTATACAGGAGTGTATATGTGGTATACAGGAGTGTATATGCGGTATACAGGAGTGTATATGCGGTATACAGGAGTGGATATGTGGTATACAGGAGTGTATATGCGGTATACAGGAGTGTATATGCGGTATACAGGAGTGTATATGCGGTATACAGGAGTGGATATGTGGTATACAGGAGTGTATATGCGGTATACAGGAGTGTATATGTGGTATACAGGAGTGTATATGCGGTATACAGGAGTGTATATGCGGTATACAGGAGTGTATATGCGGTATACAGGAGTGGATATGTGGTATACAGGAGTGTATATGCGGTATACAGGAGTGTATATGCGGTATACAGGAGTGGATGCAAAGTTTCTATGCTAATCTATTGCACCCACAAGTTTACATAAGAGTAATGTACGGTTATTTGTTTGCAAGGTCAGAGTAAGGTCTTATCAAATTTAACCATCGCATCCAAATGATTTTTCAGACTACAATTCATTAGGTGTTTGTGTTTTAGAGAAACAAAGTTATGTCTAAAAATGACCAAGACATCACCAACTATAAGAAACAACTGGAGAAGTTTGGGGTAAGTTGTTATTTTTGCTCAAGGTTGATTATAGTAGTTTGCTGTATTTGTTGATTCATCCGTTTTCATCAAGTTATAGATAATGTGAAGGTGACTGATGTGTCTGTAGCCAGCTATGAATGATGTGGAAATAAGGATGGAAAAGCGACAGGACAAAATCCTGGAGGTTAGAGAAAAGATGAACACTGTTGAAGATACCATCTTCTCTGATTTCTGTAGCCAGATAGGGGTGGACAATATTAGGTATGCAGTTGGTTGGTGATGCTGTAAATTTGCGTAGTCATGGTTGCCAATGAGTACTATGGCTGGTAATAATGTATAGAGGTCATTGAGTAAATTTCAAAAAGGAATACTTTCATACTGTTCTAGGAACTAGTATTTCAAATAAAAATTAAAACAAGCTACCCTGCAGGATGAAATTATTCGCGGAGTTAAATTTCGTGAGAATTGTCTTTTCATGCATATTCACAGACTAAATTATTCGTGGATGAACACATTCGCGAATAAATTAATCCGTAAAAGCAGCTAGCAATAGAGTAAAACCCTCACGTGCGTATAACACATGTTTAGGTTTTTATTTAGCTAAGAAATTTATGTTGTTCATGCTAAGCTATAAATTTTTGACTGAATCCAGAGGTTTTCATGAATATTCATCGATTTGAAGGCCTTTGGTGAACCAACAACTTGTAATAAGTTATGAGTCTTTTTCAACGTAAAAAACTTCGGGAGAGATTTTTGCGATGATGACCTGTACCGAATTCTGAATAACTTGTGACAGCCTTGAATAATTTTGTAAAGAAGTGTGATGCATTGGCAATGGGCTTAACTCAAAGCCTTGGCGATAAATTTAAAAGAGTTTGGAACTCAGCTACGTTTACTAACTCTGTCTAGCGGCTAGTTTCAATTTGAGACGGTAGTTGTTCTTCCTTGTGTTAAAAATAAAACCAATTATTCGGAGATTTTAATAAATCGCGGAACTGACAGTACGCGAATTATTAAATCCATTGGATAATTTCATCCAGTAGGGCAGGGATGTCAAACTCAATTGTACAAGGGGCCAAAATTCAAAACACACTTTAGGTCGCGGGTCGAACAGGATAAACATTTATTTAACACATTAGAACTAAATCTTTTTGGAACATGAATAAGAATGAAAACAGACAGGAATATTATTCTGAAACAAACTTCAACCGTAAAGGTTGACTTGCAACAAAGTTTACGTTACAGTTATTTGGTATCAAAAAGTTCACCTTGTCTTACTCTGCTGTGTTGTTGGTTTAAAATATGTGGAAATGTGATCACAAGCTCTTAAACGCTCAGAAACGAACAGTTAAAAAAAGTGGTCCATGTTGGAATCCCCTATTTTGACGATGTATTCATTTGACGACGTAAATGCTGGTTCAAAAAATGCTTTTAATGTTGAATTGGCAGTTCAAAATGCGAGAGGATAGAAAACTCCAAACATGGTTCTTTATAGTTCCTGTTCATAGGTAGTTGGTTAGGCAGTCTCTGTACCGCTATAGAGTTTACGAGGAGAGAGAACTGCAGGAGCAGCAGGCCAGGGAGAAGAAAAAGCTCGAGATGGAGAATCAAAAGAACAGGTTGGTTGAACAACTCGAGTTTGAACGCTCCAAAGATACAAAGTCTAAACTGACCAAGTGGACGAAAGCAGTCAACGACGATGAGAATGAGATGATGAAGCTGCAGGCTGAAGAAAAGCGACAGATGGAGGTAAGTTACTGTTCTCAAGTAGATAATGACAGGCGGCGGTAGGTTACTGTTCTCTAGTAGATAATGACAGGTGGAGATAGGTAGCAGACATGGGATGGTATCATCTGGTTGCTCTGGTAGTTTGTGAAGGTTTAAAAAATAGCAATAGTATATTTGTAGGAATGTATGTATAGGATATGTATGTATAGGATATGTATGTATAGGATATGTATGTATAGGATATGTATGTATAGGATATGTATAGGATATGTATGTATAGGATATGTATAGGATATGTATGTATAGGATATGTATGTATAGGATATGTATGTATAGGATATGTATGTATAGGATATGTATGTATAGGATATGTATAGGATATGTATGTATAGGAATGTATGTATAGGATCTGTATGTATAGGATCTGTATGTATAGGATATGTATGTATAGGATATGTATGTATAGGATATGTATGTATAGGATATGTATAGGATATGTATGTATAGGAATGTATGTATAGGATCTGTATGTATAGGATCTGTATGTATAGGATATGTATGTATAGGATATGTATGTATAGGATATGTATAGGAATGTATGTATAGGATCTGTATGTATAGGATATGTATGTATAGGATATGTATGTATAGGATATGTATGTATAGGAAAGTAGCCACACTAGCGTAGATGAAAATTATTGGGTCAGCCAGTCACATAACAGCAGAGATGAAATACAAACTTTGGATTGGGCCACTTGGTTGTTATATTTATCTTGTCATTTATGGAGTTTTGCTGTTATGATTGGCAGTTTTTGTCATCTCTATGGGCAACAAACTCAGCCAATGATTGAGCTCCTCCCTTCCTCAAATCTGCTTGATCTTCATGATGGTCAAGCGTCATATAGCAACTAATGAGCTGTTTACGCTTCACAATTCCTTGCTCATCATCCTCAGTTTGTAGTTTACCACTCTTTGATACTCTTGGTATTCCGCTATACACGTGAATAAAATAATCACATGATTGGGCTGTTGTGACATCACATTGCTCATGAATACAATCACATGATTGGGCAGTTATGACATCACATTGCTCATGAATACAATCACATGATTGGGCTGTTATGACATCACATTGCTCATGAATACAATCACATGATTGGGCAATTATGACATCACATTGCTCATGAATAAAATCACATGATTGGGCTGTTATGACATCACATTGCTCATGAATACAATCACATGATTGGGCAGTTATGACATCACATTGCTCATGAATACAATCACATGATTGGGCAGTTATGACATCACATTGCTCGAGAATGCTGATATTGTGTGGTAGGTCACTTGTTGGCATTGATCTCTATATATTTACGGTTTATAGAGTATAGAGGAGGACCTGAACTCCAAGGAGGAGCTCAACACGCGCAAGACAACATTAAAGGCACAGTTTGAGCAAGTTGAACTAGAGATCAGTGAGGTGAAGAAGAGGCTGAGCACTCAGTTTAAAGAGATCACTGTTATACAGAAGACGATCACTGGCATAGAGAATCGTCTTGAACAGAAACGTAGTGACAGGCACAGCCTTCTTCAACAGTGCAAGGTTTGACAACTTCTCGTATTCTGGTCTGAATTATCACTTCATGATTAAAAATCTGCTGTCGCTATATTTATAAATAACATATCATTGTCTTTATCTCCTACCATTAGTGTTTTAGTCTTCTGCTTTTAATGCATTTTAGTTAGGCTTTTGTCAAGCAGAAACTCAATAGCCGCTGTCTGTATAATCATATATGTGTATGTCCAATCAACTTGCTCCCCAGAGTTCACTTTTGACATATGGTTTTCTCTAATGACCGCTCAGTATGTCTGTCCACTTGTTCAAGTCATGAGTACATCTCAACGATGTCCACCTTTTTACAAGTTCTATTATACAATTCATCATAATGGATTGTAAGTTTATAATTTGCGTGTAGAAAGGTAGCATTTAGCTGATGGTACCTATGCTGTCATGCTCAACACTGCTGTCAGGTGCTGATACTTCTGTAGATGGATGACATCAGAGTGCCGGTCAAGACCGGCTCTATGCAAGACTTTGAGGAGGCGCTGTCGCAAGGCATCGAAAGCGACTCACCTTCCCTAGACACTCTCTCTAGTCAGGAGGCGAAGCAGATCTACGCCAAAGAGGCACGCATACAGCTCGACTATTCCAAACTCAACTCTGATCTCAAGGAGGTTAGCATCGTAACCATAGCGATATAGGTTTAGGTGTCAGACCTTTAAATACAAATTTACTGCCTAAAATAGTATTTAATCAGTTTGTATTGAGGTCCAACAGCCATGAACTGTATCTCTCACAGGTCTGTTTATAGCAGGGGTTCCCAACCTTTTTTATTTAGTTCCCTTTTATACTTTTCATAAATTTGATTCCCCACACTTTTAACTCACATGACTAAAAACAACCGATGCAAATTATAATCCCATTTTATTGTACATATCTAAACTTAATAATTATAAATTTTTATACAGTACACGTACAACACACAACAATACATGACCTTCGGCATGAAAGTGAATTGGTTTATGACTAGGTTAACTTACTACCCAAACAGAATCTGGAAGGATGTGTTCACATATATCTGGGTTCTGACTAGTAGATCATTATTAGCGACTAGCGTCATAGATAAATCCAAAATGTGAAATGATGAAACCCAAACTCACACGGCACTGCAAGACATAAATTAAAAATTTAACAAACCAGACACCTCTCTGTTCCCCCTTGTATATTCAGTATTCCCTCCTAAGGGGGAATTCCTCCCTGGTTGGGAACCCCTGGAGGAATTCCTCCCTGGTTGGGAACCCCAGGGGGAATTCCTCCCTGGTTGGGAACCCCTGGTTTATAGGGTCTCATTTAAAACTGATAAAAATATGGTGTTTTAAGCTGTCTACATATTTAAAGCTATTGTTCAACCTGGAACTACATGTAGTTGGCTTGTTGCAAAACATTTGCAGAAATAAAAACGTGTGAATTTCTCATTTTTATTTCTAGCGATAATGTAAAAGCCAAATTTAGTTTCAGCTGGGATTAAGAAACCAAAGATTAGCTGCTTTCTGAATATTTAAAAGTTCAAAAGGTTATTTAAAAGGTTGGCAGCTCGTTCAAGCTCGCAATACAATTTTGTTAACTTGGTTCACTAAATATTCACATATTCAGATGCTGATAGGCCAAACAGGCTCATCATCTGACCCAGTGTCCTAATTACTTCTTGTTTAAAAGTTGTTGATACTACAAGCTGTATGGAGAGATTTAACAACTGGTCAGAGATGATGGAGCATTCTAATGATATGCAAAAGTCAGTATTCAAAAAGTTAATAGAGATTCTAAAAGGATTAAAAATTAAATAAATTGCTGATAAAACTAATAGAACCACCAGTTATTGGTTGTTGTAAGTAAAGCGAGGTGCATGTTTATACAAAGTGATATCATGATTTTTTGTTGGTTTTAAATGCACCATATAAACTTCAGCCATGCGAAAAATATAATAAGTTTAGGTTTTTGTACATATCTTGGTATTTTACTCCTAGATTGTAGTCAGACAATACATGTTGCATGTAGACAACAAAACACAAGTGCTATATTTTAGTTGCTACCTTTGTCTTTGCTAGATGCTTTTGCGCTATAAGCGACATTCCTAACTGGAATCAACCGTCGTCCGTCATCAGCTTGTCTTCACCACACGCTTGTGCTTGTATAGGCCTACCTATATTAGGGTGCAATGTAAAGATATCAATAATTGATCTTGCAATTATATAAAAGTATGGCTGATTAGATTAGTGTAGCTTCATGAGAAATGCAATGAAATGCCACTGTGACTTCTTGAAACTTCTGAAGGTATAAATTTGACACAAGCAATTGAGTGAGTCTTTTTACATGACCTTTTTGTGTCTCAAGTTGTCAAGTTCTGTTTTATCTAATTCTTTACGTTGTTTAGTTGTGCTTTGGATTTGTGGTATTCTCTCGTGAGCTGCTACTAGTAACCAACAATACATGCTGTTTTCTGTAACGATGTGATTTGATGAAATCAACGTTAGAAAGTATAGCCGTTTTATTCCAATACTAAATAAGCCTCAATCTGTGTGACTGATTTCCTGTTTTTTACCTGGATTCATAATAAATAATAGAATGAAAACGGGTGGTGGTGAGACTTGCCTTAACATTTACGGTCTGCTGTCTAGAGTGGTAATATGGATTGTATGCGACTTTGCTTGGTTTCTGAAATATTCTGCAATATTTGATATATATATAGACATTTATATATACATGTAGAAATTGTAGATATTCCTCTGAATATAAAACTTTCCACACCTCATCTGTTCTGTTTCGTTATATGCCCTGTTAGGGACGCGATCCTCGTTACACTATTGTATATTCCTGTTAGTTGGATGGCACTGAAGAGGTGGATCCTCGTTACACTATTTAATATTCCTGTTAGTTGGATGGCACTGAAGAGGTGGATCCTCGTTACACTATTGTATATTCCTGTTAGTTGGATGGCACTGAAGAGGTGGATCCTCATTACACTATTGTATATTCCTGTTAGTTGGATGGCACTGAAGAGGTGGATTCTCATTACACTATTGTATATTCCTGTTAGTTGGATGGCACTGAAGAGGTGGATTCTCATTACACTATTGTATATTCCTGTTAGTTGGATGACACTGAAGAGGTGGATCCTCATTACACTATTGTATATTCCTGTTAGTTGGATGGCACTGAAGAGGTGGATCCTCATTACACTATTGTATATTCCTGTTAGTTGGATGGCACTGAAGAGGTGGATCCTCATTACACTATTGTATATTCCTGTTAGTTGGATGGGACTGAAGAAGTGGATCCTCATTACACTATTGTATATTCCTGTTAGTTTGATGGGACTGAAGAGGTGGATTCTCATTACACTATCGTATATTCCTGTTAGTTGGATGGGACTGAAGAGGTGGATCCTCATTACACTATTTTATATTCCTGTTAGTTGGATGGGACTGAAGAGGTGGATCCTCATTACATTATTGTATATTCCTGTTAGTTGGATGGCACTGAAGAGGTGGATCCTCATTACACTATTGTATATTCCTGTTAGTTGGATGGCACTGAAGAGGTGGATCCTCATTACACTATTGTATATTCCTGTTAGTTGGATGGGACTGAAGAAGTGGATCCTCATTACACTATTGTATATTCCTGTTAGTTGGATGGGACTGAAGAGGTGGATTCTCATTACACTATCGTATATTCCTGTTAGTTGGATGGGACTGAAGAGGTGGATCCTCATTACACTATTTTATATTCCTGTTAGTTGGATGGGACTGAAGAGGTGGATCCTCATTACATTATTGTATATTCCTGTTAGTTGGATGGCACTGAAGAGGTGGATCCTCATTACACTATTGTATATTCCTGTTAGTTGGATGGGACTGAAGAAGTGGATCCTCATTACACTATTGTATATTCCTGTTAGTTGGATGGGACTGAAGAGGTGGATTCTCATTACACTATCGTATATTCCTGTTAGTTGGATGGGACTGAAGAGGTGGATCCTCATTACACTATTGTATATTCCTGTTAGTTGGATGGGACTGAAGAGGTGGATCCTCGTTACACTATTTTATATTCCTGTTAGTTAAATGGCACTGAGGAGGTGGATCCTCATTACACTATTGTATATTCCTGTTAGTTGGATGGCACTGAGGAGGTGGATCCTCATTACACTATTGTATATTCCTGTTAGTTGGATGGCACTGAAGAGGTGGATCCTCATTACACTATTGTATATTCCTGTTAGTTGGATGGCACTGAAGAGGTGGATCCTCGTTACACTATTGTATATTCCTGTTAGTTGGATGGCACTGAAGAGGTGGATCCTCGTTACACTATTGTATATTCCTGTTAGTTGGATGGCACTGAAGAGGTGGATCCTCGTTACACTATTGTATATTCCTGTTAGTTGGATGGGACTGAAGAGGTGGATCCTCGTTACACTATTTTATATTCCTGTTAGTTGGATGGCACTGAGGAGGTGGATCCTCATTACACTATTGTATATTCCTGTTAGTTGGATGGCACTGAAGAGGTGGATCCTCATTACACTATTGTATATTCCTGTTAGTTGGATGGGACTGAAGAGGTGGATCCTCGTTACACTATTTTATATTCCTGTTAGTTGGATGGCACTGAGGAGGTGGATCCTCATTACACTATTGTATATTCCTGTTAGTTGGATGGGACTGAAGAGGTGGATCCTTGTTACATATTTTATATTCCTGTTAGTTGGATGGCACTGAGGAGGTGGATCCTCATTACACTATTGTATATTCCTGTTAGTTGGATGGCACTGAAGAGGTGGATCCTCATTACACTATTGTATATTCCTGTTAGTTGGATGGCACTGAAGAGGTGGATCCTCATTACACTATTGTATATTCCTGTTAGTTGGATGGCACTGAAGAGGTGGATCCTCATTACACTATTGTATATTCCTGTTAGTTGAATGGCACTGAGGAGGTGGATCCTCATTACACTATTTTATATTCCTGTTAGTTGGATGGCACTGAGGAGGTGGAGAAGATGAAGGAGGAATTGCTGCGAGCAATAGCAGAACTGGAGGCAACGATACAAAGGATTGCGGCTCCGAACATGAGAGCCCTTGAGAAGTGCGTACAGCTTGTAGCCCTGTTAATTATGAGTTGTTGGCTTTTTGGCTCATTACTGTGGCGTATTACCCAATGATAAACCAACATGGTAAGATGAAAGCGCGAGAGTTGTACTCTTTCTTTCCCTAAAATATGATGATCTTCACTCTGATTGGCTGCAAACCCAGTATACAGATTCAAGGTTATAGCTGCACGATATAGTCTGCTCTAATAGTCAGTTTCATGTGTTTTGTACTAAAAATGTTGCTGTTTGTGTATATACTTTTGTTTTGTTTTTATCAAAGTTGACAAATTTCATGTTAGTAGTCACTTGCGATCATGTTAGTAGTCGGTTTAGAAAGTACATTTCTAAATAAAAAAAATCATTTCAATAAGATACAATAATGTTTTTAACCTTGAGGATTTAAACTGTGCTATGAAATGTGCATTGAAACATCATGCTAAACTTATGCTTCCAGTTTTTCTGTAAAAAGATCCCATGGCAATAGTTGTTACTTTTGCTGGTTTTTCTGGCCATCCAACTTTACCTGTAATGTTAAACCATAATTGTCACGTACAACTTTTATCGTATTCTTTAGGTAAATCAGACACGCTGATTCCGGTTTTGTACTCAAAATAAAGATTGGTCCACAAACCTTCAAAGTCATGGAGGTTTTTTTAAAGCGTTTCGATATCCGTCTCAAAAACAACACAATCGGCACAACAAGCTCCGCCCAAAAATATGTGACGAAGCCTAGCTTTTGAGGAACGGAAGTTAGGGATGTTTAGTCTGATTTAGAAAGATAGAGATGGGCGTCTTAAAACCCATTATTATCTAAATTCAGCCTGTGAAATAATCTCAGTTTTTTATGAACGGTAAATAAACTATTTAAAATTGCTCGTAGCTTGTTACATGTTGTTTAATAGGCTGAACTCCGAGAAAAATGAGCTCAAAAAAGTGTGATTTTATCACAAGCTAGCGTTGTTTTCGCCCTTTTTTGAGCTCATTTTTAAATATACCATGTTAAATAGCTTATTTACCTTTCAGAAAAAACTGAGATTATTTTGAAAGCTGAATTTGTATAATAATGGGTTTTAAAACACCCATCTCTATCATTTTAAATCGGACTAAACATCCCCAACTTCCGTTCCTAAAAAGCTAGGTTACGTCACATATTTATGGGCGGAGCTTGTTGTGTCGGTCGTGTTGTTTTCGAGACCGATATTAAAACGCTGTAAAAAAGCCTTCATTACTCTGAAAGTTAGTGGACCAATCTTTATTTTGAGTGCAAAATCGGAATCAGCGTGTCTGATTTACCTATTAAATACGATAAAAGTTGTACGTGACAGTTATGGTTAAAATATGTGTGCATTATGTGTTTCCTTAAGTGGCTCTGTGGTATTTAGACTTGAAACTGTACAAGAGAAATTTGTGGAAACAGCGGATGAGTTTGAAAGAGCCAAGAAATCTGCCCGCCGTACGAAGCAGGTATTTGAGAGAGTAAGGAGGGAGCGGTTTGAGAAGTTCAACCAGTGCTTCGAGAAAGTGGCCGACAGAATTGATGACATTTACAAGGTGTGTATTCACCTCAATTGAGTCCATATGAAGCCTGCTACTGTGTCTATGTGCGTATTTTCCGTGTATATGTGTGTATTTTCCGTGTATTCGTTGCTATGATTACAGTGTTGTGTTAACTAACAAATGCTATATGAATTATTTTGTTTCAAGTGCAACTTGTCTTTTATCACTTTAAATTCCGACTATCTGTGCGTTGACAAGTTTAATGTTGTGTTATTTACTAGAAACTATAGTGTATAGATATATACTCGTGTTGGGCCGGTATTGGGTTATCCGCTCTTACCGATACCGAGGGATTCTCGGTATCCGAAGAAACCAATCATGTTCGGAGACAGCTAGTTATCCGCGGCCGGTTTGATATGATCGGTATTTATCCGTAAAAGCCTATCGGTAAAGCCTATCCGGTTATACGGATATCCGGATACGCTTCGTTGACGAACATGCTAATCTCAGCACGCATTGGCGAACAAATTCAACGAAAATTTCCACGCTTACTGTATCTACTATTATATTACGTTACATTGATAATGCCACCAGCCTCGAAGGTTTGGGAGTTCTCCACAGATGGGAAGATGTATAAAGATTTTAACGGGACTGGACTCTAATTGGACTGCGTATAATTATGTGATTACATTACCTGATTACAATATGTGATAGTAAGATTTCTGTAAACTGTTTCAGTATATTTAACAAAGAGAGCCCCTTGCCATTATCTATCTGTTCTCCATTACATATAACTATATTTTTAATAGAATAAACAATAAAAAAACATCTATCATGAAACTTATATTTCCATCTTTTTTTTTTGCTTGTAAAACAAGGAGTCTCCTTGCCGTAACAATATACTGCTGACTAAAGAATGTTTTTTGCACAGGCTACTTTTTGCACAACAATAAAAGTTGTTCGAGACAGTTATGGTTTAAAGTTTAAACCATTAAACTTATGGTTTAAAGCTTGAACCATTAAACTTTAAACCATTTAAAGACACACACTGATAACCACATACCGAACAATAGTACCGACAATACCGAACTTTCTTAGTTGGCAAAGGATACCGAAGATGGTAAATACCGAGGATACCGGGAAAACTGATAAAAAAGTGCAAGGATATCCGATCCGGCACTAAATTAGATACCGGCCCAACACTAATATATTCACTATTATATTTATAATGTATATATATTCATAATATATATATATGATGGAAATGGCTAAGATCTTGAGGCAAGTGCTCAAACTCTTAATTCTCTGGTAGGAGACCCAAGCTTGAGTTTCATCTTATGGATCAACATGGTCGATGTTTAAGTATGAATTCTGTTAGTTGTAGTGAAATAAATACGGTTTGTCGATTGCAGAGTCTTACACGGAATCAGAGTGCTCAGGCATTCCTGGGACCAGAGAATGTAGAGGAACCATACTTGGAAGGGATCAACTATAACTGCGTGGCGCCTGGGAAGAGGTTCAGACCGATGGACAATCTCTCTGGTGGTGAGAAAACGGTTGCTGCCTTGGCTCTACTCTTTGCCATGCACAGGTGTGTGCTTTTTGCATGAGATTTGTTGTATCGCCTTTAAGAGAGGTGTGTCAGCAGAGTCTATGTATTAGATAACATGGTCATGTGACAGAAAGATTTACTCAAAAGTAACAATTCCTAAAATACTCTATAATTATTCAACATGCTTGCATACAGCAGTAACACAGGTCTCTGTCAATTGCAATATCTTATCATTATGTATATTGTCTATCTATATTGTCACTATCTATTCATCTAGATGAGAAATTAATGCTTCAAATACGTCACCGTTTCTGTTATTTAACGCTTTTGAAGCACTTTCTTCAAGGTAGCCTAGTATTCGTCACATAACAAATCTTATCCTTAATACAATAATGGGGAGTTGTCATTTCACCTATTCCTTCGAGTACGTATTGCTAAGAATTTATGTACATTATGTTGCTATCAATCACAGCACATGCAAAACCTCCCATTTTTCATTTGCACTACGAATATGAAAATATCCTAGTTTTTCAATTTCTCTTCATAAATGCATGTATGAAGTACTGTGTATTTGACAATTAAACTGGGCAGACGTCAGTATCTCAACGAGCAATATACAGGCATACCATGGGAGGCAAAACTATAACTGGTTTACACATGACCTGTACTGCACAGCTTGAAACTGGTTATGTTGTGATGGATAGTATCCAAATAAGGTTTTTTTCTTCACGTTATATCACTCTACATTCCATCAATGTCTCCTTGCATAAAATCGAAATATGGCTTGTCCACATATGCAAAGAACTTACTTCTTGTGGACATATTCAAGGAACTTACATAAAAATCTGTTGAATTCCATCTGAGCCTCCATGAAATTCAAATACATATCTAAAGACTGGCTAGTCAGAGAACACTATTCCACATGCCAAAACTTCAGAGTTATAATTTATTGTCCACACTCAGTTCTCTTGGCAGTTGATCATGTTGAAATAACTGTAACCTGTAATAAACCTGTATGTAATCTAAATGTAACCTGAATAAATCCCATCGCTTTTTATTCACTTAAAAACATTTTAATTATAAAATTTCACAGAAACTCGCCGATTTATTATGTTGTCAATCAGTTCAAATGTTTCATTGTATGGTAAAACTGTCATAGGTTGGAATGTTTTCAATAAAGTTACATTGTATGTTTAATTCATTCCAGAGCATTACCTCTTAGTAAATACATATAGTGTTATAACAAATGCATGATGTAAAAATATGTAAAGTGCCAAATTTAAAAATTTAAATTGTGAAAACTAGATTAATAAAAAAGTAATTGGTAAAATATGTTATGGTCGTTGCATTCCTTTGAGACGAAAGTGTATGTTCGACCTTTATTAATTATACGTTTAGTTTTTAATCTCTGCCAGTTTTTTCACTTTTATTTACAGAGTAATTTTGAAAATTTTCGAAATTACGTTATACTTCGAGACAAATATTTTTCTTTTGTCAAAAATTTGTATAAATAGGTGCTCGCAGTCAAGGTTGGCTGCATAAGGAGCAGACAATTCTTAAGTGGTCTCAGTTCTATGTCCTAGTCATTGATATCAAAAGATCTGTTAGCCATAGCTGTCTCATCATAGAAAGAAATTCTTACACAGCATGTAAGGCAGCACCATTTCACTTCTACTGGGATAGTTGGCCGTCATGAAGTATAAAAACAAAATTATGTTACAAGTTAATTCTGTCTCCTTACATCCCTTCAAACACCATTTTAGCTTCCAGCCAGCTCCATTCTTTGTGCTTGATGAGGTGGACGCTGCTTTGGACAACACCAACATTGGAAAGGTAAGTTCTTCTCAAACAGGCGGTTGTCATCTGTAGTGGTTCATGTCAGTGGTATATTGATACCGTATCAAGTCTAGCCACACAAGCAAGGAGAGAATAGACGCATCGATTCTCGCAGTTTCGGTAATCCCGTGTAAATTGACTTTTTTGTATACTAGCTTGAAGGATTGGGCTTCACTTTCTCTGTACTACAACTAGTAAGATGATAAAAGTACCACCTACGCACCGGACTATTATAAAGTAGATTTGATTTGTTTAATATCGACCACAGTGTATGATGTTAGCTGCACAGCAGGTTG
The DNA here is from genome assembly GCF_963576615.1 of Watersipora subatra. Classification (NCBI taxonomy): domain Eukaryota; kingdom Metazoa; phylum Bryozoa; class Gymnolaemata; order Cheilostomatida; family Watersiporidae; genus Watersipora; species Watersipora subatra. Next base: position 10,452,934 of record NC_088710.1, on the reverse strand, counting down.
TAATAACATATTTCACCAGCAGTTGGAAAATTTGTCTGTTGCAGTTTTGTGCTTTATATATATATATATATACTAGCTGTGCTACCCGGCGTTGCCCGGGTAATAGAAAAGGCTTTGAACAGAAAATTGATTTGTATTTAACATATAACAACATTTGCCATTCTAATTTTCAAACTACTGTACATATCATGAAAAAAGGGTTTGTCTTATAAGCAATGAGAAGTAGTGAGAGTTGCTTGCTATTAGCCTGCGTGCCATTAGCCAGTATGTTTAATAATGTGAGCGAACAGCTTCTCGTGACGTTATGCTATGACACGTCGTACGCAAAGCCGTTAGATATTTGCTCTCATATAATGACTTATATTGGCAAGCTAGCAATTCAATTTCCTTAGTCTAGTGGGTAGGGTGTCCGACTGGTAAAGGGCAGAGTCCGAGATCAAATCTTCTTTGAAACGGAATCTTTATTCCAAGATTTTAAGGTCTATAGCCGGAATGCATGCAAACATAGCCACGGACATACTTTCAGAAATGTATATAGATAGATATACTAGCTCAGTATCCGGCATTGCTCGGGTAATAAAAAAGTTTTTGAAACAGAAATTTCATTTTTATTCAACATATGCAAAATTTACTATTTTAACTTTTTAATGAAGGTGTTTATTTATTTATATATTTAATTATTTTTATATTTGGCCAGTGTTTTTGAGCTGGCTGACACCTTATGAGGATTCAATTACGAATTCGTGGGATTAGAACTTTCGTGATAAACGTGCATATTGAACTCAATATTTGTTTGTTGAGGAAAGGAAATAATAATAATGAAATAAACTTTATAAACTTACAAATTTATATAAACTTTATAAATGTATTAATTTGTTAACAAATACAAGAGAGTGAGGAATAACTGATAACTATAACCTTATACTATAGTACAGTAAAATAGTACGGTAAATAGGTTTGTTCTAAAATGTGAATGATTCAATAACGAATTCGTGGAATTTGAAGGAAAAAAAAAGTGTTAGCTAATACACAAAGTATTGTAATGAACTTTTGCGATAAATGTCTCAATATTCGTTCGTTGAGAAAAGAAAATGGCGCGTGTTAGTATATTATATTCATACTAAATAAAAAATAATCATACAAACGACAATGTTTTAAATGAAATTGATGAAAGATAATTATAAAAATTAATTGTTAAGATAAAAACAGCTTGAAAACTGTAAATAAAGAAATGAGGCAAAGTTTTGTTTGTACTCAATTATAGTGGCACGCAAGCTAAGAGCCAAGCGTGCTAGTATTTTAGCAAGCGCTGCATAGGTATTTGCCCAAAACATTTGCAGCATTGCATGGTCAACAAGCGTAGTGGTTAAGTCCCGTGTTCGCAGTCCTGGAGGTCCAGAGATCGAATCCTCAGGGAGGTGGAATTTTTGTTCCTAACACTTTATCGCTATGACTGGTCAGACAGACACTCGCATTTATATACCGGTATGTAGACTAGCCGAATTGCTGGCGTTGCACTGGTAGTAGAATAGTTACCTAATGAATTTGAGTAACTTACCTGGAAAGCTAGATCTTTAATAAAATAATACCCGTGGTTTTGGCCAGCTTAACAACCGTTACGCGTAACTGTCACAGTACCAGATATTAACCCCAAGCAAGCGCTTCAAGCGTGAGTATCTTAACCAATGTAATGACTATTCGCCCAATGAAACCATTGTATTCTATGTAGCTTAATGGTTAAATTTGCTGCCACTAGAACTGGGGGTCCCGAGATCAATTCCAGTGCTATGAGGATTTTTCAAATTTTTTTTTTAATTACTAAAACTGGACACAGGGATAAAAAGACAAACACTGAGATTTATATATGTATAGATTAATTGGCCAAAATGGAAGTCTTTTGTTTGATAGTTTTAATGGATGTTATTTTTGCTGCCCAAGATTCCTTGTATCAGTGCCCTTAATTGATTACACAGCTGCTATAACATGCATATATATGTGAGATATATATGTGTGTGCGCACGCGCCTGTGTGTGTGCGTGTGAGATATATATATGTGAGATATTTAAATATCACACACTTTATACTGTTCTGTCCTATATGACATGGAAACTGCCATGACTCATATCCAGTTTGTAATGAAGACCACATGTTGTAATCTTTGCCATGTCATCCATATAATACTGTCAGTAGGCCCAGGGATGCTTGAGATTTCATTTATTGTCAACCAGATAGAAGCGGATGGTTGTCTAAGAGGCTGGTTAGGCGGTTGTCCAAGAGGCTGGTTAGGTGGTTGTCTAAGAGGCTGGTTAGGTGGTTGTCTAAGAGGCTGGTTAGGCGGTTGTCTAAGAGGCTGGTTAGGTGGTTGTCTAAGAGACTGGTTAGGTGGTTGTCTAAGAGACTGGTTAGGTGGTTGTCTAAGAGGCTGGTTAGGTGGTTGTCTAAGAGGCTGGTTAGGTGGTTGTCTAAGAGGCTGGTTAGGTGGTTGTCTAAGAGGCTGGTTAGGTGGTTGTCTAAGAGACTGGTTAGGTGGTTGTCTAAGAGGCTGGTTAGGTGGTTGTCTAAGAGGCTGGTTAGGTGGTTGTCTAAGAGACTGGTTAGGTGGTTGTCTAAGAGGCTGGTTAGGTGGTTGTCTAAGAGGCTGGTTAGGTGGTTGTCTAAGAGGCTGGTTAGGTGGTTGTCTAAGAGGCTGGTTAGGTGGTTGTCTAAGAGGCTGGTTAGATGGTTGTCTAAGAGGCTGGTTAGGTGGTTGTCTAAGAGGCTGGTTAGGTGGTTGTCTAAGAGGCTGGTTAGGTGGTTGTCTAAGAGGCTGGTTAGATGGTTGTCTAAGAGACTGGTTAGGTGGTTGTCTAAGAGACTGGTTAGATGGTTGTCTAAGAGGCTGGTTAGGTGGTTGTCTAAGAGGCTGGTTAGGTGGTTGTCTAAGAGGCTGGTTAGGTGGTTGTCTAAGAGGCTGGTTAGGTGGTTGTCCAAGAGGCTGGTTAGGTGGTTGTCTAAGAGGCTGGTTAGGTGGTTGTCTAAGAGGCTGGTTAGGTGGTTGTCTAAGAGGCTGGTTAGGTGGTTGTCTAAGAGACTGGTTAGGTGGTTGTCTAAGAGGCTGGTTAGGTGGTTGTCTAAGAGGCTGGTTAGGTGGTTGTCTAAGAGGCTGGTTAGGTGGTTGTCCAAGAGGCTGGTTAGTTGGTTGTCTAAGAGGCTGGTTAGGTGGTTGTCTAAGAGGCTGGTTAGGTGGTTGTCTAAGAGGCTGGTTAGGTGGTTGTCTAAGAGGCTGGTTAGGTGGTTGTCTAAGAGGCTGGTTAGGTGGTTGTCCAAGAGGCTGGTTAGGTGGTTGTCTAAGAGGCTGGTTAGGTGGTTGTCTAAGAGGCTGGTTAGGTGGTTGTCTAAGAGGCTGGTTAGGTGGTTGTCTAAGAGGCTGGTTAGGTGGTTGTCTAAGAGGCTGGTTAGGTGGTTGTCTAAGAGGCTGGTTAGGTGGTTGTCTAAGAGGCTGGTTAGGTGGTTGTCTAAGAGGCTGGTTAGGTGGTTGTCTAAGAGGCTGGTTAGGTGGTTGTCTAAGAGGCTGGTTAGGTGGTTGTCTAAGAGACTGGTTAGGTGGTTGTCTAAGAGGCTGGTTAGGTGGTTGTCTAAGAGACTGGTTAGGTGGTTGTCTAAGAGGCTGGTTAGGTGGTTGTCTAAGAGGCTGGTTAGATGGTTGTCTAAGAGGCTGGTTAGGTGGTTGTCTAAGAGGCTGGTTAGGCGGTTGTCCAAGAGGCTGGTTAGGTGGTTGTCCAAGAGGCTGGTTAGGTGGTTGTCTAAGAGACTGGTTAGATGGTTGTCTAAGAGGCTGGTTAGGTGGTTGTCTAAGAGGCTGGTTAGGTGGTTGTCTAAGAGGCTGGTTAGGTGGTTGTCTAAGAGACTGGTTAGGTGGTTGTCTAAGAGGCTGGTTAGGTGGTTGTCTAAGAGGCTGGTTAGGCGGTTGTCCAAGAGGCTGGTTAGGTGGTTGTCTAAGAGGCTGGTTAGGTGGTTGTCTAAGAGGCTGGTTAGGTGGTTGTCTAAGAGGCTGGTTAGGTGGTTGTCTAAGAGGCTGGTTAGGTGGTTGTCTAAGAGGCTGGTTAGGTGGTTGTCTAAGAGGCTGGTTAGGTGGTTGTCTAAGAGGCTGGTTAGATGGTTGTCTAAGAGACTGGTTAGGTGGTTGTCTAAGAGGCTGTTTAGGTGGTTGTCTAAGAGGCTGGTTAGAAGGTTGTCTAAGAGACTGGTTAGGTGGTTGTCTAAGAGACTGGTTAGGTGGTTGTCTAAGAGGCTGGTTAGGCGGTTGTCTAAGAGGCTGGTTAGGTGGTTGTCTAAGAGGCTGGTTAGGCGGTTGTCTAAGAGGCTGGTTAGATGGTTGTCTAAGAGGCTGGTTAGGTGGTTGTCTAAGAGGCTGGTTAGGTGGTTGTCTAAGAGGCTGGTTAGGTGGTTGTCTAAGAGGCTGGTTAGGCGGTTGTCTAAGAGGCTGGTTAGATGGTTGTCTAAGAGGCTGGTTAGGTGGTTGTCTAAGAGGCTGGTTAGATGGTTGTCTAAGAGGCTGGTTAGGTGGTTGTCTAAGAGGCTGGTTAGGTGGTTGTCTAAGAGGCTGGTTAGGTGGTTGTCTAAGAGGCTGGTTAGGTGGTTGTCTAAGAGGCTGGTTAGGTGGTTGTCTAAGAGGCTGGTTAGGTGGTTGTCTAAGAGGCTGGTTAGGTGGTTGTCTAAGAGGCTGGTTAGATGGTTGTCTAAGAGACTGGTTAGGTGGTTGTCTAAGAGGCTGTTTAGGTGGTTGTCTAAGAGGCTGGTTAGATGGTTGTCTAAGAGACTGGTTAGGTGGTTGTCTAAGAGACTGGTTAGGTGGTTGTCTAAGAGGCTGGTTAGGCGGTTGTCTAAGAGACTGGTTTTCAAGAATCAGACGGAGTTTTGAGACCAAATAGTTTTGGGACCTGGTGGAAGGCGTAGAGCATTTGTGTGAAGTGTGGATAAAATCAGTCAAAAATGTGAAAACACATTTATGCGGACTAACAGACGCACAATGCGGACTAACAGACAGACATAATGACAATGTGGGATTTATTAATATAGGTTATTTATCAATAAATAATAACTTACCATAATTTGTATTTAGAACTGCAAGAGTTAATTACCATTTAACATTAAACGTCAATAACTGACAAGCAATTAGTTTTCATATTTTTTTACATATTATAAGTTTTCTATGTAGCTATGGAAACTTGTCTGCAATCATTCTTCAAAGGGGTAACAACTCCTTCAAACGATGTGTGAAGCCTGGAAAAGCAGTGAATGTCCCTGTTGAATAGTTCACTCAGTCAGTATTATTCAGGTAGCTGCATTCATGAGGGAGGAAGCCGATAATAATTTCCAGCTGATTGTCATTTCTCTGAAGGAAGAGTTCTACTCGCATGCTGATGCTCTAATCGGCGTCTACCCTACGGTAGGTCTATTATTTTATGGCACATCACAGAGTAGAATGAAATATAATTACATGTGTGAAGGGAGGGTAAATTTTCCCACAAATGTGGAAAGTTCAGAGTATGCTGAAATGTTTTAAGTTATAACTACCTCTTCATTTTCATTGTTAAAGCTGACGTTTCAAGAAGGTTGACATTTGTTAAAAATTTATTGGGTGTTGAGTAAAGTTTACTTGATTTCTACATCGTCCTTGGATGGTGGGTTGGGTTAATCATGAGTAGAGGTGTGACCGCATATCACATGCCAAGAGATATACACTTTTATTGGGTCTGCTTTTTCCGGTAGTCGCCAGTTAACCAATTTGGTTGACACTTCCAAGCTTTCATTGTCCACCAGTCGATAATTTGCATGAAAAACAGGTGAATGGATGACTTATGATGTTGTTTGCTTAAAACTTGTAACTTATTGGTGATCTGTATAACATCTTGTAGGAAGGTGACTGCGTTGAGAGTAGGGTTGTTACCTTGGACTTAACAGCCTATCCTGATAACATGCTTGAGAACAACCGAAAAAGTCCAGTAAAAGGAGCACGGCAAAGATAGTCAGTGTTCATTCATGCCTAGAGGGCTGCTACATTTATGTTATTCCCAAATTGTTTGTAATCAAGCTAGCAAGTTGGGGCATGGGGTCATACACATGCTGATCAGAAGGATATGAGATATTAACATGTACTGATGTTACAATATTTCATTTCGATGTTTGTATGCAAGCTTATACATGTACATCAAAATTTTGCATCAGATTGAGACTTTTCAAATTTTGTACAGCAACTAAACCAGTTTGGAATTATAGAACCAATTATGGTGTTTAGCTTTATAGCGAGCGCAACACTCCCTTGGTCACTCACACATACCCATTATTCGTTAATAGATGAAATTTTTACATCTACTGAAATTTCAACTGTTTTCTTCTGAGATCAGTAAAGCTTCATTAGCTCTAGGATTCAAGGAATGTTTCGTAGAAAGATCTCATTGCCCTAGCTTTACTCAAATTGTAACAAGTGTTTCCAGCACTGCTGAAATGATGATTATATTGGATATGCATTTTACTGACATCAGCAACAAGTTGCAACTAGACATAGTTATTGGCCATAGACATTAAGACAGCGTTATTTAGTAATTGCTACTACCGAATACAGTAAGTACAGACAGCCACACCTGGCTGTTCTTGGACTAACTTTACACTATTTACAAAATTAACGCGCAAGTCTGCGCATGAGAATAGAAAAGACAAAATGTTATTGCACCATATTTCAGCGGCTTGCAGAGCGCTACTAAATATAGGACAAACTAAAAATACAGAGTTAATACCTAAAAACTAGTAAACAACAATAGCTGATGCCTTGACACGAATTTTGAGAAGTTCATGTGTAACTTTTTAGAGGTGCGGTTAAGTTGGTCTACTTCAGTCCCAACTTGACGATCATCTGCTCATAAATCGTCCACGCAAGTGCAGCCATCATTGTTCTCCTAATAACTCGTGGCACAATGCCTGAGGCAAAGCCATGCACTCCATGATTCTACAAGGAAACCCTCATTGGCAGTGTTCCAAATGTTTGAAGAAAGCAGCATTAAGTATACGGCAAACCTGAATATTAGCTATCATTATCATTGCGTAATCTCCATAATTTATGTGATTTATGGTCAAATGAAAGACTTCTAATTCATGTCAATTCTCTCTGGAAAATAACTGCTAAGAGGACATGCCTGGTGGAGTAATATTGAAATCAAATGATCATAAAATGACAAAGAGCAGATGTGCCTGGTTAGAGGATCCTGGTTAGCTGCTGGTATAAACCGGTTTTGTCCAACCACAATAAGGTGTGGCATTAGTTGAGTGGCAAGCACTCAGAAATGGTTGCTTTGAGTGGAAAAGAAACCAGCCAGATACTCAAGAAAACAACCAATCATCACGGCCATAAAATAGCAACTTACCTGGTAAATATACTTGACAGCTGATGACACTGTAGTGGTTCGTGTCTGCATGTGAGTTTTGATGACATCGGCTGGTTGTGTTACAGCTGAGGCCATGGCTCCAGCCATAACTCCACAGGTGAAATGGATCAGGGGCTTCGCGCTGCTGTCAAATTTCTCTGAATAAGAAATAGTGGGATAAGTTTTTGCGAAAGCAGTTAGGAAATCACGATGTTGATGCGTGGATATTGAAATATTGTTGCTGAGTAAGACATGACTAGGTGCCATGCAAGTCATAGAAGGATTGACAATGCATTGTTCAGCCAAACACTACGCTTTCTTTGTGCAGAAACTCCAAGCCATTGTGTACAATATCAGTCGAGTCGAAATAAAGGTCGGGCAATGAACTGTGAACAAACCCTATGAGCTCGCATGCGGTTGAGGAGTGCAGAGTGCAGAAGGCGTTACAGAAGGTTATATATCGCTTGAGATAAACACTGTTTACAGACCTAATGCTAAATTGCTAACATAGCGAAAGAGTGTTCTCATAAACAAGCGATCGTATATCAACTACTAGTTCATGTAATATATAGTCATGATCAAAGAGTCGGTGGTAGAATTTCCTAATGAAATTGTAGATACATGTATATAATTATTTTTTAAAAACACCATGTTACAATTCATATTTCTAAGAGACGAGTTTCTATCAGCGGTGATACGAGCAGAGTGTATGCCTTACCAGAGTTGACTAACTTTTTAGCCTTAGTGTAGAAGAGCAGATAAAGGCCGCTGGAAGGAGCATCCCTAAGAAGCGTCGCAGTCATCCCGCTGTAAAGACCCCTTGTCCCTTCAGCTATATAAATCGTCCTCAGCGCGTTTCGTACACTGCTGTACTCAAAATTTCCACTCTAAAAGGAGTAAAATGCAGTGGTTAACGATAAAAATCTATCAACAATGTTCCCCTACAAGAAAGCGTTAAGGTAGAGAGGACTGGAGTTAGAAAAGCTTACCTCTAATAACCAAGAATAAACGAGATTGACTGCAGTACCCCACAGTTAAGACGGATGAAATGGATGCATAGTTTGGTCATAAACAGACATATTCACGAAATAAACAAATCCATGCTTTTACAGCCAGTTCACAAGCAATGTGGAAGATACTTTCCGGTTAAATTAACAAACAATGCTTAGCTGCCACTGCTCAATGTCTAAACAAGCATAAAAGCAACATTAATTTCATAATTTTCACTGCAAGCAAAAAGGAAAGCCAAAAAAGTGAAGGTACTGCAGGCTCCTCCCATTTAGACTTGCAAACCAACCAATGCTATTAAGTCCGGAGGCTACCCAGTCGTCTGTATCTGCTCCGGCGGTGGAACGAGTCACCTCGGGCTGCTCTATTGTAGACATGGGAAGACACGAGTAGGCACGCTGGCTGGGCAATCAGCACGTTGGACAACTATAGCATTACCCAAATATAGCATCCAGTTTATACGACTAACACTCGTCTGCCTGCCTAGATAAACCAAAACTGGGAATGAGTCGGTGATACAGCAAGAGGCCACTCACACAGATGGATGCTATCGTTAGAAACACCTACTTACCTTTACATGCAATGTATGTCACAAGCGTGTGTTACAGCTATTTGAGAGTCGTCTATCGTTCCAATACAGCATTTAGATTGATACCATGTAAACTCAAACTTGTGAAGCAGAAAACTTAGACACTCGCATATAAAAAAAAAGCAATGCTTTTTCACACAAAAAATTTTAACGCTAAGATACATCGAAATTTATTTTTCTACAGTGAATAATGACAGAACTTCAGGCCACAACTCAAGGTTACAAGAATAATCTAGGATGCTTTTAAATTTCTATAAAAAAAAAACTGTTTAGGCGGTAAGCAAAAAACTGATAGTGACAGTTGACAACTCTAAAAATTTAACACTAACCAATGGATGATATGATGGCACTTCAAAATGAATTATGAAAAAATGTAGCATTGTTCCGGTTTTTTTTATTTCAAAAAAGTGGTTCTCCACTGACAGCTGTTTTCTACAGTTTTTGCAGCTAAATGTCATTAATATAACAAAACCGGACCTATGTTGGCACTGATGAGAATAATAATGAAGCACTGTATCCCAAGTTAACACAGATACAATTTGGGTGTGCAAAGGTCACGACTGCCGATTACAGAAATGATTTATGCAGCAGGCATTGCATCAAAGGTCATATTTTAACATTGGCAAGGATACCAAACAATTAGCGAAACTGAATTAAACCTCATTCATCAGAATTGTTAGTTTATTACTCCCAAACATGTTTTTGTTAACATTGGTTTTACATGCAATATGCAAAGTGTACGGCTCATAAAAAATGCACTATCGGACTCCAAAGCTTTTATGAAAAGCATTTGTTGTTCGTTATTTACAATTTTTTATAAAATACTAAAATGCATCGCATAAATGTTCCAAATTCGCAGCGCCCTTTTGATCATTCATTCAAAGTATAAGCTGAAAGACATGGAGAACCAACTTGCTAAGCCTCATTTTGTTGTTTTGCTCACGTTACAAGTTTGTGTAAAAAAATGTTATTCAAAATTTTTTATATTTGTATGAATGTAGTTATCCAAAAAAAATTTGAAAAATAGAAGCTAGCCAGAATTTGCCAAATATTACTGATACTGTTGCACCTCTTAATAAATCAAACTACTCGTGTAGGATTACTCTATTTCTTACTAACAGATTGGTAAGAGAGAAACTTGGACAGCAACGAGTTCCGTATACTAGACTTTTGTGACGCTATGTAACATTACATAAATTTTAAATTTAACTTAAATGAATTTAGCTCATTAAACACACACTCTAAGCAAATTTTTAATATGTTACTAAACTTAACTTTAATTTATTCATCATCTTAATTCTTTATTCCCTGTTTTCGCCTCGGCACTTTTTGCCTCGCCTTCACTGTAACTTTTAGCCGACCTTATTGAAACTTTTTTCAAACTAATTTGACAAGCAAGACCGAGCGATGCCGTTTAAATTTGAATTTCGGAGAGACATGTTGATATTGTATGGTGGGGAAAACGCCGTAGCGAGACCGCAAAAACTTTGTGTTCCCGTCGTAAGACGAAAAACCCGTAAGACAGGGACGCCGAAACCCAGGGGTCCACTGTACCTCTATTGACTAAGAGTTGTGAAAATTCATTTACTACCAGTTTGACTATGTTTTATTTTAAATTCTTTTTAGTGTAAATTGTATAACTTTGGAAGCTGAAATAAAACTTCTTTTACTAGTATCTTTTTCATCAAATGCTCGAAATACTTTTAATAATAGTTTCAAATAATTCTTTTCACTTTAAAACAACAATGAGTGCTAGCTTAAACCTGATTTGCTCTCATTAAATAGATGGAATGGACAAAAACCCGGAAGCGACGAAAACTTTAGCCTAATCTACAACTTGTTTGTGATCAACAAGCAGCAAGTCCAACCATTAATATAAGCTGAGCTGTCAGAGTGAGCCATATAAAACTAGTAGGAGAGTGAGCAAAAGAAGCTGAAGATATCAAAGGCATTTAGTACCACAGGTTGAGCGTTGAAAGCACAAAACGCATAGCTTGGAATTGTAAGCAGTGAAAGCCAAAGGGAGTAGAGAGCCTCGTAACAAAAAATATAGCCCTAAAACTCACCTCAAATCTAACCTTGACCACTGTGAAAGGCAACATAGTGATGCCAGCCACGCATCTGGCTCCAACACCCAAGGCAACCAGCTCAAGGCTGCCCGGATTCTCTGACCTATAAGAGACACACATACCAGTACTGAAAGGACTTGAGGCAGCATTACAAACTCTATTACCATATCCCTTAAGCTGTAGCACCGCATAGTCCTAAAATAGCTAATAAGAACAGCCAACCTGCCTGATCAATAATCTTGCAAGCACCTGCAGTGAGTTGTCTGAAACTCGGTGAATATCAGTTTTGAATTACATTACTTCGCAACGCAAACAGATTGCACTCTGTAGAAGACTTGATTTACAGTTGCCACTTACTATGATATAAATTTCGACTGCATTTCTCAAACATTTATTCTTATATATCATAAGAGAAGACTAACTGTTATAAAACTGCTCCCTATACACACTACACCTGCTGCTAACCCCTTATGTCAGCAACACTTTCATCGCCTGTCATGCGTGTGTCACCGTAATAGCCTCACTAACATACAAAAATTATTTCACCTTGAATGCTGATAAAATACAACCTACAAAGGCTCTGTTTTTACTCACCCAAGGTTGCTCTTCATGGTGTGTAGGGCACAGAAATAGAGCCCCACTCCTGGTACACAGCGCAGCAGAGACTGTAAAGAGATGACAATTTCACTAGTGCCACGATACCAAATTCAGAGCCTATTTTAGCTGTAATCAGTTTTTCCTAGGTTGTCCAAAAAAACAAAGGTTGGCAAATACTTCATAAATGTTAAAAAGATAACAACTTAGATTGAAAAAGATTGTTAGAAAATTCGTTTGTTTCTAGTTTTGACATCATGGTTAATATTCGTCACTAGCATGTCTATTTATCAAACACGACTGCTTCCAACGCATAGGCATGCCTAACACTATATAAATATATAGGATACTACCAGTTACCAGGCAACATTAGAACATTAAAATATAATAGTCCTACTACAAGCGCAGTACTTTACAGTAGTTGAAGCAACTTATACCAGCTACACTTATCCGTTCTTTTGGCATTTATTAGAAGTATTTCCATTTTAACAATTGTGATTTTATGTAATTGTAAACAAAACCAAGGAGTTGATATCAGAGCAGTAATAAATAAATCCGTTGAACGGAAAAACATGTTTTAACAAACAGCAATAAAAGTTAAGTTGACAGTAATTTGAGATTTTAAAAATAGTAAAAACCGGTGTATTATTTCTTAATTACATCCAACCACAAAAGTTTATAGTTGAGATATGCTAATTTAGAAAAATAGCCCAATAGGCCTACTATCTCCAGTTCTACTGCTGAGAAACAATGAAATGCGGAAACTGCATGTATTACTAAACATGATCCAAGTTGATATCACAAATAGAGTGATGTACATACTGGTGTTAAGCCACTCCATAGCCCTATCACCTTTTCCTTGCGCAGTACCCGTAGACAGATAGTCACCATTCCAGAGGAGCCATACCTTAATAGAATCGATGGAAACTGACACACACATGATAGAGAAGTTTGTCGATAGGTGGTAGTTCAAAGAACATACAGAATTGTACAATATTTAGCATTATAATTATGAGCCTGGAGGAAATGAGTCGTGAGTATACAGTATAAAACTGTTGCTATGTAAAAACATGAGTGTGTTCAGTTACTTTACTGCACAGTATCAAATGTTTCTCAACTTCCAAATCACTATATCCATCAGCAAATTAATGGTGAACAGATAAAGATTGAGTAAAACAAGTAGGCCTATATGGTTGAGGCAACCAGCGGTCAATAAACATGAGTTGTATCAGCTTGTAGAATATTGATATTCTGCTGGGCTTAGGCCATGAATTATCGTTAACGCTTATAACAAAACAGAAACCGGTTTAAACTGGACTGAGCCGGATCGCAATCGCTGGCTAACCATTAGACGGCGCGTAAACCTACTGTAAGAAAAGTATTTGTTCGTTCTGATAAAATCGGCAGTCACAATAGCTTAGTTGTGAAACAAACAGACAATGGAAGGACAGAGCGACAATTGTAGATGATCCAGTTTTGAAGTGAGTTGGTTTGTAGGTTAGAAATTGGAGATGCATGTTACATGTGAAAACAGCGCCATTTGAATTCAGTGTTTGCATTGGGCAAATATTGTAACTGTAATTCTGTGAAAACATATTTCTGACATGCAGCATGTTCTTACACATAGAAGATTACCAGAAACAAAAATGTCCTCTTTCCTTATAGACTATAGAGCATCACACACAGAGCTTCTTACCAATACCAGTGTATTATCTTCAAAAACATTTTTGTGTGTAAGCATCCCAATCAATCATTAGCAGTGTATAGCAGCTTTGTACTCTTAGTGAGCGTTTACTAACCCTTGGCTGTCTGCGAGACAGGTTATTGTCCTAGAGATGTAGCAATTTCAACTAACATACTAAATACCTTGCAAAAAATCCATAAATTACTCATACACGCCTAAAAACCTCCGAGTGTTTAAGCCCAAAAACCTCCGAGTTTAAGTTAGATGGTTCAGGTAGGTGGTTCAGGTAGCTTTTTTAGTTAAACAGCACTGGAGGGCCGTATGCAATGGTCACAATTTAATATGCATGGTCACACATTCCCATTGGTCGATTTATGTACGCCGAGTCAGCGTCAGCCAGTTAAAAGGAAACTAAGGCTAACTTATTTTCTATTAAACATTTATCATGAACCAAAATATCTACAAACAGAAATTGTCCCCAGCAAATGGGCACTAAGAGATGGCTGGCAAGGCAATCACTCTTTGCTATTGGCTAATCAATCTGCTGTGGATGGATTACCTATTGGATCACTGGATAGCAGAGGACCACCAAGGTGGTTAACTACTCCTTCTATGTAAGTCTTGCAGCCAGCAGATCGAGATGTTAAAACTGCGTAGTGTAACTTCCCCTTATAAAAGACTAGGACTAGTATGCTGGCAGTCCAGCTATGACAGATCGTCAGGAGTAATAACTATGTGTACAATTATTCTTAGATGTGATAAGGTGGTCGAGTGGGCAGATGGTACCATGCTTGGTTGGGAATCTGAATAACCGGGTTTAACTCCCGTGTCATGCTTTTTTCTTATGCTTTTAGCGTGGCTTCGGACAGACAGACACGGCTCTTATTATAGTAAAGAATTGCCAGCGTTTTCACTCAAACTCCATAAATTCTGACCAACTGTCAACCATAATCATATTGTATGACTTGAATCAGTTTATTATAATAGGGCAGCGAACCTAATGTTCTCATTTACATCAGTCTTTGTCTATCTATGCAGTCATGTGGTCTACATACCCAACAGCACTACGGGGAGTCGACTGTATTCGTGTCTTAAGCAAGTCGAGGGGCTGGAAGAGCAGTGTAGAGCATGTCCCACTAATGGATCCAGCAAGAAACGATTTCACAACTGGCGACTGCAAAAACATAAATTAACCAATCAGAAGCAACCGAGGGTCGTCAATATTTTTTGAAATTTTCAAATATATTTATTTTTTATATATATTATGTATTGCTCAGCAGTTGTAAGTGTGCAATAGTTTAAAAAATTGCTATAATTACTAGTTTCCAATTTTGTGAGTTTTCAAATTTTTTAATTTCCATCTTTAGAATTTAAGGGTTCAAAATGTTTTAAACATTTTGATAGCGTTTAAACCTTTTTCGTAGTTTAAAACTTTACCAAAGTTGACTACAACCATTTAAAACTACAAAAATAGTAAATAAACTTTTAATGTCGGACTTAAAAATGTTGTGTAGCAAAATAATTTTTTCAAAAGATTATGGGTTTTTTTAAGTTTTCATTATTTTAACGATAACATTTTACTTATATAAGAAAACAAGTTTAAGGTAAAATTTATTTTAAGTTTTTCAATTTTATTATGCAATCAGTATCGAATTTGTTGTGATAAATGGAAGCAAATGAACAAAATAAATAAAATATATTTGTAGTATTTAAAGAGTTATGTTTGTCTCAAAATATATTAAAAACTCTCATAGTTAATGATGGACTTAAAAGATGAGTTGGTTTGATTAAATGTTTGAAAGGCAATGGAGTGCAACCTTACGAACTGATGAAGCATGAGTGGAGGAGCATATGAAGGTGAACATATTTATACCTACCGATGTAAACTTGTCCATGGATGGCAAGGCTGGTATCGATTGTCCTACAGACATGTCCACTATGGTGACATCCTGTTAACTCAAGACTATTCGCCCATATTTTCTAAGAAGTAAAACATATATTCATCAAAACAATGACAAGTTTATTAAGTTATCACAGTAATGCTGAGACTTGTTTGATGTCCAACGAGAAACTCGTTATTTGGATAATAAAAATGGAATTAGCTCTCCTACTGCAAAAATTCAATTAATTTTTTTAATGTGACAATTTTTTCTATGCCAAACCAAGTCTGTGCTTCCTAAACAAATCTTTTTAAATATATAGCTTTGCCCCTCACAAATTACTCTGATGGAATGGCTATATTCTTATAAACCTGATCTCATATGATCTTTGCATTCGACTAATGAATTATTCAGGTTAGACGACTTAAACAATAATATATATTGCGATAATAATTATTATTATTATTCAACTGCAACAGTGGTACAATACATTTTGTTAATTGCGTGGAAAGAGATTTATTATATGAATAATACTACTCACTGCAACAACGAATATCGATTCCATAAAACCAAACAGTGTAAAAAACAGCAAACTTTTCTAGTATATACTTGGAAGTTGTTGTAGATTAAAAGAAAATGTTGCAAGATAATGGAAGGCCAAATAATAAGCTGGATCATAGATGGGTTAGTCAAACCTATCATCAAACAAGCTTATCAAAGTGCATTACAACCCAGAGCCCTTGACAGAATGAGACATATCTCCCACATATGAGATTGCATAGACCAATTAGTGTCAAGGTAATTATTGGGAAGAACATTGATGAAAATGAGTACAGACGAGAACAATTTTTGAGACTAACTACAACCAAAGTCAAGATGCCTTGAAACAAATGACAATACCATTAGATCAAATGCATAGCATCTTGTTTTATATACATTTAGCCTCTGTGATCTTTCCATACTCATGGTTTCAAAAGTTCACCTTGGTAGGAAATGTTATGCAATACCTGGGTTTGGCTTAATCCTCTAACTACGTCAATAGTCTAATTTAACTTAGATTGTTACATGATTACATAGCATTCTCTAAGGATTTATTTTGAAGAAAAATGGAGTTGGAACTTGGGTCAATGAAGCATTTTACATAAACATAAATTATGCATAAATGTTTATGGTCAGACCAACCTACAACGATAATGAATAATCAAAGCGATTATGAAAAGAAAAGTAGATTTTCTTGTGTTTCTTCTTTCAGCAATCAAACGTTAATAGAATGTCGTGCTAAAATATCTTGACTATAATACGACTAACTAAACTCAAATTATAAAACAACCACTAGGTCAAAGTCAGTTTGGTTTATAACAAGGATAGACTTTCATTTGCAACTGATTGGGGAATTGTATTTAAACATTTGAATTTACAAAAGTTTTGTTAAAATACTGCACAAAACTAAAAAATACCAAATAAGGTTCTTTGCATTTGTAGAAACTAGCAAATCCACTACAAAAGCGGACTTCGTATTTCAAATACGATCAAAACTAAATTGTAAAGGACTATCGATTAAACACCAGGTTTTAGTGCATAAAAAGCAGTCCGTCTTCTCAAAAATAAGGCATACAATGCACTGAAGCGGTACAACATGTTATGACCCCACACTGCTGGACCTATACCCAGACTATTGATGAAGCGAAGTAACTTTGTTAGATAATCTAAAAATATCCCAGCAAGTATTTTATCCGACTTTTAGTTTAGAATTCTTACAACTATTATTCAAGCAGATCGGAACATTATATCAAAATGTCTTTGTAATACTGTGCTATTTACGAAAGGCCGCGAAACTGACCAAAAATAAAAGTGTAAACTACATAACCCTATTGTTGTTTCACGCTGACAGAAATACGTTGTATAGCACTATATCATTTAAATATATTTAAATGTTTGATTTGCACCCCCATGCACCAGCAAAACAAAAAGATTCCTGGCTTTCAAAAGAAGCGCAAAGAGATTAACAAAATGCAGTCACAGAGAATTAAGGAATGATATGTTCTCACAAAGTTTTTGCCATTGTGGCTACATGTACGACTGCCCGCAGCGCATAAAAGTTCAAAGTGAGTACTACCTGACTGGATGGGTCGAAGATACTAAGAAAAACCTTTTATTTGCTGCAAAAAGGTCAGCTATCGTATCTCGTGTGGCTCATCTGGTATGCCTTTGCCAAATTATGCAATGTTGCGTCAATCTAGCAGTTTATTGCTATAATTCAGCTTTTTACGCGAACGGTAGTACTGCTTAGGTATGTTAATTGAGTATCTGGGACCACAGTCTACGAGTACAAAGTGTACAAGGTAAGACAACCATTATTGAAGCTCATAAACGGTCTATGATCTGATAACACCTTGATTTTTAATCAGAGCTATGTCAATGTCAGCCCTCTTCCTGAAATTTTCGCGAGTTGTCTAAACATAAACTAAAACTCTAAACTGTTTTATTTATTTCTCGTCAGTCATATTTGTATTAACAGAATTTTTGTTGTACTACATAATACGTAGTATTATACATAATTGTTTTTGGGTTCAATGCCATCACATAGCTTGAACCTGATCATTTTATTCATGTTATATGTTTATTTCTTAGCTCTATTAATTCTGCTTGCGTTACTAGGTATATTACGAACCTTGTAACTATTTATGGTAAAAGCAGAGCATGCAATAATGCATTTAAATGTTGCTATTATTTATTGTAATTTAGCAGGCTAAATTTTAGCTAAGCGCTAATTTATATTGAAGACTACACTGAGCTCACGGTAGTGTTTTTGGGCACACCTGAGAGGGCAGTTAGATTGCTTCATATTTTATAGCCAATGTTGATGTGGATGGTTTTGCAACATAAATGTGGTATTTTTTGAATACTTTTTATAAGAAGTATGTGCTTCTTGTCTGCTGCATTGGAGTAGCATGTTTATTCTGGACTGATTGTCTTTGAATGTACATTGAAATTTGTGCAAGAAGCGTTTTAGAAGCTTGTATGAGATGATTGGGATTTTGTTAGTTGCTAGAGATTTGTTGAAAATAACCTAAAAAAATATTCGGCTCCTTGTTAGTTCTTTTTCTGCAGACCTGAATTGGAGGTAAATGTTTCTACTGACCACAACAAAGCATCATTTAAAAAGAAGTATTAGCCAATCGATTTATGATTATCGTTAGTTTGATGATCTGTGAATGCTAAACTTTTGGTAGATTACATTTTGTTAAGCATAGCAAAAAACTTATTATTCAATTTCAAGTTTTTGAGTTCCTATGAGACATTTGCTTTTTTAGCAATGACTTGAGCTAAGGATATTATTTGTGAAATTTTTAATAGCAATGGTTTAAAGATGTTTCTGACATGGTAACACATCTGTTGAAAAAACAGGCTTATTAAGTTGGTTCTTTCAGAGCTCAGATACTTTGAGGCAGTTATGTAATGCAGTCATTGGATCACTCGTGGCTTTTTTCAGATTGGCAGAAAGGTTATAACATGGTCTAACTCTTTTCTGCATAGTATTCTTTGCTGTCTTGTCACTCTTAAATGATTGTGTTTTTTACCATCTCACAATTATTTCTGTTCCAACAAGTTGTTTAGGTTCTCAAGGGTTTTTGTTTACTGATTTGTAAAAAACTAGATGTGAAGACGTTTTATTTACCACTTTCATTTTCCATTCCATTTTTAGGTTGTTTTGCCATGACTGGTTGGTATTTTTAGTAGATTTTTGCTTTGCCAATTAACTAGGTACATACGCATACCAACCATCTCTTAATCAATGTCGATAAAGTGGTCATTTGAGCATGAATGTATCACACCAATGATGGTTACAGGGTCTAATCTGTTGCTAGAGATGGTGTACTATCCTAAGGATTTGTGTTGGGTACTGGAATCAGTAGTTTTGCGCTGCAAGAAATGAGCATTAATAGGAAATTTTAGTTCAACACTCCATCGTTTTGACAGCGAGTGTCAACTCTTGACATATTTATATGTTTAGCTGGAGATAAGAGAATGTTTAGAGTATTTAGTACAAGCTGATGCAAAAGGCTTGTCGCCATCTGATATATCTAGCATCAGTAGTCAATAATGGCATCCAACTAGTGAAAATATTTTTAATTTAGCTAGCGTAGATTCTGACACAGAGTTTTTAACTGTGATTATTATATATATACTGTAAAACCTCTAATTGAATGCCATGGCGCTCTATTTTTCAACCCTTTCTATATGGTGGTGGTAAATAAAGGTGACGTTCAAATAGAGGTGGCGTTCAATTAGAGGTGGCGTTCAATTAGAGATTTCACGATATCCTTCACCTAAGTGACTTTGTGTCGTTTGCTCGTTTACTACCTTGGGTTAATTGAGGACAGATAACAACTCCAAAACTTGATCAAGATTATTCTGGTGATTTTTAGTAAAAGCCGTAATATTATATCAATATGCCCTCAATTTGATTTAGTATTATTTTGAAACACTCTTTATTGCACTAAAGTATACATAGGATTGGATACAAATGACGGTTCAGGCTTTCATGTTTTATTTTTGATAAGAATTAACTCCGTAAAACTGACTACATATACAGGAAGAACACACGATCAAGTACCTAATAAGATCAGTCAATACATAAAGTTTGGGCAATGCAAAGACATGTAAGGAACTTTCAAGTACTTTCATGCTAACCAAAGCCACTATGCGCTTTCAAATTACAAAAACAAACCCCATTTTGAAAGTTATCAAAAAATCAGTAAGTGAAAGATGTAAAATGTATGCTTATTTCCATATTCAGCAGCTAGGGTATAAGTACACGCAATGTAAATTTCAAAATGCTGACTCCTACTAACCTAAACTCAGAATGGTTCTCTCTTCACACATTTGTCAAAGTATCTATGAAACTTTATAAAAACAGTAGATTATGGCTTTAACGATGAGATGGTAGTACTTCAAGACTTCACCTCTGTGACTCGAATCCTCATCTTTGCACAAGCAGCAGTACTGAAGCAGGAAATGAAGCTAAATGTTTTGCGACGGGAAAATTGTTTCTATTTTATAAGCTTTAACTTTAGTTTTTGATGTCCTATTACTTCACTACAAATGTCTCACCGATTGTCATTTAAAAACAACCGATAAGATGAAAATTAGCAGCTACCATAAATATTTAAGTACTATGACAATTTCACAAACAAGCCGAAATCCTGAACCGATTGTCTAATGGAGTCTTGTTGGTTAATAGTGCCATCTTTACCAAGATAATACGTTAGTTAAGTGTTTGGTTCAAATGCAAGTAGTGGCGCTAAAAAAAGTCTTTTAGGCAAAATGTCATTAGATCAAGGACTTATAATTTTTATGTTTAGCGTATCATTTATGAAAGTTTTTTTCATCATAGCAGTCAGTCGACAACAACAATGACTATGTGGATCTAATCCAACATCTCCAACCAGTTCTTTGTCAGCTGTAGCAGCCTTATTACTAAACAATTAATGGTGGTACAAAGTTGGTAAGGTGGTTTCTTTGTATGATTGAGAAAGGTTTCAGTTTTTGACAAGCACCTTAATCTCATTATTTGGTGAGTTTTCAGGTGGGTGCCTAACACTTATGGAGTTTTTTGTTAGCATTTTTATCCCATCTGTAAAACACAAGCTTCTGTTGTAGTAAAAGAGCTGCAGACTTTTTAGCGCCTCTGCGTGTATCAGCACCAACCATCTAGTTAACCTACTCTCTTAGTAAAGTTGGCACTGCTTGATCAACAAGACTCCATTAGACAACCGATTCAGGATTTTTATTTCGAAAAACCTGCGAAGTTGTCAATGTGCTTAAATATTTATGGTATCTGTTAATTTTCGTTACATCAGTTTGTTTTTAAAATGACAATTGGTGATAGGCTCTTGGACATTTGTAGCGAAGTGATAGAACATCAAAAACTAAGGTTGAAGTATTTAAAATAAGATAAAGTAGAAGTAATTTCACAGTACTAGCAAAATAAATCTCAACACCAAAATAAAGTTTTATTCACATCAATCGGTATAGCTTGTGGAGTAGTGAATAGAGAGAAAAAGAATGATTGCTCAGCCCATATTTACTTGCAATAAGCTTATTGATATGTGATTTATCGTATGCATGGCAGCCTTGGAACTCATTGCTGTTACAGCAGCCCTTGTAGTCAGTCTATTCAGGGTCTGGCACAGGTCGGTGTTGAATCATAAATGTTCAATGAGCTTAAAATAACAATTTTATAAGTTTAAGTCAAAGTTTTATTTGTAATCTGGCATTTGGATTATCTCTATGTGATTTAAAACAAAAATGGATGGTACATGCTACCGGACTATAAATTAGTCAATAGTTAGATAAATATTTTTGTTTAATTGTCAGGACTATTATGATAAAAGTAGTCCATATTAATGCTCTTTGTGGACAATACCTTTTTACTTTCCTCATTGCCTTAAATTGTCTCCGTCTGACATTCAGCTATTCTGACACATCTGACAGGTACTTCACTGTTTACTGTACAGTTAGATGTTATGGCACGTACATAGACAGTTGCTCTGACACATCTGACAGGTACTTCATAGTTTACTGTACAATCAAGCGTTATGACATATCTGGCTAGCACTGATGACATGTGTTATAGTTGATTGAAAAGCTTTGTGTCTTCCTTGCAGGAGGAGTTTTGTGGAGGTGGCCAATGTCTCTTGGCTAATATGTCTGCACCAGTCACCCTGGGAGACTCCGGGCAGAATTCAGGGTAAGTAGTGTTTGTTCTTGTGTAGGGAACTTTATAGCTTTTGTAGCAATAATGTAAGTCACTTAATACTTTTAGCTTGGTCCACGTGTAAAACATGGCAGGCATTGAGTTTCAAAGTAAATTGATTTTCCAAAAAAGCAGCTTGGCTAACAACCATCATACAGTTACACGTATGAAAGGGAAAAACTTTTAAAAATTTCCAAACTCAGTTCACAACTATCGGTTGTAGTTTTCTTCAGTAGGTGTTGTCGTAGCTCTAGTTAGAATGCACCTCCTAACAGTTTTAAAACTTTTTGCTGACGTCATCATTCACCATTTTCACCATTTCCATCAATGGAATAACAGAATCAGCGCAGCGGTTTTAAAGTGTTCACATGATACGATAATTACAAAGATTGCTAGGCTAAAATACTACTCACCCAATTTTTATGACCTTGAAAGCAAGGTTGTGTAAAAAGCTCGTTTTGGAGTTGTTTAAGCTTGCCTTTTTTGCAACGGTAGAGTCAGAGCACCTGCAGTCTGCTTCAGCACTGTCAGAGTCCTTTATGTTGAGATAATTACCTAGATAACAGTTATATAAAATAGAGTTCACCATCACAGTAACCTAGGCTAGAGGTCAAATTAATTTTCAATGGCTTGCTTCTTTGTCTGTCTACTTTACTAGGTGAAGTTAGTTCTGTTTATGAGAGAAATAGGAAATGGTAAGGTCAGTTCTGTAAACAAGATTAATCCAATGACTGAACAGTAAACATATACACATAAAACTTATAGAGTTACCTAATTAATGTGAGCCAACTCTTTCTTATGTCTATGCTTTAATCTAAGACTGATATATAGAGCTAGTAAATGTCTAGTTGTATTTATATTTGTATGTTTATGACAAGAGGCTGTCTACTGTATGGTTTGTGTGTACTAATAATTTTAATGGTTGATAATGCTGCACACAGAAATGGGGCCTCACATTTCCACACCAGCCTTTATCACTCACACCATTATCGACAGCCACCCCATTTACCCAGAAGGCTTCATCTCATCCTGTGCACGATATTCCAAGTAGAGATCTCACCAGGTGACAAGTGAGTGGCATGTATGTAGTTGTCAATGGCAGCTGTTTATAGCAATATGTCATAATTGTATGGCTGACATTAGGCGTAGGTGTTACTAGGTTAGAAAATCTGTCCATTACCTACAGAATCCAGTAATTGGGGTTACACTGTTTACAGATGAAACTGCTTGGTGGACAGATTTTCTCTGTGGGTTTGATTGGCATTGCCTGCAGGTGAAGCTACAGTAGAAATACAGATTTTTACTTTAATAACTAAGTCAGAGTGGTTAATATTGTTTGCTTATAGGGCTAAACAGGTAAGGCTTAAAGGGGAGGCTACATATCACTTGAATTGAAGTTGTTGAACTGAGCATATTTTAGCCTAAGAGACTTAAGTTGTTGAACTAAGCATATTTTAGCCTAGGGGACTTAAGTTGTTGAACTGAGCATATTTTAGCTTAGGGGACTTAAGTTTGCGCATAGTTGTCATACAATCCTGAAATAAAACTAGGAAGTTAATATAATTCTAGCCATTTCCTGTCTTCCATTTGTTGTATTTCGAATCACAATGGAGTCATTTCTTTCTGCAAAATAAATTCATATAGTAGGTACTAATTGTATTTATATTATATATGTTTACTTACACCAAGTTGTCCAATCAAATGCAAGTGTCAGATGCAACTGTCCAAACTAAGCTGAGCATGTCTGAAGTCATTCTGTTCCAAGCTTTCTGGTTTAATTCACTTCGGAAGCTTTTGTTATTGGAGATGCACTAGCCAAGCTGACATTGCCTGCAGGTGGCACAGTTCATTAGTTACAACAAACAACTGGTAAATGTATGATGTCACTCACCAGGCATTTGAACCAAGCTCTGTAAATTCTACTAAACTTTGTCATGAGAGTGTGCAAAGGAATGGAAGCTCTTGTCTTGCTAAGTGTTTAAGTGCTCTGATAAAAAATGCTGTTTGTCACAGACACACAGAGCCTCTTTTGTGTATATATAAAATACGGCATAATAGCTAGTCTATGGCGTTAGATGATGCTTTTACTTCCTCCTTGCCTTTCACAGTTTTGTTTAATAAACCTGTTAATTCATGCTTTCAGATGCATTGTGGGAAAGTTTATATTTGTCGTAAGTGTCTTCCTCTCATTGGGATTCCTCGTGCTAACGCTGCTCTACACTGTCTATGATATAAAGAGTGCTAAGACCACGCAGACTGTCACCACAGGGCTCTTCGGTGCCTTCATAATCCTTCTATGGTTAGTCTACATATGTTACCTCTATGGATATTTCGGTTTTTGAGTAATAATATAGATATAACAGCCCTTGTATAGAGACAGACATAGATAATAGGTGCGAACACAGTGTTAAAATAAAGAGTTGGATGCCTGTGTATGGAGGCAGGCATAGGCATAGATAGTAGATGTGACGCAGTGTTGAAATGGAAGAATTAGCAGCACTAGTATCTGTAGTGCTATGAATAGTGGCCTTAGTATCAGCAAAGGTTATTTAGGAATAGCCATAATCATTCATCCTTTTTGCATACATGAATATTGTAATTTATGTGATCTGTTGTCAGGAGCATACTTGAGGGCATACCTATGACTCATGACTATGGTATGTTTGAATAACTAGGCAGTTAGATGAAAACATAAATTGAACAGGATTGTTTCTGTAATCTATATTTTCGACCACAGGATAGCCATGACCATCTACGGCAATCGGCTAGGCAAGAGAATTCTCAAGAGCGCAACCTTTGTCGATAGTCTCCGCGTCCACTCTAAGACGGTGTTTAAGATCCCAGCTACACTCCTTCTCTTTCTAATGGGCCTAGCCGCCCTAGCTATTGAGGGTTTTAGGTATGAACTTCTTGTCTATGATTATATTTTAATACTTGGAAATTGTTACCCAAGTTCGGGGTTGTTTTCTTTATTTGCATGAAAAGTAAACTGACATTTCTGTGTCGCTTACTATAGATCTACCACAAAAATCAATTTAATGGTAGAACAGTAACACTCTGTTACTTTGATTGTCAGTTGGTTGAAATAATTAGCCTGGGATTCATGTTATAAGAACATATTCATTCTTAGCCGGGGATTCATGTTATAAGAACATATTCATTCTTAGCCTGGAATTCATGTTATAAGAACATATTCATTCTTAGTCTGGGATTCATGTTATAAGAACATATTCATTCTTAGCCTGGGATTCATGCTATAAGAACATATTCATTCTTAGCCGGGGATTCATGTTATAAGAACATATTCATTCTTAGCCTGGGATTCATGTTATAAGAACATATTCATTCTTAGCCTGGGATTCATGTTATAAGAACATATTCATTCTTAGCCTGGGATTCATGTTATAAGAGCATATTCATTCTTAGCCTGGGATTCATGTTATAAGAACATATTCATTCAACAAAACTGAAATCTCACCACTAAAATGTTGTCAATGATTTATTTGTCATACATTATTGTTGATCACCGTCAGGAATCTTAGCCTCGGTGACATTGCATCACAGTTGTGTTTTGGTAATGTACGTAATATACATCGATCTAGTATACCTGAACAGCCAATGTTTAGGTTATATACATGTAGATATATTCATAGATATAATAAACCCTGTACTATATTTATGGATTACTGTATATATGGGTCTACTATATCTATGGCTATATCTGTAGAGATGGATAAATCTCATTGTCTGTCAATGATTTGGTCTGTCCAGCTATAGCTATTAGAATCTTGGAATGAAAAGCTCGCTTTGTGCTGAATTTGAACTCGTGAAGATTGCAACCGCATGTTTGTAAACCAATCATCTAACTACAAGTCTACAAAGGCTCTTACGATATCATTACTCTTACTGTATACCCTTTTCTCGTTTGCACACGCTGAATGACGTATTAATTGATACGTTGCGCCCACGGGTACGATGTGCCTGTTATAAATTTTTTTTGCTCAACTAAGAAACACGATGCTTTTTCATCTTCGCCATACTACGGCAAACTGTTTTCCGCCATACGATATCAACAATGATTTTTCTCAAAATTAAAATCGGGCGATTGTTGTAATGATTACGATGAAATAACAAAAATGTCGATATGCTGTTTTGCAGCTATCATCGTTATCTGTTGTAGTAAAAATGAATGCGCAAACAGATAAGTGATAAAATTTCAGGTACAAGTTTGAAGTTTACTAAAATAAATAAAAAAATAAAATACATACAAAAGCTTTCTATAAGTATGTGTACAGTAAACTAAATTCATCTAAGTTAGATTCAGCGTTTATGTTACACATCTGTCTCGAAGGTAAAAACTCTCCACGTAGTACACTGTAATGTTAAAAATTTCCTGCAGATCATAACCACAAAATGCTCTAAAGTTATTGTAGGTACCTATAGTTACTAATGTAAACAATTTGTTTTGTTACTTTTTTTAATGATGATGATTTTGGTAATTTTCCCTAGGAGGTGATTGCATTAGATAATTACTATGGGTTTATGTACCACTCTATACGTCTATACGATATTTTCGTCTTATGATGCCGACACGGAAACAAACTAAAATCATATAATTGTGTACCAAATAATTTTTCATTGTAATCGTAGCAACACAGACTATATTTAGCCATTACTCGCTAATAATTCCACATTTAAACACTTTTACAGTTTTATTTTTTCTTCTAATTTATTTCAACATAACACGTTTTTCATGATATTAAATATAAAAGTTACAAAAAGGTTTGAAAAAGTTTGAAAACCTTTTAAAGCTGTTTAATTTTTTCTCTTAATTCATTTGAACTGCACACAAAGAAAACACTTATAAACACTTGAAAACACTTATTTTCTCGTGATATGAAGTGTAAAAATTAGAATGATAACTGCTGTATATGTTAAATACATAGATATATAAACCTAGATTGGCCAGTAATAGCTATTCCTATCGGTTGCCTTGTCAGACTTAAATAGCATGATGTAACGTCATTGTATTGTACCTCACGCTTGACTGCACTGCTGGTAACAATGAAGCTTATGAGTAAAATTTGACAAAATCACATTTATTTTCACATAAAAATCTTCTTGGATACATAATCCAGTAAACTAAAGCAATTATGTGATAATATCTGATAACCACCTTAGATTAAAACTATAAAATGTATGAATTGTTGCACACAAATCATGAGCCATCAGGGCTTTATTTGCCACCCTCTCCTATCCCTATTCTCTCCTTTCCCCTTCTCCAAAGAAGAAGTGAGAAGGGGAAAAGAGAGAAGGGAGAAAGGAAATGGGGGGGGGGCAAATAGCCCACCCACTCAACGAGCCAGACCCTGGCTAGGTAAATAGACTAATATCATGCTGAACTAAACATGACTAAATATGATGAGTATGCAAGAATGTCTTAAGTCAAAAATGAGACAGAATGATTATTTTACAGCTGGCTATGTAGCTGGCTAGGTCACCAAAGCTGAAATGTAATGATTGTATCACTAGCATCGTAGATGTTACCAACTATGATGTAAACCAAGCAACGAATTCCCTAATCACAGTTTAGAATCGTGGTGGCTTGACTTTGTCTTCGCCTGTGGTGATTGAGGCTTGCAACCACAGTGAGAAAGCAACGAGAGTGTTGCTTAGTAGTGCTGGATTGGTGAAAAACTTTCCCAGGCTAGCACTAAGTGCTACCATGGAGAAGTTGCTGAGGTTCAACATCATGCTATTGTTTAAAGGTTGACTTGCAATAAAATTCACATTACAGTTATTTGGTATCAAAAGATTCACCATGTCTTACTCTGTTGTGTTGTAGGTGCCAAATATGTGGAAATGTGATTACAAGCTCTTAAAAGTTAAAAAACGAACAGTTAATCGCAGCCACACGAGACCGCCGTAGTTTGGATTCGCTTTCCCAAACGGCTCAAATAGGACGTAGTTGGTACAGGATGGTTTCTGTTTACACTTTCATGCAACCTCATTTGTCAAAATATTTTTATAAATATACTTCACGCATTCAATAAAACCATGTCTATTGTTCTTACGCGTCTGTTTTATCGTCATTGTAATGCTGTCACTTTTAGCACTGATATCTTATAACTTACGGTAAAAAATCGTTAAACTTTTTAACCTTAGCTCGAAGGAGTACATATCATTGTCTGATAATCATGACGAGCCTGTTGGTCACCTGTGATAATCGAAAAATGCTGCAAAAATTATCTTCGAAATATTGGGTCACGCGATCAGGTGACGACTTGACGATTTAATAATGCCAAAACAAAACTGTAAAGTAGCGAGCATCTATATTTGATACGGGGTATTCGGTAAAACCCGAAGTGTTTGTCTTAAACTAGTGCTACGATAAGTTTTATATTTAGCTTGTTATTGGCTTTTCAATTCACGTGAGAACATCACGTGACCAGACGATAACCAAACTGTAATGTCTACGTCATCGAAATAAAGAGATTCCAATCTACGGCGGCTTTTCGTTTTTGAGCTTTTAAATGTTTGTAATCATCTTTCCACGTATTTGGCACTACAACACAACAGAGTAAAACATGGTGAATATTTTGATACCAAATAACTGTAATGTGAAATTTGTTGCAAGTCAACCTTTAAGCTACAAAGAACGATCCACCTCAATACTATTGAGGCATTTACAATGAGGGCATCCTGAGGAATTTAAAAGCGCGTCTAAGAACCTTCAATCCAGCAAATTTATTTTATTTTTAGTTTCTTTCACTAATACCAGAAGTTTTAGGGAAGTGATGGATTTTTGTTTTCCACTATGCTGGGTTATCTATTTCTATATTTGTAAAGTATTTCTTAACTAATCTTTTGTTGATTATAATAGCAGTTGAAAATAAAATTTGTAATAAAAACACTAGCCAAATCATGCCATTAATCTATCACCCATTGAATAGCATTGATCCACCAATGTCTAGCCATAAATTGTAGATTGCATCTATAAACCAAGCCACAAAATATAATGATTGGTGTGATAAGGGTTTCTTCTATCTCAGTTTATTGATGTAACAACATTAGGCTATTATAGAACTATCTCTTAACCTTAAATGAATAAAAAATCGTGCTGACCCGGTCCGACCCGATCTTAGCCCTCATTGCTGACCCCGAGTCTGGTCCGACCCTGCATTCCTTGGTCTCGTTCCAGCTCTAGCTAAGAAAGCCGTTGGTTCCATTTCCCTGATCAGATCAAAACTTCACAGGCTCATCATATTTAGTCATGTTTAGTTCAACATGATATTAGTCTATTTACCTAGCCAGGGTCTGGATCTTTGAGTGGGTGGGCTATTTGCCCCCCCTCTCTTTTCTCCCTTCTCTTTTTTCCCCTTCTCACTTCTTCTTTGGAGAAGGGGAAAAGAGAGAATGGGGATAAGAGAGGGTGGCAAATAAAGCCCTGATGGCTCATGACTTGTTCGCAACAATTCATAACTTTTATAGTTTTAATCTAAGGAGGTTATCAGATATTATCACAGAATTGCTTTAGGTTACTGGATTATGTATCCAAAAAGGTTTTTACGTGAAAATAAATGTGATTTTGTCAAATTCTCCTCATAAGCTTCATTGTTAACAGCAGTGCAGTCAAGCGTGGGGTACAATACAATGACGTTACGTCATGCTATTTAAGTCTGACAGGCTTTTTCCCTATTGGCCAATCTAGGTATATATATCTATGGTTAAATAAAAGTAAATTTTCTATCCAAAGACTTTTGTATTACCTGGGCAATGCCAGGCATTCAACTAGTTTATATATATATAGCATTGCGCTCTGTTACCTCCCCTTATTTCACTTTTAAACCATTCAAAAGTTAAAATATCTCAATATTAAAATAAAATATTTTGACACTTTTTGTTGCTAATGACTTACATCATAACTCAAGCCAGTAATAATAGCTGTTGATATTAGAGCCCTTTAAATACAGGTATAAAATAATGGTTTCTCTTTTTATTAAATTATTATAAATGGCCTATCTTATGAAAGGTCAGAAATGTATGAGACACGTTGCTGTCTGTTTGCAGATCATACGAGTTCTACTGGGACATGAAAGGATGTGTGAAGGTAGACCTGGATGGAACCATTTGCCGGGTGCTTTTCATTTTTAAGGTTCTGCAAATGATCACTTGTCTTACCTTTAACATATGCATTGCTGCGGCTGTCCTCTCTATCTGCAGAACCCACACAATAGGTCAGCATACAGGTCACATGATGGCCTCATTTTATATATGAGATTGTTCTCGCTAGTATGCTATGTGCAAGTTGCCTTGATTTCTAAATTTTTCTCTCTTCTCTTTTCTTTCTTCTTTTTATCTCTGTATGCTTCAAGAATTCATCATGACTGACACAACGTAATAGATATTTGTGGAAAAAGAGACAAAGTTCATCTTTATTTATAGAGATAAAGATGATTTATAGAAATCTAAGATGCATTGCCTTGCGTTCGTGATCCTAGCTCAGGCTACTTTTTTATTTGCTTTTTTTAAATATCCGCCCACCAAACCTACATGTATATAGTACTAGCTGTGCTACCCGGCGTTGCCCGGGTAATAAAAAAGTCTGGACAGAAAATTGATTTGTATTTAACATATAACAACATTTGCCATTATAACTTTCAAAGTACATATCATGAGAGAAGTGTTTTGTGTAGTTGAAATAAATTAAGAGAAAAATGAAAACAACTGTAAAGGTTTTAAAACTTTGTCAAACAACTGTAACTTTCAAGCTATTAGCCTGGCACATTGCCAATGGAAAATTGCAGTAAGCTGCTAGGCTTCTAATGACGGTACTCCTTGACATTGCGTCAGCATTGTTGTCCAGCTGCAGTTATTCTAATAATAGCTATAGCTGGAATGCAGACAGACATACGACAAACGGACATTCTTTGAAAAAGATATATAGATATACCTGTAATATAAGATATCAAATGATATGATCTTTATTAAGTTAAAAAGGTAGACAACCAAGACATATTACTGTCAGACACCTATCAGGCCAAGGTCAAGTCAGTTCAAACCCTCAGATTTGTGATTTCTAAGGTAGCACAGAATGTAGCATTGAAGATGGAGTTTTTTTCTTCTCTTGTTACTCAGCATAAGATGGTTCATATTTATGTACACTAGACATGGTACAGTTATGTTTTTGTTACTAAAGGTGAGCCGGCATACACTAGAGGGGATACAGTTGTTTTTGTTGCTAAGAGTGAACTGGTTTATACTTTTATTACTAGGAGTAAGACGGTTTATACGAGCTTTGGAGATGGATGGACATACTTGTGAGCAGAAGCACAGACAACGATTCCTTAAGATGCAGTTTGCAGCTTCTCACAACCTCAGCGGTAATCTTAGTGTAATATGCAAACACAAAAAAATTATTTGTCATATTTATTTCAATGTCGGACTTCTGCTCTTGAAATGTAAAAACCTGGAATATCCTTTTTAATAAGTGCTGTTTACTTTGTATTAAGTATCAGCAAAAGCACTTCTACTGGTAATTGCATAGAGAAAAATCTGATCTAAGCCATAAGGTCATGCCTAAATTACTCTATGCGCAGAGATGTACCTACCTGAGCAGTGCTATAGAGAGGAGTCAGATACAGACAGCATTGATGGAGAGGATGATCAGCATTCACTGATAACCTATGTTCCTAACACCGCTTCAGTCAGTACGGGGAGTATCAATGGGGATGTCTCTTCCACTGCTTCAGATTTAAGACAGCCAGTTAGTTTCTAAAATCCATCAGAGGGCATTAACATAGATTAAAACACACTCCGTGTATTTCAATATTTTTTATACATTATTATTAATGATTAATCACTATTATTATTGTTATGATACAATGTGTTGTAGAAACGAGAAGGAACTGTATTAAGCAGAGATGATATTTTGTTTTCTTACTGGAAATTGTCTGTAAGTATAGCTGATTTATTGTGCTGTGCAGCATCATGTGGTACTTCGTAAGATCATGTAGTTCTCTGTAGCATCATTTGATACTCTGTAGCAAGCATCGTGCGGTACTCTGTAAGATCATGTGGTTCTCTGTAGCATCATGTGGTACTCTGTAGCATCGTGTAATGCTCTGTAGTATCTTATGGTGCCCTGTTGCGTCGTGTAGTCCTCTGTAGAATTTTATGTTGTTCAGCAGGATTGCGCTGTGTACTCAAGTACTGCGTGGTGATTCACCAGGTAGAGGAGTGTTTCATATCTGTCTAATCATGAGGTAATCTCTCTAACTGATTTTAAACCGAGCAAAGAGTGTGTTTACCCTCTACTACTTTCTGTGTTTTATAGAGTCGGATGCGTATGACGTCACGTGTGATTCAACGCTGGACTGGCTCTTGGATAACCTTCACTATCCTCTGGCTGCTAAAGTGGATATTCGCATGGCTCAACCACCCAGCCACTTACTTAGAGATTGCACTCTTCATTCTACCACTTGTGATGTCTGTTATCATTTGCACCGCGTATGGGGAGACAAACTCCGAAGCAGTTAAAATAGTCTCGGTATGTTCTATTCTTTAGATTATGGGCTTACGCTGCCAATAATGATTACCGAAATTCGTTTAAAACTGGTTATTATTTGGCATTCCTCGCGTTTCCATCCTTTGAATTGGTTTGGAGTTGCTTCCTCTCCAAACAATTCGAAGCATGGAAACACTAATAATTTTGAGCAACTAAAATTGCATTACAGAGTAACACCCAGGCTTTAAATCCGTAAGCATCAGCTGATAGTTATAGATGATGCAAAGCAATCCTACACACATGTAATATAATATTGTCTTCTAAAGTCCAGTCAAAAGGTTTATCCAGGTTTTATAAAAACAGCAAAAGTTTTTTGTAAAATGATTGTCATAAGACAGTTGATACCTATTCAATTTGTTAACACCAATCAGAAGTTGCCGTAAAACCTCTAATTGAACACCATGGTGCTCTATTTTTCAACTCTTCCTCTATAGTGGCGGTGAATTGGAGGCGGCGTTCGATTAGAGGTTTTACGGTAGTTATAAAAATAATTTCATTGTAGTAGGTGAGTCAAAGCTATACAGAAGACAGGATGTTATGTATGTTTACCGTTATGATAAATTACTGTTCTTGACTTACATACAGGCATCTACAAAAAATGTACATAACAGGCATACACATATATATACATAGATATGTATATACAGAAGTATACATATAAGCATCTGTGTATAGATATATAGATATAGATAGACATATACGTATAGGCATATATACATATATGCAGATATATACATATGTTGAAGTACACATATTGTATATATGCATGCAGACTTGTACATGTATATATACAGTCACAGTAATGAAATCACCAACCACATTCTGAAATCGTCAACCACATTCTGAAATCGTCAACCACATTCTGAAATCGTCAACCACATTCTGAAATCATCAACTACATTCTGTCTCCATGATGCCTTGTCATGTTTAAAGCTTATCTAAGTATTGATTTGAAGGAATAGTGTAGGAACACATACCGCACTGTTTCATTTCTCTTAGTTTTCACTATTTTTAAATATTACTTGTATTAATTTTGTTGAGTTGCTACAGAAAGCATGTAACTTTCATTTTTCATAACTTGCAATATTTAAAGTATTTTTTTATTTTTGCCGCTTTTTTATTCTAATTGTCAGGTTTTACAATTATGTTTAAAGCCTGCATTTTGTTGATTCATTGAGAATGTGTGATCATACGCAATAGACATTGTCTGGAGTTATCATATCGGGAACACATTAAATCAGTCATAAAACGATGTCTAGTTTCCTAGATAATTGGACTACTCTATGGATAAGTTGATGATAAATATTTTCTTTATATTTTTGGTCTATTTTCTCATGTTTGTTTATGTTTGCAGTGCATCACTCCATTGCAAGATAGACTCGATATGATAAAGACTCTGCCATGCATTGTCATAGGCATGACACTTTACAACCACCCGCTTGTACATGCCAACATTCTCACCGTCGTCGCTGGCCTTGGTCTAGCCCTCTCTTCCCGAATGATATTGGATGAGTTTCTCCCTCCTAGTCCACATAGTTAACCTCCCTGATGATTTGACTGTTCTTTACCCATCATTCTTAGTTTTTCATATGATCCCATTGGTCAGATTTTATAACCCACCAAAGTTTTATCTTTTTATGCGAGTGCAATATTCTTCATGTTATTTTATATCCAGGTGCTTTATTTGTCATATTATGGCATCCGTTATAATCTTTAGTCAGAATAATGAAATATCAATTTTGTTTCACTGTTTATAAAGCATTGCTAAAAAATGCTAAGAGTAGATACTTTACTGTAACTGCAATCCGTTTTATCACTATCATTCACATAATGTATATATCTGTAATATCAATGTGTTAATAAAGGTATCTTCCTCCTCAACAGTTGTTGAATGTTGTCAAGATAGTGGGAGCACAACTCCTTTTTCATGTTACATATCTCATATTATCATCAGTAATATTAGCATGTTAATAATGGTCTCATCACCCTAGTCAGTCTCTGTAAATTGACAAAATGATGGGAGCATAACTCCTTATTTACACTTTCAAATGTTTTTTAAATGGTTCAATTATGTGCTTGGTTGCTTGATAGTGTCTATAGATTATCCTGTGCATTTCTTCGATGCGAAACAACTATATTGTCACTTTAAACAAAATTCTAATTAAATATTTCAATCATAGGAGATATAAACAGTTGCGGTGACTCTTAACCTCACCTAAAATAACGTTAACTAGCACTGTAAGAGAGGATAACTCTAACTATTTAAAAATTTTATGCAGTGGTTAGCCGAGGTCATTTCAATTTTATATTCCCAAGTCTTTAGGAGTGTCAGTTCTATTTGCTGTTTATAGGAGATGAAGGCTTATTATTGTCTCCTAAACTAGTAGCAGTAATGTGCGGTGTCATATAATTATGAAATCAATTATTATAATGATAATTATAAATGATTATTGCTCATCGTTATATCGTGCAGTGCTATTTTTTAAAGTGCCAACCACAATAAACATGCATATTGGTTAGATAGATATATAGATAGATAAATAGATAGATAGATAGGTAGATAGGTAGATAGATAAATAGATAGGTAGATAGATAGATAGGTAGGTAGGTAGGTAGGTAGATAGGTAGATAGATAGATAGATAAATAGATAGATAGATAGATAGATAGATAGATAGATAGATAGATAGATAGATAGATAGATAAGATAGATTTAACCCATGCAACTAAAAATAAAGAATATTTAAGCAAAATTATGTGTACTGGAAGAAAAAGCTCTTTTTGCATAACTCTGCTTTACAATGTAAATTGGCAAGGTGTTGGTATCTGATATAAGGTGTAGTTGAATTTAAGGGAGAAGTAGTAATTTAATGGATGGTCAGTCAGATTGCAGATACAACTTGAGTATTTTAAACAGCAAATATCTAAAAACACATTTAGCTCCTCAGCAGGTTAGATGCTGGTCGTAGCTGTCAGTATTAGGTAGCCATAACCCTAAAGCATGTTTGAAAGTGTTCTATTTTTCGTTATCAGTCTATGGTACAAAAGGATACCAACTTGATTCTACCATCTCAACTACAAGCTGCTAAGTTAAAGAACAATTCATGCCTTGCACTTATTATGTCCACTGACTACTTCTATACCAGTTTTCCTTCACATCATTATCAACTAGCCACAAACAGAGACAAAATAAATATATTGTATTGTTTCAATGACTACACTTTTGTCCAATTCAGTTTTGTGTAGCAAAATCGACAGCAATGTTAAAATAAAAATAACAATGTATAAAAACATGAAAATAAACTAGCTAAGAAATAAATGAAACAGATGTTAAACGATAGCAAAATTAACGAGTGCCCGGCCAGGATCTATTCCCATTTCCATTGCTATTCCCGTTGTTTCCTCCTACATTATTGTTTCCGTTATCATTGCCATCATCGCTGCTGCCATGATTTTCATTGCCGTTGTCGTTACCATTTCCACCACCATTGTTGTTGTTACCATTTTCATTTCCATTATCTCCGCTGCCTTTGTTATTGCTGCCGTTTTCGTTCCCATTATCTCCTTCACCATTGTTGTGGTTTCCGTTTTCATTTCCACTGTCACCACTGCCTTGGTTTTCGTTCCCATTTGCATTTCCATTGTGTCCAGGGCCATTGTTAGCATTGCCGTTGCCATTGCCCATTTCTCCTTGACCTTTGTTAGAGTTTCCATTATCATTTCCATTTTCTCCTCCACCGTGGTTGAGGTTGCCATTACTGTTGCCCTGGTCACCTCTGCCCGTGTTGTTGTTTCCATTCCCATTGCCATACACTCCAAGTCCAGAGTTTTCGTTCCCATTGCTAATACCCCTATAACCGCTTCCAAAGTTGTAGTTGCCATTGTCATTTCCTGCCGGTCCAGACCCGGTGTTTCTATTTCCGTTGGCCAAACCGTTTCGACCTCGACCTCTGTTAAAATTGCCATTTCTGTTGCCACGAAAACCAGACCCTTCATTTTCATTACCATTATCATTGCCACTGTCACTGTTACCCTCATTGTTATTTCCGTTCACATTTCCATTTTGACCATCTCCAGTATTTGCATTTCCATTTCGATTTCCTTTTGTTCGTTTTCCTTTGTTATTGTTTCCATTGAGATTACCGCTATATGTATATTGTCCAAAGTTAAGGTTGCCATTATCATTGCCGTTATAAGACGACCTCCCAGTTCCTACATTATTATTTCCATTTCCATTGCCACTATCTCCCCCTATATTAAGGTTTCCATTGTTATTTCCATTGGTACCATCCGTGTTGTTTCTGCCATTGTTGTTGCCACTGTCTGCAAACAAGGATTTGCTTCATAAATGTTAACAATCTGTAAACAATTAGTAACTGTTAACAAATGTGTAACAATTGTTAACTGCTAAGATCTATTTAACATATTGCTAACAGCAAATTGTTAGCTGCTGACAGCAAATTGTTAGCTGCTGACATTCATTTAACAGTTTTTAACTGGTAGAAACAGTGTATGAATTTTTTCCGACAATAATTTAACAACTATCAGTTGTTAACTTTAGACAACTGCATAGCACATTAACTGGTAACAATCAATCAGAAATTGTCCTTTCATAACTCACTTTTAACAATTATTAACTGTCAGCAAACCATCTATTAATGCAGTGGTTTTGAATAAGTGCTAATCAGGTGCTTGCAAGTTTGTGACTAAATGTCTTACCTCTCTTTAGGCGTATCAATGGATAGGCAGATACTAGTACCAAAGCTGTACTCAGCAGTATAACACTGACTGTTTGGTTCCTAAACAGAAAGTTACATACGTGTTTATAAACGGACACCAAAACTGTGATATAGAACTACTGTTGGCTCTATAAATACGATTCCTACTCGATACTTGCAAGAATGCAATTAGTTTCCTATTTGGAGTTGTCATTTCAAACATTATTCTGCAAAATTGGAATAGCAAACGGTTATTTAGTGACAAGGTATTCTCATGAGGTGACAACTCCAAGTTATCAACCAAGTTGGTTCGCTAAAGGCTTGTACGCATCATCACAGTAATGCCACACTACATTAGTGATCCTCTGTTATAACCTTGTTCACATTATCACAAACCCATCCGTGTTTACATCAGCAAATAGACTGCGGCATAGAGTTCTCACTAGGGGAGAGTGGGGTAAGTTCAGCATTGGAGCAAGTTGAGCATTGCCATTTCCTACCAACCATGTGCTTTGTTGTTTACATTTGTGGCATGATTTTATGGCCATGAACATTACATCCAGGTATTTACAAAACACTGTGTATTTACAATTATTTACAATTAATTTGTAAATAAATATTTACAAAATACAAATAGACTGTAGCATAATGTTCTCGTTATACAATGCGGTTGTTGAAACGATTACTGTAAATACTAGTCCCGCAGCTACTGTTATGAAGGTAAACATAGATTAAGCATTCCGTCACAACCAATCATCATCACTGAAATAGCACACGTTACACAGACTGTCGTGGATGCTCGACAAAATGTTGGGAAAGTTTGACAGCTGCAATGCTTCTTAACATATCTGGCATGTCATCGGTCTACGGTGTCCATAGTCCACGAATAATTGCTGGGAGGACAACTTCAACCTATTTCAATACAGTGTGAATCAGCCTTAAAGGTTGTCTTGCAACAAAATTCACATTACAGTTATTTGGTATCAAAAGATTCACCATGTCTTACTCTATTGTGTTGTAGGTGCAAAATATGTGGAAATGTGATTACAAGCTCTTAAAAGCTCAAAAACTAAAAGCCGCCATAGATTGGAATCTGTTTATTTCTCTGACGTATTCATTACATTTGGTTATGGTTTTGCCACGTGATATTCTCTCGTGAATTGAAAGGCCAATAAAAGGCTCAATATAAAACTTATCGTAGCACTAGTTTATGACAAACACTTCGGGTTTTACCGAAGACCCCGTATCAAATATAGATGCTTGCTATTTTACAGTTTTGTTTCGACTTGGTCTAATCGTCTAGTCGTAATCTGATCATGTGACCCAATACTTCGCAAATCATTTCTGCAGCGATTTTAAATAATCACAGGAGACCAACAGGCTTGTCATAATTATCAGACAATGATATGTGCTCCTTCAAGCTAAGGTTAAAAAATTAAACGAATTTTTACGGTAAGTTATAAGACGTCAGTGCTAAAAGTGACAGCACTACAACGACGATGAAATAGACGCGTAAGAAGAATAGACATGGTTTTATTGAATGCGTGAAGTATATTTGTGAAAATATTTCGACGAATGAGGTTGCATGAAAGTGTAAACAGAAGCCATCTCCTCAACTACGTCACATTTGAGCTGTTTTGGAAAGCGAATCCAAACTATGCGGTCTCGTGTGGCTGCAATTAACTGTTCGTTTTTCAGCTTTTAAGAGCTGGTAATCACATTTCCACATATTTTACACCTACAACACAACAAAGTAAGACATGGTGAATCTTTTCATATCAAATAACTGTAATGTGAATTTTGTTGCAAGTCAACCTTTAACAGATTTGTGACCATAAGAATCACTTATTTTAACACAAACTGTTGTTGATATCAGAATTCTGCCACTGAAGATGTATGTGCCAATCAGCAAATTCCTGTTTGCTGATTGGCTGTTAGCTTAGTCAAAACTGTCCATTTTTGTGGGTTGTTAAATGTTTATTAAGCTTTTAAACAAATACCTGATTTAGAAGCTTTGATGAGATTTTGATTTAGCAACATGGTTAATTGTAGTACACTAATTAATATGTTATTAAAACTTTTATAAGTACTATTATATACAATAACCTGTGATATAGATACAAATTATACATTATACATAACATTATATATACAGTGTATTACAGTTTTGTAATTTTTTAATAATAGATTCTGAATGTTGTGAAATTTAGAATAAAACATTTTTTGCCTCAGTAAAAGGGTTATTGCTATATTGCTTAAACTGTTTTACACATTTTATATATGACATAACTTATATAAACATATTTTTAAACATATAAACGTATCTTTAACAATACATACATGTAAACATTATACATTTTGCATATTATATTGTATCATATTACATTCGTATTATGTTTTATTATAGTAAGTTATAATAAATTATATCGCATTATATCATATCATATTGCTTTATATTATACAAATCGGCTCTTACATTACATATGTAATATATTATACTACATATGATATTATATCATATTACAACATATCATACCATATTATATTGTATTGTTTTAATTGTGTTCAATCTCATTTTTAAAAATTTCATAGACGCTGTTAGTCGTTAAATCTTATAAAAAATACTACTGGTTATACCAACAATTAAAGTGGTTTAGTTGCAATGAGAGAGCCTCATGTTTACAACTTTATCATAAAGGCCCAAAGAACACAAAATTGTTCAGGTTTTGAGCCAGCAAATATCTTTGGAGTATTATGTGTTAGTTGGATTTGCTAGTTCACACTGCTAGTCAACATAGGGCAACACAACTCCTACTTAATCTGAAGTCAGAAAAAGGCAAATCTCCATCTGCATACCTGGAAAGCTACTTCAGTTGTGAAGGGGGAGCAATTCTCAAATATGTATATGCCCTTCCTGACTAGAGAGCACTCATCAATCTATATGTATATATATATATATATATATATATATATATATATATATATATTTCTGAAAATTGGTCGTACATTATGTGTATTCGTGTATTCTTCGTATTGATTGTCCAGCTATAGCTATTATTTTAGCATTGCGCCCACATGCTACGACGCTTCTGTCTATATATATATTTCTCAAAGTTAGTGTGCCCATCCGTATGTGTGTCTCTCCGGCTATAACTATAGCGCACGATGACTATTTTACCAATGCCGCTACGCGTTACGACGTCCCTGTTAAGAAATATTTTTTGTAAGGCTCAATACTATATCTGGGTTAAAGGCCAATTCTTCTCACGCGGACAAATATACTGTATTCATGAGACGAGCCTCGACATTCTCTCTCCTTTCGGTCAGACAAAGTACAATATCTCATTTTTACATTTGTACCAGTATCGAGAGATAATAATATCATCGTATTCAAGGTTTTGATGGATAGCTTCTGGTGGAACAGTAATCTTTTTTATACACACACTTCTATGCACTAATTGTTATTATTAATTCAACATATTCAAGATTTTTATTTTGTTTTTTCAGTTCATAATAATTGTATTATTAACGAATCATCCTTTATTGTAATTGTAGCAAAACCGACTTAATTTAGCTATTAGTTGCTAATTATTTCACATTTATATCTAAACCCTTTAATAGTTGTTTTATTTTATTTCTTATTTATTTGACCTGCACAAAACATTTTTATCATGATATGAAATGTAAAAGTTACAGTTTGACAAAGTTTGAAAACCTTTACAGTTGTTTTTATTTTCTCTGTTAATTTATTTCAATTATACAAAACACTTTTCTCATGATATGTAGTTGAAAAGTTAGAATGGCGAATGTTGTTATATGTTAAATACAAATAAATTTTCTGTCCAAATACTTTTTTATCACCCGGGTAATGCCGGGTTGAACAGCTAGTGTTGTAATATAATTCTAAAGAGTAATTGAATTAGTGAGACAAAAAAGATCAGACTTTTAGGTGAAACAAATAGTTTCAACACTGAGCATTACAGCATCACAGGTATTAGCAATGTCAACGGGAGGTGCAAAAACAGGTATTAGCAATGTCAACGAGGGGTGCAAACACAGGCATTAGCGATGTCAGCGGGAGGTGCAAACACAGGTATTAGCAATGTCAACTGGAGGTGCAAACACAGGTATTAGAAATGTCAACTGGAGGTGCAAACACAGGCATTAGCAATGTCAACGGGAGGTGCAAACACAGGTATTAGCAATGTCAACTGGAGGTGCAAACACAGGTATTAGCAATGTCAACGAGAGGTGCAAACACAGGTATTAGCAATGTCAACTGGAGGTGCAAACACAGGTATTAGAAATGTCAGCGGGAGGTGCAAACACAGGTATTAGCAATGTCAACTGGAGGTGCAAACACAGGTATTAGCAATGTCAATGGCAGGTGCAAACACAGGTATTAGCAATGTCAACGGTAGGTGCAAACACAGATATTAGCAATGTCAATGGCAGGTGCAAACACAGGTATTGGCAATGTCAACGGTAGGTGCAAACACAGATATTAGCAATGTCAATGGCAGGTGCAAACACAGGTATTAGCAATGTCAGCGGGAGGTGCAAAAACTAAAATTAGTATTCACAAACCCCAAAAGTGTGAGAATGGCGCAAAAAAATGTTTGAACTTTTTCGTGAAATTCTATAACTTTACTGCACACTGGGAAATAAATAAAATAGACTCTCAAACTAAATGCATACTTCCACTGCGCACATTTACTAACATGTACTTACTTTTGTCTATTATAAATGATAGAAAAAAATTTAGATAAATGATTGACAAAACTGTGAACCTCCGTGATGAAGAAAAAACACAAGTACTATAATATTTAAAGGTACGCAAAAGGATAAAAATGAATGACATTATTTTTCTGTAATGTATTTCAACAAAATAGTAATAGCTACATGTATTTACTTACTTGTGCATGCTGTCTGGAGTTGCTCTGTGTGTTGTACTCAGGACTATTAGCTTCTGCAAGGAAAATATTGTACTATGCAGTCTTATGCCTGGTTCAACTATTTAT
Organism: Watersipora subatra; assembly: GCF_963576615.1. NCBI lineage: Eukaryota > Metazoa > Bryozoa > Gymnolaemata > Cheilostomatida > Watersiporidae > Watersipora > Watersipora subatra. The sequence continues at coordinate 10,410,646 of NC_088710.1, read as the reverse complement.
TCTGTGATGTCATAAGCACCTGGTTGCCCTTGTCACTTACCTCACCATCACTTGCTTGCGCGATACTATCACACCTACTAATAGAAAGAAATATTTTTAACCAACAATCATTGGTTTGAAAAAAAGGCCATGTAAATTAAAATAATTTAAGTATATGTAGAAATTTTTAATAAACCAGTAGCTTTAATATTATATTACAAAACCTACATGTTAAATCACAATTTCACTTGGCACCAAGTTAAACTGTAAAATGTAGTCTCTTCTGGTAGCAAAAGAGATGAATCATCCATCTTTAACAGTACCTTCAGGTCGACAGGATACAGAGCGACACGGCAGAACGTAAAACGACGATTAACTCTACACACACTTAGCTATATATTAAATTCAGATGACAAATGAATCACTAGCTGGATGAGATGAAAGAAAGTATTAAAACCTAAAACTTGGAAGTACATCCAAGCACTCTCAAGCACCTGCCAGCGCCTGCCAACACCTGCCAGCACCCGCTTGAGTTAAACATGCTAATACAGTGCTTTATTGTCATTGTATCATAAGCCTCAATGTTATAAACTGCTATAAACACTGAGTACAATAATTTGAGTTTTAGTTGTTGACATAACTTTACAATTTTAAGTAGGTGTAATAGCTGTCACATGGCTTTTATAAAAGAACACAAACATGCATGTACATGAACTACCATAATCATAAAGCAATATTTGATTATAGTGCAAGATACTGCCAGATGTTACCAGGAGGTTTAGCATGCCAAGCCTTTATATAAAAGGTCCTGAGTTGAATCTCCAAACATAGCATCTCTCAACCATAGACCAGACCCAAAGTTTATATGATTGAATTATTGAATATTGAAACCATATTGAATAGTTGCTTGACCGGCTTGATGAAAAGACGGTAACCATATAGCAAAACAAAATGTCACCTCCATAGCATAAAAATCTATGTGAACGTATAGATATAAAATATACACTAAAATATAATGAACGTTTTTCCACCATTCTATCAGTCTAACAGGTTCTACTGTCTTCATTAAGATACTGAATAGTTTTGGTTGTTAAAAATGCTAATAGCAAGTTAAAACAAGTTCTTGTTTCCAGAGTTACAAGGAGAGAGGCCTACTCTGGCCTTGTTAGAATGGCGTTAGTTGTCTCCAGGATCAAAACCAAAATTGAGCTCTGACATTGTTTATACTGAAGCTGAAAAACGCTTCTTTGACTGGACACACTGAATGATCAACGCTTTTTATAAAATCTCTTCTTTTGACTAATAGATATTTCTCAGCAAAAGTAACAAATTTAAATTAATTGTTTATCATCTTTTTTATTTTTGTTAAATAAAGAAAAAATTATCGCAATGACAGATTTTTCGTTTTAGTAACTTTCCAAAGTATGAATAGTGGATTCAGGACTATCAGCATCAGCCAATGAGACACAATCAAGGTGTGAAATGTTCCAAAAATACGGGAGCTCTCTGCTTGTTAAGCTTGATTGAAAGCACATGCCAAAAGTGTGGCTGTTTGAATTGGTGCCACTAACCGAGAAAAAAATTATTTTGTCTTCTCGTATAGTTAAGTCAGCACTAATGCGCTGTCTCTAAGACTATGTTCAATTATAGAACAGATGTAAGACAACTCACAAATACATTTTAATTGTAGCCACAGTTCTGATTATACATTGACCGTTTTACGGCTCATTTGCTAAACAACAAATGAGAAAGGGCACCTGCTGTACCCCTCAGTGTAATGCTGAGGACATACTGCCCTTAAAACAGGCACGGGATGATTCACTCCTCCAACATTTAGATAAATCATGCAGGGATTAATTATAATCTATGAGATTAAACATGCCAGTGAGACTAATAAGGGAAATGTTTCCTGGTTGTGTTTCATCTTCCTCATATTTGTTGCTACAGAGCAATATGCTGGTCTCATCATATCAATTTGTTCATTAGATAAGGTTTGCATCATTAAGGATCTCAGGCTAACACAAAGATTATCTTTGAGTAGATGTTTGATAATGTTAATAAGCTAATGTTTGGGTTGAGAATCAAGTACAGACTTTAAAATGCATAGTTGGAGGAAGGATGTGGATATTAGGGATGTTGGCCTGTTGTTAAGCTCTCTGTGAAAGGAAGCCATTTGTATTGCACGCTGCCGAACTGTCTTAAAGATGGCTTCCTGTTACTTCACATCGATGCATGACTCAACTTTAAATCAAAAATCAAATGCAAAACTTATATCTATGAGACTGCATACATGCAACTGTAGTCTAGTGGTCTAGTAGTTAGCACTCTGTACTGCAACAAGGCAGGTCAGGGGTTCAATCCTCACCATGGTTACCTGGAAGGTTTCATGTCACTCTCATGTCAAGTAAAGAGACACAACCTTGACAGAAATACAAGAAGCCACTTTTGTACTTTTAAAAATGGAGATATAACATCAGGGACTACAGCAGGCTGGTTCACACTATATCACTGTATCTCAGAGTTGTCCTCTCGGCAATTATTTGATGATTATGTGCACCACAAACCAAGGCCATGCAGATGTCGGGAAACATTGCAGCTGCCAAACTTTCCCAATACGTTGCCGAGTACTCATGATACTTTGTGCAATGTGCACCATTTTGGTGATTGTGATTGGCTGTTGTGGATTGCTTGATCTATATTCCCTTCATGATAGTTGCTGCGAGACTAATATATCTTCGTTCTAGCGACCACATTGTATAATAGAATGTTATACTGCAGACTATTTAACACTGCTAACTGCATCAAAGTTTTGCAGGCTGGGAAATACTTCTTAGAAAAGTTATTAGCTGACAGATGCTAGAGCAAACGTTACATCTTCACTTTTCTAATCAGTAATGAGAGATTTTTTATGCTCCTGGTTAGTTAAGTACTATTACTAGCTGACAAAGTGTAGCAAGTTGGTTAGTTAAGTATTATTACTAGCTGACAAAGTGTAGCAAGTTGGTTAGTTAAGTATTATTACTAGCTGACAAAGTGTAGCAAGTTGGTTAGTTAAGTATTATTACTAGCTGACAAAGTGTAGCAAGTTGGTTAGTTAAGTATTATTACTAGCTGACAAAGTGTAGCAAGTTGGTTAGTTAAGTGTTATTACTAGCTGACAAAGTGTAGCAAGTTGGTTAGTTAAGTATTATTACTAGCTGACAAAGTGTAGCAAGTTGGTTAGTTAAGTATTATTACTAGCTGACAAAGTGTAGCAAGTTGGTTAGTTAAGTGTTATTACTAGCTGACAAAGTGTAGCAAGTTGGTTAGTTAAGTATTATTACTAGCTGACAAAGTGTAGCAAGTTGGTTAGTTAAGTATTTTTACTAGCTGACAAAGTGTAGCAAGTTGAGGAGTGCTTATAAAACTGTAGGTTGCTTTTGGATTACTTAGCTTAAAAAGGTAGACAAAATATCGACAAAATATCTGACATAGAATGGGGAATTTAATTCTGTGAGTATTTATAAATTTGGAGTTATCCTCTATGTGCGTCTTTTACCAAACTCTGGCCAGCATAGTAATTACTCTATGGATGAAGTGATAACGACTCCAATAAACAGTACAGATAAGATTTGTGTTTTGTAAAGTTTGGTTATCAGAGCTTAAAACATTAAACTATTTATAAAGATCCCATGCTAAGCGGTGGACTGATGAATCACCAGGCATGAGCTAATGTGCAGTCAACTGACTCTGCTTGAGTTGGTTATTGTTCGGACCGGTGAAGTCTAATCAAGGCCAAAGCTACTGTAATCAACCTAAAATTGCGAGGGGTATATGATTGAAATCTGAGTGCTTTAAGTGTACTACTCCGATGGCAAATACATAACAATGTAATTGCAATGATAACAACCTTAACATATTAAACACCATAATAATAACACGTAATTTATATACTCCCAGAACACAGACGCAGAAATAATGGTAGTTTTTACAGTTTTTTCTAGAAAAGTAATGGAATAACTAACAGGTCAAAGTTGAACCAGCTCGATTGAACCCTTGACCTGCCGTGTTGCAGTGCAGAGTGCTAACTACTAGACCACTAGACCACAGCTGCATGTATGCAGACTCATGGATCTAAGTTTTGCGTTTGGCTTTTCATTTCAAAGCTGAGTCATGCATCGATGTGAAGTAACAGGAAGCCATCTTTATAACAGTTCGGCAGCGTGCAACACAAATGGCTTCCTTTCACAAAGAGCTTAGCAACATGCCAACATCCCTAATATCCACATCCTTCCTCCAACTATGCATTTTAAGGTCTGCACTTCATTCTCAACTCAAACATTAACTCAAAGATAATCTGTGTTCGCCTTAGATCTTCAATGATGTAGACCTTTGCCAATGGACAACTGATATAATGAGACCAGCATACTGCTCTGCAGCAACATATATGAAAAAGATGAAACACTACCAGGAAACATTTCCATTATTAGTCTCACTGGTATTTATAGAAATAGCAATAGGGCTTCCTTTTGTGAGTTTTTACTATAAGGTTTTTATTTGTTGGAGAATGACCAGCTCCAAGGCCTTCAAGTAAGATAGTACCGAATCAAGGAAAAGCTTAGGTTCTCTGATGCTTATACCCAATGTTGATGGGCTGTACCACAGAAATCCTGTTTTTGCACTTACACTGTGAAGTTTCCCAGAGAAACTTCGAAGACATCTGTAGATCATCTAGACCAGAGAGAGTTCTAACTGTTAGGTTTCTGATAGTTGTTACTTGGTCGATGATACAATGAATACGAGAAGGTTAACGCAGGTCAAAATCTCTATTTAACCTAGACCCATAGAAATAGTTATGTGAACCACATAGACACATAACATAGACATATAATATATATAAAAAGATGTATATGCATAAAGATATAAAAACAGTAATGTAATGATACAATTTTAACTTAAAGAAAACACTAAATATTAAAATAGCATTACACATCACCGTGATGTGTTGTGATTTTTTATGTGTTAGAAATGCACTCCAATAAGTGTTAATATTGTGTAATGCGTAGGAATTTGTTTCCATAGACAGATGACTCGAAAAATCTCTACAATTGAGAGACTGATGATCCTCAGCTTTTCCTGCTATTTATGCCATTGCAGTCTAAATGATGTTTGATATTCACTGGCATTTTGAGGTCCACAGCCTATTTGCGGGGTGGATTACGGCAGTTACTGAGTCCAGATCTGATAACACTTCTTCAAGTCATTTTTTCGTCCTTCTGTCAAAAACTCATATTAACTAATCAGCGCATTTCACTGGTATTACACCTTCGGAGCTGTGTTCATGAGACCAGCTGTAATAGACTATATAAGTCTATTAAAACTGCAGCTGCTACAGTCGTGATCAACTTCAGCGATGAGCGGCCATGGCCTGGTGGTCAAGAATGCTTGACCTGCAAACAACGGATTGGGGTTCAATTCTCAAAAAAGCCACTGGTGGTGAGAAGAAAGGTATCTAGCCTTAACTTGCTCTCTGCAACTGGGTATGTTTCCAGTCGTTGAGGTTCTCTTATCGCTGGGCTCAGACATGTCTAGCCAAAATCCTAGAGCCATTGTTTGTGCAGTAATACTCTAAATAATACTGCACAGCCTTTGCTTGCAGTAAGCGAAGCAGACACCCTACTCTATTTTTGAGGAATTATGTATATACTTTTGCTAGGTGAAGACCCGGCATTGCTAATTAAAAATTAATAATAATATAAAATTAAAAACAGCAGGTAATGTAGTGGCTTTTGGTTAAGCTGACTAATTAGTCGATGGCAAAATTGACCCATTGGTTAATTTGAGTAAATTAAGCTAGTAACATAAGATTGCTTATATAAAGACCGTGAAGACTGTGAAACGGTGAGCCACGAAGCAAGCTCGTGTGACGTTAAGCATTACACAATGTCTGTATGCTTATTTCAACCAATGTAATGGCTATATGCATGATTAGGGCCAGCGTTGCAAGTAGCTGTGTTGCTTAATAGATAGAATTTTTGCATGCAGACCAGGAGGTTCCGAGTTCAAATCTAGTGCGAAGTGGATTTTTTATTTCTAAAGCTTTATTGCTGTAACTGGACACAGGAACTATAGACGACTAACAGACAAAAATTATATATAGATTGGGCAGTCCATAATAATTTTTATAGAAAATATGTTTTACTAATGGTGTCACAAAAATCAATCAATAAAAAAGTATTAGCATGAGATCAAAAACGCAAAAATAAAAATTTATACAAGGGAGGCTTGAAGCTATTGAGGTTAGGTATCTCTTGTCTCTTTTGACAAAAGATTAAAATACTTAGCCATACAATTGTTGAGTGCATCTTTGGGTACAAAATAAGATATCTGGCACTTGAGGATTGACACATATCAGTGATGTGTGACGAGTAAAACCATTCAGTATTTTGAATCTGACAATCTTAGTAAAGTTAACATATCTGGCAGTGGGAGAACATACACTGCTCTAAACAAAAATGTAGTTGGTGTAAACAAAGTGGTATTATTTCCAAATTACACACAAGTCGTAATTCAGTATCTTGCGAAACAAATAGCCTCTCTACTAGTGATTGACTTCACAATGAAGACTTAATCTTCACCTTTGCAAAGGTCAGAAGGTCAGTACAAAAAAAACAAAAAACAACAACCCAGTGTTAAACATTTCTTTCTCTCCCTCTCTCCTTCTCTCTCCCTCTCCTCTCTCTCCCTCTTTCTCTCTCTCTCTCTCTCTCCTTCCCTCCCTCCCTCTCTCTCTCTCTCCTTCTCTCCCTCTCTCTCCCTCTCTCTCCCTCTCTCTCCCTTTCTCTCCCTCTCTCCCTCTCTCCCTCTCTCCCTCTTTCCTTCTCCTCTCTCTCCCTCTCCTCTCTCTCCCTCTTTCTCTCTCTCTCTCTCTCTCTCTCTCTCAAATCTCTCTCCCTCTCTCTCCTTCTCTCCCTCTCTCTCCCTCTCTCTCCCTCTTTCCCGCTCTCTCCCTCTCTCTCTCTCCCTCTCTCTCCCTCCCTCCCTCTCTCTCCCTCTCTCTCCCTCCCTCCCTCTCTCTCTCTCTCTCTCGCAGTCAGTCAAGGCGACTAATACTGTCTATGATTGTTGTTTACGAGTATAAGTTAACGAGTTGCGAGTATAATGGTTGATGTGAGAGCGGTCTTGTTCCTTTCTGTGTACATGGCTCAACCATCTCAGACTTTTTTCAATAAGAATGTCAGCCAATGATGGTAAGCCTGTCCATTAAATATTTACTAAGAGGAATTCCAGACAGGAGCCAATATTTACCACACTTCAGTCATCTCCTTCTGACCTATCAAAAAGGAAGTGGGACTGGTGAGTGAGTTTTTAACCACTAAACTCTTTACACAGCAACCATTTTTCACTTTAATTTACTTTCACCACTTCCCTGTTCTACCAGACTTCACCAGACTTTAACAGGTACATCATCTATAATAAATTTCAATCATCCAAAAGATCTACATTTAAAACGCTTTTAAAATTAATAGCCGATTGCCGCAATAGCCTTTCTTGTAACATTTTATTACATAAACGCTGTGTATTTATTAGAATATCTTTTGATCATTTTGTACATGTAGTTTGAATGTCAATTTTAAAGTTTTTACACAACCATGGAATATTTTGTTTTGAATGTTGCGCGTGTTAAATCGATTTTTACTTTTTCTTACTGAAATAAAGACACAGAACAGGCGCTGACTAATAAAGCAGCTTACAATGCAGCCTCAAGCTGGTTAGCTGTAGAACTAGTATTCTAGCAAGTTCTTTGCTTTATTGACCAGTATACAAACTGAAAGAGGAGGGGAGAGGGGAGAGGGGAGAGGGGAGAGGGGAGAGGGGAGAGGGGAGAGGGGAGAGGGGAGAGGGGAGAGGGGAGAGGGAGAGGGGAGAGGGGAGAGGGGAGAGGGGAGAGGGGAGAGGGGAGAGGGAAAGAGTGGGGAAATGGCGGAAAGGGGACACGGTGGAGGAGGGTTGGAGAAGGGGAGGGTTGCGGAGGGGGAGGAGTTGGAAAAGGGGTGAGGAGGGGGCGTCCCAACTATAGCATATTCACTACTAATGGTTTTATAGCACTTGCTAATCACACTTGTGAGCTGACTTCTTATTGTGCTTCTTTTGAAAGTAAAATAAGTTTGTACTTTGTATCAACAAAATTTTGTTGAAGTATATCAACATCTCCATTGTTGAGCAACTTTGTTCATTTTAAAATGTTTCTTTAATACCTGTCAGCTCACCATTTTACGTTATGGGAGGAGTACTAGACGCATGGATTTGGCTAAAATTCAACAAATCTCATAATCTAACGTCAGCAAAATGTACAAATGGGACAAAAAGCTGTTTTACATTTTCAAATCAGTTTTATATATTTTTTATAAAACACTACTACTTGTGCAGTCCAGCAAGTGCAACAGTACTTATTCCGCAGCGCAGCAAGGCTGTTGATTGGCGAGGGTGGTGGAGTGTCAGTCAGACAAATTGAAAGTAACAAGTTCGTATCCTGTATGATTTAATCATTTTCCCCCATCCAACCTTGACCTTGGACAGATGGACACGGCTCTTATTATAGTAAAGCGGATTGTGGCAGTTCCACTATCTTACTTCTAGTTGTCTTAATAATCAACACATCTTATCAAAGAATCAAGGAGTTGTTGTCTCTGTGCATATGCTCTCATCAATTGCTAGGTGAAGCACTCACAGATAAGTTGCTAAAATTTTCGTTGCATTGCTACAGGGTGACAATGCTTCCAGCGCCATCATTCGGAAAATGTAAATGGCTTATTTCTAGACTTTGGCTCTGTGAAACAACATGAGAAGGTGTCAAGTTCACCACAGAGACCTCAAAAAGCATCTATGGGACACTTTGCCAGAGAAAGAAAATATCTATCATCTAGAACTTCTCAGACATAGATCGCCCTGTTCTTGCTCTTGGCACAACTTGCTTACTCTGTAAGTAACCTGCTTAAAGGTTTACTTGCAACAAAATTCACATTACAATTATTTGGTATCAAATGGTTCGTCATGTCTTACTCTGCTTTGTTGTAGGTACAAAATATGTGGAAATGTGATTACAAGCTCTTGAAAGCTAAAAAAACGAACAATTAAAAAAACGAAAAATCAAAAACAACAGAAAGAATTCTGGCTGTCAGATTTCTGACACTATTTATTCAATCATCATCAATCGGATCAATCTGAAAATTTGAATCCATTTTTAGAAATTGGTATTATTTACACAAGTTAAAATCACTATTTGATTTAGGCTCATAAAATGAATAGACAAAAAGGTGAATTATACAGACATATAATAATATCCTAATATGTATATCATAATATGATATACAGACAATATGATATACAGATAATGGTGTAATGATACAATTTTAGTTTAAAGATAAGACTCGGCAATAAAATAACATAACATATGAAATGTACTCTAATAGATGTCAATATCGTGTAATGTGTAAAAAGTTTATGTACAAAGGGAGATAACTTTAAAAAATGTTGTCTACGTTTGCTGTTGTAGTTTACAGGATTTACTGCAATTTAAATACGTTGTTAACAAAAGCTGAGCATTCATAAAAGTGTTGGTATTAGGAGTGGAAATTCAGAGAACCTGTTACATTTGCTGGCATTGAATTTAATTCATTTATAACTTTTTTGGCATATTTAAACATCTGACAACTGCTGAAGTATTCATGTTGATCTTTAGTGTCTTCACTTTCTGATTATTGAACTCACACCGCATTAAATAGTCTGATTAAAAGGAGTTGTCTTGTCATCGCTTTTGTAGGAGAACACAATATTTTCAAATTGTTACAATTGCCTATAAAGTGTTCATAGCCTTAGTTTAACTCTAATTAATTTTCCGATCATGTTTAATCATTATTTTATTATTATTCTAAAAGAGGAAAATGAATTTTTCAGTTATAAAGATTTTTTAGCTGAATTCAAACAAATGATTGCACAATTGCATATGCTTGGGCTTTACTGTTAAGTATTTTTCCTAGCTTTTTGTTCACAATTTACACCGAATGCTAGATGCTTATCTAAACCATGGTCTTATAATTACAGTACTAGCATCCTGGCTGTATCAAGTGCCTTGAAAGGTTATTATGTGCTCCAATAAACCACAGAAAATGAGCATATAATGCACAATAGTTTTTATATTTGTAAGGCAAGTGGTTTGTGCAGGTTGTAGCATGCTATATGTCTGCGTCGAACATCATGGGTTAAAGTCCTACATAATGCAATCTTTTTCTCAACTTCCAACACTAGCTTTAATCAGACAGACTGAAGGACAGACAAACGGACAAACAGGTATCTTATTATAGTAAAGGTTACATAAACATCTATAGACATTTATAAAATGATTGGCTAGGTGGTAGAGTTTTTGATTATAGTCTTATAAACATGTTTATGAACATTCATAGAGGGTGTAGCTAAAGTTCATACAAATAGGTTTCAGTCTAAATTATTGCAAATTAATTATTTTGCACACAAATATATTCACAAATACATAAATTGGCTAGGTGGTAGAGTCTTTGGTAAATTAAACATGTTTGCAAACAAATATATAAAACACATGAAATATGATAAAAACTCAGAGTGAAGTGCTGTCTAAAGTAGTACAAAATAACACAAGTTGTATGAGAAAACAATGCTAAACAATTTACTATAACATTAATCAAAAGTTTACTATAATTATATATAGAATGTTTCTGTTTTTTCATGTAAAAGCTATATTTTTATAGATTCAAGGAACTTTATAAATTTTTAGGTTATTAATCTTTTACCAGGAATGTTAGCATCTTTCCAATTGATGTTTCAAGAAGACTGCCTTAAAAACTGTATAGCTCTGAACTTACATAATGGCTACCTCAGATTTTTATTTTGCCGATTTGTTTTACAGGAAACATTCAAGGACCTATCCAGTGCTTTCATGTTCTCTACAGATTAGCACATTGCCTCAAGATTTTCAGACTTTTCCAAACAAATAAACTGCTGCAGGATTTTCATTTGAGCAATCGTTAAGATTATATAAGGAGGTTTCTATAAATAAGTTTGAAAATAATTTTCATCAATGTCACTCCCTCAAGTCAGAAGATGCTAAATGGATTAAAGTGCGTGAAATCTAATGATGGATTCTGCGCACTTTCATAAATTCTGTGTTTCTCATACAACAATGGCTATAGACATGCTTGTTTAATAATCGTGTTTTAATGATTACTTGCTGAGACCATTGAAATCTGTACTTTAACAGCAACAACTCTTAATCAGAGGCTGCCATTAGATATTATCAGCATCTATAAATTAAATCTCGGAATCATCTATGTTCTTACCTAGGAATGAGCTCAAGGGCCTGTTAGTTTCCATAAATCATGAATCTAAAACTGGTACTTTATAACTCTTCAATCATTTGCAAGCGGTCGGCAAAGAAAATCTTATCAGACTGATGTCAAGTGGTCTATATGTTAAAAATTTTATACTGGCAAAATGTTCTGGCATCATCAGAGATCAAAGAAAAAACTTGGGGTGTCAAGAAATAAATGGGTCAAACACATTTGTCCATATGAATCTTTACGATGATGAATTAAAATTTTTTAGTAAGTTCGTCAATTGTTTATTAATTTCCTGTGGAAGTCGTTATCTTTCTTCTAGTTCATTCTGGCTACAGGAAGTCTCCACATTGTAAGGCATTGAGGGCACTTATAAACAAGCCTCCCGTAGCGTGTGAAATTATTTCAAAGTAGGTATCAATATGTTATGTTCCTCGCTTTTTATTGCCCGCACTTAAATCGCTAATTGAATCTTCAAGTCTTCAAAATCTCTTCGAGTTGTTTGTCTATTGATTTTTCAACTTTCATTGTTTTTTGATAAGCTACCCATGTGAAAATTTTGCTTAAAAATGAATATTATGCAAGATTTCATTAAAATAAAATTCATATTTTTATGAAATTTAATATCAAAACTAGAAGTAGGACTTACTTTTTGTGTTGTGAACAAGGGTTTATAACTACTAATACGCTTGGCACTCCCGTGCACCATGAGAGATCATCATGAGTAATAAGTACACAGAGCATTATCTAACAAATAGTTAGGGCTCTCAAGTGGTGTAGCGTGGGTGCCTTCAAATCTGACACCAAGAGTTAGATTCTCTTGCTGGGCAATTTTTTATTGTTCTTAGTTTGGCTTTGGACATAGACATAGATTAGTATCTTGGTAGTCTAGTGTGCTATGAGAGATCATCATGTGTAATAACTATATGCACAATTATTCCATCAAATACCGAAGTGGTCATAGAGGGTTGGACAACGAAACTAAAGGTTGAGAGTTTGAATCCCGGTGAAAGCAATCTTTTTTCTTATCTAGTAATGGCTCTTATTATAGTAAAGTTTAACGAGCAATGATCGTGTGTAATATATTTGGCTTCTGACCTGAATATCAACAGCAACAGGCACTTACTAATAAAGCAGATCATCCTCGCTGTAGAACAAGAATTCTAGCATGCTCTTTACATTAGTGACTAGCATGTGACTCAGGGGAGCATATGGCATATTCTGTGTTTCTACACCACTAATTGTTTTATAACACTTGCTAGTTGCGCCAACTGTGAGTTGACTTCATGTACTTTTTTCAACAGTAAAATATGTTTGTATCAACAAAATTGCGTTGAACTAACTTTTTTGCGCTGTTTCATTTTATAAAATTATCCCAAAAACTTTACACAAATCTTGAACCTTAGAAGGTAAATCAGAAGGTAAAGAAAGAGAAATAATTAGCAGTAACTAGAAGTTGTTGAGCGTTGCTAAGACCATATTAACAGCAGACTAAAAAACAAGATACTAGCGCAGACGAGAAACACCAATATTACCATCGGGATGTGCTCTTATCAGACTGAGATAGAATTAAGTTTCTTTGTTTAATTAAAGATGTGGAAGTCTACCTCTATTGTGTTTGCTCAGCTGTGACTGAGACCGTTCCTGTTGTATCTAGCGTCTAGGATGGACGACAGATATTGGTTAAGTGCATTGAAGGCCTAATAAATCACCATTGAGTTTCTTCTTCTTATCAGATAAAGAGTATTAATTATGATTTGATCAATTGATTACTAGTCGATTTTATGGCCTTACAAGGGAGATAATAGCCAAAAGAAATAGTAGCAGCTTGCATAAATTTTATCAAACAAAATTTTAACAGCTACATTTTTCAGAGATTTTTCAGAAGAAAAGACTAATTTTTAAGTTTTTTATTTTTGGAGCTAACAGTATGGCATTTTGCTAAAAACTTTGAAAATTGTAAATATATTGGTACAAATATTTGAATCAGAGCTTATTTTATGGAGACTAGTGTGCAGTAAGAGATCATCAGGTGTGCCGACAAAGTACAGAGAATAAGTATGGACACAACTATTCTGAAATGCTGCAAGAAAGGTGATTAACCAGGTGTTTGAGTGTAAGGCTGGTTAGCTGCGTGTCATGAGTTTGCTTTTCATAAGAAGCAATCTTTTATCCCAAACTCTAACAATGGTTTCTGGTAACGGATAGACGGACAGACAGACAAACAGACACAGTTCTTATTTAAATAAAGCGTAGCAGCCGACCAATAGGGTATAGTTTATCTAAACAGATGACTCATATGATCCTACCTTCTGATATACACTTACGAGAGCTATGTGTCTACCAGAAAACCAACATTTGTAAAAATCAAGCTGTGCTATTATTGGTTTTTATAAAATAACTTTCTTTAAATTATGTCAAAAACATTGCTATTTTATATATTTTGTGTCATATAAATAGACTTCACATACTTATTCCATAGTTGATATAAATTATTTTTGACAAGTTGGTGCACATCAGGTGTGCATCTAGTACTTGGTATAAGGCAATATTCGACAAACTAGATCTTGCTTGTTTGTAAAGAGTTTAGAAATTTATAAGTTTAGAAAAGGTTTATAAAGATAATAAAAGAAAAGAAATGAGTGTCAAGCATGCAATCAATTGGTTCCTGTCCTTCCTTTTTAAATTAGATCTCTCACTATGTAAAAAATCAGCAGTAAATGATCTTGGCACTTTATCAAGTGATTTTGATGTAAATAATAGGAAGATTATAAAAACAATCAAAAACAAAGTTTTAGTAACAAATACTATCAACAATTTGCTAAAGATTCTTATTATAAAAACCATAATTTGATATTTATTTATTGGTATTAATTTCGTTTCAAACAAAAATGTCTTTTAAAAATGCCTTGCAAGAATAAAAAAAGGGCAACAGTTAGCCACTAAAATCAAATAAATAGTTTGACAAATAGTGTTTAAAGATTCTTTCTCTGCTAAGAGAACGGATATTAAGTGAAACATTGTTAAAGTAGCTAGCGATGATATTTTCAAAATAATAGTTAGATGTTGCATGCAATTGGTTTATATTACGTAAGTTGAAATTAGTTAAAAACCTGTAACTGTCATATAAAAGATGAGGACCAAAACTATGGAAGATTTTGAAACGATTAATTAAAGTAAAATAAACATTTAACATAGGTAAAGTAAGAAGATGCAAAGATTTGGAAAGATTATTCGTTGGAATAATGTATGCTGGAATATGATTTAGATTGGCAGTTAATCGGAAGGCTCATTTTTCAACAAAAAATATCTAGAGAGTGCTATGTAAATATATCAATATTTATCAACAAGTAACAATATCTGTCAATATGTATCAACATGTATCAATAGGTATCAATATGTATCGACATGTATCAATAGGTATCAATATGTATCAATATGTATTGATATGTATCGATAGGTATCAATATGTATCAATATGTATTGGCATGTATCAATAGGTATCAATAATTATGTATCAATATGTATCAATATGCATCGATAGGTATCAATATGTATCAATAGGTATCAATATGTATCGACATGTATCAATAGGTATCAATATGTATCAATATGTATTGATATGTATCGATAGGTATCAATATGTATCAATATGTATTGGCATGTATCAATAGGTATCAATAATTATGTATCAATATGTATCAATATGCATCGATAGGTATCAATATGTAACAACATGTATCAATATCTATTAATATGTATCAAAATTAATCAATATGTATCACTATGTATCAATATGTATCAATGTGCATCAATATGTATCAACATGTACAAATTTATGTTTGCTTCTTGTGAAAGAAATGGACTAAAAAATAATGATTTTGCTGAAGCAAATGTTGGAGGTAACATAATATGAACCAAATCAAAAATCTCTATATGAAATACTGACAAACAAATGATTTTTTGAAAATAAAATCTGATATGCATGCGCATTCCAGCTAATAGTACCAAACATTTTAGTCACTTTCACTATAAAGTATGCTTTCTTCCTTAGCAGACTAACCTGTATCTTTGACCAGGCAACAAGAGAAATTTAAGATCTAAAGTTCTTCCTTCTACCAGAACCAATTGTTTACAGAGAAGGTGCACTAGAGCTCAAGCCATTGACCTCCCCAGTTTCATGTCGGCATGCGGTGCAATAAATTTATTACTTTTCAAATACATCTTATCCCCATCATGTTTGCAGTTGTTACTATAGTGGTGATAATAATTATGGGGCCACTAAGTAATTTTCACGTTATTTGTCATTAATGGCGCTCACTTCCTTTATTATCTCAGACCATACATGGTCGATATGTTTGAGAATCAAGTTTTGTAGACACTCTGTCTGCCACCAAAAGTATTCTCAAGAAATAATACATTTACTGAACACCCATTTTATCCTATCCTGTGATTGACAATACAAGCTGACCAACTAAATATTAAGACGCTACTAATACTCCAAATACTCCAAATGCCAGCAATTTACTTTTATATAGTTACATGCACGTGTATGTTCAAAAAACCATGATAAGTTTGATCAGTTTTGTCAACAAATATAAACCTATTTTATATTGGATTTGTTTCTTAATGACCTGATATTGCAACGTTTTATTAAAACCCGGCTAAAAGGCAAATATTAATTGATATTTAATAATATTTATGAGTAGAACTTCATTAGCTTTCCAATGATGTGTTTATTGCAAGAATTAATCTAAAAAATACTTAACCAACTATGAATTAATAACAAATAACATGGTAGTTTCAGTGCTGCCATAATTAGGAGCAAAACTACTAGCTAGAATAAAGACTTTTTTAGGGTGTACTTAAATTTGCTTGTCTTAATATTTAACATTCATGTAAGACAGGCTCCCTCAGTTTTGTAGTATAACTACAGTAGGCTTTTTGGTAAATAGAACATATCCTATAGATTGATTTAAAAAAAACTAAATCATTAAAACATCTTGTTTTCGGCAGTTTAAATCTTTCACACCGCTGGTACAGAAGCATATAGACAGACTATGACAGACTGTTTTGAAGCACAAATAAAAACATCACAAATCACGAATCAAACCGTCGCTAACCAAAAATAAAAACATCAATAGTAAATATTTAAAAAGCTAAACTTTTACCTGCTCAATCTTTCTGAAAACAATTTCCGGTCAAGATGCATTTCTATCGGAGTAAATAATTTGCCAAAAAATTTCCTACTAAAGCAGCACTCATCAACTGAAGAAAGAGACAATCTATGATGATCTTTTCTCCACACTTTCTCTAGTTATGTAACATTTATGGCTCTAGTTCCTGTGCATCATCCAAATATCTGTACATATAAACACTTTGGCTCTAGTTACTATTCATAAAACATAATAAAATTGCTCTTTTTAAGAATGTTTTATATAATGACATAAATAGCAAAAAGCAGAGATTTTACAGGAAATACCATACGGTAATAACGCGACGTAAAGAAAACCATTTCTTTAAGATGACTCTATCATTCGTTTTTACTTCTTACTTCCACCGTAGTTTGCATTTATCAAATTATCCTTTGATGCGTAAAGAATTCTCTCAGCTGATGCCAAGATGTGCTGATAGGAAGTGATTTAAGTGGCAAAAGATAAAAGTTTGTTAGGTTATATGAGCATTTATCTTGAGAAAAGGAAGTCTAACAGGTAACGACAAGTTTGCTTCAGACGTTGTGCGGGTAGAGTAACCACTTACCTCTTATCAGTAGATCACGCCTGCTTAGTATATATACGGCTTTCTACCAGGGCCAAATCATCCGAGTCTTCTGGTATCGCAGCAATACAAGGTAAGAACACACAAACACTTCATTTAATTCTCTGTTTAGAATAAAAAAATTACTTAGAATAGAAAAATGCTTTGTACAAGCTACAAACCGAACATACAGCAAATCGGCCTAACACACTAACACCTGGGTCAACTTTTAAATAGTTGCGCATATATTCATTCTCTGTGCTTTTTCATCGTACCTGATGATCTCTTACGGCACAATAGTCTGCCAGGGTACTAGTCTCTGTAAAATGAACTCTGATTCAAATATTTCTGCCAATATATTTACAACTTCCAAAGTTTTTAACAAAATGTTATACTGTTAGCTAAAAAAATAAAAAAAACTTTGAATTTTAGTCTTCGCTGATCTTTAAAAAAAGATTTCTGTAACATTTTAATTTGATTAGATTTTTACAAATGGTTGCCAACTTTGTTTTTGATATTTTCTTTCCTGTAACTTGCTAAAATCCTCATGAAATCAGTTGAATATAAAAGGTAACGAGACATAAATATTATCTTATAGAAATATATGAGGAAAGAGCAAAAAATCTTGTAATATGAATTTTTATATTTGAACAAAATATTTGGCTGGGTAGTTTTTGAAAGAAATTTATATAGCTATGGTGTAAATCCAAAATTAAACATAAAGCTTGAAGGCTGCACCATGCTGAGATCTTTTTTGGAGCAGAAAGACTCGTATATTAATATTGATTACAAATAGTTATTTGATATATAACACTGACAATATTATTGAGACCACTTAACAAAAGAAAATAAAATATTGTACTTACTGCGCAATACTTCTCTCTGTTTACAATTACATGTAATTACCTTTTCTACTTTCAGATCAGCATCATGCATGGAATAGTATTTGCCCTTTGCTTGGCTGTCGCCATTGCTCTACCACATGGTAAGATTTCAGTTCTGGACAACTAGTGCAGAAGCATATTTTAAACTTGGCTAATGTTTGTATGCACAAGTGACCAGCGGCACAGATATGCTGTAAAATAAAAAGCTGTAGTATATTTTTAAATAATAGAACAATTTTTTTTAGAATAATTTTTCTTGGAGCCTTCAATTAATGAAAAAAACATTCCTAGCAAAGAGACCTAGCAACCTTTGTGGTTTGGCTAGCAATTTATCACAATCAAATAATTTTTAAAGTTGGCTAGTCAGAAGCTATGCAAAATTAAATCTTGTTAATTCTATTGCCTATGAACTTTTCCATACTACAGAGCAGTAGCTATTAAATTTAAATGCTGTTAAAACAATTGAAAAATTGTATTATAAGCTAATAAAATGTTTGATTTTTTTGCAACCGTTATAATGAATTCAGAATAAGGCTAATAGTATAATTTGAAATTAATTTACAGACAAATTTTCTGCGTGTTAACTTATCACCCTTTATGCCTTTTGTCAAAGAAGTTTTTTCTGATGAAGCTTTGTAGGCAAGTGTTAAAATCTAAGGCGCTATCATAAATGAGAGCAAATTCTCACCAACCAGCTTTATTTTCTTTTGCTTCTTTTCTAATTTTCGCGACCAGCTTCTTTCAGCTTTATTATTTGCAGGATATGACAATTCTCGATATCCAGCTAGTCATGGACGTGACAACTCACCATACTACCCCAGTCATGGACATGACAACTCTAGATACCCTGGTACCCATGGGTATGATGCTAGACCACATGGTGGATACAATGGAGGCTATGAAAACAGCGTCCACTCAGGCTATGGAGACAACAGCTACGGAACCCAACAAAATGGCAATGATAACGGAGGTGACAACCATGGATCTGGAGATAGCGGAAATGACAACGGCAATAACAACCAAGGCTTTGGTAACAACGGAAATAAAAATGGAAACCACAACAACGGCGATGGAAACAGCGGCAACAAGAATGGTAATCAGAATGTAGGATACGGTAACAATGGCAACCAGAACGGTAACCGCAATGACGGACATGGTTACAACGGAAACGAAAATGGCAACCAAAATTATGGATTCGGAAATAATGGAAATGAGAATGGTAACCAGAACAGAGGCTCTGGAAACAACGGAAACCAGAATGGTGGCCACAACAAAGGCTCTGGCGACAACGGAAACCAGAATGGCAACAACAACAAGGGTTCTGGAGACAATGGAAACCAGAATGGTAACCAAAACAGAGGCTCTGGAAACAACGGAAACCAGAATGGCAGCCACAACAGCGGATCTGGAAACAACGGAAACCAGAATGGCAGCCACAACAGCGGATCTGGAAACAACGGAAACTACAATGGCCGATACAACTACGGATCTGGTAACAACGGCAATGAAAATGGTAGAAACAACTACGGACCAGGAAACAATGGTAACAGAAATGGCAGCGGAAACTCCGGAAGTGGAAACAATGGCAACAGGAATGGTAATGGAAATACCGGTCATCTGCCACACAGATATCCTTAAAGAAAGTGTCCCAATTACGAATATTTTGAAAAATGAAGTATTTTAGAATTGTTTATGGCGTTGAATACTGGTTTTATTGTTTTTGTATAATTATTTGTTGTTGAAAAGTGGTTACTTTAGTTATTGGTTGACTTTAACTCTGTTAGGTTTTTATTCGTATTGTGATATTCTTAATAATAACTTCTAAGCATTTTAATTGGTTCTTTTTATGCAGCCAGTTCCAGTGAGAAAATGCATAAAACAACAACAAAGCTTTTATGAAGAAAAGCTTTCATCCGCAGTAAGATACATGTAGCTACATTTCATGAGACTTAACTTTGATTTAACTCAACTAGGACAAACACAACGTAACCTCAACTAAGTCGCATACGCTGAATACAGTAATGCAAATATAATATGCCACTCATAAGTACCTAGTGATGCGCATGTAAGTGCATAGGAATGTAAGTACATGGTAACAGTGACTTTAGCAGTCGAAGATGCAAGTTTAGGACTTATGGCGCAAATGTATGATACAGTAACAAAAGCAAACACCTGCAAGCTAACTACAAAATGATCCAGGTACACAGTGACAGAAGCATTCAGAGAAATTTGTAATCAATGGCGTACACAAATCATGACATAAATACTTAGTAATATAGCTAGACATTGATGTAAGCACATGTATGTACTGATGCATATACTGATGTAAGTACACTGTAGCATGAAAACACTGATTTAATTATAAAGTGATAAAAGTACATATTCATGAAAATAAATACACAGTGATATATAAAGTGACATAAAGACAGAGTAACATAAGTATACAGCAATATAAGTACACAGCAATATAAGTACACAGCAATATAAGTACACAGCAATATAAGTACACAGCACATAACCAATCAACTCGGTTTCTAGCAAACATCTGTCACAATATTAAAATTTGCTCCTTTATCCCATGTAAAATGCGTTAGACCATGATAGGCTCAATAAGTCTTACATGCGCTAAATGCCATTTCCGTTTAAGTCGTACACAAATCAACAACGTTCTGAATATTAAAATGTGTGCACCAAATGAATATAACCTTGCTTCACAGACAGGGCCGTTCTCACTGTTCTGTCCTTACTCGGATCATTGCTGTCCTTTGGCATCATAAACTCAAACTAAATTGATGGAACACAATAAGTACGTTTTACCTGTTGAAAAGTAGAATCAGTCAAGAGGAAAGTATAGGTAATGTTCTGAACTTTAAAATAGAAATTGCTTGTAACCAAATATTGATTGTTACAAGTTAATTTTTAGTATTTTAAATTCATTTAAAACTATGTTGTTTTAATTATTTTAAGAATATTTATTGCTTTATATTTTATGAGATATATATTCATAGACAGATACATACATAAAAAAGAATTGTTTCCTCACTTCGGTTAACCTAAGTAGCTGGAATTTTCTACTCCATCTTGGGTCTCCAATTTATATATATATATATATATATATATATATATGTATATATATATATATATATAATTAAGCAGCATTTGTAATTATCAAAGATCAAATATTTTGTGTTGTCGGCTAAAATATTTTATTCAGTATTGTATTGTATTTAGCCAGAAGCTATTAAAACAAACCACATAACCAATTTTCAATGATAAAAGTTAACAATTGTTACAGGCTGGTAGACCTAATAACTGCGCAAATCTAAGCAAAAGTTGTCTTCTCACGAAATAGCTTAGTACGAGTAGTTCTCATTTAATTACTAGCTAGTGATGATGGAATGCTAAAATTTGCGAAAATTATCAAAAATATGCTTAAAGAGCGAAATGAAAATACAAAGAAAATATATTTCATCAAACTATTCAAGTAACCGTAAATGTATAGATGCTACCTGAATGCGAGCGTTGCATAAGTAATAAAAAAAGCTTTTGTATAGAAAATTTATTTGTAATTGGTTAAGTTTCTTTACCAATTGAATTTGAGTAACTTAAGCTAGTTTATTTTACTATAATAAGAGCCGTTATTATAACTTAAACCAGCGTCAGAAAAAAGGATTGTGTCATGCTTTTTAAGCATGCTAGCTGAAAAGTGAGTCTTTTAATCAGTTGGCATTAAAGATTGACAGGTGCCATACGTATAATTTGGACAATTATTCTATTGTATAGCAATGTAGCTGCATAGACTAATGGCTTACCACATCTGACCAGACCTGTAGGTTCCAAGTTCAAACTGCATTCGGAGCCCAATTTTTGTTCTTGAAAAAATTTATTGCGATAACTGGACATGCCAACAGACAAATGACAAACACTAAGATTTATATTCATATTAATTGTATATATATTAATTATATATATATATATAGTTAGATTATACTTGTATGCTAACAATGACATTGTTTTAGGCCTGGTATGATAGCAGGTGTTAGACTAATAGCTGCTAGTTAGGCACATACAATACCGAATGTTTAGCTAATGTTTGCCATAATTGAAGCATTGCATATAAAATGCTTATCATACATCCAAATGCTAAGCGCAAAAAGAAATTCCAAGAAAGCAAACATAAGGAGTACGTAAGAAAATGTAATACTATTGCAATGTACTTTATGGTAGCCTAACATTTGTTTACATACTCGTGCACACACACACACACACAAAAAAACAAAATGAAAAGTTGAAACTTAATGTACTTGTTCAAAGTTTACAGTTAGTAAAAAAGCCAATAGAAAGTGGATTAAAGGTGAAAAAGTACACTACTAACAGCATAAATAACCTATACATATGCAGCAGAGACTCGAAGAGAGGGAGGCTCAGTTAATCAGTTTAATCGGAGTCGCTCAACAACCGGGTCTTCAGAACATAATCCGACCGTTGAGTGAGGGATACCCGTACGTAATGGCTTTAAAAGAGCTGTATAAATCTGGAGGTTTTCATGAACAGGTTGGGGCTCATCAATAAAACTCACTAACCAAACATTATTTGGCAAGTTGAACTAGTGTAACGATTGCGTCTGTATCTTACTACTTTAGACGAAGCTGTTATAAAAGACCTGAGTATAATTTTGCTATGATGTCTTTTAAAGGTGATTAATTTATTGCTAAAATTCTATTAGTAGCAAATTGTTGCTGAGTATCTACGCTCTCAAGCAAATATACTCTTAGTGGTTTGTGTTGAACTAGTGAAGACAACTGCTAATGAATCTAGGGCTCAGATTCAATATGAAAATTGTATAACTATTTTTGGATAAACATAACTGCTTTGTAGGGCAGTTTTATATATATTTATATATAAATTAGGCGTGTCAATCATACATATAATATATATAATTTTATATATACAATTTTATATAGAAAATTACATATAAAATTATATATACATACATGTATATACATGAGTAAAAGCATAAGATCCCAGCAGAGTGCTCAATGATAGAATCAAATCGAGTTAAAACCAATAAAACAGACAATAGCTTTAGATAAAACACTTGATTACTATTAGTTTTATGCTTGGTAGGAGCAATCTTCAGCTGCTGAAAATTGCTCTTACCAAACATGAAACTGATAGTAAACAAGTGTTTTATCTAAAGTTATAGTCTGTTTTATTGATTATATAAATATATATATATTTCTTTGTTTTACTCATGCTACAGACAGTACTGTTTCGACTATTGATGCCTCATCAGTGCAGCTCAGAGCAGGCAAGAGAGATAAATCCTATTGCCAATGAGAGTTGACTTCCTGCCTTGAATCAACTAAGTTGCATCACAGAGTTAGAGAAAGTCAATGTGTTGACACCAGAGTGCCCAAATTACAAAGGTGATGAGCTATGCACAAAGGCTAATAGTGCCGCACCTCTCACAGAGAGCTCAACCAAACTGAAGTAAGGGAGCGTGTACTCATGCTACAGATAGTACTGTTTTGGCTATTGAAGCCTCACCATTACAGCTCAGAGCAGGCAAGGGAGACAAATCCCATTAACAATGAGAGTTTACTTTATTATTTTATATATATATAATATGTATACCTATAATAGGTATACATATAAGTTATATATATAAAATATGGGTTATTAAATATAAAATATAGATTAGTAGTATATAGAGAGCAGATCTACACACAAAAGTGACGGATCCAGCGGGGGGATAGAAAAAGGGGGTTGTGAATTAAATTGGCTAGGGGTGTAGATTGAATCGTGTGGAGTTGAATGAGATGTTGGGGTTTGGGGGGAAATTGTGGTGTAGAGTAGGGGGTTGAATTCGAGGGGTTACGGATCCGCTCCTGGCGTAATCGGCGGATTATCTGTGGATGAGTCATCGGATTAGCGGGGGATGAGTCATCCGATTGAACGCGGATTATCGCGGGATTAGTCGGGGGAATCGTCGCGGATTAGTCGGGCGAATCGTCGCCGATTATCGGTGGAATAGTGGGGGTGAATATCTGGGACATCGAGGGCTGGATGGTTTTCCGGAGTGGATCTCGCGGATTATCGAGGAGAGCGAGAGATTACCTAGCGGATGAGTGAGGGGGTTAATATCTGGGACACCGAGGGGTTGATTTTCCGGAGATTGTTATATATTTGAAACATTGAATATATATGAGAAAGTGTTTATGTACAAAGTTATTTTTTGAAGATTTGATGATTTTGTAATGTTGAAGCTCTTGAATGGTTAAGAATTTTAAGGAATTTATTTTCGGTTTTTTTTTTTGTTTTTTTTTGTATGTAAGATTGAAATTTGTTGGAGAAATTAATATGTTGAATGAAAGATCAGTTTTATTACAAAATTATTCACTTTAAAAGATATATTTATATGTATTATTCATTATTTCCATCATCATTTTGTTTCAATAAAAATAAAATAGTTTATGTTTAACTTGAAATATATGAAAATATTCAAGTAGATAGGACACAATAAAGATAATATAGTATAAATGAAACATTGAATATATACATAAGAAAATGTTCATGTACAATCTTTATCAGTACTTTATAATAATTGTACATATACTTATTCTCTGTACTTTATTAACACACCTGATGATCTCTTACAGCACTTTATAATAATTGTACAAATACTTATTCTCAGTACTTTATTAACACTCCTAATGATCTCTTACAGCACTTTATAATAATTGTACATATACTTATTCTCAGTACTTTATTAACACTCCTGATGATCTCTTACTACACTTTATAATAATTGTACATATACTTATTCTCTGTACTTTATTAACACTCCTGATGATCTCTTACTACACTTTATAATAATTGTACACATACTTATTATCTGTACTTTATTAACACTCTTGATGATCTCTTACTACACTTTATAATAATTGTACACATACTTATTATCTGTACTTTGTTAACACACCTGGTGATCTCTTACGGCACTTTATAATAATTGTACATATACTTATTATCTGTACTTTAATAACACTCCTGATGATCTCTTACTACACTTTATAATAATTGTACATATACTTATTCTCTGTACTTTATTAACACTCCTGATGATCTCTTACTACACTTTATAATAATTGTACATATACTTATTCTCAGTACTTTATTAACACACCTGATGATCTCTTACTACACTTTATAATAATTGTACACATACTTATTATCTGTACTTTATTAACACTCTTGATGATCTCTTACTACACTTTATAATAATTGTAACCATACTTATTATCTGTACTTTGTTAACACACCTGGTGATCTCTTACAGCACTTTATAATAATTGTACATATACTTATTATCTGTACTTTAATAACACTCCTGATGATCTTTTACTACACTTTATAATAATTGTACATATACTTATTCTCTGTACTTTATTAACACACCTGGTGATCTCTTACAGCACTTTATAATAATTGTACATATACTTATTATCTGTACTTTAATAACACTCCTGATGATCTCTTACAGCACTTTATAATAATTGTACATATACTTATTCTCTGTACTTTATTAACACTCCTGATGATCTCTGACAGCACTTTATAATAATTGTACACATACTTATTCTCTGTACTTTATTAACACTCTTGATGATCTTTTACAGCACTTTATAATAATTGTACATATACTTATTCTCTGTACTTTATTAATACTCCTGATGATCTCTTACAGCACTTTATAATAATTGTACACATACTTATTCTCAGTACTTTATTAACACTCCTGATGATCTCTTACAGTACTTTATAATAATTGTACATATACTTATTCTCTGTACTTTATTAACACTCCTGATGATCTCTTACAGCACTTTATAATAATTGTACATATACTTATTCTCTGTACTTTATTAACACTCCTGATGATCTCTGACAGCACTTTATAATAATTGTACACATACTTATTCTCTGTACTTTATTAACACTCTTGATGATCTTTTACAGCACTTTATAATAATTGTACATATACTTATTCTCTGTATTTTATTAACACTCTTGATGGACTTTTACTACACTTTATAATAATTGTACACATACTTATTCTCTGTACTTTTTTACCACACCTGATGATCTCTTACAGCACTTTATAATAATTGTAAATATACTTATTCTCAGTACTTTATTAACACTCTTGATGATCTCTTACAGCACTTTATAATAATTGTACATATACTTATTCTCTGTACTTTATTAACACTCTTGATGATCTCTTACTACACTTTATAATAATTGTACATATACTTATTCTCTGTACTTTATTAACACTCCTGATGATCTCTTAATACACTTTATAATAATTGTACATATACTTATTCTCTGTACTTTATTAACACTCTTGATGATCTCTTACTACACTTTATAATAATTGTACATATACTTATTCTCTGTACTTTATTAATACTCCTGATGATCTCTTACAGCACTTTATAATAATTGTACACATACTTATTCTCAGTACTTTATTAACACTCCTGATGATCTCTTACAGTACTTTATAATAATTGTACATATACTTATTCTCTGTACTTTATTAACACTCCTGATGATCTCTTACAGCACTTTATAATAATTGTACATATACTTATTCTCTGTACTTTATTAACACTCCTGATGATCTCTGACAGCACTTTATAATAATTGTACACATACTTATTCTCTGTACTTTATTAACACTCTTGATGATCTTTTACAGCACTTTATAATAATTGTACATATACTTATTCTCTGTATTTTATTAACACTCTTGATGGACTTTTACTACACTTTATAATAATTGTACACATACTTATTCTCTGTACTTTTTTACCACACCTGATGATCTCTTACAGCACTTTATAATAATTGTAAATATACTTATTCTCAGTACTTTATTAACACTCTTGATGATCTCTTACAGCACTTTATAATAATTGTACATATACTTATTCTCTGTACTTTATTAACACTCTTGATGATCTCTTACTACACTTTATAATAATTGTACATATACTTATTCTCTGTACTTTATTAACACTCCTGATGATCTCTTAATACACTTTATAATAATTGTACATATACTTATTCTCTGTACTTTATTAACACTCTTGATGATCTCTTACTACACTTTATAATAATTGTACATATACTTATTCTCAGTACTTTATTAACACTCCTGATGATCTCTTACAGCACTTTATAATAATTGTACATATACTTATTCTCAGTACTTTATTAACACTCTTGATGATCTCTTACTACACTTTATAATAATTGTACATATACTTATTCTCTGTACTTTATTAACACTCCTGATGATCTCTTACAGCACTTTATAATAATTGTACATATACTTATTCTCTGTACTTTATTAACACTCCTGATGATCTCTTAATACACTTTATAATAATTGTACATATACTTATTCTCTGTACTTTATTAACACTCTTGATGATCTCTTACTACACTTTATAATAATTGTACATATACTTATTCTCAGTACTTTATTAACACTCTTGATGAACTCTTACAGCACTTTATAATAATTGTACATATACTTATTCTCTGTACTTTATTAACACTCCTGATGATCTCTTAATACACTTTATAATAATTGTACATATACTTATTCTCTGTACTTTATTAACACTCTTGATGATCTCTTACTACACTTTATAATAATTGTACATATACTTATTCTCTGTACTTTATTAACACTCTTGATGATCTCTTACAGTACTTTATAATAATTGTACATATACTTATTCTCAGTACTTTATTAACACTCCTGATGATCTCTTACAGCACTTTATAATAATTGTACATATACTTATTCTCAGTACTTTATTAACACTCTTGATGATCTCTTACTACACTTTATAATAATTGTACATATACTTATTCTCAGTACTTTATTAACACTCCTGATGATCTCTTACAGCACTTTATAATAATTGTACATATACTTATTCTCAGTACTTTATTAACACTCTTGATGATCTCTTACTACACTTTATAATAATTGTACATATACTTATTCTCTGTACTTTATTAACACTCCTGATGATCTCTTACAGCACTTTATAATAATTGTACACATACTTATTCTCAGTACTTTATTAACACTCCTGATGATCTCTTAATACACTTTATAATAATTGTACATATACTTATTCTCAGTACTTTATTAACACTCCTAATGATCTCTTACAGTACTTTATAATAATTGTACATATACTTATTCTCAGTACTTTATTAACACTCCTGATGATCTCTTACAGCAATTTAGAATAATTGTACATATACTTATTCTCTGTACTTTATTAACACTCTTGATGATCTCTTACTACACTTTATAATAATTGTACACATACTTATTATCTGTACTTTGTTCATGTTGATATACAAGTGAGCAATGATTATAAATGTATATATATTAATAAAATGTGAGTAAGATAAAAGCTAGGGTTGTGCTAGTTCATGTTAATGTACAAGTGAACAGTGATTATAAATGTATATATAATAATAAAATGTGAGTAAGATAAAAGCTACTCAAGATAGAATAAACAAAGCTAGGATTGTGCTAGTCCGTGTTAATATACAAGTGAGCAGTGATTATAAATGTATATATAATAATAAAATGTGAGTAAGATAAAAGTTACTGAAGATACAATATACAGAGCTAGGATTGTGCTAGTCTATGTTAATATACAAGTGAGCAGCGAATATAAATGAATATATAATAATAAAACGTGAGTAAGATAAAAGATACTGAAGATACAATAAACAAAGCTAGGATTGTGCTAGACCCTGTTGATGTACAAGTGAGCAATGATTATAAATGTATATATAATAAAATGTGAGTAAGATAAAAGCTACTGAAGATACAATAAACAAAGTTAGGATTGTGCTAGGCCATGTTAATATACAAGTGAGCAGTGATTATAAATGTATATATAATAATAAAATGTGAGTAAGATAAAATCTACTAAAGATACAATAAGCAAAACTAGGATTGTACTAGTCTATGTTGGTGTACAAGTGAGCAATGATTATAAACGTATATATAATAATAAAATGTGAGTAAGATAAAAGCTACTGAAGATACAATAAACAAAGCTAGGACTGTGCTAGTCCATGTTAATATACAAGTGAGTAGTGATTATAAATATATATAATAATAAAATGTATTATTATATATACTCACATTACTTACTCTCATTTTATTATTATATATATATTTATAATCACTGCTCACTTGTATATCAACATGGACTAGCACAATCCTAGCTTTGTTTATTGTATCTTCAGTAGCTTTTATCTTACTCACATTTTATTATTATATATACATTTATAATCACTGCTCACTTGTATATTAACTCTTTTGCTACCACGTTAATTGTTGACCAAACGATTATTCTGCCCAAGTTAATTCAAACGGATTTTCTAAAAAATCCGATATACCGTTAGTATTTAAGCAATATCTCAAAAAATGAAAACATATATCGTTTTACTTTTAAATGTATCTTATTCAGAACAAAATTCTCCACAAGATAGGTGTAAAATTGTTTAGCAACTCTTACTCTCACAAAATTCCTGACGCTTTTCTTTTCGTTGAACAAACTCGGTGTGTTTCTTATTGTCATGACGATAACGGTCTGGTTTTACCGTTTTTGAAAAAATAATTAGAAATGGAATTGTTGAACCAAAAATTTAGTTGCACGTCATTGGCAACAAGGTTGTTTCATTGGAAACAATTCTTTCAACAACATGTGGAGATTACTGTCTTCTCTTTGCAATATTTTGGAGCAGAGGATGTTCAATAGAAGATTTTCTAACAGTTATGCTAAAAATTTCTGAAACAGATACACGAGATCATGTAGTTCGAAAAACTATACTAGATAGATATGATTGGAATGAAAAAAAAAAATAGTAAAAGTCTTAATAACGAAGAAAATGAAGGTGTTGACAATGTACATATTCAAGGAACTTCCCAAATTGTTAAATTACTAGAAGATCTGACATAAATTTTTTTTTTCTATATTTTACAATTGAATATACATATATACTTTATATCGAAATAAAGTTGGTAACAAATACAACCGAATATTATTTACTTTTTGATATAAGTTTTATATATTGATATACTCACACTGAGTTGGAGCTATCCTCAAAATAATCCACATATTAATCCATGTATGCCCCTTTACTAGTTCATCATCTTCATCTATTTACTGGTCGAGAAACTGTTATGGAATGGTTAAGCCAAACCAAACAGGAGAATTCCATAGGTAAACCTAGGAAAACAATCAGGTCGAATGCCAAGGCGCTTGTCCACACAACAGCCCCTGAAAACAGCGACACTCAACGAACTTAATCGCGAGTAGCCGGCTAACAGAATTCTAGCTGAAGCATACAAGCCTTATGGTATCAACACTCGATCGACCCAAATTCTCAAATATAAGTAGGTATCAAGAGATGGTTAATGAGGCAGAATATTCCATCAGATTATGCAACGCTTATATAGTGAATTGAAGAATGATGGGTGTGTCCAAAGGAATTAATGAAGCGAAAATAGTAAACAGATTTTCGCGAAATTGAATTTCGCGAAAGTGAATTTCGCGAAATTGAATTTCGCGAAATTACACATTATATATATTATATAGTCAACTTTCGCGAAAGTGAATTTCGCGAAAGTGAATTTCGCGAAATTGGATTTCGCGAAATTGGATTTCGCGAAATTACACATATATATTATATAGTCAACTTTCGCGAAATTGAATTTCGCGAAAGTGAATTTCGCGAAATTGGATTTCGCGAAATTGGATTTCGCGAAATTACACATATATATTATATAGTCAACTTTCGCGAAATTGAATTTCGCGAAAGTGAATTTCGCGAAATTTGATTTCGCGAAATTGGATTTCGCGAAATTACACATATATATTATATAGTCAACTTTCGCGAAATTGAATTTCGCGAAAGTGAATTTCGCGAAATTGGATTTCGCGAAATTCACTTTCGCGAAATTACACATATATATTATATAGTCAACTTTCGCGAAATTGAATTTCGCGAAAGTGAATTTCGCGAAATTGGATTTCGCGAAATTGGATTTCGCGAAATTACACATATATATTATATAGTCAACTTTCGCGAAATTGAATTTCGCGAAAGTGAATTTCGCGAAAACTGTTTAGCTGATTTTACAATTTCGTGAACATAAATTACACAAATTTAATGAACCATAACATTGCTTCTACTTACTATATAAGCAACGAGAAAGAATAAGTTTTTCATCTCATTTTATTTATAATAGTTTACAATGTGTGCTCGAGACAAAAACGTGGATAGACTCCTAACTCAGACAAATTGCATCGACACGTGTGTGGAGATATGGGGCTACTGCCCTTGGGGTAGAGAGGTAGATCCTGAAAAACAGAAGGCTTTTCGAAACAAGATCAAGCTTCAAAAGAAATTAAGTATTACATTATAATATTTTACTAAATTATATTTTTGATTAAAGGAAACTTGAGAATATAAACTACATATTAAATATATTTCGAATTATAGGGTTTGCTTAAATGAAACAATTAAATTATACAAAGTAATTTTGGAAATTATTGTAGAAATCATTGGTCATGCAGCAGCAAAGAGAGGAGTTCTTTCGTAACTTCGATGTTACATTGACTTTAAAAGTAAGTATTACATTATATTTATTTCGTCTAATATCGTTGTATAATGATAAAACATGTAACTAAAGATCAAATACATTCAACAAAATTCACTCCAATTGGTATGTAGGAATGTTAAAATGAGTATCAATCTGTGAAAACAGTAATTAATATTTTGTATAACTCCACTTTAAAACAAAAGGAGTTGGAATTGAAATCCAAAGTAAGACCTGACTGTGTTTTAATTTGTCTGCATGTTCTACTCTGACTATAATCAATGCAATTGTAGGATCCTGGGCATCACCGAACTAAATATAGTCCTTTTCGGAGAAGGCTTTATGAATTTGAATCTTCAGTAAGTAGTACATTATATTTATTTCTTTATTTTAACTGAATATCCTCCTCTGTCTGTGTGTCCTAGTCTGACTATGTGATGTAACATATTTGTTTTTCTTATTGTCTGTATGTCCTACTCTAGCTGATTGCATATCCTATTCTGTCTGCATTACATCTTGCATATCATTCTATGATTCGATGACTAATGCAATTGAAATTTACAATTTAAGTTGGAGTCCATTGTGAATGTAGAGTCTACTATCTCAGCAAGGTTATAGTAATCCATCTTGACTGTAATCATTGCAATTGCAGGCTCCCGTATCTCAACAGGAAGATTCCATTCAGAAAAAGGATGGATCTTCTTCTTCTTCAGTAAGTATTACATTATATTTGATTTTTAGTTTGAATGAATGATCTAATCTGATTGTATGTCTTACTTTTACTATATCTCACTAAAAATAATGTATGTTTTGATTGTAGACAGTTCATTCTCATTCGACAATGAAAGAAGAAGAAGAAAATTGGGATTGAATGAAATTCAAGAAAGATGTATTCCAAAACTTTCCTTTTTAAAACGAATGACAGAATGATTTTGAATTTTTTGTAACATTTATAGTTTATATTTTATAATAAAAACTTATCTCTCATTCAACCAAATATATAACAATCTCCGGAAAATCAACCCCTCGGTGTCCCAGATATTAACCCCCTCACTCATCCGCTAGGTAATCTCTCGCTCTCCTCGATAATCCGCGAGATCCACTCCGGAAAACCATCCAGCCCTCGATGTCCCAGATATTCACCCCCACTATTCCACCGATAATCGGCGACGATTCGCCCGACTAATCCGCGACGATTCCCCCGACTAATCCCGCGATAATCCGCGTTCAATCGGATGACTCATCCCCCGCTAATCCGATGACTCATCCACAGATAATCCGCCGATTACGCCAGGAGCGGATCCGTAACCCCTCGAATTCAACCCCCTACTCTACACCACAATTTCCCCCCAAACCCCAACATCTCATTCAACTCCACACGATTCAATCTACACCCCTAGCCAATTTAATTCACAACCCCCTTTTTCTATCCCCCCGCTGGATCCGTCACTTTTGTGTGTAGATCTGCTCTCTATATACTACTTAGATTATATATATAATCACCTAATCTTTTTTGCATGTTCCGTATGAAGTCAAGCTATATTCTGAAATATTCTTTAAAACTTAGCCCAAATCTAACCAGAGTTGCATCAATGTGCTGTGCTGTGCTGGAGAGGGGCTGTATAGAGTAATGGGCCTGAAAAAGCAGTTGAGGAGAGAAGACAACTACTACTGCTCACTAGACTGCTCACAACTTTACTGCTTATTATTTTTATGTGGAGACTTTTTTTCGCTTATAAAACTTGGGGTTGTTTCAAGAAGGTTTGAATTCACTGCTAGTCTTTACCGTACTAAGACTACGGTGAAGTCTGTAAAACAAACTTCACATAAGCAAAAATATTACATAACACTAGTTAAAATTAATTAATGAGGATATGATATGTCCTGGCATAAGAAAATTGCATAATATTAGCATAAATAATAACATGAATATAGTACGCATAACACTTCATACATAACACTATATGTAATATGTAGTCATGACAATAATGTTTGTTGCTGCATAAGCTCTGTTAATTATTGCTAGATTAGACTGAGTTGCTATTGAAGCATACCTTTCCAACAATTAAAAGTATTACATAAGAACAGACAAACTAAATTAAATTAACTGACCTTTTGTCTCCTTATTACAACCTTTGTTGATAATATGAATGAACAATCGCGTTCTGTTTAAAAGTTCTATTTACTGTTGCCAGTACCAAGTTGCCAGTAACAACACTTCTGACTGTTTACGAAGGTGGCTGAATTATTAGAATTTTAAACATAAAAAAGATGACCAGAAAGGTCCCAGGATTGGCCAAACACTCCCTGATGCAACCTGACAGTCTAATCCAGATCAAGACACGCAGCAGGTGGCAGCAAAAACATGGAATTTCACACTGACTGACTCAAAGAGACTAACAAAGAAGGTTTACCTTATTCAAGTGCTTGTAGCTGGTTAAGTCATTATCAGACAGGATTGATTCAAGAAAAACTTTTATCTTTATTTCCTTTAAAAACATTTCACATACATAGTGTACATGGGATGTACATATATTATATGAGAATTTTCTACAATTTATATTTTACTTTTTTGTATCATGGTCTAATTTGCTTTGCACAGCATTGACCAGTGATAATAAAGTTCATATCTATTTATGCCGGTGTAATGTGTTGTTGTTTGGAGTTGTCTTATACTGCTAGACAACTCCATTTGAACACTGAAATACTCTTTGAATATAACTCTTGCCTTCGGCCAGCTTACATTGCAGACACTTGTGTCAATTCTTAACTATAGCCGATTGGTTTTTTGCTTTTGGAGTTCTTCACCAACATGTACAATTATGTCTTATTAATATACATGTACAATTATGTCCTATTAATATACATGTACAATTATGTCCTATTAATATACATGTACAATTATGTTCTATTAATATACATGTACAATTATGTCCTATTAATATACATGTACAATTATGTCCTATTAATATACATGTACAATTATGTCCTATTAATATACATGTACAATTATGTCCTATTAATATACATGTACAATTATGTCCTATTAATATACATGTACAATTATGTCCTATTAATATACATGTACAATTATGTCCTATTAATATACATGTACAATTATGTCCTATTAATATACATGTACAATTATGTCCTATTAATATACATGTACAATTATGTCCTATTAATATACATGTACAATTATGTCCTATTAATATACATGTACAATTATGTCCTATTAATATACATGTACAATTATGTCCTATTAATATACATGTACAATTATGTCCTATTAATATACATGTACAATTATGTCCTATTAATATACATGTACAATTATGTCCTATTAATATACATGTACAATTATGTCCTATTAATATACATGTACAATTATGTCCTATTAATATACATGTACAATTATGTCCTATTAATATACATGTACAATTATGTCCTATTAATATACGTGTACAATTATGTCCTATTAATATACATGTACAATTATGACCTATTCATTTTGTCAACTAGAGCTCAGAACTCTTTATGATATATGTTAAAAACTACTCCCTTACTAGGGCTATTGCTGTGTACTACTGTCAAGATAAACCAAGTTATGCCCTTTTCATATAAATTTTATATGTGTGTTGATGGATTGTCAGACCATCAATTAAATGGGATATTTATTGAGCAACTAGATGAATGCTAGGCGTTGCACGGGTATTGAAAAATTTTTGCACAGAAAATTTATTTTCAGTCAATATATAAAACATTTATTATTGTAACTTTTAATTGAAGGTGTTTGTGTATTTCTGTGTACTGTGTTTATTTCTGTGTACTGTGTTTATTTTTGTGTACTGTGTTTACTTCTGTGTACTGTGTTTATTTTTGTGTACTGTGTTTACTTCTGTGTACTGTGTTTATTTTTGTGTACTGTGTTTACTTCTGTGTACTGTGTTTATTTTTGTGTAATTTATACTGTACCAGCCGCAGTGCCTACTACAGCTCTATACTGATTACAATAGTCTTGTTGGCCATGTGAGTTTAAGTATTTTTTTCACGTACGGGCACATATTTTTCTGGTATGGCTTCATGCATATGTGAAGGTGAGCTGACCTCACACTTAAGAGTTTGGCGTAAATAAGACTTTCACTTTAAACTTCAAGCAAGATAATATATTTGAGTAATGTACACTGTGCATATAGCAATCACGTATAAAGACTGATCCCATACAGCTAAGAGTGCTTCTTTTATATAAAAGCTTTGATGGCACGACTGATGTCAAAACATAAACATTGCTAAACACAACTTAACTTGGTATGTGTGACACACACCATTAGCCAAAAGTATGCATTTTATCTTTTAAACACAAATGGCACGGCCACAGTTTGCAGACAGATCTATCATGACACTGTTTTCTGAGAACAAACCTTGAAGGCAGACATACGATGAAATTTTTCAGTTTAAAACAGAGTTCATAGCAATGCATGTCAGCAATGACTGTCAATATAAATAAATCCATAAACATTGCATAGCTTGTGTAAATGAGTGGCTTTTCATAAATGTATCGCAATGTTGCTATAACGAGATAATGGTTCTCAAATAAATACCTAGCACGCAGTCCCTAGGACTGACATAATTAGGTCAACACTGATGAGTCATTGAAAATAAATTGTTCTTCTTTGAGATACCTTCATATCCTACACAACATAAAGCTAGCTGCAGTGCTAAGTCAAGTTATGAAATGTTGGCATGTGTAATAATTATGTGCCCGTTTGTTCCATAGTATAGCCAGTTGGACATGGTAGTGTATTAGCTAACTGCCTATCAGGAGAACTGCCGGTTGTGAGTTCAAATTCAGTGCAAATCGGAATTTGCATTCTTAAAACTTTATCGTTGTAACTGGACACGTGGACATGTAGATAGACAAACCGCATACAGACAAACATTAATATTTGTATAGATTATTAATTATTTGTAATGAACTTGTCTGTAGACATGATGGATTACTCTGCATGCTGTCTAATTGGAGTATTATGCATAGATACTGTTTTATTTTTATGACAGTGTATTCATCTGTAAGTCACTTTTATTTTATCAGAAAGTAACTTTATTCTAAA
The DNA here is from genome assembly GCF_963576615.1 of Watersipora subatra. NCBI lineage: Eukaryota > Metazoa > Bryozoa > Gymnolaemata > Cheilostomatida > Watersiporidae > Watersipora > Watersipora subatra. Next base: position 10,373,844 of record NC_088710.1, on the reverse strand, counting down.
AAGTCACATCTGCATGACTCACTGTTATAACTTTACATTGTTCAATAGTGTTTACTTCACACCAACATTTTGTCACTTCCTAGGGTAAAAACATAAATTTGCTAGCACTAATACTGCTATCAGCATAGAAAACGGTTTTGAAAAGGCCAACAATTTGTAAAATCTTTGTTTAGCATTTTTTGTCAAGTAAAATACTACAAACGAAGTTGTTACTGAAATTGCTATAAAAACCACTGAGCTCAATAGACATAAACATAGACACATAGACACATAGACACATAGACACATAGACACATAGACACATAGACACATAGACACATAGACACATAGACACATAGACACATAGACACATAGACACATAGACACATAGACACATACACACATGAAGCTCAATAGACACATAGACACATAGACACATAGACACATAGACACATAGACACATAGACACATAGACACATAGACACATAGACACATAGACACATAGACACATAGACACATAGACACATAGACACATAGACACATAGACACATAGACACATAGACACATGAAGCTCAATAGACATAAACTATTTGCTCAACCTATATCTAGAAAATTCTTATACATGTATCATAAGAGCTTCTTTACTAAATATTTTTTAACTTCATGGTGTTAGTTTCTCCACACAGTCGGATTAGCCTTTGTCTGCATTGGCCGGTTAAATAGAGTTTTAAGGTTAAAAGGTCGCCCAAGTGGCTTGACAAGTAAAACTCATCATGCTAAAAAATATAAATAAGGAGATCATTGTGCTGATAAAAGAGAAATGAATGTCATTTAATGAAATAGAATTAAGATCTCATTTGTTGGAAATGTAGCAGTGAATATGGTGACTAACACTTCAACACATCGCACTTCAATCAGGATTACAAAGTTGCCAGTCATTCTTTTATGTACATTATGAGCAAGCATGAAGCATATATATTAAAGATTAGAGTTATAATAATAACAATAATATAAAAATATGCAGTGATGATTTATTTTTGTAAATTAAACTCGCTGGCTTGTTGGAAAACATTTGAATTATGATTTCAAGACATTATGTAAAAAGCTTAAAAAATTATACCTTTTATTTTAACAGCTTTTAAGCTATATTAAACATGTTAATTATGTTTAGTTTAGGTTTTTATTTGCTCTTAATAATGACTGATTGTACAAAAATATTTTGTACATTCAGTCATAGTACAAAAAATGACAAGCAAACTTTCAAAAGAGCTTGTTATTCATTGCCAATATAAGAAAACGTATACACTGAAAAACTCAAGCTTAGACCAATCTTTTGTAACAACATTCTTAAGCAAATTAAGAACCTGTTGCACAGACATGTCAGGTCTTAAGGGTGTGTACACAGGTTAGCTTTAGAGTCATCTTCTCCTAAACAAATACTGTCACGCTGATAAGACAGTCTTTTAACCAAGAAGGTGTAAAATCTTTAATATAAATAGGCTAAGTAAAGAAACACAACTCATGCTTTTTTGAACTGGTATTATCTGGTTTATACTGGTATAATCTGGTTTATGATGAAGGTTTATACTTGGAGTGTTCGAGAAAATATGCAGCAAAAAGGGTGGAAGTTGAATGGATTTAAGTAATTATTAGCTGCCTTCTTTTACATGTTTAAAGTTTTTCTAATGTACCTTTAGCAGTATTTGTTTTAGCCTGATATTAGATAATGTTATTAGATATAAAATTTAAAAGTTACAGTTGTCTAAAAAAGTTTAAAAACCTTAATTTTTTTAAAAATTTATTTGAGCTGCACAAAACACTTTTCTCACGCTGTAAAGTTTGAAAGTTAGAATGGTAACTGTTATTATATGTTAAGCAAAAATTAATTTTCTGTGTAAAGACTTTTTTATTACTCAGGCAATGTCGGGCATTTATCTAGTTAACATATATGTTGTATTATTTTGTCTTCTGTCTTGCCAGATAAAACAAATCTAGTTTTACCTACATTAATAGCTGGCACAGAGAACGCTCGCCTGAGTATGGTCAAGCCACCATTTCGGTTCCAAACCATTTCCATTTTTAAACTATGCCTTTGAAGATTCAATTACTGATAATTTATGACTTCTTGCAAATAGTTGAAGTTTTGAAGAACAATAAAAGCTGTTAATAATAAGATCAGATAAACATTCAATAGTACGGCATTCATCAGCCTCCTCGCTGCACATTAAATTATCTGTCAAAGCCATGCCTTGATGTCAAGAGCATTCTTGCAGCTGATGCCAAGATAAGCTGGTGGAAGCGGCAAAAGACAAAAGCTTATTATAGCATCTGGTCGTCTGTTTTGAGAAAAGGAAGTCACACAGGTAGCAACCATGTTTCTTCAGTTGTTGAGCAGGTAGGAGAATCAGTATATAAGCTTTCCTCTACCAGAGCCACATCATCCGACTCTTTGGTTCTCACAGCACAAGAAGGTAAGAAACTACCAACTTCTACATTGCATATTCTAGTTTTTTAATTATCAAAAAATCTTATGATAAATAACAGCATTAATAATAATAATAAAAGTTTGAGAATTCTCTTTATAATTCAATTTAAATTTCAAACTTTATGTTAGTAGATGTAGATCTCAGTTCTGTATTATAAGTATTGTAAGTACATGTATGTTAGCAAGTAGATCGGTGATAAGCATGTTAGTAACCACAAATTTTATTAATCATACATATTAGTTGATAGAAACATGTTAGCACTTTTGTGTGCATTTCTCAGCATCTAGAGAGTTCTTAAGTTGGGAGGCTAACTTTTATTCTAGCTATAGATGTATTAGAGAGCCTATAGGCTGTTAGTAAATAAGAGCCAAGAAACTAGCGCAAAGAGACAACTAGAGATTGATTTTTATATGTATATCAAAGTAGATGGAACAACAACTGCATTTATAATAGCGCACCTTTGACTTTAGGATGTAAGATGATTTGATTTGAGCAAGTAGCAGACTCAGTATATAAACTTTCCCTTACCAAAGCCACATCTGCATTTGAGCTGGCATTTGATGATATGCCTCTTAAGTACTGTAACTGCAAAGTTTTGAGCTACTGTAGAGCTAATTTATTGGTTGCAATTAAATTCAAATTTTATTTAAATAACTTACAAACTTTGATGCGTGATTTTAAAGTACAATTAGTTACTCCATAAATGTGTTGTTTTATAATCCAGTAACTTATGGTAATAATCTCACGGGCTGTAGATTTTACTCAAGCTTTGCTTTTTTTTCTGCAATTTTTTCTTTACTGCATAGGGCTTATTACTCACTTGGAATCATAACTGACAGTTCTACTTAAAAATTTCAAAATAAATATTTTTTATTTCAACAAAGTTGTTTTTCATTTGAAAAATAAAAAAAGAAAGTTTGATTCATAATTTCCTAAATAAACATACAATGCTTTATAAAATTTTTATTTAACGCTAGTTTATTTTACTGACCAGTTATGACCAGTTTTAAAAATTTATGACAAATTAAGACCAGTTACGACCAGCGATGACCATTTATGACCATTTATGACCAGTTATGACTAGTTCATTGAAGCTAATCAGCCCACCAAGATACTAATTGCTAAAGCATGAATTCTAATTTAGTAATGTTTGTTGTCTGTGTACAAAATTTGAATTTGCCAAACTCATTATTATTATTATAGATATACAATGAATTGTTTTTCTTCAGTTATAAATACAATAATAGTAATTATTGTTATTATTTCATTGATGGTTCTTGTTTGTTCCACAAGGTCATATTCTTGTTTTTTACTTGTTTCAGATCAGCATCATGCATGGAATAGTACTAGCTCTCTGTTTGGCTGTTGCCGTCAGTGCTGCCCCTGGTGGATATCCAACTCCTAGTAAGTCTTTTCTTTATCATACTCATGCTAAAAACTGTGTATCCTGCTACAGTTACATACTCAATAGAGCAAATGTATATTATTCAGCCACCTTGAAGTCTATTCTCAAATGTCTAATGATTTTTTAAATTGCAAAACAAATATTTTGTACTATTTAATTTTAAATGCTTTAATAATTTGCAAAAATATTCGAACTTTCAACAAAAAAGGCTTTTAAAAAGTTTAGGGTTTCATAATATTTTGCTAATTGCAAATTGTTATGTTGCCAGGCTCAAAAGTATAGATCAAATTATCATTATTATTATTATTAATATTATATAAATACTATAAGTACAAAAGTGATTGTTCATCACTTATATTTGGTTGTAAATTGACAAAAATTTACAACTTACAATGTACACAACGACTAAAATATAGTTCATAACTTGTATCTTTCTACTCCACTCCAGCAACATAAACAATAATCAAAGTAAAAGATTTTACAGGATATTTTCAGTAGCTGCAAGTATTTCTCAACTTATACCAAAATTATTGTAAATGTAAATTGCTTTTGACTTTCGTAATCATCAATAAAATGGTGTTTATATTACATACCAAAAGAAAAAAACTGTATATAAAAAATTATTTATTTATATTAATAATGATGTTAAGTCGGTTACTGATAATAGTTATGCTACATAGGCCTATACCTCTGCTCGCCCATTTTTAAATGTTGCGTGCTGCAAAAGTGCTACTGTTAGGATTATTTCTAGCCTAATCCATTTTACTCAATTTTGTAGAAGGCGGATATGTAAATAACTACGGTAATAGACAGCTTGCACGAAGTCACTATCCTCAGCCTACTCATAGATATCCTTCTGGCAGTTATGATGCTAGACCACATGGTGGATACAATGGAGGTTATGAAAGCAGCGTCCACTCAGGCTATGGAGACAACAGCTACGGAACCCAAGAAAATGGCAATGATAACGGAGGTGACAACCATGGATCGGGAGACAGCGGAAATGACAACGGCAATAACAACCAAGGCTTTGGTAACAACGGAAATAAAAATGGAAACCACAACAACGGCGATGGAAACAGCGGCAACAAGAATGGTAACCAGAATGTAGGATACGGAAACAATGGCAACCAGAACGGTAACCGCAATGACGGACATGGCGACAACGGAAACGAAAATGGCAACAACAATTATGGATTCGGAAATAATGGAAATGAGAATGGTAACCAGAACAGAGGCTCTGGAAACAACGGAAACCAGAATGGTAGCCACAACAAAGGCTCTGGCGACAACGGAAACCAGAATGGCAACAACAACAACGGATCTGGAAACAACGGAAACCAGAATGGCAGCCACAACAAAGGCTCTGGTGACAACGGAAACCAGAATGGCAACAACAACAAAGGTTCTGGAGACAATGGAAACCAGAATGGTAACCAAAACCGAGGCTCTGGAAACAACGGAAACCAAAATGGCAGCCACAACAAAGGCTCTGGCGACAACGGAAACCAGAATGGCAACAACAACAAAGGTTCTGGAGACAATGGAAACCAGAATGGTAACCAAAACAGAGGCTCTGGAAACAACGGAAACCAAAATGGCAGTCACAACAGCGGATCTGGAAACAACGGAAACCAGAATGGCAGCCACAACAGCGGGTCGGGAGACAACGGAAACTACAATGGTAGATACAACTACGGATCTGGTAACAATGGCAACGAAAATGGTAGAAACAACTATGGACCAGGGAACAATGGCAATAGGAATGGCAACAGAAACTCCGGAAGTGGCAACAACGGCAACAGGAATGGCAATGGAAACACCATTCATCTTCCATCTTCATTTGATTGGAGTGGATAATTTTTCAAACTTTTGATTGAATGAAAATTTGAAACGAATAATATCAATATTTGGTGTTAGTATAATGTATTCATTGTAGTCATCATTTTGTGTTGGTAATTACCACATGTAAATGGGCTTCTGTCATGTATTGTACGTTTATATGTTCATAAAATATTCACGAATAATAACATCTTTCATCTACATGTATATCCAGTTCTTTTCATTGAGTCATTCAAAAGGGCTTGTTCCTGGTGAATGCTATAACACAGGACCCTAACCAGAGGACATGAGCTATAATAATTTAAGCTTCCGATAGTTGAAGTACATTATATAATATACATAACAGTGCATTATAAAATATTATATATATTAATATATATATGTTATATAATCAACAATAAGTAAAACAAAGCAGCTGAAGCTTATAGTGACTTACAGTAGTAGTAGAGCCACACCATACGTATATACCATAACACATATATAATAAATATATATATAATAATGTAATACATATATATTAATATAGTATATATTATATTAATATATATTGCAACTGCCTTTCCAGAATTAGTAATGAAGTTCTGCACAGATGTATAAATGTATTTGTTGTGGTATATTTACTTTCTAACATGATAAAACTAAACGTGTTTACAACTTGATAAACATATGACATAATAAAATAATAATATATAATAAAAATATAATAATAAAATATAATGTGAAGTGCTGATAAGAACTACAAAAACTAAAGATATGCATAAGCAACATTAATCAAAAAAATAAAAGCATACATAATTACAGATAAACATACTTTTTTCACCCCTTTCCCGGAGAGAGTTAGGTGTAAAATAAGGTTTCTGTTTTAATCTAGTTATAAAGAAGTCTACACTCTCTAAGAATATAATATTAAATGAATGAGAAAACAATTGCTGAAAATTTATATAAAACTGGAGGAGAATCATCGTATTTCAAATAGTGACAGCACAAAGGCAGCAGTGATTTCATTTATTTCTTTTATTCTGTGGGGCAATTCTAAAAACAGCTATCATTAAAGGTAAAGGAATGCTGAAGAGGGGTGAATCTCACTAAGGTAAACGAGTCGAGCAGCTTGTAGTTGTACATTTGAATATGAATCGGCAGCGATAAGGCATTATATCATAAGGCTGATTTGCACTTGTGGTTTTATGCATAATATGGATGAATTGGCAGCTGGCTGGTAGTAAACAAGCGCACTGGAATTGGCATTATAAAACTTTATAATTATTATTAGAAAACAATACATATATAGGCCCACATATCAGGGATCGCTAAACATATTATGGAAATGTTTACTTTTCCATATCCATTTCCATAAACATAAATATTTCCATAATTTTATGGAAATGGATATGGAAATTTTATTTTAGAAATATGGAAATGTTATGGAAATGGAAATAATATGGAAATGAATTATGGAAATGTTATGGAAATGGAAAAAATATGGAAATGAATTATGGAAATGTTATGGAAATGGAAATAATATGGAAATAAATTATGGAAATGTTATGGAAATGGAAAAAAATATGGAAATGAATTATGGAAATGGAAATAATATGGAAATGAATTATGGAAATATTATGGAAATGGAAATAATATGGAAATAAATTATGGAAAGGGTATGGAAATGGAAATAATATGGAAATTATGGAAATGAATTATGGAAATTTTATGGAAATGGAAATAACATAGAATTGAATTATGGAAATTGTAACATACACGTAATCCAAGATATAAACAGAGGGGAGTTATATTGTATAGACTAGGCTACATGAATAGACAATGGTAATACACAAACAGCTAACATCAGTGGTATTACAGAAACTATTAAAGGGGTCTGGAAGAAACTAACTCAAATTGTCTCTTGCTCGGCTACATGTATAGACAATGGTAACACACAAACCCAGCTAACATCCGTGGTATTACAGAAACTATTAAAGTGGTCTGGAAGAAATTAACTCAAATTGTCTCTGGACTTGGCTACATGTACGGACAATGGTAACACACAAACCCAGCTAACATCAGTGGTATTACAGAAACTATTAAGGGAGTCTGAAAGAAACTCTCAAAACACCTCAAATCGTCTCTGGCTTAGTTATAGGCAATGGTAGCATACAGTTTTGATGTTGCCTAGACCCTAAATAAAGTATATTAGCAAGCAAATATCATATTCATATTATGTATAAATTAATCACATATTCGGGAAGAGTTGACGATTGCACACACACACACACGCTCATTTGACACGCAAGCGCGCACACATACGTACACACCAGGGATCGCTAAACATATTATGGAAATGTTTACTTTTCCATTTCCATAAACATAAATATTTCCATAATTTTTATGGAAATCGATATGGAAATTTTATTTTAGAAATATGGAAATGTTATGGAAATGGAAAAAATATGGAAATGAATTATGGAAATGTTATGGAAATGGAAAAAATATGGAAATGATTTATGGAAATGTTATGGAAATAGAAATAATATGGAAAGGAATTATGGAAATATTATGGAAATAGAAATAATATGGAAATAAATTATGGAAATGTTATGGAAATAATATGGAAATGAATTATGGAAATGTTATGGAAATGGAAATAATATGGAAATGAATTATGGAAATGTTATGGAAATGGAAATAATATGGAAATAAATTATGGAAATGTTATGGAAATGGAAATAATATGGAAATAAATTATGGAAATGTTATGGAAATGGAAATCATATGGAAATGAATTATGGAAATGTTATGGAAATGGAAATAATATGGAAATAGATTATGGAAATGTTATGGAAATGGAAATAATATGAAAATGAATTATGGAAATGTTATGGAAATGGAAATTGTGACAAACACGTAATCCCTGCCACATATATGCATATGTATCTAGTAAAGATGCAATATATTTTATACATTAAGTATATAAAACATATACAATATTAAATATATATATTAAATATATTATATATAGTACATATATCTATATATATAAATCTTAAAGTTTGTGTGTGTGCGCTTGCGAGCACGCAAAGGTTCATAAAACAGCTTATAAAACAATGGCGAGTAATGTAGTTACCTGCCACTTGCCATTAGCCTGGCACATTGCCAATGGCTAATTTGAGTAAGCTACTATCCATATTGCTAAACTTACTAATAAGAGCCGTCAGAGAGCAAGCTCTATTGATGTTGCGCCGCAATGCAGAGCGGTATGCGTATTTGTATCCACATAGCAACATATATCGCCCAATGAATCCATCAATCTCGCGCAGCTCAATGGTTTAGCATATCGTCTCTGGAATGGGAGATTCCAAGATTAAATCTTCTGCGGTACGGATTCTTCATTGCACGATTTTAATAGCTATAGCTGGACAGACCAAACAACAGACAAAAAACAGACATATAGATTTATACATTACATATACATAAATTATATTATGCATGTAATTGGTTTTATGATAATATCTCAATATGAATATTTAATAAGCTTGCGGGGCATATACTCATCCACTACTATTCACATCATGGTACTGAATATCATAACAGAAACCAATAGACTACCTAAAGTATGCATAACGATCCATCGCAGTACTCAATCAAGCAATCCGTATGTCAACAAAAAACCGTTGCTGTGTTAATAATAAAAATGGGTGAAATATAATGTTGGCCATATAATTTCAACCAGTCTTTTTTACAATCTATATTAAGTATATTGAAGAAAAAGAATGATTCAATGAATAGACAACAAGCAATACATATCAATATATAGTTAATATATATTAATATGTAGTTAATATATATTAATATATTAGTTAATATATATTAATATGTAGTTAATATATATTAATATATAGCTAATACATATTAATATGTGGTTAATACATATTAATATATATTAATATGTAGTTAATATATATTAATATGTAGTTAATATATATTAATATGTAGTTAATATATATTAATATGTATTAATATGTAGTTAATATATATTAATATGTATTAATATGTAGGTAATATATATTAATATGTAGTTAATATATATTAATATATATTAACTACATATTAATATATATTAATATATAGTTAATATATATTAATATATAGTTAATACATATTAATATGTGGTTAATACATATTAATATATAGTTAATATATATTAATATATATTAACTACATATTAATATATATTAATATGTAGTTAATATATATTAATATATAGTTAATATGTATTAATATGTATACATAACTACATATTAATATATATTAACTATATATTAATATATATTAACTACATATTAATATATATTAATATGTATTAACTACATATTAATATATATTAACTACATATTAATATATATTAGCTATATATTAATATGTATTAACCACATATTAATATATAGTTAATACATATTAATATGTATTAACTATATATTAATATATATTAACTATATATTAATATATATTAACTACATATTAATATATATTAGCTATATATTAATATGTATTAACTACATATTAATATATAGTTAATACATATTAATATATAGTTAATATATATTAATATGTAGTTAATACATATTAATATATATTAATATGTAGTTAATACATATTAATATATAGTTAATATATATTAATATGTAGTTATGTATACATATTAATACATATTAACTATATATTAATATATATTAACTACATATTAATATATATTAACTACATATTAATATATATTAACTATATATTAATATGTATTGCTTGTTGTCTATTCATTGAATCATTCTTTCTGATAATTACTTAACCAGCTACAAGCACTTGAATAAGGTCTAACATTCTATGTTAGTCTCTCTGAGTCAGTCAGTGTAAAATTCCATATGTTTTTGCTGCCGCCTGCTGCGTGTCTTTGTCTGGATTGGACTGTCAGGTTGCATCATGGAGTGTTTGGCCAATCCTGGGACCTTTCCGGTCATCCTTTTATGTTTTAAAATTTTAATAATTCAGCCACCTTCGTAAACAGTCAGAAGTCTTGTTACTGGCAACTTGGTACTGGCAACAGTAAATAGAACTTTTAAACAAAATATGATTGTAAATTCATATTATCAACAAAGGTTGTAATAAGGAGACAAAAGGTCAGTTAATTTAATTTAGTTTGTCTGTTCTTATGTAATACTTTTAATTGTTGGAAAGGTATGCTTCAATAGCAACTCAGTCTAATCTAGCAATAATTAACAGAGATTATGCAGCAACAAACATTATTTTCATGACTACATGTTACATATAGTGTTATGTATGAAGTGTTATGCGTACTATATTCATGTTATTATGCTAATACTATGCAATTTTCCTATGCCAGTGCATCTCATATCCTTATTAATTAATTTTATGTAGTGCTATGTAATATTTTTGGTTATGTGAAGTGTGTTTTGCAGACTTCATCGTAGTCTTAGTACGGTAAAGACTAGCAGTGAATTCAAACCTTCTTGAAACAACCCCAAGTTTTATAAGCGGGAAAAAGTCTCCACATGAATAATAATAAGCAGTTAAGTTGTGAAGAGTCTAGTGAGCAGTAGTAGTTGTCTTCTCTCCTCAACTGCTCTTTCAGGCCCATTACTCTATACAGCCCCTCTCCAGCACAGCACAGCACATTGATGCAACTCTGGATAGATTTTGGCTAAGTTTCAAAGAATATTTCAGAATATAGGTTGACTCCATACGGAACATGCAAAAAAGATTAGGTGATTATATATTTTTTTTTATATACATAGTCTGTATTTTATATTTAATAACCCATATTTTATATATATAACATATATGTATATACATATTATATATATATATAAAATAATAAAGTAAACTCTCATTGTCAATGGGATTTGTCTCCCTTGTCTGCTCTGAGCTGTAATGGTGAGGCTTCAATAGCCAAAACAGTACTATCTGTAGCATGAGTACACGCTGCCTTACTTCAGTTAATATGTATTAACTACATATATTAATATGTAGTTAATACATATTAATATATAGTTAATATAAATTAATATGTAGTTAATACATATTAATATAAAGTTAATATATATTAATATGTAGTTAATACATATTATTATATAATTAATACATTGATCAATTAACGATAAATAATAAATGAGTTTAATGATCTATCAGATTAATGATGACCAATAATAATTGATAAATAAAATAATATAGGGAAAAAACTTTTCAAGTCATTACTTAATCTGATAAAGTTTTTGAAGGAACAAATTTACTAGCTGTCAGAGAGCGGACAGCAGAAAGATGCAAATAGAGGTGAACTTACATAATTGAAGTGATGCAAAATAAAATAATTTATAAATCTTAGTGATTGTCTGTCGGTTGTGAGCTCGTGTGTTCAATTAAAGCAATGAAGTTTTAGGACTAGAATAACCACTCCATACTTGTATGGAATTAGGAGAAAGTAAGAAATGTTTTTCCACACTTTGTTTTAACTATGCCTTGAGCTTTCAAATGTTTGAATTATGCATCAGTGAGACACACACAGAAATAAACAAATAAGATGATTAAAAATAATTTTTTTTTGCAAAAACTTCTTTATTACCTGTGCAAATTCGGGTATTCAGCTAGGATCAGTACAAAGCTAAGACACCAAGATTCAATTTGACCTAACTTGTGTCTTTTTAGAACTACTCAGTCCAGAGATATAATAGTTTGAATGAGATCCTTTCTTGGAACACTCCGATTTAAGCAAAGTGTGATTATAGTGTTTATAGTTACACTTTGGCAAAATGACCGACAGAATAGAGACACGTAACGCCGCAACTGGAACGCAATAGCTGATACCAACTATAGCAACGATAGTAACTAGTGACATCATCTCGGCATAAACTTTTCTTCTGAGCGTTTAAATCCTGACAGTCAGATCCCCTCAAACATCAAAAACAATCACAAATGATAAAAAATACCGATATTTTTTGATAAAACCTACTAAAATTTTGTGTAAGTTTACCTTAAAAGCATGTTACCATTACACTTAATATTTATTACATATCTAAATAATCTGTCGCTACAATATCCAATATCTGAGGTGATCAATATCTTATTTTTAATACCTACCAATATCAATATACAATACTGAGTCTTTCTGCATATCAATATCCAGTATCAATACAATATTCAATGATATTGAATTGGCCATTGGATCGCCAATACTAATAGACTATAATGTTAGCTCTTAGACTGATTTGAATATTGCTTTATATCGCAGTTCAGGTGTTAAAAAGCAGTTCAGCTAAATTTTGAAGTGTTGCAAAATACAATACAACATATTATGTAATGCCTCGATGTAGATGGAAAGGTTTTTAATCACGCAATAGACAAATAACTGGGAGCTATAAAACCCTCTGTTTAGTATAACATCATCTTCTCGTTTTTATTGTAAATGCTAAGTAAGAAAGATTAACTGTTTTTGAATAGCAGCTGTAGATACTGTTATTTTTGTCTTTCTTGCTCTGTCATATCATAATCTATAAGTATTCCTATATTCATCTATAAACTTTGTAAAGATTTAAATAAAATTGAAAGCTTCAAACTGCTGAATCAGTGTGAGAATAAACTTTTTAGCTCCTTAAAAAAGTCTTTCTAACAAGTGTGCAATAATGCCGCATCTTGTGTCGTATCGCCACTTTGGTCAATGAGCACTTGTCATCACCTGTCATCTTGACAAGTGGGTTTTATTTGTAAGCTTTCCAACATGTCACCAATCATTTTAAGACTTGCCGGTCAGTGACTCTGCAGATTTTTATAGATTTATTTTTAACATAAAAGGGAACTCTTTTTAGTCTGCAGTCTCTGTTTGAACTAACCTGAGTTCAAACAGAATAATAACATTATTTGGTGTTAGTATAATGTATTCATTGTAGTCATCATTTTGTGTTGGTAATTACCGTATGTAAATGGGCCTGTGTCATGCATTGTACATTTGTATGTTTATATAATAATCAGGAATAGTAACATCTTTCATCTATATCCAGGTCTATTCATTGGGTCATTCAAAAGTGCATCTTCCTAGTTAACGCCGTAACACAGGACCATAACCAGAAGACATGAACTATAATAATGTAAGCTTTTGATAGTTAATTTACATTATATAATATATATAATAGTACATTATATATTAATATTATATTATTATATAATATTATTATATTATATTACATATTATATATTAATATATGTTAAATGTACTATTATTTAATATATAACAGTACATCATAAAATGTTATATATATTAATATATATATATATGCTCCATAATCAACAATGAATAAAACAAAGTAGCTGGAGCTTATAGTGACTCACAGTAGTACACTAGAGCCATACCATACGTATATACTATAATACATAAATAATAAAGATATATAATAATGTAATACATATATATTAATATAATATATATTAATATAATATATATTAATATATATGTCAAAGTTGAAGTTGGCTACAAAAAGATTGCTTGCAAAACTACACACGGTCTACACCATTGGTAATTATTATCAATTTATCTGCAATGAAAAGTTTCTTGCTTCAGTTGACCAATTACAAACATCAAATAGCAAACAGCACACAATAATTGTTTTTCTGCAATCATAATTTGATCATTTGTACTATAGCTTTTATGCTTATATAACAGATTTACACAATAAAACTGTGTAATCATCTTCCTAAATAGCCTGTTAAAAAAGAGAGTGTTCAAGGAAGGCAAATTCAAATAACACTTTAGTTTAAGTCAAGCGACGAAAGTATCGCTTCTTGTCAAAAAAGTTCATATAACTATTTGCTCGCTTTCTTAAAGTTATCTATATACAACTTGAAACAAAAATTAGGCCTGAGCAGTTTAATACTTTTACACCTCAAAAATATTTCATACTACTTGATGGTTTTTTAATTAAAAGCTGATCATTTTCCTAGTTTATATCTTAATGACAAAACAAGATCATATTGTGATAAAGTACAAATATTATAAAGATTGATGAGATGAGATCGACTATAGTTTTAGTGAGTCCATTATTAGAAGTTTATGTAGTTAGATTATGATCGCTGAAGATTTATAAAGCTTTTAAGTTTTCAAAGAAGGAGACATGCTCCATTAATTACTGGTATATGGATTTCTGTTAGTTTGAAAGACTGTCAGAGTGGTTTGTGTTGTGTACAACAGACCTATGCAGTACAAGGCAGTGAGAGGTATAGTCAGCCAATGCTATGGTCTGTTTTAAAATAATTGTTTTTAAGAACTGCGTATCGCAATTGGATGTAGTTTAGTAATAGCTGCATGTAGCTTTAGAGACCAAAACAAAATGATTCCAAATGATCAGCTATCTAATAACTTGGATTGTTTTATAAGTTGCATTTTCTAAAAGGCTGAACAAAATACTAAAGCATCGTTTATAAGATTGAGCTAAGATATCGAATCAGCATGAAAGTTTGCTAGTAAAATCTAATTTTAGTTGATGAAAATTTGCATACATGTATTAAGGTACGACATCAACTTAGTATCTATCGTCTCTATGTAAGAAATATTAATATATAGATCTTTATTTACAATAAAGTATAGACCAAAAGTGAGCATAAAGTGCTCGATACTAAAGTAGAGCTTGCTATAAGTTTGGTAAGAAATTTATTAAAATTTGACTAAGCATAAAAATTACTTTTTTTGTTTGTATTTTCATCAAAGAATCAAAAAAAACATAATAGAAAAATCAATCTATATTTAATGATGAGGGCCCACGTGCACAATAGCGTGGCTAGTCGAGGTGCAGAGCCCGGGAAGTTTCTTATTATACTAAAAGTTTCTTGTTACACACTTTCTGTGTAATATGAAACTTTTAGTAATTTTTATGCATAGTCAAATTTTAATAAATTTCTTACCAAATTTATAGATCTTTGTTTATTACTTCTCATCTATATATATATAAATCTGAGTGTTTGTTTGTCTGTAGTATGTCCAGTTTATAACGATTGGTTAAAATACGTGCTTGCAGCGTTTGACCTACTAGAAACAAACTACTACAAGCACTCTTAACCTACTAAAAGAAAAATACGTTCACAGACTTTCCCAAAAACAACGCTTGCAGTCCAGTGCGCCGTGACAGATCATGATGTGTAACAATTATTAGCACTTTTATTCCAAGCTGTGGTAAGGTTGCTGCATGGTTTAGTGATAGTGTCCTTGGTTCAACTTCTGTGCTTCCGAATGTACAGGTTTCATTACTAAGAGGTGTGATCTTTTTCCTTGACGCCCAAACAGAAGAACTGACACGGCTCTTATTATAGTAAAAATTTAGACTAGTTTAATTCACTCAAATTCATTGGGTAAAGAACTTAGCCAATGGCAACTTCATAACCTGCTACTGTTTATAAGCTTATTGAAGTCTTGAGGGAATGTGCAGCGTAACTAGTAAAAAATGTTTTTCAACAACCTGATTTAACTATGCCTCGAGCTTCTAAATACATGTATTTGAATTTTGAATTGGCCGGAAATAAAAAAAACAAAGACCTTCACTTAAAAGTTATAATATTAAATGTTATATATGTTGATTACAAATAAGTTTTCCGTGCAAAACTGTTGTTATTACCTGTGCAAGGTCCCACATTCATCTAGTATTAATATATAATTTATATCATAATTAAATATATTAATTGATGCGGTGTATTAATAAATTATTATAATATATTAATTAATATATTATGTTAATATACTTCCAATAAATGCTTTGATTTAAAAAATGCTGTAATTCTAAGTTCAGAATTGTGTTGGGATAGTTTACTGTGCTTGTTGGCCAAACATTGAAATGAATCATGACATATGTTTTTGTCATTAGGCAGGAAGCATTTTTTACCACAAAACATTCTTGGCTGCCTTGCTCAGTTAAATTAGGTCACTGAGTCAGTGCTCAGTCAGACACCTCTGTCTAAGCATCCATAATTACTGCTTACACACTTTAAACTATTTTATCTATACATATTATTCATTTTAAAATGTAGCAATTGCTTACTACAGCAGTAGCCTGTTATCTGGACTGATATTTATATACAATTTATGTAAGTACATAAAATAATGCTTGTTTTATTCTTGTGTTTTAATTCTGTCTTGTGAAGAATGCATTTTATCATGCATGTAGTATTTTAAATTAGTATCTATATTTTAAAGTTTGCTTTTGTTCTTCTTAGCTTCTGCTACAGAATCTATATTATATGTGTGCAATGTAGCACCTGTTTATCTACATGCATGTGTTTCTTGGCTCTAAGGAAGCAAAATCTTGTGTGAGTTTGTAACAAGTATTACTGTCATATTATTATTTCTGCATTCTTTGTCAAATCATATTTGCATGTAATTTTCAAACCGCTATTATGCAATTATGTACTGTTAGTCATGCAATATTGTATTATTCAATGTTTATTTCTTGTACTCTATAGTACGACTGCTTATGAGTAACAATACAGCAAAGCAAACTATGTATACTACTCATCAGGTGGTCCGTTAACACGTGCTTTCCTGGGAGCGAATCCAGTACAAGAACATCATAGCTATATCTAAATAGAATGTTACTCATTGCATTAAATAGAAAAGAGGATATGGTATAAAGATGTGGTATATTGTAGCCAAGTTTTTTTTAAAAGCAAACCCTGCTCAATGAGGGACTATTTCTATTAGCCTTTTAACCAGCTATTACTATACCACAGAATGTTGCTTAGCCAGCCAGATGCTGGGTGAACAAAGGCAGTTGACCAAATGAAATAAATTGTCCTTCAATGACATAATATTGTTTATCTCTTTCGTATTTTCAGAAAGTGTACAGAATATGATGAAAGGTAGCACAACTTTTAAGTGAACATAAGTTATCTTGTATTCCGTGTCAATATCTGAGATATGACTAGCTGGCAGCCATCTGGTTGATTTGAATATTTATGGCAGCCAGATCAACCAATAAATCATTCAACAATTTATCAAAGTTTACAAAGGAAGTTTTATCTTTACAATTAGTTGGAAAGATGCCAAATGTAAGCTACCATCATTGCAAGAACCTCTACTGCTCATGATGAGCTAGTAGATGCATGAAATATTAAGACTGCAAAGAGTAGTCAATGGTCATATAGAGGAATTTATTTCTAGCTGAATATTGCGGAATAGAAAGGATGAACAGAGCTATTTCTACCTTCTATTAAGATAAACAAGTGACATTTTTTAATTAATTTATGCATTTATAAAAAGAACATGATTCTTACTATTGCAATGAAAAATATATAAATATTTGTAATTGAATAAAAATCTTAACAAGTTTTTTGTAAGTCTTCAAGTTTGTAACGATGTTTTAACAAAATAGCTAAACAAAGTTTTATGGTCCCTTTTATTGCTTAAACTAAAAATTTAAATGTCAAATATTTATTATGGAATAATAAATATTTTGAACTAAAATATACTAAAATAATTACTTGGCATCATTTAGTCAAAGTATAAATATGTTTAAAAGGGGTAATTTCCAAAAACCTAAGCAGTGTTCATGAACAAACTAACAAGGAGACACACAGGCAAATGGACATACAATTGAACAAACGGACAGACACCCAAACAAACAGACAGACAAACAAACAGTCATAAAGATAAGTAGAAGCTGTGACTCATGAGATATTACATTTATCAAGTTGAGCTAACTCTCAATATAACATGTTCAAGATGCTCACGGGAGAAATCTATATCTGTACTACAGCGCATAATGAAAAAATAAAAGCTTTTTGTGTAAAAACTAATACATAGAAATGTAAATATGACAAATTATCAGAAATCTAAAAATAGATTTAATACCTATACACAAAATAAATCACTCATGCTGCCAGCCATATAACAGTCTTTGTTCAAAATAAATCCACGAGAGTAGATCTCTTGCCGCCTAAACACACCCAGCTTCTATACAGGCACCGGAATAAACACATAACCATAAACATATTTATTCTCTGTCGCTTCCCTCAATTGCAAATACCCATAGATATATATACCTAGATTGGCCAATAATTGCTATTCCCATCGGTTGCCTTGTCAGACTTAAATGGCACGACGTAACGTCACTGTATTGTACCTCATGCTTGACTGCACTGCTGTTTACAATGAATCTAATGGGAAGAAGGTAACAAAATTACATTTGTTTTCACATAAAAACCTTCTTGGATACATAATCCAGTAAACTAAAGCATTTCTGTGATAATATCTGATAACCACCATAGATTAAAACTATAAAAGCTATGAATTGTTGCACACAAATCATGAGCCATTATGGCTTTATTTGCAACCCTCTCTTATCCCCATTCTCTCTTTTCCCCTTCTCCAAAGAATAAGTTAGAAGGGGAAAAGCGAGAAGGGGAATGGAGAGGGGGGCAAATAGCCAACCCACCCAAAGAGCCAGACCCTGGCTAGGTAAAAGACTAATATCATGTTGAACTAAACATTACTAAGTACAGTAATACTTCAACTTACGAGTGCTCCAACGTACGAGAAACTTGAGATACGAGCCAGCTTTTATGCAAGTTTCAGTGCTAACATACGAGCCATGTTTGAGATACGAGCACGTGAGTCAGTTGCCAAGTATGCCGAAGGTGTTTTATGAGAACAGCATCACTCTGTATTTTTCAACTACTCAGGTTTATACTTTGGTACTGCGTCTTTGTGCGCGATTTTCAGTGCAGAATCACACTGTATGTGAATTAAAAGTACTCTGCGTTGACTGAAAGTTTGCCAGTAAAATTAAAGATGGTGCAAAAAAAATCAATTGATAACAGTTGATATTAAACAGAAAATTATTGAAAAATATGCGAAATGTGTATGCGTGATTGAGCTATCTCAGCAATATGACAGAAATACATCCACAATTATCAAACAGAAGGATTATATTCAGGGCATTTAGTTCGCAAAAGGACTAACTATAGTTTCTAAAAGGCGCAGCGATCTTCACGACCGCTGATGGAGAGACTGCTCAGGCATTTAATTGGATAAAAGATAAACAGTTATCCGGTGACAGCGTAACTGAAACGATGCTACGTGAAAAGGCCGGTGCTATCTATCAAAACTATAACAATAGACATTCGGGCAAGTTGGCTAGTGGTCGTGCATTAATCCTTTGTGACGACACCTGTGTTCGTCCTAATCGCAACATGTTGAAAGGGCGACAAAGGCGAACGTATTTAGATAGATTTATTTTAAGATGGCCGGCTAGTCGTGAAAGCGAAACAAAGGAAAAATTAGCTAACCAGCGAGAAACTTTAAACTACGAACGCCGAAGAAATTTTAATTACGTCAAGTTAAAAATGAAAGTTTGCTTTTAGGTTTGCTTCTGAGTTTGTCTTTTAAGACATTGATAAAATTCAAATTTATCAAAGACAACTGTTGTAATGAAGGATAACTTATATCTCCCTCTCTCGCAAACGCTAGCATTAGCTGCTATTGTATGTATTTAATTTTACATTTTAAATAATCACATTTCCTTGTATTATTTTTTGATTGTTGCTTTTTGAAAGCATGTGGTAAATTATGACAATAACCAACATGTTCTTTCTGTTACAATATCTTGTTTTGAGTGTTTTATTTGCATTTTTAGAGTATGGAAACCAAGCAATATATAATTAATTGTTCGATATATAAATAAATTGCACCAACATGTGAGTATATTAACATACGAGCTCAGTCTCGGAACGCATTAAGCTCGTAAGTTGAAGTATGACTGTATAAGTTTTTAGCTTTTAAGAGCTTGTAATCACCTTCTCATATATTTCACACCTACAACACAACAGAGTAAGGCATGGTGAATCTTATGATACCAAATAACTGCAATGTGAATTTTGTTGCAAGTCAACCTTTAACTTGCTTATGCATATTGTACAAATAACTTGGTATTGTCCTTTCGTGACTGGCTTCTTAGTGGTAGCAATTAGTGCTAGCCTGGCAAAATTTTTCTCCAATCCAGCACTACTAAGCAACACTCTTGTCGCTTTCTCGCTGTGGTTGCAAACCTCAATCACCACAGGCGAAGACAAAGTCAAGCCACCCTGATTCTTAACTGTAATTAGGGAATTCGTTGCATGGTTTACATCAACGTTGGTAACATCCACGATGCTAGTGATACAATCATTACACTTCAGCTTTGGTGACCTAGCCAGCTGTAAAATAATCATTCTGTCTCATTTTTGACTTCAGACATACTTGCATACTCATCATATTTAGTCATGTTTAGTTCAGCGTATTAGTCTATTTACCTAGCCAAGGTCTGGCTCTTTGAGTGGGTGGGCTATTTCCCCTCCCCTCTCCATTCCCCTTCTCTCTTTTCCCCTTCTAACTTATTCTTTGGAGAAGGGGAAAAGAGAGAATGGGGGTAAGAGAGGGTTGCAAATAAAGCCATGATGGCTCATGATTTGTGTGCAACAATTCATAGCTTTTATAGTTTTAATCTATGGTGGTTATCAGATATTATCACATAATTGCTTTAGTTTACTGGATTATGTATCCAAGAAGGTTTTTATGTGAAAACAAATGTAATTTTGTTACCTTCTTCCCATTAGATTCATTGTAAACAGCAGTGCAGTCAAGCGTGAGGTACAATACAGTGACGTTACGTCGTGCTATTTAGGTCTGACAGGCTTTTTCCCTATTGGCCAATCTAGGTATATATATCTATGCAAATACCGTATAATGCGGCTTCCTGTATTACTGAGTCTGAGCAGGTCAGCAGGGCAGTGTGATTAGTCTCAGACATTGTGTCAGCATACAGCAGGCCTAGCCAATCCAATGTTCTCTCTCCCCGTCCCCTCTAACACTAAACATTTCTTGGCTGATCAAGCAGTATGTATCTATACACTTATCCTACAGTATGTATCCATACGCTTATCCTACAGTATTTATCCATACACTTATCCTACAGTATGTATCCATACGCTTATCCTACAGTATCTATCCATACACTTATCCTACAGTATGTATCCATATGCTTATCCTACAGTATGTATCCATACGCTTATCCTACAGTATGTATCCATATGCTTATCCTACAGTATGTATCCATACGCTTATCCTACAGTATCTATCCATACACTTATCCTACAGTATGTATCCATATGCTTATCCTACAGTATGTATCCATATGCTTATCCTACAGTATTTATCCATATGCTTATCCTACAGTATGTATCTATATGCTTATCCTACAGTATGTATCCATATGCTTATCCTACAGTATGTATCCATACGCTTATCCTACAGTATGTATCTATACGCTTATCCTACAGTATGTATCCATACGCTTATCCTACAGTATGTATCTATATGCTTATCCTACAGTATTTATCCATACACTTATCCTACAGTATGTATCCATACCTTTATCCTACAGTATGTATCCATATGCTTATCCTACAGTATGTATCCATATGCTTATCCTACAGTATGTATTCATACGCTTATCCTACAGTATGTATCCATACGCTTATCCTACAGTATGTATCCATACGCTTATCCTACAGTATGTATCTATACGCTTATCCTACAGTATTTATCCATACACTTATCCTACAGTATGTATCCATATGCTTATCCTACAGTATGTATCCATACACTTATCCTACAGTATGTATCCATACGCTTATCCTATAGTATGTATCTATATGCTTATCCTACAGTATGTATCCATATGCTTATCCTACAGTATGTATCTATACGCTTATCCTACAGTATTTATCCATACACTTATCCTACAGTATGTATCCATATGCTTATCCTACAGTAAGTATCCATACACTTATCCTACAGTATGTATCCATACGCTTATCCTATAGTATGTATCTATATGCTTATCCTACAGTATGTATCCATATGCTTATCCTACAGTATGTATCCATATGCTTATCCTACAGTATGTATCCACACGCTTATCCTACAGTATGTATCCATATGCTTATCCTACAGTATGTATCTATATGCTTATCCTACAGTATGTATCCATACGCTTATCCTACAGTATGTATCCATATGCTTATCCTACAGTATGTATCCATACGCTTATCCTACAGTATGTATCCATACACTTATCCTACAGTATGTATCCATACACTTATCCTACAGTATGTATCCATATGCTTATCCTACAGTATGTATTCATACGCTTATCCTACAGTATTCATCCATATGCTTATCCTACAGTATGTATCCATACGCTTATCCTACAGTATGTATCCATACGCTTATCCTACAGTATGTATCCATACGCTTATCCTACAGCATGTATCCATACGCTTATCCTACAGTATGTATCCATATGCTTATCCTACAGTATGTATCCATACGCTTATCCTACAGTATTTATCCATACACTTATCCTACAGTATGTATCCATATGCTTATCCTACAGTATGTATCCATACGCTTATCCTACAGTATGTATCCATATGCTTATCCTACAGTATGTATCCATATGCTTATCCTACAGTATGTATCCATATGCTTATCCTACAGTATTTATCCATACGCTTATCCTACAGTATGTATCCATACACTTATCCTACAGTATGTATCCATACGCTTATCCTACAGTATGTATCCATACGCTTATCCTACAGTATGTATCCATACACTTATCCTACAGTATGTATCCATACGCTTATCCTACAGTATGTATCCATATGCTTATCCTACAGTATGTATCCATATGCTTATCCTACAGTATGTATCTATATGCTTATCCTACAGTATGTATCCATACGCTTATCCTACAGTATGTATCCATACGCTTATCCTACAGTATGTATCCATACACTTATCCTACAGTATGTATCCATACACTTATCCTACAGTATGTATCCATACGCTTATCCTACAGTATGTATCCATACGCTTATCCTACAGTATGTATCCATACGCTTATCTTACAGTATGTATCCATACGCTTATCCTACAGTATGTATCCATACGCTTATCCTACAGTATGTATCCATATGCTTATCCTACAGTATGTATCCATACACTTATCCTACAGTATGTATCCATACGCTTATCCTACAGTATGTATCCATACGCTTATCCTACAGTATGTATCTATACGCTTATCCTACAGTATGTATCCATACGCTTATCCTACAGTATGTATCCATACGCTTATCCTACGGTATGTATCCATACGCTTATCCTACAGTATGTATCTATACGCTTATCCTACAGTATGTATCCATACGCTTATCCTACAGTATGTATCTATACGCTTATCCTACAGTATGTATCCATACGCTTATCCTACAGTATGTATCCATACGCTTATCCTACAGTATTTATCCATACACTTGTCCTACAGTATGTATCCATACGCTTATCCTACAGTATGTATCTATACGCTTATCCTACAGTATGTATCCATACGCTTATCCTACAGTATGTATCTATACGCTTATCCTACAGTATGTATCCATACGCTTATCCTACAGTATGTATCCATATGCTTATCCTACAGTATGTATCTATATGCTTCATGGCAATGAGAACTAATAATGACCAAAATAGTGGAAATGGACCTGTAATGCAGAGGATGATTCGAAACTTCTTATATTCCATTCCGAATAGGTTTACAAAATAAAAAATACTTGCTCTAAGTTTGTGTTACAACTACTGCTTTTAGGGTCAAATCCATGACTTATAGAACAGAAAACAGCATAACCATGTTGACGCCTTTAAGATGCTTGGCTCCGATGCATTGGAATAGTTCACAGTAATTCGCTATCATCATGTTTTAGTCTTGAATAACATAATCTAAAATCCCTTAATTTTTAATAAAATATTTTTATTATTCAATAAGCACTTCATAGAATATGACAAAAATACATGTAAGAAAAATCTATGGTAATATAACTGATATCTTTAGCAACAAGTATTTTCATCAGTTGTAAGGTTGTGCTTGTTGATAAATCTATGAACTACGCCATAACTCTATGAAATACATCCGTAAGTCTGAGAAACACAGTTATACAAATATTAGACTTGTGTTGACAGTTTATTGGCTAGTACAGAAGCATTGCCCAGACCAATAGAAAAATCTACAAAAAACTGTGTACTGGCTTTGTTTAACAATTCAGAAAATTTGGTTTACATTTAAAAGAACAGAATTTGTTTTCTTCATGTTAATTTTTTCGAGGTTATATTCTAAAGGAGGGGTGAGCAACGCGCGGCCCGCGGGTTATGTGAGTATTAGAAGTATTAGACTCTCAAAGTTCAGATTGATTAGAAATCAGATAGCCTTAGGGATCAGATAGCTTTAGAGATCAAATAGCCTTAGAGATCAAATAGTCTTACAGATCAAATAGCTTTAGAGATCAGATAGCCTTACAGATCAAATAACCTTAGACATCAAATAGCTTTAGAGATCAAATAGTCTTAGAGATCAAATATCCTTAGACATCAAATAGCTTTAGAGATCAAATAGTCTTAGAGAACAAATATCCTTAGAGATAAAATAGCCTTACAGATCAAATATCCTTAGAGATCAAATAGCCTTAGACATCAAATAACCTTACAGATCACATAACCTTAGAGATCAAATAGCTGTAGAGATCAGATAGCCTTAGTGATAAAATAGCTTTAGAGATCAGATAGCTTTAGAGATCAAATAGCCTTAGAGATGAAATAGTCTTACAGATCAAATAGTCTTACAGATCAAGTAGCTTCAGAGATCAAATAGCCTTAGAGATAAAATAGCCTCAGAGACCAGATTACTTTAGAGTTCAGATAATTTGAGATATCAAATGGTCTGAACAATGGGATTGCC
Source organism: Watersipora subatra (assembly GCF_963576615.1). Lineage (NCBI taxonomy): Eukaryota > Metazoa > Bryozoa > Gymnolaemata > Cheilostomatida > Watersiporidae > Watersipora > Watersipora subatra. Next base: position 10,348,267 of record NC_088710.1, on the reverse strand, counting down.
ATTGAGATATATGATTATATGATGCCCCTCTCCCAATGAAGATACATAAGTTGTATTAGCTAAATGCTTGAAAGAATGAGTTTTCAACTAATGCTCTGGCAATACCGAAAAGAGTGTGCGTGCGCACGTGCACGCGCGTGTGCATGTGTGTGTTTCTAAATATGCAAGGTGATACAGTTCTGTTGGAGCTGTCCGGAGAAGTTTTATGCAAAAAGCTGTTTTGCCAATCCCCACTGATTCTGCATAAACTGATGTTCACACCCTACTGAACAGGAAGTGTTTAGGTGACTAAACAGGAAGTATTTAGGTGACTAAACAGGAAGTGTTTAGGTGACTGAACAGGAAGTGTTTAGGTGACTAAACAGGAAGTGTTTAGGTGACTAAACAGGAAGTTTTTAGGTGACTGAACAGGAAGTGTTTAGGTGACTGAACAAGAAGTGTTTAGGTGACTAGACAGGAAGTGTTTAGGTGACTAAACAGGAAGTGTTTAGGTGACTGAACAGCAAGTGTTTAGGTGACTGAACAGGAAGTGTTTAGGTGACTAAACAGGAAGTGTTTAGGTGACTGAACAGGAAGTGTTTAGGTGACTAAACAGGAAATGTTTAGGTGACTAAACAGGAAGTATTTAGGGGCTGCTAGAACTGAACTCTTCAATACGATCAAGTCGATTCTGAGTACCGATGTCTAAATCCTTTCTAAGGTTTGTATCACCAAAGTTTTTTTATTTTTAGTATGTTATATAGCTATGATTTATCAACTGCAAGAACTTTCCGAAAACTGAGTATGAAGGCCGACTTCGCTTGTAGTTATCAGTGATTGAAAAAGACAAAATAATTATTTCTATTGGCTAATTCTATTAGCCAATAGATCACAGCTACTTTAATTCTATCGGTGAGCTTTCTATACGTTTCTATTACTTATTGGCTCATAAAACAGATGCCATTATTAGAAGTTCAAAAACTGGTAGCGATAAATGAAGGGAAAATGTAACACTTTATTTTCGGTATAATTTAAAACATTTTCCAGATACATGGCGTGCATATCAAGTATTCCAAGTAGGTCAATAAGAACACTTTATTTAATTATACATAAATAACCATTAGCAAATAAAATAGCTAATAAACCAATGATATAAACCAACTACAGATAAAAGTACTATAACAATGCAGGAGCAGGTAATTTTTAATGATTACCATTACCGTTCCCATTACCATTGTACCCATAGCCCCCGTGTCCATTACCATTGTTGTTTCCATTAGGAGCGCCACTCTTGTTCCCATTACCATTACCATTGCCATTACTACCATAGCCGCTGTTCTCATTGCCGTTATTATTTCCATTCGGGGCGTCACCCTCATTTCCATTACCGTTCCCATTACCATTGTCTCCGTAACCTCGATTGTCATTTCCGTTGTTATTGCCATTGTAGCCATTGCCAAAATTAACATTTCCATTGCCGTTGCCATCGTTCCCATAACCATAGTTGTCGTTGCCGTTGAACGACCCGTTGTCACCGTTCCCTAAGTTCTGGTTTCCGTTGCCATTTCCGTTATCGCCGTACCCGTGGTTATCATTGCCGTTATCATTGCCATTGTTCCCGTTGCCGTCATTGTCATTCCCATTTCCTATACCATTGTACACTTGGGAGTCTGAAATAAACATTTTTACAATGAGACTGACAAAAAGCCCGCTATGTCTAGCCTGATTATAACTTAGCCCGAGAACCTCACAGTTTATAGAACTCAGACGTTGAGCCTTAAAATTGAGGGTTTCTCTTGGTAGAATGGCACATACTAGCTAATAACTAGAATAATCCAAATCATAATAGTGTAAAATTTCACTTGTAATCAATTTTTTTATGGAAATATTAATTGGTACAACTGGCTGAATGACTCGTTCATGTTGCTATCAAGTGAGAATGACTCCTGATTATTTGTTTTACCGTGGTAAGCTATGATAACCATTAATATGTAATTGTGTGCTCTTAGATCAACTGAACAATATACATTCCATTTCAGAAACATCATATAATAATGTTAGCAATTTATCAATAGTCAGCTTTTCATGATGTACAGAGGAATTGTTGTAACATAAACTAACCTTTATTATAGTAATTATCTCCTCCGTATTCCAAGTAATCATCTCTGCCATATCTCTGGTAGCCATTTTCAAAATTTTCATGGTAGCTGCTTCCCCTATGGACTTCATGAAAGCTCTGAGGTTGATAGTTTGTACTATCATGAAATCTGCCATTTTTTTGAGGCTGGGTATCTCCGTTGAATCTCACAGCTACTTGAGCAGGATACTTAGACTGAGGTCTTAAGTGTTGGACAGGCAGGCTGTTGGCAGCCATAGCAAATCCAAGAACAAAGAGGAAGCAGTTCATTTTTGTGTTTCAGCTAAAAATAAAAGCGGTTACCAAGGTTATGGATAAACATTTACATCTTTAGAATTAGAATAAATATTATATTTTTACGCCTGGTTTTTCCTACTATAACTGCTTCCACAAAACTGTCATCAGTCCCTGAGACACCTAGGTTTAACTAGCAATCGCAAATTTTATAGTGCCAACATTGTTACGAAATTGGATACAATAGTGCACTTGTGAGGGTATAGCAGACAATTAGTTAACTGTTTAGTGATCACTGATTTGTGCAGATTTATGGCACAAAAATCAGCTAACCACCAAGCTGCGTGTACAAGTAATAATCATATAATAATAATCATAATCATAATGATAATATTATAATAATTATTTTGATTTATGAAGGAAGCTACAGAATATAAGCAACTCTATGTATAACTTGTACAATATTTTATCATTTTTAGCAAATAATAAGCTGACCAAGCCAATGTAAACTTTTCAAGTATGTTAGGCGATTATTCTTAACACCTGCATCATGTTAGACATAATGCTTAGATTCCCAGCCAAATAAATACAACATTAAAACTAGGTTGTGCATTTAATCATCTAACCAGCAGATTTTTAACAACTAATGTAAAAGCTTTATTTATACTACAAACATTGAGTACAGAAATTGTTACATCAACATTAGGTTCAGTAGCTGTAAGTAACCTGAATATAGCTGTACTGTACTATTACTTCCTACTATACACCTACATACCATATTTTCTTATTTACCAGTACTAATCACTAACTCCGTAACTAGAGACACAACAAAAACATTTAAAACTTACCTCAGTTACAACGATAAGTAAACAAGGTAACAGATAGACCTTGGCCAGTTTTCTTGCAAGCATGCAGATGTTTCCTTCTCATTTGATATTTATGTGCTGTTTGAGAGGAAACCGTTCAACAGCTGTTACTATGGCAACAAGATGATGACGGTAGTTAATGATTAGCTTTGATTAACTAAGTGTAGACATCCTGAGAGAGAAGATCTGGGATCTTACAGTCTCGAGTATGATTTATTTTTGTGGAAACCGTTTAAATTCTTCAAGTTTTATCATGCTGATAAGATATGTCGGCAGAGGTAAAGTGCTGATCAAGAGATTTAACAAAGTCTTGTTGTTTGCCACCCTTCATTGAATCCGGCCTTTTTCTTGACTGCTGAGAATTAAATTTTATGTATTCCTTTCTGTTGGCAGACGATATGTACTAAATTTTTTATGTACTTAGCTATAATTCACTACAATAGGTTTTCATACAACTGCGCTATAGGCTAGAGATGACAAGTAACCACTTGTTACCTGATGAGGGCAGCTGCATAAAAAGAACTTGTAGTGACTTTTAAATAAGTATTTTTTATTTTTATCAATATTATTATACTCCAAGAAAATTCGCTTTCAATGTACTATCTTCATTAATTAGCATTATAGTTGCACAAACTACATGTATATATATATATTCTTTGTAGATTAACTTGTACCGTGTTGACATTTCACCAGGTTTCAAAGTAACATTTGAAAATACAAGTCTGTAGAGTCTGCACCTTCCCTCCACCACCTCTGGCAGTATTTACAGCGTATGGGAGATTTGTTAATGCATCACACTTTTAACATGTAACTAAATGTAACAGCAGTGTTAGGAAGATTGATAAACCACGCAATAAATAATATATTTTGTTTATATTATGTTTTTCATATTATATTGTACCGTATCATATTATATATTTTATTTTATTATAGTTTGTTATGCTGAACTATATTACAGTTTGTTATGTCACAGTTGTGAAATATTCTACTGAATTTAATGAATTCGATTACAAATTTTAGTAAATTTTAATAGTATTTTATAGTAGAACTGTTCTCTCTAATGTTTATGAAGGTACTATTAGTAAATTTCTATGCACCTGACTTGTATTTTATATCTGTGATAATGTAAAGAGAATAACACTACTACTTGCGTACATATGTATAACGTTGTGCCAGAAATAACTTTTGCATCAAATCTTTCTGTAGTATTGTCTGACTGATATACGACTGTTAGTTCCTCAATGCAGATAAAATATTTTGATGGAATTGTAAGGCAGCCACATTAAGATAGTCGATTTTTCATGTAATTGAAAACCTAGCACTCGACATTTTGATCAGTTGGTATATCTACAGGAAAGAGAGGGAGAGAGAGGGGGGAGGGAGAGAGGGAAAGAAATAGAATGAAAATAAAGGCTAAAATAAAGTTTTAAAACAAGGCTACAAAAGAAGTGTAGGAGTTGTCTTCCTAAACACATAGACATAAAAACCACACAGCATGCTTTCTCTAACAAGAATCAGCTAAAAAATGAGGAATTCGAATCATTATTAAAATTTTTAAATAAATAAATTTTGTCTTTTCAAATTTATAGCATTCTCAAAGCTTCCAGTTTACTTAGCTAAGAACTTAAGTTTATACACATTTATATTTGTAACTTGTAATGCCTAATTATTTGAATATTATTATCAGTACTTTTATTATTGTAATAATAATAGTAAGTAGTAATGATTTAGTTGTTGCAAGTCTATGAAGTTTTTTGAAACCAGCCGGTCATATCTATCAAACTTTCTTATTAAATGAGAATTATCACACTAAAGTTTGTATGTATGTCTGAATACAAGTTGGCCACATACCAGCTAGTTGTAAAATATTACGCTAAATGACAATTTTTAACAAAAAATAAAATTTCTATATGGGAGCTGATAATACATGTAGGTTTGTCATTATAATAATAAGTAATGTTTTTTATATATACAATATAAGTAATAATAATTACATGTACTATAATAACAAACCTAGCCCCAGGTTATATGCGATTAAACTTTTATATGAGAAATGATGTCTTGTCATATCTCATGAAGGAGTTTCATATAGCACTGTTACAACTTGTCTACTAGCAAAGTCTATTTACAACTAGCTGGCATGTTGCCAGCTTGTATCTAGACATGTTGTTCTTTCCAAACCCCCTCCCTTAAGTTTTATAGGTTTGATAAATCTCTTTTGATAAGAATATTTTACAGATAGGATCAGTTGGTTTCCAAAAGTTTCACGGACTTGCAGCGACAAAACCTAATTGCCACAATTTACTTTTCATGGCAAGTCTGAAAGAAGCTGGTATTTTCAAAAAGGAAGTGCCACACAATAACTGTATGACTGACAAAAGCTGCCCATCAACTAATAAGTCATATATAGTTAGGAATGGTTTGTTATGGTGAATGTGGTTCATTAAGGTTGCTAAAATGTAACTGGCAAAATAATAAAATAGACAATAAGGAGATGATTTTAATATTATCCTATATTTTGTTGATAAACTTGAAAATTGAAATATTATAGCACGATAAAAGTTTTCAGAGTTATCAATTAACGCAATGCTAAAAACCTGAATTTGTTTTAGTTTTTTTGTCTGAACTTTTAATTTGATAGTTTATTTCTTCTGGACATTGTCTACTAGTATCTGCCTTTTAGTATCAGCCTTCTAGTATCTGCTTTCTAGTATCAGCCTTGTAAATCGATTGAATTACTTCTTCTTTACTCAATGATGCGATCTCTAGTTTCTTGACTAAATGCTATGAACCAGCAGCTACACAAGGCATACTTTACTAAAGCACATGACAGCAACTAGCGAAAACACTATAAATTAAATTATCATTGTCACTTCACCGTTATTATTTTAGTAACTTATCAAAACTTGTGAACCCATTTTTGCTTTTGCTTGTCAATGTCATTGTTCACTTATTCATAAATGACAATATTCATTATCCTTTTTAAAAAGTTAATTTGCCTATGATTAGTGATTGATAGGCCAATATGTCCTTGACCTTGATATTCCTTGGGGACTGACAAATAGATGATGTAGGGATTAGTTTGATAACCCTTCCCATAATTTAAAATCTTTGAATCTTAGCTTTTTAGTTTTAAACTATTTAAACTATTTCAGTAACTACATCAGGGGCATCTGTTGTTTATGTCTTACTAGCAGGCACGAGTGACAAGTTTCTTATCTTTCCCAAAGTTGGAAAATATTTGCTTTTTTAATGAAAACTAATATGCAATGCTTTAGGTGTACTTTGGCAATCTTGCTATTTTGATGTAAATGTTGTAGAGAGATTTAATAATATAAATATTACGTTAAACTCATATTTAATTTTACGTTGGGGTCAGTGCCAAAAATTACAGTATACCGGATGTGTAACCGAAAAAGCTATTTTGTCGAGCTTGTAACGCTTATATTTTGTGTATTCATGTAAGTGTGCTAGACCTGGGGCTACAGTGTCACATGATTTAAATTACAGTTATTAGACTTTGTTCCCAAGATAAGAGTTTGTTTGACTTTGTTCCAGAGATTAAGTAGTTACTAGACTTTGTTCCAAAGGTGAAAGCTTTACTTTGTGCTTCACTTGTTTTTCAAATTATTCAAAGCTTGTTCTTTGTAAAAGATTAACAAGTTTTATGTTGCAATACACTTTGTTTATTATACCATAATTAATTACCAAGACTTTTAAGTTCTTTTACAGATTATAGTAGTTGTAGTAGAATAAGAAATAAAATAAAACACCAGATAACAAATCAAACTGAAATTTGCTAGACCTGAATTACGACTAGTGAAACAGGATCACATCCTCATCAAAGATTGAGGAAGCCACCGTCGTAGGCTCCATGACCTCTCAAAAGTTCATCCAGCTTGCTCTTTGACATCTTAGAATTGTTTCCGTTGCCGTTTCCATTTCCGTTGCTACCCGATCCTTTGTTCCTGTTGCCATTTCCTGTGCCAAACCTATTTCCATCCCCATTATTGTTACCGTTACCATTGCCGTTGTCTCCCTTGCCTACATTGTTGTTGCCGTTGTTGCTGCCGACTTCCGAAGTGTCTGAACCAGAGCCACTGTTGGTGTTTCCATTCCCATTTCCGTTATTTCCAGAACCTCCGTTGTTGTTGCCATTGTTATTACCATTGTCACGTTGACCGTGTTTGTTCACTTGATAATTTGTGTTTCCATTGCCGTTTCCATTGCTGCCGGATCCGGAATTTCCATTGCCATTGGAATTTCCGTCATCGGAGTTGCCAGAGTTGCTTATGCCATTTCCATTTCCATTGAAACCAGATCCAGAATTGTCATTTCCGTTATGATTACCATCTTCGCTGTCACCGTCATTTTTGTTCCCGTTTGTGTTGCCGTTGCTCCCGGATCCCTTATTTCTATTCCCGTTGTCGTTCCCATTCTTACCAGAGCCTGTGTTCAGGTTTCCATTTGAGTTCCCATTGTCTCCCGTTCCTGAATTTTTCTTGCCATTTTGGTTTCCATTATTAGCGGAACCGTGGTTACCATTTCCGTTGGTGTTTCCATTGTCGCCTTCCCCGGAGTTGTCTCTTCCATTATCATTCCCATTGTCACCGCTTCCTTCATTTTTGTTTCCATTTGTGTTACCATTATTTCCTGTTCCAACATTCTTAACTCCGTTTCTATTTCCATCATTTCCTGAACCTGTGTTCATGTTACCATTGGCATTACCATTGTAGCCAGTGCTGATATTGTCAATACCGTTGCTGTTTCCATTGGCTCCTGAACCATGGTTGCCATTGCCATTTCTATTGCCGTCCTCTCCTGGTCCTTGATTTCCAGCACCGTTGTCATTTCCGTTGTCCCCAGAACCAGTATTCATATTTCCATTCGCGTTGCCATCTCCCGACTCGTCTTGACCATTCCCATAGTTTCCAGCTCCAAACCTTCCATCACCGCTGTTACCATAGCCATTTTCAAATCCATCATAGCCATAGTGGCCCATGCCCATCGAGCCTTGATAAGGGATGTAGTTCATCTGCCCGTCATAGCCTTCATACTCAACTCTTCCATTCAAGCCTCCATTTTGATTAAGCCCCATGTCTGCGAAAGCTATGGGAATAATAATATATATATTATTTTACTATAAGACAGATTGTTCAGCAGTTATACAATAAAATGAGATTCATGGTGAAAGGAGAACTTCGGTATTTTCGAGAGAATAATAATAGTAATAATAATAATGTCTTCTGTATAGTCTTTTGAGACTATACAGAAGACAGCCATCTTAGGAACAGCTCACATTTTGAGGAAGGTCCTCTCTTAGTGGAATTGAGGAAAATGTTGGATCCTTTGGCCTTTTGTTAAGACCCGGACTCAACACGGACTAAAACCAGTCACCTACCACCACACGACTGTGAAGAAAAACTTTTACAATAATAATAACAATGGGTAAGACTCTGTGAAGAAGATGAGAAAATGAAAAATTACAGTGCACTAAGGATGATAACGATTAAGTACAGATAGCATGGCTTTGGAATAATAGAGTAATAGCACTAAAATAACTATAATATTATTGAGAATAACAATAATGATATTATTAAAAATGATAATACTAATTAGTAATAACAGTATAGAACTGCACAGCTTAGACATTGAGAAGAAAGAGATTTGAAGCATACTATTTGTTAGATGACTAAAACTAGCTGAAATGCAAAATAAAGTTCTGGAACTCCTTGGTTAGTTTTTCTAACTGAATTTATAGCACAAAAATCAGCTAACCACCAACTTGTGTTTACAAGCAATAATAATAATGATAATATAATAATTATTTTGCTTTATGAAAGAAACTACAGAATATAAGCAACTCAATACATAACAGATATATTATTTGTAATTTTTAGCAAATAAAAAGCCATTTTAATGAAGACTTTTTAAGTATGTTAAGTGGTCATTCTAAACAGCTTTATCATGTTATAATGCTTAAATTCCCAGCCAAATAAAAAGAACTTTAAAATCAGATTGTGTATTTTATCATCAGACCAGCAGATTTTTAACAACACAATAGATGGCTACAAAACATCATTTAATCATTTACTCTGTCAGCAAGTGGTGCAGTTGTTTTAGTTTTTTAAAGTGTCATGTGTCAAATAGCTATGTACTGCAAGCAGTTTAGTTATCTTTTAACAATTTTGAAGAGTTGCTTAAATTTGTTACTTTCGCGTATAAAGATCATTTCTGTCATAAGCAATATCTGTTTTTAGTAGACGACACTGGCTTGCTAAATTTTATTTGTCCGTGTTCATATGTCAACTGCAAAAAAAAAAAGCTCAATTTTTCCTGAACAATCAAAAAATTCTTCATAACTATCACATTTATTAAAAAATGTAACGCTTAACATGCCTAAAATGTTTGGTCATATTTAATAAACATATTTTTACCATAATTAAAAATAATCTTGAATGTACGTTAATCTTTCCTTCCTTAGCATATTCTTAGTGTAAAAGAATGGAAATATCAAATAGTTTCTCTAGTAACACTAGATATGCAAACTATTGGACTAAAATCAACATCAGGTTATTTTCTTTTTAAATATTTTTAAAACTGTTTGTAAAAATAAAAACATCAACTAATTTTACAAGTTTACTTACCCTAGACAATGAAAAAACTCATAAAATATGAACCAAAATCAGTCTATAAAAAAGAATAAAGATGTTATTACATGCTACGTACCATCAAATACTTCCTGTCCTTGACCATAGCTATAGTCACCAGATGCCCTGCGCCCATTCTGATGACTGTAGTCACGTCGCCATTCATAACCTTGCACCAACAGAACTGCTGAGCCAGCCAGTAAGATCTCAAAATAAATCTTCATTTTTCAGTACTACAAGTAGAATTCGCTTTGTAAGAAAAAATGTTTCATTTACAGGTGCTAGCAGGTGATAATCACCATATGATGCCTTACCTAATGTTCTCCGCTTTCTGTTATCACCTGAGACTGGTAATGATCCAATTGTTCATCCGTCACCATTTATATACATATGATGTTATCCATAAATATTCATTACTTCCTGTACCATCTTTAAAATGACATGTTTACAAGATGAGCCGGTGGAACTTGACAAGGGCTCAGGTACTCTTCTGCATGACTAGGCAGCTTTGGTGCAATGACAGGTGGGTGACTCGGTAGTCAAATTCAAAGCTCGCAGTTTTGATTCCGGCAAGTACCACATTTTAGGACAATAAAAGACAAACTGTAAGAGCATTTTCATAGAGATCTTATCAAGTATTTGCTTTTCACAATGAGCTTGCGCAATCAAGTGCCATGGTTTTACGTAAGGCATTTATTTAAGTCATTCCTTGGATAAAATTTCTTGACAATTTTGGCTTTTCGAGAGAAAATATTTGGACAGTGTTCACCTGAATCAATTAACGATAGCATGGATGCCGTGAATTAGATTTCAAACTAAAAAAGCTGAAGGCGAATTTCTGGAGCTATTTGGAGCCTAAAGTATTTAATGACTTCCAACTTGAAGTTGCTATAAATGATTCCTTCAACAACTAAATAGTGAATTGAGATGATAGATATGAACATCATTATCACTAGTCAAGGCTGTTCAAAGCAAATTATATCATGAGATACAAATAAAGAATAGTAAAGCTATGCGCATTGGTAAAAAAGCTCTCTTTGCATAACACATTGATGTCAATGATGCAACTGTACAAAAGCGTAGCAAAGCCAAAAAGTATCTCATTGTTAATTTTTCAAGGTGTAAAGTTTTGTAACATTTCAAGGTGGCAGTACCTGTTGGTACAAGTCATCATTTTGAAAATGAATCAAATTTTAGCGTTAACGCGGTGTATTGCTTAATTGACACCGAATTAATTCGAGGTATATACAGTGACCTTGATGACACTCGGAGGATTGCTATTCATGATGAGTGTGAAGGCTGTCTAATGGTTCGTGATAAAATTTGCAATACTGTTTGTGTGCTACAATCGAGGGAAGTACTGTATTCCTTCATTGTGATCTATTACGGAACATTTAAAACTGGTTACTAGCCAATCGACTTCATCGCCAATTTTCTTTTAATAATATCATGAGCTTGGTGATTAGTGACAGGCAAAAATTCCAACATTAATAGACACTAGTAATATATTGGGAGGTGTGATTTTCCTGGTAATACACCCAGGACACGGTTGGGAGACAGTGAATATAGGTAATGAAAATGTTTGTATTTAAATTAAATATATTTTACATTTATAAAAAGTGAAGAATATATACATTTTAATTAGAATGCTACAAGAATGAGAGCAAACATCCGTCAAACACAGCTCAATTAGCTACAAAATTGGTTTCCAAGGTAACTAATTTGGAACAATGAAAGATACACATACGAGGGTAGAAAAATCTTGATGCTATGGTAAACTCAAAGAAATAACAATCCATCTCCACTATTATGCCCGGATGAAGAGTGGAAGATCACAGCCGGCTATGTAGAAACGAGATAATGTTAAAGTGCAGCAGAATTGTCCAATGTGTGAAGCAAATCCCACCAAACGTGTAAAAATATTCAGGCAGCATGTCGTTGATAGACAGCACTTGTGTAGAAGAATATAAACGATTTCATATGCTATCTATCAGGTCACATGATCATAGGTATGCCTTTGGTACTAGAGAAAGGGTAAAGAGGAACTGGTGTGGCTACATAAAGCCTGTCTCCTGGCAAGCACCTGAGAGCGTGGTAACAGAAATTTGGCATGTGCTGCCATTTGAAATAACAAAAATAATGTTATAAGAATGATTGAGTGACAGATATAGATATACACGTGCCACAAATCTAGCATCACATAGGAGGTCAGGGAGAGTGATTGCGTTCCTTCATCAAAATCTCCACAATGATATGAGCTGAGGCTGGCATGAGGTCGCGGAGGTGTATTAGCTGGCCGTCACCCGTGAGAATAAAGGATATAGAGCCAAAGCTACGGCCAACACTAGCACCATCAGTGGCAAAGTAGAGCAAAGTATTCCCTGAAAAGGACAGATAACCCTGACACATCGCTTTGACACAATCGACACGCTTTATGTAATCTGAAAACTTGAAAATAATTAATTCTTAAAAAGTGTTTGAGAACAGATTTTTCTGATAAGTGAATAAAAAAGGGGTGACTATACGACAATAAAAGAAAGGATTTGACATCGAATGCTTCAATTAGGAGAAACAGCTGAAGTAAACGAAACAGCCCAAGTGAATGGAAAAGAATCTGTGTCGAAATATTCATGAGCTTTTGTACATCCACGATTTAGGCCTATAGCCATAGAGATTTGAGAGAGTCAAACACAAAATAGCTATAACTTTCTAAACTGTTTATCGATTCAGTGTTTATTAGTGTTTAGCCCCACTTCCAGTATTGTGACCTCGTTATTCACCCATTCATATTTGTTCTAAAAGCTCATTGGTTATTTATTTGAACCGAAAGAATCATGGCACCGAAAAATTGTCAATCACTCTAGTTTCCCATTGCCGTGGCATTTTGACCTGACAGCAAGAAGTTTCAGCTCAACTTCTTGCTCTCATCACACTGAATCTGATTTCATCAAGGTATAAATGCCTCTATCAAACCATGTTTCACTAGTTGCGCAATGCTAAAGAATTCATGTCAATTATTCCAGCCATAATTGTCACAAACCAATTTAGGTCACGAATGCATTATTTCTTAATGAGCTACATTTAATAACAGGCAAATTCGAAAACATGGATTTAGTCATTGCTAAACAAGCTATAACTACGGCAAAAGGCTGCTTTCAGTATATAAACTGACATCTAGTTAGTTTGAATCAAAACATAAAAAATTGTCTCAATTAAAACCTATTAAACCAACTGGCCATACCTTCTTTAATCTCTAAACAAGCGCATTTGAATTACAATATCAAATTAGTTACAAGCCTTCACATTGCAAAAAGACAATGAGTAGGATTCTATTGATAAAATGTTTTAGTAAAGAAATTACTCCTAGATAAAAATTAATGCCAATAAAAAGTGATACATACGTACAAGCAGGTAATTTGAAGCATAGCCCTAGGTCTATGAAGACAATAGATACTTTTTATATGCAATTGAATAATTAATAGATATCAACATGTTCATTTGACTGTATAGTAAAAACACTGTTAGCATCATTTGACCATGAACAAAATTTTAAAGGTTGACTTGCAACAAAATTCACACTACAGTTATTTGGTATCAAAAGATTCACCATGTCTTACTCTGTTGTGTTGTAAGTGCCAAATATGTGGAAATGTGATTACAAGCTCTTAAAAGCTCAAAAACGAAAAGCCGCCGTAGATTGGAACCTCTTTATTTCGATGACGTAGTGACAAAATTTGGTTATCGTCTTGTCACGTATGTTCTCACGTGAATTGAAAGGCCAATACAAAGCTCAATATAAAACTTATCGTAGTACTAGTTTATGACAAACATTTCGGGTTTTACCGAAGACCCCGTATCAAATATAGATGCTCGCTACTTTACAGTTTTGTTTCGGCCTGGTCTAATCGGCAAGTCGTAATCTGATCATGTGACCCAATACTTCGCAAATAATTTCTGCAGCACTTTTCGACTATCACAAGTGACCAACAGGCTCGTCATGATTATCAGACAATGATATGTACTCCTTCAAGCTAAGGCTAACAAATTAAACTAATTTTTACGGTAAGTTATAAGATATCACTGCTAAAAGTGACAGCATTACGATGACGATAAAATAGAGGCGTAAGAACAATAGACATAGTTTTATTGAATGCGTGAAGTATATTTGTGAAAATATTTCGACGAATAAGGTTGCAAGAAAGTGTAAACAGAAACCATCTCTCACAACTACATCACATTTGAGCCGTTTTGGAAAGGGAATCCAAACTACGGCGGTCTCGTGTGGCTGCGATTTTCTGTTCGTTTTTGAGCTTTTAATAGCTTGTAATCACCTTTCCACATATTTTGCACCTACAACACAACAGAGTAAGACATGGCGAGTCTTTTGATATCAAATAACTGTAATGTGAATTTTGTTGCAAGTCAACCTTTAACGAAATATCACCAGAAGATGGTCAGGTTTTGTTTGCCATTGTTGGAGTTACCTTATCTAACCCACTCCAAATCGATAGTGCTTAGCATAATGTCAGTCAAGTACAAACTATAGTGATTAAGATGTGATATCACGCGCAACTGTGAATGATGTGGGAACTTCCTTTCAATAGTTAAAGGTTACAAGTGAGTAATATTAGTGGCAATTGATCAACTAGATGAAGAGAAACTTGGAGAACAAATGCTTAAACTATTTTAAGCAAAGTGCAAATAAGAAAGTGTATACACAAAGGCTAAAGCTAACGGGAAATATGGATTATAATATAGATGGTGAGAAGAGAAAACGTACGGATTTGCTCTTCTCAGACAACTGCCTATAATCCTCACTAACTGCGAGCAGCTGTTTGTTGACAGCATCGAGTCTCTGTTGAGCGTCGGAATGTAGGGCTTGAGTCGTCTCGACTTGCTCCCGTGTAGCCTTAAGTTCCTCAACAGATTGGTCATATTTACTAAGGAGTTCCTCGCGATCTGCTTTTTCTTTCTCCAGTTGCGCCTGCCACAAAAGATAATAATATTTCAGAAGATTTAAAGCTACCGAGGCCAACAAGGTCACTAAGTTAAAACGGATAATAATAATTGTACCAGCTTGTCTCCAAGAACACACCTTGACAACTTTAACATACTGTAGGTAGAGAGAGAGAGAGTTGAACGATATTTGTAAACTCCAGTTTACCTTGAAAACATGGTACACATTGGCAAGTGCTTGTACAGATCGTAAAGAAGTGGGACAAGTTTATACGATCAAACCTTGACATACAAAGTCAGTGTTCTGATATTTGTTTTGTGTGTCAAAACTGCCATATGTTAAAGCAAATAGACATATAAGATTATACATTGTGTTTCGCTCAATTAATTTCAAAGTTCAAAAATCTAATGGCAAGCACATTAGACAAACTACATACCACATTAAAGCAAATTTCTTAAACAAAACTGCAAAAACCAGAAAGAAAAAGCTATAAACTTTATACAAAAAACTAAATAAAGGGATAATGGGTAAAAAGAGGTTTCTTTAGTCATTTCACCAATAAAAACAAGCTAAATGAAAAATAGCTTTAGCAAGACAAGATATGGTTGGTGTGCAGGTAAACATCGCGGGTAGAGAGTCTCACTGAGCCCAAATTATGCTTAACTTATCCCCAGGGCTGATACTCCCCCCTAAAAGGCCCATTAGGTTCGGCCCAAAATCACGTTTTAGGGGGGTTTTCAGACCATGGGGCACTGTCAGTGAATTTGCTACTTTAGGGGGTGTTTCCACAAGCAAGCCAGTACAAGGGCCCATGCTCATTAAGGTTTTATTCAGCCAAAGTATTACCAAGAAATTGCACCGAAATTCCCGTTTTGATTTTAAAGCAGATTGCTGCTGCTTGCTTGCTAACAGGAAAGGAAGGGAAAAGAGACAGTCGACACTGCATCATCTTAGCAACCCTTTAGCAATATATTCAGAATGAGAGAGAGAAATCTTTATTTTATATATAGAATTAAGAAAACAACAACGCCTTCAAAATGAATGATATTTATTTCATTGATATTCATTATGTTTTTCTTTGTAAATGAAAATGATGACCTGATGGTTGTTTGGAATCAGTTTTATTAACCCTTTTGCAGGCATAGCGACATTTTGTCGTTTTGCGATACTGACGTTAGTGGGCAGAGCAACTATTATGTCGCCACACGAACGGTTTATATAAAATGATTTATGGTTAGCTAATTGCCTTTTTTGTTTAATTTTTTGCTAATAGTAAGCTACAATATGTTTGTCTCTGTTAGCAACAAAAAATAAGCCGCCTGCAGAAGAAATAACGATCGTTTTGCAGTAGCCTACTAAACAAACAAAAAATCCGAAATTAAAACGTATTTAAATAAAATTGAAAATTTTGTTTGTAGCTTTATTTTTTTTATTAATGCATGAATCATATTGGATGTTTAGCGGGGCGTGGAACCTGGGTGCCCTCTAAGGAACTCCCAGTGTTTAGGAGGTCTATTTAAAATTGATCAACCAGGCGATTGGGGGTACAATATCCAAATTCAAATTGACCAACCAGGTGATTGGGGGTACAATATCCAAATTCAAATTGACCAACCAGGTGATTGGGGGTACAATATCCAAGTCTGGGCCTATCCAGGTGGGTGTTTTTTTCAGAGTATCAGCCCTGGGAACTTATCTATCTATATTTTTGTTTTTATACTGCATACTTTCCATATTAAGTTTTAATTCTCACAGCCTCTCCGCTTTCTCTAGTTTCAGTCATTCTTTTTTTGTTGCAAACTTTTCACTTTCTCCTCTCAATTAATGTTAGACAACTCAGAATATTTTTAAAGAATTATTCCACAATGGTTTACCCATGTTTTTAATTTTTTTTCTAACTCTAAGAAAACCATATTCTTCTTTTTCCTTTACTTGTATTCAGGTAAGTCGAGGCATCATTGTAGTTTAGATACAACCTGTTGAGACATGCCTGCAAAATGTTGGCCACAAATTGAGGTTGCTGGACATATGTTAAGGATGAGGACATTGAGGGCGTTAGGTACACCTTGAGGGCATTAGACAAACCTTGAGGATATTGGACACACCTAGAGGATATTAGACAGACCTTGAGGGCATTGGACACATCTTGTGAAGGTCATTACGCATACCTTTAATATGTTACTCTCTTTCTGCACATCAGTGAGATTGTCCTTCATCGTTGACTCGCTAGTCTCCAGAGACTCCTTCCGCTCTTTCAGCTCAGCGTAAGATTTCTGCAGTTGCTGAATTTCACCAGCCAACTCGGCATTCTGGGACTTGGTACTGAATATACACAAACATATGGTTGAAGCGCAGTAGACATAAAAGACAAGGTGAATGTCTGTAACAACCTGTAGAAGAGCACCACAGAAAACCAGCTACTCAACTCGTAACCAGCTGCACTATGACCTGTGCGTCTTAGTTTCGGTTCCAGAGCAAGACTTGAATTCAATGTTAAATTTAATAGAGCCGAGACACATTCATAGTTTAGTTTAGGCAACAATATGCCATGGATGATAATGCCGAAGAGATCAATTTAGAAGAGATCAATTTAGAACATTAGCATGACAGAGTGCTTGGTTGGTCCTAGTATTGAATATGCCCATCTCTCACGAAAGCTCCTCTCTCTATGCATGAGAGGAAAGGCAGTCCCAACACATCTGAGAGAGGACAATAGAACAGCGGCTGTCACAAGAGACAGCAGCGATTAACTCATATGCCATAATTTAAATTTCAATAGCAGTTATTTTCTCATTACAATAAATTGCATATCAACAGTCCTACGAACACAAAACATGATGGCTAAGATAAGGTGTCACAAATCAAACCTGAACAAGCACCAGCTCTTCAGCAAGGAGATGAAGACCCAACAGCCTGCTATTCTACATCTAGCACAGTGTACTTGAGTTACACAGTGTACTTGAGTTACACAGTGTGCTTGAGTTGCACAGTGTACTTGAGTTACACAATGTACTTGAGTTGCACAGTGTACTTGAGTTACACAGTGTACTTGAGTTACACAGTGTACTTGAATTACACAGTGTACTTGAGTTACACAATGTACTTGAGTTACACAGTGTACTTGAGATACACAATGTACTTGAGTTGTGATTAAGATGAACTTACGCCAAGTTTTAGTATGTTTTATCAGAACGTATCGCTATTTTTCTATCATTTGTGATTGTTTTTGATGTTTGAGGTGATCAGACTGTCAGGATGTTTCATGATTAAAATTGACAAAACTTGATCGCGATTAATACACTTGATCAAGCTAAAGTGCAATTATGACGTCTGTAGTTGCAAAGAGGCTGACAGAATAAAGATGCGTAACACTGCAACTTGAATGCAATAGCCGATTTCAACTACAGCAATGATAGTAACTAGTGATGTCATTTTGGACATATTTTTTTCGTAGCGTTTTAACCGTGATTAAGTTTTGTCAATTTTAATCTCGCAACATCCAGGCAGTCAGATCACCTCAAACATCAAAAACAATCTCAAATTATGAAAAAATGCTGATATTTTCTGATAAAATCTACTAAAATTTTGTGCCAGTTCATCTTTAACATAAGCCCGGCCATTTGAAGACAACAACTAAGCTGTTTACGGAGCGTGTAATATTACGCACACATAAGTACATATATTACGTACACGTAAGTACTGTAGATACAGTAGGTGTTGTAAATAGACCGGCTGCACTCACCTGACTACATCGCTGCCTAGTTGACTGTTGTCCACCTGCAGCCTGGAATGAATAATATAGGGTGAGGAGAGCGGAAGAAGAAGGAATTAGCAAGGGATGCAAGTGTTACAGGCAAGCAAACATGGAAAAGAAAACCAGCCAGCTCACCTCTGTAGCTCCTCCTCTATGGACTGGACACGACGGCGCAGCGAGGCGCATTCTTCTCTTAAGGACTCACATTCTTCTGCAACGAACAGAGTGGAAAAACTCTAAATAAAAAATTAAATATTTGTGAACATAGATGTATCCATAAATAAAACAACAAACATAATTACTCAAGACTTCAATAAAAAACTACGCATCATAGGATCATTTAACAAAGCGAATATACATTCATGAGAGCATGCAGTGTGCTGAGAGAGAAGCATGCTGTTATACATGACTAGAAACATAGATTTGAGAAGATGACAAAAGCTATAAACCATGAGAGAGCATCGTAGAACTCACTTTTGTTATTGGAGACTTCCTCTCGAAGCTGAGAGCAATCCTGCTCTGACTGTTTCGCCTGCTGCTCATGTAACACAACCATTTCCTGCAGCCGCTCCTCCAGGACTTTGGCTTTCTCTACCAAACATAATGAGGGAGATGCGACACTCAAGGCCAATGTATTGATAACAAACCTTGGTTAAGCACATTTCGTGGAACTTTAGGCCAGAAGATGCTCCAAACAGTTCAGTCTCGAGTCAGCACTTTCATAAACACATGCAGAGTCAGCACTCCCATGAACACATGCGGAGTGAATGATTTATAAACTATTCCGCTAGGAGTAGATATAAAAAGACCTTTTACAAATCTATTGTCGCACATACATTTCGATAAAGCAACATGTTTTACATTTGGAAATTCCTTTTGCGGTAAGCAAAGAAAATCTTCAATAATAATTTTTTAAAGAAAACTCGACAGTAATTATTGACAATTGATCTCTAGTCTAATTCACATTACTTCTCAGTTAATGTGATCTCTTAAGAAACAAGAGGCCATGACAGTCCTACATGGTCATTCAGTTTAGAGTATTATTATGAGGAAGTATAACTTTAGTGGTGAATTTGTTTAGGTTGCTACCGCTGTATCTTTAGCAAAAGTAAAAATACATAAGTCAGATGATGCAAGATCGAGTCGACATTTTAAACCTATATATATTTTGTTTTTGTAAATTTTGTGTGTACCACCATGGCACCTAGAAAGAAGTCTGCAGGGCAGATTATTAAAGACATTTGTAACAACGATATTAATGAATATTTAATGACACTTGCTAGTTTATGGGAGTTATTATGGGCTGAGCTAGTTTATGGGAGTTATTATGAGCTGAGCTAGGAGCATTTTAAACAGTTGAGAGGAATTAAATATATTCCATTTATTTTAAATAGAAAACAATTGTTTGGAATATGAATTTTTTATAATCCGGCTGAAATCTGAAACAGATTAAACAAGTCTCATCTCAAGGTACAACCGTACTTGTTACCAGTAAAAAGAATTGGAGTCATCGTCCAGTTACCTTTAAATTCAGCAGTAGCGCTACTCTGACTTTCCACTTCTCTCTTTGTTTCTTCAAGTTCGTCTATAAACGAAATATGAAAGCAAGGTGAAATGTAGGAACCAACATACTCCCTATCAATTTACACTTCAAGGTGCAAATATATATACGCAAGACAACTAGAATAGAACCAAGATGGAACAGATGTGGTGTATGAACTCATTCTAAGGCTAGGCTAGTTATTATACACTAAGGCACTCACTGAATATGTAAGCAGGGTAAGGATGCAAGATTTTATCTATATACATAGATGCAAGGGATGACAACTTCTAGGATCAAAACAATAACCAACTTTCAAAGCCTTAAAACTGTTTAACTAATACAGTACATAAATAAACATGTCGACTTTCTACCAATATTTACAGCTGATATGTTGTACATTTAGATTTTCCTTTCGATGTATGCAAATAGAATCTTAAATAAAAACTATTTAGAGAAAACTCGACAGTAACAATTGATCTCTAGTCTAATTCATATTAACTCTCAGTTAATGTGATCTCTGAATAGTCAACAGGCCACGACAGTCCTACATGGTCATTCAGTTTAGAGTATTATTATGAGGAAGTATAAGTTTAGTGGTAAAGTTGTTTAGGTTGCCACCGCTGTATCTTTAGCAAAAGTGAAAAGAGATATGTCAGATGATGCAAGATGGAGTCTACATTTTAAACCTATACATATTTTGTTTTTGTACATTTTAGCTAACTGTATTGATTTACAGGCTTTTAAAGAAAGTGGCACCATCAATATAAAACAAATAGCCGAGTCTCTTGAGTAGCTCCGTGTTTGCCAAGTCAGTCACACAAGTACAAACACCTGCATGATTTTACAACTTTATTTTACAAAAAGCTGCAACACTTTCACATGACATCTAGTCTTGGAGCTCGGATTATAGCCAGTTAAGACAAGGATGAAGGAGAGAAGTAAATAAGACAGAAAGGGAACTTATACCTTTTAGTCTGCAGACATCCACCTGGTGCTGCTCCCTTACCACCCTCTCTTCCCTCAGCTCCTCTGTCAACACACAAGTAAGCATTAGTGACACACTTATTAGGAGCCATAAGCTAATCATTAAGAACACAGGCTAGACACCCAATTAGCACACTAACATCAAATACCGAAACTATCACCGTTGTTAGCATCTGCAAACACACAAGGTTCCCGTTCACCACTCTTTTAGCAACTATATTTTCATGTACATGTTTGACAGGTAAAACAGAGCCAGTGTATTACTATTAGGTGTAAGACTAGAGTTGTATCACTGACCCTGCATATTCTGTATGTTTAGATTGAGTTCCTCTGTATTTCGCTGTGCTAACTGTAACTCGTCTACAAAAACATGAAGACCATAAACTCTTGCGCACTCAGTAAAAAAAACATCGCAGTTTCTAACTTCAAGAGGCTGGAGTCAGCTCAAACGACCAATCAATACGATTGATCACGTACCTTCCAATGACTGTACTCGGTCGCTAGCGTCGCCAGAAGGCTCCATTCTGCTAGCTAGTAGCTCGGCTACAATATATATAATTCATACTGATTAGGATTCAATAGAAAAAATGTGAGTATAGTAAAAACGACAACACGAGAAGACAACTCCTAAATAACCATAAATACCTTTCAACTTGTTTACCGCTTCCTCGTGTGATGCCGTAATTCTCATTATTTCCTCTACAATGTAACACCACATAGCATCAAGTAATTGACTCCGCCATTGCATAAATATATTTCATTTTACATATCGACTTATGAGGAGAATCCTTACAAAATCATACGGTACATGTTGCATCTGTGCTTCACAAGAAATGAACATTCATGCCCACCATGAATACATGCCTAACAGCTCCTTACAATTATCTACACACTAACAGGTGCTTACTAAAATGGTAGCAGTACACAGTCTCAAAGGCAATGGTGATAACCACAAATATGAATACCTTGCAGTCGCTCGGTTGTCTGCTCCACGCTGGACATGCTTGGACTTGTCAATGTTTTGAGTCGATCCTCAAGAGAGGCAACTTTCGTCACGTATGAGACAATCTCTAACTGAGCCTGTTCAACACTTTGGTTTAACATGGCCACGTCCTCCTCCCGCTGCTGCATCTGCCCATTGACCTCGTTAAGCTTATCTACACAGAGGAATGAGCGTGATGAGTAAATGGCACAGTGAAAGCTAAAATAGTTTCGTTTCAATCAAAGCTTCCTATAGCATACCAGCAATACAAAAAGATTACCGTAAAACCTGTATTTGAACACCACCTTTATTTGAATATCACTTCTATTTGAGCGCCACTTTTATTTGAACGCCACGGATATTTGACCGCCACTATTTGACATTCTTAATCTTTACGAACCCACAATAGAAAATGATCAGTAGAAAAGTGTCCACAAAACTGTACTAATAATGACTCAATTACATCAATAACAATTAATTCCTTCCGTTGTTGTTGTTTTGTTGTTTTCCAACTCCAAATCTTTAGTTTTTTCGTTAAAACTTTGAACACAGCAACATAAAAATAATTAGTAACTGTATCAGGCTAATACTAGTTCCTTGTTCAACGCGGTTTTGATATTTCGATGTATGTGAAAAAAGCTTTCGCATTTATGATGGAATCTGCTACTGCGTATAGTGGGGCTAACATTTTGAGGCTATTTGGATTAAACACGACTTCTCTTTATTTGCGCGAGAAGTGTATATTCTAAATTGCATCGCGTAAAAGTTTTGCTCTGCTAAGAAATTGAATGGATGCTAATATCAGCTAGCTCAGCTGTGCAGAAGATGGGTTGAGGTCAGAAGACACTGTGAAAGGTATCGAACACCCAGAAGAACATGAAATGGTTCCAAACAGAAGCAACAATCAGAACGTAACTGGCCGAGCAAACGATGCTAATACTTTTGTTTTAAAAATGTTAATTTTTGTTTCTGAATGTAGTATAAATATGGTTTGCTTATGTCACTTGTTCTTGAATATATATTATAGCATTTGATAGATTATTATTATTTTATAACTTATAAATTTGCAGATTTATAGCATAAGATTTTATAGCATCATTGTGGTGATCTGATCTTACAATTGATCGACGCTCGTAACTCTTCTTCTATTGCACATAAAAAATTAGCTTTGGTTGCAAACTAGCAAACATATCTATGAGTGCAATGAGCTTTTATGCAGCTTTGTCAAATATAGTTATAAAATGAAAATATGCCTTCAAATTTAGAATTAAATAAAAAACTTCAAAGTTCCAACAAATTGCAACACAGGCTATAAGATTAACATAAGTTAATTTCAAGCAATAAATAGCAACTGGTAGAGACAAGTATCAGCATCCACGTACATATTTATTTAGAGGTCTACAACAAGTTGGAGGTAAGTTAGCAAACTTCTTGTATCCAAGAGGGTTTATGTTACTCTGCCCAAAAGAGAGTGCAAAATATAGGTGACATTCATTTTGCCCATGAAAGGGTTAAATTTATCTTCCCACAATTCTGACAAGGCGTTTGTAAATACAACACCACCCTTTATTTAAACGTCACCTCTAATAAAGGGCCACTCTATGGAAAGGGTTGAAAAATAGAGCGCCATGGCATTTAAATAAAGCTTTTAAACAAATAACTTTTTAGCAAAGGCTAGCAGGCTGTTAATCTTGCCATTTTAGGTTGATGACACATCTGAACATAAATAGTTCAGGGCACATTTAAGCAGTGAAATGATTGGTTGAGGGCATATTTGAAACCTGACATAATTAGGTGATGGCATATTTGAGACCTGAATGATTGGTTGATGGCATATTCGAAACTCGATATGACTGGTTGATGGCACATTTGAACCCTGACATGATTGGTTGATGGAGCATTTGAACCATAATATGGTTGGTTGATGGGAATTTTGAACCATGAAATGATTGGTGGGTAGCATATTTGAACCCTAACATGGCTGATCAATGACACATTTGAACCCTGACATGATTGGTTGATGGCAGATTTGAGCCCGAACGTGGTTGGACGATGGAAAGTTTGAATGGTACAGGGTTGCTTCGCAAATAAAAACTGAATTCATGGACACCCCTTATAGGCAACAGCCACTCCTCGGAGAGAGGGCCAATCAGCTGCTGCTAGATTAGGAATGAACAAGTCTAGAACAATATGCGAATTATCATTACTAATGCAAACTAGATATCCCACTTCAGTGTCCTTACATGTATTAACAGACAGTTAGCAAATTGAATTACTTTTAAATAAGGGATGGGAGAAAAAATCCCCGATTCGAAAAATTGGCAGTCATTGAAAGACTTCTTCAAACCTGCTGCCAAACAAAAATTCTTGACTATAACAACTACTGGAATGATTTAAAAAAAATCTATTTTAAAGCTGTTAAAAGCCGTTTAGACACAAAAACATTGACATAAAATTAAATGCAAAAAACATTATTTTTAAATACTTTAAATCAGAGGCTTCAGATCGCTTGGGTGAAATTCCTTGAAAATCACTATTGAAAGATACGATACTGGAGTCAATTGTTTTTGCCCGTCTGAAAATATCATGAAACCCAAAGAACATACGATGAGCAACCTTGACCTTGCACTCAGCTCTTCTTAAAGACAGTTAGCCAGTCTTCATGGTTAACCGATAGCAACTCCTCATCACGAAAGGAGTACAACTATTTTGGTGAGCTATTAGCAACATTTATATAGAAAGCTGTTACACATGCAAAGGTTACGCCACGGATAGTAACATCGATGAAGTCGTCAGTAGTCATCGACGTTCATATGGTTCTGCATGCAGCAGACGAGTGTGTTTAAAGCCGCACTGGCAAAAAGGTAAAACTCGGGCAAATTGCTAGAGCGTCTGACCATCTCTTCATCGCTTGATCAGCAAGTAACTAACTAACAGTGATCAAACAGGTAGAAATAATGCCTACTTTGAAACGATTCCACTTTACTATTAGACTCTTCAAGCTGGTGTGTGAGAGACTCTATCAGGGCAACCGGAGTCAAGGTCACCGGTTCCTCTTCTCTCTCTTCGTCACTCATGTCTCCATTCAGTCGCACCTTATCCTCTTCTCCAGATGATCTCAATTCATCTGCATTACATATACAGTATATATATATGTTTGATGCCTGTGTACTATATATACAATGTATATAATATATTATATATACTATTATGTATTATAATAATATATAATATATATAATAATATATTATATATATAATATTATATATATAATAACCTAACGGCCAATACAGAGTCGCTACTCATGGCAGCCTAGGAGCAAGTGCTCCCAACAAGGCAACTCTAAACAAAGATCTATGACTAGAAACGATCCTAGATGCAGACTGTGCAAAGATGCACCTGAGACCATATAACACATCATCAATGAATGCAAGCTGCTTGCCAGAAACGCATACACTGACCGGCATAATCATGTTGCAGGTGTTGTGTACAGAAGTCTATGTGATGTCTTAATAAACTACAACAGTGGTGGGAAGCTTTTGGTAAGGTCAATGAGATTTCTGACAAGCATGTCCTAGCAAACCAACCAGATATAGTGGTGGTGGACAATGAGAACAAGAGGGCTACTATAATAAATATCGCAGTACCCAATGACTACAATATAGCCAGCGAAGAAAACAAAAAAGTGGAAAAATATTACCCTCTTGAATAAGAGATTGAAAAATGCTGGGATGTAAGAACAACTGTAATTCCAGTAGTCATATGGACACTGGGCACAATAACACCTGCGCATAAAATGTAGCTTGCTCAGATACCGACAGCAATCAATTCAAGTGAGCGAGTTGCAGAAAAGTGTGCTATTGGGAACAGCTAAGATCTTGAGGCGAGTGCTGAAACTTCCGGGTCTCTAGTAGGAGACCCAAGTTAGAGCAGAAATTACCACCCATATGGGTTAACCGGGGTGAAGAAATAAATATTTCTATTATATATATATATGCTAAATAAATGCCTGACATTGCCCGGGTAATAAAAGTCTTTGCACAGAAAATTTCTTTTTATTTAACATATAACATCTGTTACCATTCTAACTTTCAAACGTCATATGAGAAAAGTGTTTTGTGCAGTTTAGATAAATTAAGAAAAAAAATAAAACAACTGTAAAGGTTTTCAAACTTTGTCAAACAACTGTAACTTTCAAACCATATCATGAGAAAAGTGTTTTGTGCAGTTTAACTAAATTAGGAAAAAATAAAACAACTGTAAAGGCTTTCAAACTTTGTCAAACAACTGTAACTTTCAAACTTCATATTATGAGAAAAATGTTTTATGCAAGTCAAATAAATTAAGAAACAAAATAAGACAACTATAAGTGTTTAAATGTGAAAGGGAAATAATTAGCAAGTAATAGCTAAATTAAGTCTGTTTTGCTACGATTATAATAAAAGATGATTTGGTAATAATACAATTAATACGAACTGAAAAAACAAAATAAAAATATTAAATATGTTGAGCTAATAACAACAATTTGTCCATAAAAGTATGTATATGAAAAAAGGTTACTGTTCCAGCAGAAGCTATCCATCATAACTTTGAGTACGACGATACTGGTACCTCTCGATAATGGTACAAATATAAAAATGAGATATCGGGCTGTCTTTGTCTTACCGAACAGAGAATGTAGAGGCTACTCCTACTCGAGATAATACAATTGTCCGCGTGAAAAGTATTAGCCTTTACCGGATTTAGCAATTGAGCCTTAACGAAAGACAGAAAATAGAAGTTCAAGAAAAGCCAAAAAGCATCGTGTTTCATAGAATTAATAGAGTTCATAGAGGTTAAATTAATAACTATATGAAATTCTATCGTGTTTTATAGTTAATAAAGTTTCAATTATTACATCATTTAGCGTATAAAATCGGGCGTATAAAGTATATAGTAAGAGCTTTGAATCCTAAGAGCCTCTGTGGTCTGGTGGTTAAACACTAGGATTTCATACATGTGGTTGCAATCATTGTGAGTTCAAATCCAGCAGAATGTGAGATTTTGATAGCTTTAGCCGGACAGACAAATATCCAAATTTTGAGAAATATCTGCACGTATATGGTACACAGTCAACAACCAGTGTACTCTGAAAAGATAAAGATGCAGCAACACTTTCATGACAATCCTTAATCCAACTGTCAGTGAAATGGAAACAGAAGATAAATCCAAACAATGACACATTAGAGCTAATATGTTGCAGTTAAAACTTGCTCGGTTATGATTCTGTGATTGGCCAATAGGGCATTATTTGCATTGAGGATTTTGACATTCGAGGAGCAGGATATAAAAGATGGAGATAACAACAAAGAGCAACCTGATTTAGATATGATGGGGCTGTGTGATTGTTGAAGAAAGGAAACCTTGGCCATTAGAGTGTCTTTATCAGCCAGTGATTCCTCAAGCTTAGCCTGAAGATGAGATCGGGCGTCTTCGTAGCGTACCAAGTCGTCATCCCGCCGCTGTTCCGCCTCCTGCAATGAGACTAGTCAATCAGAGTCAGGGAGGGATATAACAAGCTGAAACGTGCAGATTTAGCATTGGTCACTATAGACCAGCTAAGTGACATTACCTGAAGTTGGTTTGAGAGTTCTAAGTGTTCTAGAACTTTCTTTTCATATTTTTCTGTCAGCTCAGAAAACTGACTTTGACCTTCTTCATGCACAGCCTTTAGGTGTTTGCACTCATTCTCCGCATTGGCAAGAGATCTCTGCAAGACAAGACACCGTCAAACTGCTGACTAGGATATGAGAGAGCAAGTCTCGAATGTAACCGACTTTTAGCAGGAATTATAATTTGTCAATTAAAGAGCACTATTCACCAAGCATATCGCACCATGACTCGTAGTTTGTATGAGTCATGGTACCAAGCATATCGTACCATGACTCGTAGTTTGTATGAGAAATGGTACTAAGCATATCGTACCATGACTCGTACAGTTTGCTCCGAGTGATTAGCTGTCATGGACAAAGTTCCTATGTATGATCGATGCTTAAAGATTGACTTGCAACAAAATTCACATTACAATTATTTGGTAACAAAAGATTCACCATGTTTTACTCTGCTGTGTTGTAGGTACAAAATATGTGGAAATGTGATTACAAGCTCCTAAAAGCTCAAAAACGAACAGTTAATCGCAGCCATCACGAAAACGCCGTAGATTAGATTTTCTTTCCAAACTGGCTCAAATGGGATGTAGTTGAACACGATGGCTTCTGTTTACACTTTCATGCAACCTCGTTCGTTGAAATATTTTGACAAATATACTCCACGCATTTAATAAAACCATGTCTATTGTCCTTACACATCTATTTCATCATCATTGTAATGCTGTCACTTGGAGCCCTGATATCTCAAAACCTACAGTAAAAATTCGTTCAATTTTTTAACCTTAGCTCGAAGGAGTGCATAATCAGCCTCTGATAAACATGACAAGTCTGTTGGTCACCTGTGATGATCGAAAAATGCTGAAAAAATTGTTCGCGCTATTTGACAGAAAGTATGGGTCACATGATCAGATTACGACTAGATGATTAGGCCAAACTGAAGCGAAACTGTAAAGTAGCGAGCATCTATATTTGATAAGAATTTTCCAGTAGAACCCGAAGTGTTTGTCATAAATTAGTGCTATGAGACGTTTCATATTGAGCCTTTTTATTGGCCTTTCAATTGGACACGTGATAACATCACGTGTCAAAACAATAACCACAATATTTGAGTATGTCATTGAAATAGATTCCAAACTACGGCGTTTTCGTGATGGCTGCGATTAACTGTTCGTTTTTGAGCTTTTAAGCGGTTGTAATCACATTTCCACATACTTTGCACCTACAACACAGCAGAGTAAGACATGGTGAACCTTTTGATACCACATAACTGTACAGACGGTTCCCTACTTACGAACGAGTTAAGTTCCGAACGATTGTTCGTAAAGTGAATTTGTTCGTAAGTTGCTTCAGTGCTATATTTTGTATTATAATTTATGTTTAAGGCCTATATAAGTATATTGAAAGTTTATATAAGTATGTTTAAGGCTTGTATAAATAACCTGTATTGGTTTGTACTGAAAAAAAATTTAATAAAATAGAGAGAATACTGTGGTGGACGCCGGGCCATGACACTGCATTTCGTATTTATTGTATGTGTTGTCCTTTTTTATTATATCGTTGTTTTAATCGTTATGCTATCACTTATCGTTGTTGTCTTTTTTGTATTTGTTGTCCTTTTATTATATAGTTGTTTCACTTGTTATGCTATTGTTATATCTAATATACCGTCATAACACTATCACTTATCGTCACTTATATTGTTGTCATACCAACGCGCTAGCGGTCCTATTTATTCACCTTGTTAGCCGGTGTTCTTACCGTTTACCGTTAGCCGGAACGGTTGATATTATTGCATATAAATGAGCGCGCTCATTTAGTTGAGCAGAGCAGATAGCCGTACGCTCCTCGGCTAGTGAAATTTCCTTCGCTAATAAAAAGCTGAATGAAACTACACGCACTCTCTTCTCTTTATTTATTAGTCTAGATCGTGCCAAGTAAAGGCTGGCAAATTCCTTTACAATACGTACAGTAAAAATAAAAATTATTTGCGCACTGGAGATACTTTCAGGCACTTATGCACTGCAACGAACTGGGCAGAGGAAAGTGGATGCTGGGTGGTGCTTCTGAGTAGTGCCTCTTTCTGCCGCTAATACGTCGGTAACACCGTCGGTATTAGCGGCGGACATACGCCCAGACCTGTTCATATGTACCGTTGTTCGTAACTCGAATGTTAGTAAGTAGGGGACCGTCTATAATGTGAATTTTGTTGCAAGTCAATCTTTAACAAGAAAATATTGTAAAATCAGTTTTAATTCCAATTTACAAAGCGAATTCGTTCATATTCTCAGTCGGTCAGTCAAGTTGTTCTCAGTTAGTCTAGAGATCAGCTGACCAGTAAAACTGCTGCAAACATTCAATTAGAAAGTGAATATATATTGCAATTAACCGCTCACAGGCTAACGAGCTTATGATGTGGATAAAAAGAAGACAAACTATAGCATGAGTTCACAAGATTCATTCTTACTACTAAACACACAGGTAGCGGTCTAAGGTTAGTAAAATATAGTTAAACCTCTTGATATGTGTTTTTTTGTTCAGAGATCGGTCTCGTTAAAACTGTTATACATATATGTTGAAAGAGATATTTCTGTAAGAATACACTAATTGGTATAATTTGTTCCACAGGGCAACACCTAAGAAAAACTCTTAATTAATATAGTAAGTGATTACACTGAAATTAAAATAAATAAAATATACAAAAAAAACTAGACGTAAAAAGAAAATTACATGTGCAAGAAACCTGAAATAAAATGACAAACGATAAAAAATGGTTTTTTTATTGTTATATTACAAGAAGCGCAGGTCCAGAAGTAAAGTTGGTGATAAAGATATGCGACATAGCTTAGACTAGGTAAAGTTTGGCTAAACTTAATTGACATATTTTTTATTATCGCTAATTTTTTACCATTTCATTTTCAACTTTTACCAACAACTTCACGTTCACTTACAAAACCTGCCATATTTTTAGAAAACTTAAAATTTCATTTAATGAAAATTACATGTGGAGTCAAATATTCACTAGAATTTTACCTTGTAAGTCGAAAAATTCTTAAGTTGAGGCAATCGTAAGAAGAGATTCCAGTATATAGGAATATTGATGCATACTATTTTAGAAAGTGGAATCAATGTTTAATGTTGTAATACATGTAAAGAGTGTGATATCTACATAATACTCCTTCCACAAAGAATTACCACAATTTCAAACATCAAACATACTTCAACATCAGAGAGGTCTTGAATGGCTGCAATCTTCTCTTCGATGACCTTGCGTAAAGACTCCTTGCTACTGTTCTCGTATTCTATTCGCTCCTCTTCCATGGCGACTATCTGTTGCTGCAGCCCGCTCTCTGTTTGCGCCTGCGTATACAACTATACCATCACTCCCTATGCTGTTAAAACCCTCCTCAAAAGCAGCAACAGCCGCAACTGCAAACGCCTAGTGAATTGGTAAGTTACAATATCTCAAGAAATAATATCTTTTACTTCAACTGATCTGAAATGGACACCACAAGTTCTGAACGCAATAAGATAATATAAGATAAAATAAATATGTTATCAAGTGAATGGTAATAGAAAAGTCGACTGGCCTGTCTGATACCCAGCACTGTCTGATACCCAGCACTGTCTGATACCCAGCACTGTCTGATACCCAGCACTGTCTGATACCCAGCACTGTCTGATACCCAGCACTGTCTGATACCCAGCACTGTCTGATACCCAGCACTGTCTGATACAGCAAAGATCATGATTTCTATATCCACTGAAACGGCCTGAGTGAAGCACAAACTCTTACAAACTATTGTAATATACCCTCCTTAACCTTTTCAGCCTAACAAACCTCTGACTGACTTCTATACAGAAAAAGATAAAGAACCATTCTTAAACCATAACTGTCACGTACAACTATTATCGTATTTGCTAGGTAAATCAGACACGCCGATTCCGATTTTGTACTCAAAATAATGATTGGTCCACTAACTTACAGAGTAATGAAAGCTTTTTTTACCGATTTACCTAGTAAATACGATTAAAGTTGTGCGTGACAGTTATGGTTCAACAATTTATTTATAACTAAATCATTTTAAAAAGACAAACTAAGAGAGCTACTCATAGAACTAACCTTGCTGAAAACGGATAGCTGGTTTTGGAGAACCTCTAGCTTAGACAAAAGCCGGTCTTCATTGATGAGTGCGTGCCAGCCAGACTCGCATGACTCATTGGTCGTGTGCAGTAGGTTTTGAAGGTGTGACATCTTCTCCTGGAGGACCTGCTCGCGATGAAGCGCCTCCTGGAGGTACTGAGAGAGCTGATACATTTCCTGTGAATGTACTGCAGTCATAGCGAGTGAACTAGTCTGGGTACTACCTGAAAACCTGTCAATAGAACAAACAGCAATATCAATTAGTGTATCCTACTTTGTTTCATCCAAATGAAGCCCTGAACACCTTTTAAATCAAACAAAGCCCTTGTTTTCAAGTGTGAACTATACAATTATACCGTCCATATACTACACAAATGACAATCTACAGATACATGTATTAAGAAAAAAATTCAATTGTAGTAGTAGGTGAGTATTTACCTTGGTCTAGCCTCAGTTCCATCTGCAAGGTATAGCGTTATAGAAGCCATGATGCAGCCATGAGTTACTAAAACAAGTAAATACTTGAAAGAATCATACCAAGAACTAAATCATTTTAGCAGCATCCATAAGGAAGTATATATAGAAGGTGATTGGCTGACACCAGCATTGCCATCAAATATCATCTGAGTAAATTGTAAGCTAGGTGGTTGCGATTTGCTGTCTACAACAGTAATATTCTTACTATAGAAAGTTTTGGAACTGAATACATTATAGAATAGCCTATACAAGAATAAATAAATAATATATAGTGCATCTGTTGTTTTTTAACTGTTGGTGAGCAGAAATACCAACAAACAAAAATGGTCAAACAGTAATGTCACTCAATGAAAAATGGTTAATTGCTAGAAATTGCTGAAGTGGCTGAAACAAACACCTCCAACTCAGCACTGTTGTCTTACTTGCGATAATTGTAGGCGAAATTTGCTGTTTGCACATGTGATTATTGCCAGGCTATTAGAAATAGCCAAACCACCTAAAGTACATAACGATAAAAACGAACTTATGCACAACGGCATCAGATAGAGAGAAATGAGATAAAAGATTGAACAGATAAAAGCAGGTAGCGCAACCAGTAAAATAATCTACGACAAATTAAGACCGAGCAGCTAGTCACACCATTCTCACTTCCGTTTCTAAAATGGCCGAGGTTTATCAGAACACAAGTGGATACCAGTTTCGACAGGTAAACTTGAAAGGCGAGTATAGTTGGTGACAGAAGAGTTTCAACAATTAAATTGAGGACTTTTGAGCCTTGACAAATGACAGCGAGTGAATCTAGGTTACAGATGTCTTTCATATCATACAAATAAGCAAGAGAGCTGGCTGACTGACCAATAGAAAGACTCACCACGTTTCGAGTTCTCCATGACATCCACACCAAACTGAATTATGTCTCCAGAGTAGATCTGATGAGGGTCACTTTCTTCTGAGCCCTTGCTCAGTCTTTGATTGTTAACAAACGTACCATTGCTGCTCTTTGTGTCTTGGAGGTAGAACTGTTCAAAGAAAAGACTGACCTAACCGGACGCTAATCAAATGAGAAACTCCAAAGTTAGATAGCATAAAACTAAATACACAAAGGTGTTTGCTCTGTAAGTCACATAAATACCAGCTGGCTGGAATGAACCAACATTTATGTTTCGACAATTACAGTAAATAAAATTCGACCCACATTTTAAAAAAGTTTTATTGAATAATTGTAAAACTGTTCAGTTAGAACTGCTGATCAAAGCATTGAAGGACATAAGACAGCAGTGAGCTTATCAAGTTATCCTTCTACTGAGGCGGTCTATGGACAGCTCAATGGACAGCTCTATGGACAGCTCTATGGACACTTGTAGCTGTGTTAAATGAAATCTTATGAATGATTCGATGAAAATGTTTATGACAGATAAACTATTGCAAGGGAACTGTAGGATGCCAAGTCTTAAGAACTGCACAACATCGTGGTAAATGCCATATCTGACCCAAAATGAAGTCAACTACGTGCCTATGTGAAAATGTTGGACATTTCTGCAATATAGTGGTACATATATATAAAAACTAGCTGTGCTACCCGGCGTTGCCCGGGTAATCTTCAGTTAGAAAATTTATTTGTATTTAACACGTTAAATACAAATAAGTTTTCTAACTGAAGATTACCCGGGCAACGCCGGGTAGCACAGCTAGTTTTTATATATATGTACCACTATATTGCAGAAATGTCCAACATTTTCACATAGGCACGTAGTTGACTTCATTTTGGGTCAGATATGGCATATGTATATAACATGTGCCATTCTAACTTTCAAACTTCGTGCCATGAGGAAAAGGTTTTGTGCAGGTCAAATAAATTACAAAAAATAAAACAACTGTAAAGGGTTTAGATATAAATGTGAAATAATTAGCAAGTAATAGCTAAATTAAGTCGGTTTTACTACGATTACAGTAAAGGATGATTCGGTAATGATACAATTATTACTAACTGGGAAAACAAAATAAAAATCCTGAATATGTTGAATTAGTAACAATACTCGTATAACATCCATGCACAAATTTAGCTATCGGCCTACGGCCAGCCATTTTACCGAAAAATGCCGATAAGGTTTCATGATATGTAATCAATATTTTTTCAATTTCAAACTCTATCTAAAACAGTTTTGTTACATATTTTATATGTCCAATATGTTAAAAAACACTGCCATGCAATAAATTCAATGTATCTATACTAAGTATACTTTGTGTGTTGATAAAGCGATGTGAAGCTACGATCGCTACGAAGCTCAAACGATCCTCTACAACGTTCCCATTACAAAACTATTACTTTCACCACCATCAGAGTGAGTGCTACTATTTTACTTATTTGTGTAATCACGAAATCTGAATCGGCTATAATGCCATCAACATAAGTAATAACCCGTTTCTAACTTGGAAGGTACTTACATAAAACTTACACAAAAAATGTTCGCTTTTTTGTAATTGAAATTCTTGCATAGAAGTGTGTGTTTGAAAAAGATTACTGTTCCACCAGAAGATATCCATCAAAACTTTGAATACGACGATACTATTATCTCTCGATACTAGTACAAATGTAAAAATGAGATATCGTACGTTGTCTGACTGAAAGGTGAGAGAATATCGAGGCTTTTCTCACGAATACAGTTTACTTGTCCGCGCTGGAAGAATATAGTAATTGAACCTTACGAAAAATATTTCTTAACAGGGGTGTCATAACGCGTAGCCGCATCTGTAAAATAATCAGCGTGCGCTAAAGCTATATCTATAGCCGGAATGCGTACCAACATATCAACACACATACGACATACTTTGAGAAATATATATATAGATACATACAATATACATGTATATTGACAGCACTCAATGTATTAAAACTGACGATTGGGCTAGCATGAAGCCAGTCTGCCATGACGACAGAAAGGGAAAATAGCAGCTTGTAATAACTACAACTTAACCCATTTCAACACTTTGGTTGCATAGATATATACATATATACATCTAGATCTACTCATGGCTACCTAGTAAGTATACCTAATTTTAGATGTAAACAAGAATGGTTAAATGAGAACGTGCACAAACCTTGTCATCTTCGAACCAGAGAAGGGCGTGATTCCGAGAGAGAACTTTACAGTCAAATATAGCATTAGTAGGGAGTGGATGAGCTCTCGCTACGGATCGACCGATCTTCACGGGATCCTGACAGTATATGTGCCGCTCTTGGAACGGGTGGGAATTGGGTCTGCTGGTGAAGACAACCAGCGGAGCCGCTGAGGACCTGTCCCCATCCATCCCTTACTCCTTCATGTAGAACAGCTAGTCAAAAAAAATAAATACATTTACTGCCTGTTAGTAGTGTGCATGAGATGAGCATTGATGTTCATCCCGCGTACCGTTTCAAGTTAGTCAACTTTCCACGCTTATCATGCAGAACTATTTAAACTAATGAAGTAAAAGCGGATTCCTTGTCTATGAAATATCCCAATTCATCGCATCAATGTCACCAACACGTACCAGCATAGTAAAGTCAGTAAACAAATCTATATACATACGAAAACAAGAAAGTACAAGTTGAAAATACAAGCTTTATTTCCTTCTTCACACACTCCAGATAGTACACTAAGTATTTGCCACAAGAAGCGGCTCAGCAAGTGTCAGGTACCATATACTGTTATCTTCTGATCAATTACAAACAACCCTTTCCAAATGATTTTATAGTCCCCCCCCCCCGTCATGGGCCGTAAAATCTGTTGCCCGCGGTAAGCAATGTCATGCCTGTACTGGCTTGTTCATGCAAGTTGAGAGACACCCTTCATGTTACTACAGCAAGTGGTGGATACACTATGCATCAAACTATTTATCGTAACTAGTACAGACACAAGTTATAGCAGTCTTTAAATTTTCACAATGTCAACAAATATAGTAATACTACAACTGCAAAAGCAACAGGTAATCAATCGATCAAAAGGTGATGGTTCTACTGAGTCAGACGATGTGTTGTACTATTTTTTACAAATCTTATCATTAAAATTTCGTTAAATTCAAAATGTTATTTAGAGGCTGATCTTGCGTTTATCATAGACAAGTTGCATGAAACGATTTTTATAGTTGACAAGTAAGCTAAAATCATTGTGTTAATGTGAAAACAACTAATGCGTAGTAAA
This sequence comes from Watersipora subatra, assembly GCF_963576615.1. Lineage (NCBI taxonomy): Eukaryota > Metazoa > Bryozoa > Gymnolaemata > Cheilostomatida > Watersiporidae > Watersipora > Watersipora subatra. Next base: position 10,311,734 of record NC_088710.1, on the reverse strand, counting down.
AAGAACTAAATGGCAGCATATGCAATGCCAACAGATATGGCTCGACTTCATCCATACTATGGTAGCTATCGTCCTTCCACTACCAAAAAAAAAGTCAAGCGATCAGTTTTAGAATAAATATTTACATAACTATTTAAAACATATTAAGAATGTAAGATGTAACAAGAAACGCAGTTTATATTTTATTAACTTGAACTATGGTTCAAGAGGGCTATTCAACCATTGTTTTGTTCAACCATTGTTTTGTTCAACCATTGTTTTGTTCAACCATTGTTTTGCTCAACCAATTGTTTTGATTGGCGCTGTACAGAAGGTTCATTTGATAAACTTTTTTGCACAAGTGTATCACATATTCACCTTATTCTAGCCCGCAACAAATTTAAGACAATTAATAAAATATTTTACCGACATCTACATGTAACAATCTTGCTTATAAGCTGTACTAGTTGTCAGTGTGAAAATTCAGCCAAAGCAAAAAAGGTTGAATTTCTGACTACATATAATTGTTCATAAATAATGCTTCAAATTAATAATTATGCCCTCTATGTAAAAACTCCAAACACTGCGATTGATCTGTGAAGCGGTGTGCAAAAATTTGGGCTGCTGCGAAGAACAACTCAATACTGTTCTTGATGCGGCTTAGTATACCATGTTCTAGCATTTCACAAATTATAGATCATAAATAGAGTTGTTTGTGTTGCGAAAGTCTTTCACATTGATGCAATGGAGACAAACTTTAAACCCTAACTGTCAAGTACTTCAAAGTACCTTCAAAGTCATTAAGGCTTTTTTAAAGCGTTTCAGTATCTGTCTCGAAAACGACACAATCGGCATTACAAGCTCCGACCATTAATATGTGACGAAACCTAGTTTTTTCAGGAACAGAAGTTAGAGATGTTTACTCCGATTTAGAATAATAGAGATGGGTGTTTTAAAACTCATTATTATCTAAATCCAGCCTGTAAAATAATCTCAGTCTTTTATAAAAGGTATATAAACTATGTAAAATTGCTCTTAGCTTGTTACATGATGTTTAAATAGGCTGAACGCCGAGAAAAATGAGCTCAAAAAGCGCGGTTTTATCACAAGCTAGCGTTGTTATCAGGCTTTTTTGAGCTCATTTTTAAATATGCGATGTTAAATAGCATATCTACCTTTCAGAAAAGACAGATTATTTTTAAAGCTGAATTTAGATAATAATGGATTTTAAAACAACCATATCTATTATTCTAAATCGGTCTAAACATCCCTACTTAACTTCTGTTCCTAAAAAGCAAGGTTATGTCATGTATTTATGGGCGGAGCTCGTTGTGCCGATCAAGTTGTTTTCGAGACCAATATTAAAACGCTGTAAAAAAGCCTTCATTACTCTGAAAGTTAGGGGACCAATCTTTATTTTGAGTACAAAAACGGAATCCGCGTGTCTGATTTACCTAGCAAATACAATAAAAGTTGTACATGACAGTTATGGTTTAAGGTAAACCGTTTGCTTCCATCTGCTGAAATACTGTTGGCGAATGAGAGGCATAAAAGCTTGAAAGGCACCATGCCTACATCTATCATAAATTGTTATTTCCCACGACATCAAGAACCAAAGCTTTGCTTTTTAGACATTCAACCATTTTATTCACTGTTTCAGGAGTGACCGTTATTCAAGGGTTTCCGTTACAATATATTTGGGAAGCTTATCATATGCACTTTAGAAATAACAATTAGGACTTACTTTGTTTGCCTCTGAAGCAATACTGGAAATCCCCATGAAACTGATTTTTTAGTGACCTCATTTAACAATTATTACTTCTTACTTACTACAGAACATGTGTAATGCAGTATATATGATATTTTACGCTAAAATCTTCTGCAGACTTGTCTCAGCATCATTGAAAGGTTCTAAAGGATTATTAAAAGGTTTTTCCATTTCATAGAAAAAAGATTTGAACCACTAAAAATTGAGGGGCAATTTACATGTGTTTAATTATTGATGCTCAAATATGCTATTGTTACTCCATTTTTAATAGCTTGTATTTCAGCCAACTTCACTCGACTTTCTAAATATTACACACTCTTCTGTATGAAAAAGTTTTCATTGTTATGGTTTGAGTTCACGGCGACAGCTTTAGAACTTTGCTGAAAAACCCAGTTCTGTTCATACCATGAAAGTATAAATAGAGAAATAAATACCATAGAGAAATAAATCTAAGAATTGACCATAGTAGCCTAGGTTGCAACGTAATAATTAAATAAGGACATGTAAAATTTAACCTCACTTGCGCCCTGCAGAAGCTTTTATAATGGATACACTCAAATAGCGTTATAAACTGAACGACTCACTCATCCCTCTGTCAACTAAATATCGTATAATTGACTGCAGTAGCACTAGCTTTTCGCCGGTTCCTTATAAATATAGAAGTCGACCACGAAGTTTTTCAAGCAATAGGAACGGCTCGACATTTTTACACGCTTGAATACAAAAAGCCGCATTAACTGCCTGACCTAACTAAGCATAACACACACTTTTGACAAAATATTTTATTACAGAAGTGAATTTTTAAATGAGCCAAGCTACTTCTTCATATTGAACAATAATGTGGACATGGTGCCAACCTAGGCTGCAAAGGAACGGGTGTTCAATTCGGCTAATCATAGTTGGTGAATAATAAAACATCTTAAGAACAATTGCCCCATTCTTTGCAGCAGCTATACCATCCTGTAAACTCCAAACATGGTTTTATTGAGACTGGATATAACTGAAGCTCAGAAAGCAGTGTTAGAACTATTGCATTTGGAATCCATATAAAAATAATTTGAAATTAATTATGAAAATGCTTCCTACGTAATCTAAGTACACTTCAGTCATAAAAAGCCCTCACCGTTTCATTTTCGCACAAACTAAGCAGCGAGGAAGTCAAATCACTAATTACAATTAAATGATCACTAAATATTTGAACATCTAGAAAACTATTTTCGGTACATCTGTTGTAGCTCGGACTGCAGCAAAATAAGGAGTGGTATATTATATTGAAAATAATGTTAAATTAAAACATGTTTACAGTTTTAAAGATAAGAGAATCAATATTTTTTTATTTTATCAATAAATTTTTTAAACATATTTGGGTGTGTCACAGACGTATATATCATTTGAAAAGATTAGTAATTATTATCTTTAATGTCCAATGTCATAATCATAGATGTATTATATACAGTAGTTTTAATAGCGCACTTACGTTTTTTATATTAGCTGTGCTCCGTGCGTACGTACACGCTATAAAAGCGTCTACGTTCAAGCTCGTTCACCATAGCAAAAGTAACGTATAATGGTTTTTGTTATGTTTGAAAATATAGCATGTGCATTCAAGTAATAACTTTGAAAATTATTAAAACGAGAAAATATTTGCTACCAAATGCGAAACTATCGATTGCACTCAACGATGAAGCGATGACTTTCTCAGAAAGAAGTTGTCTACTCCTTGTCACATGAAACCATCCTTGCCGGGTTCGTTTGCAGTGAGAGAACCACCTGTACATTGTATGTTGAGTTAATACCACGTTCTGTGACTACAACACACAAATATGAGCATTATTTTGGGCATGTTTTTAAATTTCGTGATGTCGCCATGGATGTTATATCTGACAATTTGTTGAATACGTAGACTGTAATTCTTCTGAATACAACAGCCAACAGTTTATTTTTCCTACCAATGAGATACATGGATACCAATGGGGGCTGTATATCATTGGTCCTACTCAGCCACAGATCTATCATTTCTTTCTGTTTAATATCTGTAATTAACAGAGTTTCAAAGCAGATATAAGATTTTTGCATCGCCCATGTGTGATGAAGAAGCCCTTTGTAGAGAGTGTCATAACAATATTCCGTAGTTACTTCTGGAATTATTTTGTGCTAACATCAATAGGGTAATCTGCATATTACTTCAACAAGTGCATTAGAAAAATATTGTGTTGAAATCTGAAGCATCTGGTTTATTTTCTCAATGATGTAAACACAGGAAAATAAGCGCGAAACTTTTTCTCTTATTGTTTGTGTTAGATAAACTGGATGATGTTATGAGACTACTTTTAGCCTGCTACTTAGTCAGCTACAAAATCAGCTATAATTTCGCTACCATTTCCTAAAAGTAGTGGAGCTATCGTAGTAGAGCTATCGTAGTAGAGCTATCGTAGTAGAGCTATCGTAGTAGAGCTATCGTAGTAGAGCTATCGTAATAGAGCTGTTTTTGTTTCTGATAACCTTATTGTGTTTGGTTAGTGCTTTGTGTAGTTTGTGAACATGTATCATCATTTACTGTGACTACTGCATAGTTTATTTCAATATACTCTGTATATGATCACTAATATTTTTGAGACAGGTTTGTACATATTGATGGTTTATAGAATAGTATAATATGCTATTCTATTAAGCATAAATATGTAGACTTGTCTCAAAATATATTAATGCATTTTATTGGTAGTCGTCACTTGCTTGTTGAACTGAATGCATCCCAATAGCAGTAATAAGTTATAACGCTTTTTAACATATTTAATACGTTTCCTTTATCCGTAAATGGTAGTGGTGCCAAATAACCATCTGAAACTATATATCAAAATATATGCAAAATGTTAATCACAATGTGTCTCTGTGTTAATATATTATGTAGTCTCAGTGTACCTCACTCCGGTAACAATTGACCTCTAACAATTGACCTCGGTATGTTGCACCCTGAGACAACTGACAAAACTATGAAACTTGCCCACAAAAATTTGCTTTAGCTATAAGTTGCCAACATAGATTACTATGAGTCAATTACAAGTTTTTCTCAGTAAATCTAAAAATATGCCAGGGAGAGCTAAAAGAATGCATGTTGTCCCAGCTAGCCAATCTCCCCTAATCCGACTTGCTATAATATTTAATTTTATATGCAAATATTTAACACTGATTGCTATATAGCATAGCCAGATTGTTAAAAATAGTTTCAATATTGAAACAAATAAATCAATTTTTAAATTTTGCTATTTTTTACATAAATATACTATGTTTGTAGGCTGATAGTTCTAAATTTAACTTATTCTAGTAGAACAATTGCATACTGAATCCCTATGCTGCTATCTATTTAATAAATAAAATGCTATGAGTTAATTATTAAGCTAGTTGATCACCTGCAGAAGAAGTTGTATTAAGAGCTGTATATGCTGCAACTGTTTCAGTCATCACAGAAAATAAACATGCTGAAACTGTGGAATGCAGTATTTAGCTAGCCTCATGATAAATAACCGACCTTATGAAACAAGCTAAAATTTAGTAAGAAAAACTAAAATCCCAATACGATTTTGATTGGGATTTTTAATCAAAATCCCAATTTTGATTAAATTACGATTTAATCAAAATTAAATCGTAATTTAATTTTATGAAGTAAATTAAATTCTTCGAAATATTATTACGAAGTAATAATATTTCGAAGTAATATGCAGAGGAAAGCTCCTAAAACTATAACATTAAATAGCTACTGCAAGAAGTGCACTATAATGACATGCAGTTAAAATAAATATAGAGTAGGGGAAAATGGGGCTAGTTAAGACAAGGGGCAAGTTGAGACAGTCACATTGTTTAAAACTTTGTCTTTATGAGTTGTGTTTTCTACTTGAGAAAGAGCATTTCCTGTTAGTATCAGCCGCATTGGTTAGAAGCTCATGTTGATGTCGTTTTGAAGTAAGATAATTTTTTTTAATTTTTCAACTGTTTTAGTAAGTTTTTGCTATCATCAGACTTGATGTGTTTTCTAAGAGATTACTAGGAATCCAAGTTTCAAATTCAAACACGTCTTATTTCCAGATGCTTACTACATGCTACTAAAGTTATGGATTTATTTCTACACATAGTTTTATGGAAAACATAGTTTACTTATTAACTGATGGGTTGGGGCTAGTTGAGACAGCATCGGTGGGGCATGTTGAGACACTGTTTCAACTAGCACCTTGATATATATCAGTTAAAACTGGTAAGGTCTATGGTCAGGATGTGAAATTACTAGCAGCCGTTATACTAATATTCATTTGTACTATATTACATTACTATACTACATTTCAACTACAATGCTCACTGCCAAGCAGTCTTTGATGGCGCCACTTTTGAGAGTGTTCGACCATTTCCCAAAGCTGAGCCACGCAAACAAAAAAGTGGACGAAAACGAGGACAGGCATTAGTTCTTACTAATATGCCAGTAAAGAGCATGATTCAAGCAATGAGCTTAGCAACACAAAACAAAGTTCAGAGAATTAAAAAAGCAAGGCTCAGGGTAGAAAGTTCTGAGAGTGAAAAGAAGACTAAAATCTACTATGTTCATGTAAAGTGACGAGCACTCTGCATGAAGATACAGCTGAAGTACATTTTCTCAAAAGATTAGGTACATGATTCATTCGACCTGAAACTCCAGATGTAGATGACATTGCTATAACCAACATAAAACTAGTATTGCTACCACCCCATCCTTGTCTGGGTACATCTTGTGCTCTTGACAAACTAGTATTTGATGTTGACATAGACATGGTCAAAAACTAATCTCACCATATTTTTGCAGAGTAACACTATAACATTGTAATCATATCATGTTAATGTTTTACTTGCTTCCAAGATACAATGTTTCTAGAACTATATTGGTTGTTTCTCATGATATTATAGATTTTCTCAATTTGCCCCGCTGCAAGTCTCAATTTGCCCTGCTGCATGTCTCAATTTGCCCCGCTGCACGTCTCAATTTGCCCCGCTGCACGTCTCAACCTGCCCTCCTTCGGGGTAGGTTGAGACAGTTATTAGTCAGTTACAAAAAGTGTTGTATATAATTAGGTTTTTAATCGAATCAAACAACAGTCCTTGCATCAAGTGCATAATTATTACGTGGTAGATTATTTTGCACCATATTTCACATTTTCACTCACAACAAGAATATAATTATAACTGAATACTTGACTTTTGTCTCAACTAGCCCCACCTTCCCTACATTAAATGGTTACTGTTGCAAGCACAATTTTTTGGCAGCATGGTAGTCACAACGTGAGTCAGCATAATTAAACATAGTTTAATATGCTGACTTGCTGATTGTGAAGGAATGTGCTACAACCTTGCAGGAAGATGTCCTTAAATCGGCTATTAATATAGGAAACTGCTGTAATAAAACTTTTGAGCTGCAATGGATGAACTAGATACTTTGAGAAATTTTTGATATTATTTGAGCGTTATCTTCTAGATTGGTATTAGTAAAAAATTTTGATTCTGAAAAAGTGAATAATTTTTAGTAAGTGTCACTAATTCTAATCTTACCTGTACATGTCTAGTACATGTAGATAAATATATGAAGTCTTACTATTACTCTCCTTTGTTTCTGTTTCTGAAAATCTTATTGTGTGTGTGGGTTATTTAATGATTATACACGTATATATTAATATACGTATATATATATACAATTAATATATATATATATTAATTCTTAATTAGTTCTTACTATTAATTTTCTTACTAATACATTTATATATATTACACATAAAATATAATGCAAAATATAATATATATATTATATATATTAATAATACATATTACATATATGGATTTATATATAATTATATATGTATAGTTTGTATATACACCGTAATCAGTTGCAATTACTTACTCCATATTATTTCGCTGCCTTTGTAATCTAGTTTGTTTCTGTAAGTAGGTGTTCTTACGTCATCGGCACATTATTTTAGTTCTAGCTACTGACCTTGTCTAGTCCCTGTTACAATGTTAGCTCTAATTAGTGGACCTTGTCTAGTGCGACTCATGTTTTTGTATCGTCTGCAGTCATTCTATTGCCAAGTGCTGTACAATTAGGTAATACGTACAATGTACTCTGCTGACCAACTACCTCCACCTTGTTAAGTCACACAAAAACAATTTATGTCAGGTTGTCAGCATTCTAGTGAAATAGCAGCATTGGAAGCTTAGTTGGACGATTGGAGTTATCTGCTCATCTCTCTATGAGTGGCCAAAGTTGATTGATGCAGTCGTTTTTTAATCTTACTCTCAGTTTTTATACTCTGCTGTTCATGTTTTCTACTAGAAACTAAAATCACTAACAAAGCTGCATTTAGTCCTGTAGTACAATGTGTAGTTTGTGGAGTGATCAAAAGAATGTTGTCATCAATCCAAGCTTTGAAGTAATAAGTTTTTTACTAGGAAGCTATCTAAGTCTTCAAACTTTTACAAACTGTGCTAATGGCATCTGACAATAGTTATAACATGTTCCTCTAGGTTGTATTCTGTAATGCATAACAAACAAAACAAGAGTGCATTCTTAAGTCTATGCATTGTGAGGATTGTGGTGTTGAATGCACTCTATCTATGCGAAAAAGTACTTTTATGGATAGAGCACATCTTTACTACAATAAGAGCTGTCTGTCTGCCCGAAGCCATGAAGAAAAGAAAAAGAAGTTAAGAAAAAGCTAAAATTTAAGAAATTAGCAACGATGTTGCTCTCAGCAAGACTCAAACTCTCAACTTATGGCTTGGTAGACTGATGCTACCATCTGCGTCATTCAAAAAAGGAATATATACAGTTATAGATGGAACCTGAGTAGAACATAGAAAAGTATAGACAATCATGTAAACATCGTTTTACATAAAGCCTCACTTCCGGTGGCGGCGTATGTTCAAAAAGTATGCATATACTTGATTGAGCTGAATTTTTCTATCACTTTTTGAAGCTTAGAACTAGTGCTAAAAAATAAATATTGACTGGAGGACTTTTATATTGGTTTAAACTAACAAAGAAGTTTAAATTCTGATATTTATTAAAAAATTAATTATTATTCAAAAGACGGATTTGACCAATTACTTGATATACATTTTTGAAGTTTTTTTTAAACATTTAGGAAACGAAAACTTCTAATATATGGGAATCACCAACAAAGTAAAAAATGGAAAAGTAGAATTGTTGTAGATAAGTAACCCTAGTTACTTTTTGAAGTGGGTTTTTGAAAAGTGAAAGATAATGTCTCAGTAATATGTTATTAATTGAAGGTGTGGCATTTCCGCCGCCACGGCTAATTAGCTATGACATCATTGTCTAAACTCTTATAATCTTAAACTCAGGATAGAACAAACAATTATAAAATAACAGGACAACACAACTTTAGTTTCAAATTCATGCGAATTTTGTCGGTATGGGGGCACTCTTAATTAGTTTCATGTAACGTTTTCACAACTTGATGCATCGAGAGTGTTTTATATTTTGCTTGCCACAATTTTCATGAGTTAAACTTCACTTTCCTACAACCTACATCATAACTATAAAAAATTAAACTTTTCTAGAGATGACAATGTAGCCAGTATTAAATGATTACTATGAGAATGGATACACTCATAACTGGTTATAGTAGCCCGCTAATTGTTGTATGATTGGCTACCTTTTACCAGTTGCAAATAAACATCGAGGGAGTGAAATACGCCAATGATAGGGTAGAGCTTACTAGTAACAAAGAAATCTTTTAAAAAAGGTTTAAAATTTTTTGTTTGTTAGTGTTTTTTGTAGGTTTTTTTTTCATGCTGTATATATCTTGCTAAATCAATTGTTTTTATATGGAATGAGTTTTGCAGGAATGTTCTGTCAGGGTAAGATAAGTTCAGAAGGGAGCAGAATTGGTAAGAATACAATAAAAAACAGTTCACTCACCCATTTCCTGATCACATTTTAAAGTTGAATTTTGTTTAATGAAAAGACTTAATTTTGATACATTAATGCTATCGCCTTTCCTTTCTCATTTAGTATCCAAAGTAATTGAAACATTCTATTGGCGTCAGCACACAAATGTAAAACATCTGAGGCAGCAGAGGCCCCCAGGGCTGATACTCTCCCCCAACAGGCCCATTAGGTTTGGGGCAAAATCATGTTTTAGGGAGGGTTTTCAGACCATGGAGCACTGTCAGTGAATTGCTACTTTAGGGGGGTTTCCACAGCCAAGCCAGTGAAAGGGCCCGTGAAAATTATTTTTATAGCTTCTGAATCATATGGATGTTTAGCGGAGCGTGCAACCTGGGCGCCTTTTAGGGAACTCCCAGTGTTTAGGGGCTGTATTTCAAATTGACCAACCAGGTGATTGGGGGTACAATATCCAAGCCTGGGCCTAGCCAGGTGGGTGTTTCTTTCAGAGTATCAGCCCTGGGCAGAGGCCATGCCTGTATTTTTTTTAAAGTATTATTGCACAAACAATGTCTCTATGATCTTTGCTCGGCATGTACGCCTCCGGCGGAAAGGAAAACTCAATGATTGAAGAAATACTCAGTTGCAGAAAACAATTTAAGGTGGAATGTCATTCTTGTCACTACCAAGGGCCGTTTCAAGAATTGAACCTCAACCCGTTGTTTGCAGGTCATTTATTCTGGACCACCTGGCCGCAGCTGCTTCTGGACCACCTGGCCACAGCTGCTTCTGGACCACCTGGCCACAGCTGCTTCTGGACCACCTGGCCACAGCTACTTCTGGACCACCTGGCCACAGCTGCTTCTGGACCACCTGGCAACAGCTGCTCTCTTGTGTTAAATATTTGCAATTTGAAAATCTAGTTATTAAAATAAAAATGTATTAATACCCCTGTACCAATCGCTATGAAATAGTTTTAATGGCAACAAATAGGTTAACCTACAAAACTTTTAGTCTTACAAAAATCGTGATGTCTTCTGACAATTTTTTCTAGCTGAAGGCACAGAAACAGGTAGAAAGGTTGGAAAATCATTCTCTTCATTGACTATTTAACCTTGTCACAGATTCTGAGTGCTGTATATAGTATCATAAACAAAGTTATAGCATGACAATAGCTATTGTGCAATACGCTGATGAGTCATGATCATAAATTTAGAAGCATTGTTCTATTACTAGATTGTTCCTGAATGGATTTTCTGGAGGTTTCTAGAATAATTGTAAGGAGGTATAAATAGCCTGACTGCAGCAGCTCATAACAATTCAGTTGACATTATACATGTCTACAAGTCAGCAATAAAGGATTATTTTATACTCTCACAGCAATCCTCGGCATATTATTATATAGACACTATATTACTTATACATAGTTAGCCGCAGTATTACACTAAGACGTCTTAATTCTTAGCCTTGTGCAGACATCAGGATACAATCACAACACCAGATATCTCGAACCTGTCACATTGCATCACCACTTTGTGACAAACCTTTAGTATTCCTAGACCTGCTGCGAATTTCATACCTACCTCATTAAGTCTACCTTTAGTCTACCTTTAGCTCTATTCATTCATATTGATTGACAAAGTATTCAAATAGCTTCATCAATAGCAACAACCTGTCAGATACTATGCATAGATAGCCAATACAAAACTATCAGGAAGGCGTGAAGTTCACTGACTCATCTACGAATGAGTGACAAAGATGTGTAATTCATCTGAAGTTTAATAAAACTTCTGCATAGGAGAGAAAACAGTCAGATCTCTTCACATGAAACACTGCTAGTTGAATCAATTTAATAGCTAGATAGGTAGATACTGTAAATAGATAAAACAAGTTATAGAATGACTAAAATTTATATGCTCTGCAACATTGTTTCCTATGATTTACATTACAATATTGCTTCGTATTGTTTACAATACAACATAATTGCGTATGGACTACGATACAACATTGTTTTCTATGGTTTACATTACAATATTGCTTCGTATTGTTTACAATACAACATCGTTTCGTATGGTTTACAGTACAACATTGTTTCATTTGGTTTACATTACGATATTGCTTCGTATCGTTTACAATACAACATTGTTTCATTTGGTTTACAATACAACATTGTGTCGTACGGTTTACAATACAACATTGTTCCGTATGGTTTACAATATTTAGTCACTCTATAACTTGTTTTATTCTAGCTCCTTTTTTAAGTGGAACACTTTATATGTGAAATCACAACAATTAAACTGGTTTTAGATAAATAGATATTAACTGGTCAATCTCCATTAAAGCAAATTGAACCTTGAGATAAAAAAGAAATAGTAACATAAATTACAAGTATTGAAAGAAAAAGGTTCTTTTGGCATAACTCTGGTCTAGCTGTTAACTTTTGAACCAAGGGATAGCAGGTAGAAAGAGTGTTCCCGCTTCGAACTCATGAGATTTTCGAAAGGTTGTCCACACTGATAAAGTGGCATAGAGCCCAATTTCGTCATGAAGTGTGATTCTTGTGCCCAGTCTGTATGATAAGTACTCTTGAGGGAACAACATATGCGATACTGAGTAGAGCTTCTCTGTCAATGTACATTTTCATATTTCTATAAAGCTTTTGATTTCATGAAGAGAGTTTTTGTGACCTCTGGAGAATTTCATGATGTACCAACTCGCCGTATGGGAGCAACCCAAGATGTCTAACTAGTTTGGTGTAGATTAGAGATTAGAGCCTTTGTTTAAATAGATGCTTTCAATTTTTAGGTAAACAATTACAGATTTTGAAAAACTTGAATGAAAATAAATTGTTTACAAATAATTCACCTATATAACCTTTAATTAAATGTTATCATTTAACACATTAAGAAGTGAAATTAATGTTTAACACTAACTATTTGAAATTTTTTTATAGTCTAAAATCTAAATATATATCATGAATTTGCTGCCAATCAAATAATGAGTGTTGTAGCCAAAATCTACAGTGATGACTCCCACTTTACCATTGTGTCTGTCTGTCTGTTAGTCTGTGTAAATGCTGTGTTTACGCATTTTTTGGTTCAATTCATTCAAACTTCACATGCATATGCTCTGTGTCGTCTGCCGAGTTGCTAAATATTTAGTTTCCAAACTTCATTTCGTTCCTGAGACTCTTAACCACCCACCTACAGACTATCTGATTGAAAATAAAGGAAATCCTGGGCAGCATCAGTCTAACTGTTAGTATGCTATATAAAGCCATAGCAACATAGCATTTGGTATCCATGGTAAAGTATCCTGGCATCACCTGGCCTCACCAGGTTTACTACTAGCTTTAAACAATCCTGGGCATCATAGGGCTTACCGCTAGTAATTAGTAAAAACCGCTGCTATGACATGTATAAGGTCTTAGGTTTTAGGATTTCAAGAATGTCTCATCACCGACAATCGCATAATGACAGACCCAAGGTACTTAGCCTATAACTTTATACATGGTGGCGGGAGGGATACTCAGTCAGTACCTCATGACAATATAATGTGATGGAGGACATTCGGTGTTGTTGTGTACACAAATTTGAGCAGTGTATGTATGGAATTGGACTGTCTCATGGTGATTTTCATAGCAAAAGTTGTCAAAATCACTTCTAATTTTTGAACCAATTTCCGGTGTGCAAGCTGTATTCAATCTTTTCATTTTGACACATTACAAATTCTTGTCCACTGTTTGCTAAATTAGTAGAGCCACCCATCATGTGACAGCTAGTAAGGCCTACCATTGGCAGGCCTGTATTCCCTGGTTGCAAGTTGGGGCTGTAAATGTTAGGCGACTAGTTATGAACGCTTGAGGGTTAAGGGGCGGTGTTAGCCCCCCTCTTCAACGGGATATGGGGCAGCGCCCGAGAGCTCTGGACCTTTTAAGTATCAACAACCCTCAAAGTATGGATAAATGCAATCAATTGTAAGCATCGAAATTCACATAAATATATTGCTTATGGTTCATGGTAGGCAAAACTTTTTCTTTATTCAACGAACAATATAAAACTCATGACGATACGGATTTCTGTAAAAAACATTGACAAAACAAGAGCTATTACTTCTTTATTGCAATAGCTTTTGTTCTGTCAATGTGTCCATGGCAGAAATCTTTCACAACTGATTCTGTATCTACATGTATTTCAACATCTTTATATATGTGTAATATTAGAAGATTATTTAGACAAGCCATTTTGATTTGCTTCAAAGCAGAAAAGGATCTCTCACTCACTACATTAGTGGCAGGCAAAACCAGATTAGTGAGCCTCATCGCTAGTTACGCTAGAGCGCGCAACTAACTCTCGTAATTAGTACTAGTTGGAAATTCCAAGTGAATGAGCTTATACTGCAATTCTTAGTACTTAGCCGTTAAAAATTAATAAAAAGTTGGGGCGGCTCAACCCTCCAGCCGTTCCAGAGAACACGGGCTTGACCATTGGTCAATTTAGACCAATCAGGCTAGGATCCTGTGTGATTTTACTAGGTCCAACTCTTGGTCCAACTTTCCAAAGCAAACTAATGTTTACTTTTTACTATTTTTATCTGTACTAGTGCACTGGCAGTCTAGTGTGCAGTGAGAGACTGTCATGTCTGGCTATAAAGTACAGAGAATAGGTGTGTACACAACTAATCTAAAACAGTGCAAACAATAAGGCACTGTGACAGGCTGGCAAGCAGGAACACCATGAGTTTGAAACCTATATGATGCAATATTTCTCTCAACTGGCTTTGCCATGGATGGATGAGCGCCTTACATTTGTCCAGCAGGTTGTTGTTTAATTCACAGAAAAGGCCCTGGTGGTGACAGCGATGGCATCCATCCTTATACCGCTCTCTCTGTCAACTCAATCATGTAGAACAGTCTGAGCGATGACATGCAATCTCTCAATTGGAGTTTAGTGAGAGGTGAGAAAATGTCTTGCATCTCGACTGTTCCAAGAAAATTTTTTCGCAGCCAACACTTATCACGTTTTTGCATAAAATAATCATCATTGCTCTACGCTTCTCCCATCCAGGTAAGAACCTCTTAAGGTAAGCAAATCTTCGACAGTTTTACACGCGTTTGGCACATTTATGGTTCTCTGTGACTGTCTTCTATAAAAGGTGTGATACACCCATTCAGAAACTGTTTGACATACTGTAGCTGTGAAATTTTAGTGACATACTTTTAAAATCGCCAGAGGAAAGAATAACAATTACCAACACTAGAATCATATATTATTTAGGAAGTGACTGAGAGAGTTTACTCACAGCTGTTTACTCCCTCTTTTGCCATTTTTTACATTTCCCAATTATCAATCGTGCGAGACCATTTTTTTTTTCAGGTCATGCTCAGTCATTCAGTCAAGTGTTCGCAAAAACTATTGTTTCATTCTCTGACTGTTATTTTATATAATTGAAACGCTGTGATTAGAGCAATGAAATATATATACACCCCGATGGTTGACCTATTACCTTGTACATGTAGTGTACCGTATATACAAATGTTGTATTGCTCAATTGGGATACATGAAAAAACCGCAATAGAGAATGCAACTCCCTTGGCTGAAGGAGCTAGTTTATACCATGCACACACTAAAACGGTTCTATACAAATGCTTTGATGTAATTGCTGCCGTGATGAGTATTTGTTCTCTCTACTAAAACTAAAATTTACTCGGCTTGATGTATTAGCCAACAGAAAAGCTATATTCCGGTGATATACATGTATGTCTAAGTATGCTGTATATATGGGTATGATTTTAGCTGACTTCTTTAGAACGCTTCTAAAATGGTATCAAGATTAAGCATTGTTGACTTATTTTATTAGCATTTGATACATTATCAAATCATTTGCATATATGATTAAAACACTTACCATGGTAATATGACAGG
The DNA here is from genome assembly GCF_963576615.1 of Watersipora subatra. Classification (NCBI taxonomy): domain Eukaryota; kingdom Metazoa; phylum Bryozoa; class Gymnolaemata; order Cheilostomatida; family Watersiporidae; genus Watersipora; species Watersipora subatra. The sequence continues at coordinate 10,296,142 of NC_088710.1, read as the reverse complement.
ATTTGGTAATTATTGTCATGGAAATATCACCAAACATCTTTACTTGATGATGACAGTTTAGGAAACAAATATACTTCTACCACAAGATATGCAGGCTGAATGCAAGTATTTGCTGCATTTCATCAGAGATGGTACAAGTGAATAAAGGGTATCAGGAGGAACAAGATAACTGATGGACACTGCTGTTTATTTTATCTATATATGTACACAGCTTTACTAACCAAAAAATGTTTCACTGGAGCCAGTTTGTGAATAGTTGAATAACAAATATTCGTACAACGTTATATCCAGAGTAAAATTGAACAAAAAGTGTGGCATGGCTAGGAGACTGCCCAAGTATCACAAATATCAGCATACATATATTCAATCTATCACACACTCATTGTCACAAAGCATATGGTTCCAATATCGATGGGAAGACAATACCAAAATGAATGTTCATAATTCACTACTCGCATGCATGCACAAAGCAAGTCTACAATGTATACGAAAAGGTGGGATGCACTAGGACAGTGCTATTTACATTCTTGAGGCTAGTGTATGTGTAGATAACCTTTGGATTTTAAATGAGAAATAAATAGATTACATTCAGCGTGTATATAAAGCTGTCAATAACAACAATAAGGACGTTATTTCATCTACAACCAAACATCATGCTATTGCAGCAGCACCTCTTTGTCCCAAAGAGTGGCAAGAAGACAAATATGGAGATGGATATACTTGGATAGGTAGAGTGTGAGAGCGTGAGAGATTGAGACCACCTCGTAAGCCTAAATCAGGCCTACTCATGTCTTCCACGAGGAGGAGGAACGGTTCTGATTGATCATATCTAACAGGTACTGCCTCTGTATGTCGGCAGCCTGTTTGCTAGTTACACCCACGCCTGAATAGAGCTGGTAGGGAAGCATCTGGGCGGCTAACAAGGCCCTCATTTGCTCGGCTTGAGCTTGCCTCAGAGCTTGCTGGTGGAGCTGACTGGTTGACAGCTGCTGACTGTTGGGGGAGGGAGAAGACTGAGCATGCTGAGCGGTCAGCTGAGGCATGCTAGGTGTTGCGGCGGTTGCAGCGGTGCTAGGCTGTTGCTGTCTCACGACTGTCGCAGCCAGACCAGGCATATCTGAGAGAGGAGAACCCGCTGCCACTCGGCGTTCTGTAGTAAAATGGGAGTGTTAGACCAGAGAGATACACGAGTTCCCACTCACAAATATCAGACACTATTTGGAGCACATGAATGATGACATACAAAGATTTCTAGTTACACCAAAAACTAACAGCCCTTTGCGTGTCTGAGTATGCTTGCATTACCGGTAAAAAACTTAATTCTGGTTTCCAAATAAGCTGCAAGCACCGGTGGCAGAAACGTACCAAGTACTGCCAGTAGTTGTCGGCGGTCAATGCAAGAGTTCAACGCTGTTTAACTTTAGCAAGAAACCGCGGACAAAACCTTCCCGAAATGCATTGTACATGTGAAGATCACCACTTTCGAAACAGAATGGCGAGTGGCCATTTCTATGTGATCATCAGCCGCGCAGCTTTATGTGAACATAGCCGCCGAGCTTAGCAACGCAAATGTTCTGCTCCGTGAGATTACCGCCAGGCTCGGCTCTCGCAGTCGATATGGGAACCAGGCTTTAATCAGCAAATTATCCAAAGAGTGCGCTATCAGGATAAGATAAACTCATACGGCAGCAGAATGGGGAAGAATGTAATAGACACTAGTTCACTCACCTATTTCCTGCTCCTTCAGCAAAGCCTTACTAAAGACAGCTTTTAACTTTGCAGTATGTTCCTGCTTTAGCACCTGCTTCTGATTCGAGGTTATGCATTTCTCGCAGATGACATTTTTGCTGCCGGGCTTGTCGCGCTTCCAGACCGGGGTAAAGTCGGCATCACATTGGACGCAGGAGAAGGGATTGAATACAAACTTAACATCTTTCTGGTCAGTAGACAAGAGCTGCTTTACTACTTCCTGCAACACAACAAATCAAGACTAGTGCAATACACAAAATCAACATCATATTTTCACTCTATGTGTTCTCCATTGCACACCGACAACCTAGCCTTTTGCGTACGTGCACAACAAAGGACACTTATAGGCTGATGTTTACACGTAACCACGGAAATACAGATAAGCCATGATCTTTATTATTTTTACTATTATAGGACTAGCGAGCCAGCCAGCACAATTTCAACCCAAAGCGGGCATACATAGCCATCACCTTGAATTTTTAAAAACAGCGAGGAAAGTGGTTTAAAGTTAATCCTTCGTTGTTTTGTGACGTCATTTTATCGTTATCAGCCATCTTTATAGACAATTTTATTGTTAAAAACACGAAGCTTTTGCAATGAATTTTTGAAAACGATGATTTTGTTTACAATTTTTTATCATAGTATAAAAACAACACCAAAAAGTCCTATTAAATAAAAGAAAAACGATCATTTCTATAAATATGGCGGCTTTTTTGTGAACGAGCGCATGTGCAAACGGCTTGATGACGTAAAAAAAACCGATGGATACATTACTGTGAACGATGACCGCACAAGATAAGTTTGTTGACCAATGACTATTGAAATCGAAATCTGCATAGCATTTACATGTACTATTCAAGTAATAAACAAACAAACAAATCTAAATATACAAATCTCAAAGTTAGTGTGTTTTCTGTGATTCTGTACTTTGGTTTGTCCAGCTATAGCTTATAAAATATTGGAATGAAAAATTCGTATCGCAGAAGATTTGATCTCGGAACCTCCCATTCACCAGGCAAATACTTTACCAATTAAGCTAGGCGAGATTGATGGATTCATTGGGAAATATGTAGCTAAGCGGGTGAAAATACGCCACCGCTCTCTGTTACGACGCAACATATGTTTATGCTTACTCTCATGGCTCTTATTAGTAAACTTACTCAAATTAGCCATTGGCAATGTGCCACGCTAATGGCAAGCAACTACATTACCTCTTACTGTTTATAAGCTGATTTGTAATGCCCGTACAACGCCGAGCATTCTGCTAGTTATACCTAAAAGCCATGGTTCAATGGGAAAACTTTTGCCATAATTTTGAACTAAACAAATATGCCTGTAATGACATGGATAGAAAAACTATTTGTGAGCACTTGAAATTAATTTATGGGTGGCGATGATGAGCTCAACTGCTGTGACATTATACTTACTTCGTGCAGCAAAGTGTGGAACTGATCTTATTTACATTCTTGTCAAAATCAGACTGAATTGGCAGACATTTTATATAAAGCTACTAATGTAGTTTGGTTGCAATGGAATTAGCTGAATATAAGGGAGCTCCAACACAATCCCAACAGGACATCTAATTTCCAGTTTGACTCGTTCAACATAAAGTTACTAATGCAAAAATATTTTGTTGCATAAAACATTGATCTACTAACCAGGAATAAATATTCACTGATATAGACTAACTTTCCAGATAAAAAAAAATGTTAAAATTAATTTAGCCTACAAAATATGGTGGTTTTGTTTTCGTAGTATGGAAATTTATATATCTTTAAAATTGGAGAAGCTCGCAAATGCAATCATTCAACAATCCATGAAAATTACCTTATTTGTAAAAAGTTAAAAAGTGTCTAAAGATATACATAACAAGCGATAAAACACACAGTTAATACATTGAGTCACTTTAGTTCTACTGATCTTTACTAAGATAAACATAGAGTGCATATTTTCTAGACCCATTTGCTTTTTCAATTTCAACAAGGGTTCAACAGAAGATAAACACCTACAAGTGTTTCACTAGTAAAGGCCTTTACTGACTACAGGTTGATTTTTGTGAAGTCTCCGAAGTATGCTGTCAAAATATGCTAACATGAATTTAGCAATTATTGTGACAACTACAGAAGAGCAGCGTTTTAAAGTGATGATAGGGCAAGGTCAGGCTTTCTATCATTTGACATGAATTATAATTCATATGTTGGAGTTGAGAGTCACGATATTTTGTTCAGTCAAGTATAACAGTTGCCACAAGAAAAATTGGTATAATTGCAATCTAAATGTAATCAATGTTTGCAATAATAGTCTTGACCAGCTGAATTTGACGTCAAAACCATGTTGCAATGTTTATGTATTAGATGTTTATGTATTAGATGTTTATGTATTAGATGCAATATTTATGTTGATGAGATTTACGAAAGAAATTGAACACATCCACAGTGATGATGTCTTGCTATGAACAAATGCCTAGTCTAAGTAATCTGCTATAAAAATATGTTTACACAAAATGCTACAAAAATGTAACAGAGAGTACATATACACAGTTCACACACTACTCACAGTGAGGAATAGACATTAATACTGCAGTGTAGTGCAGTGAACCCACCTCCATGCCTATGAGGTAAATAAACTCTCCACTCGCGAGACTGGGCAGGAAGTTAACCTCTGGAGGAGGAGGTTTTGGCGCAGGAACCTGTTGCAGTGCCTGCTCTAATTGTTTCCTCAAAGCCATTTTGGCTGCCATCAGAGTCTGTTCAGAAGTGAGTTTGGGAGGAGCTGGAGAAGCCTTCTTTGGTTGGCTGACTGAAGCTGCCTGATAGCCATTGTACGACCCGCTGTTTCCTGCTGGTCATATATCAACAGTGACACGCATGAAGAATACTCTAATAATATGACAGAGAATGCAGTGACAGAAAACCTCTCCTTCTGAGACTCATTTCTCTGCTATATTGTAAAATAGGAACCATAAAGATAACGCTGACAAATATGTTGATAACCTTTGAATAAAGGAAAATATAAACTAATGGAGGGTGCAATAGGGATTGTTTTAGAGAAGACTGTGATACTAATAATATAATGGTTCCAGGATAGCAATATTTTAATCATTGCATTGTCTTGTAGCACACAATTGGCTTATTTATTTTATATATAAAACCATTTTAATAATACTAAAAGACATTTATTGTTTATAACAATGATATATACAGTGGAACCTCGGTTCTCAAACGCTCCGGTTCTCGACCAATAAAATTTGAGGTTTGTTTGCCTCAGATCTCGAACATAAATTCGGTTCTCAACCAAACTGGAGCTTGCGTATTGAAATTAAATGTTTGGAACAGCTCCAAAAAGCGTACAAACATTCGTTGACAAACGGAGAAGCAAGTTACACGCTTCATAAATTCTTTACAAAAAGGAAGGAACCACCTGGGGCGACGTCTCCTCTACCGAAGAGATTTGCTAGGGAGACAACTCCTCTAGTTGAATTACCCTAAACTGTTTTCGAGGAGGATTCTCCTTCAAAGATGTGAGGTAAACGTGCTATTGCTGTTAATATTTTCTTTTTCACACGATTTTTGATGTAACTGATTTGTTGCATTTTTGCTGTTTCATTATCAATTTCTGCAATTTTTGATATTGTATCTTGACCTTTAATGTTTTTAAAACAAAACATACGAAATGTTTACTTTTTGTTTTCTTTTTTCATCATCATAAATAGAAAATATTTCATTAAAATCAAACACGGCCGATATCTAGCGGTTTTTTTTATTGATATTATGCAATATATAGAACAGTTAATGGTGTAAAATGTTAAAAAAGTACTTCAACGAGGTTGTTTTCTTGAGTTGGAATGGATTAAAATTTACATACATTAATTCTAATAGGAAAAATTGTTTCGGATCTCGAACAACTTGGTTTTCAAACGACCTTCTAGAACGCATTATGTACAAGAACCGAGGTTCCATTGTATAACTAAGGCTTTTACCAATGAACTTATGCAACAGCATATAATATATACAGTTATATACATAATTATAACATTTACGTTGTAGGGAACTTACATTATCAGAAAAGTGGAATACACGTAAATTGCCTAAAGAGTTCCAAGACTTTTTAAACTCACCCCTTTCAGCATACAAAAAAGAAAAACTTGCTTTAACTTTTTTAATTTGATAGCTGTGCCGTAACTGCTGCATTATTAGTTTGCATCAACCACTTTTCTCCTTTTTATGCCACTTTTTTATGTCAACTTTTCTCCTTTTTAATCTCACTGGTTTTATAGACTATTATTGTGATAATTCTACAATAGTTTGATGGAGAGCGCACACCTTCGACGTTCATTTCCAATGATTTGCTTATTTTTTTCTTAACAGCAAAGTCTACCCTGCAGAGTAAAACTAATGACAAATATTCTATACGTCTACAAGCTAAAGAAAATAATTCACAAAAAGTAGTCAACCTGTTCGTTGTCAACCTGTATCTAGTTGTCAAGTTTATTATAAAAGAGAACTTTTAACAATACTCCAGCTCGTGACATTCGGATTGGTGGATCAACCAATCAATGTAACACCTGCACCAATCAATCGCCTTTGTATTTATGAACAATTGCGCAACTATCCTATTCTCTGTTTTGTCGACACATCTGACGATCTATCGTGATGAAAGTTGTATATATAATAAGTATAACGGTGCACGCACGTCGTTTTTTCTTTAGCAAGCGCACCAAAATAAATTAATGCTCAAATCGAATTCGTCTGACTTGGCACTTTATGTTATATGTAATTTTTTACGTAGTAGCAAGCAAAAACTTCACACAAATTCTTTACGTTATCTGGAATTTATGTTATAGGAAGTATGCGTTATAGGAGCGTCTACAGTACTGTATTTATATCAGTGTTTGATAACACATGCATAGCTAATATATCGTCTTGTTAGCCGAGGCCTAACTTGAATGCCTTAAAAAATAGTAATAATTGCCTGCATATTTACCTGCACCAAAAAATTTAAAACCATGAATAATAATATATGAAACATTCTAAGAGATGTACCGGAGGTGTGAGATGAAGACTTGGCCATGTTAACAAGCGGCGGGGGGCCAGCTGAGTTGGTACTACTAGAGATGTGGGTACCTTTTCCTCTTTCCACTGTCGCATGATGGTGATGTGTAGTCTGAAAACGCGAGACAACGACTCCTTTAATATATTAGATCAAGAAATGTAATGTATACTATTTGCAGAACCTACAGGACTTATGTCTAGCTGCAACTAGATGGCCAAGCACATAATGTTGGCTTCTGTGCCTAATGCTCTCAGCTATAAGCCACTATCACTATGCAAAAGTCTCGCGCAAAGCACACCTCCTGTAAGCGATACTTCCACAAATCATGCAAAATTTAGAATATTTAGCAAATACAAAGAGAAAGACTGCAGCCATATAGTAAGGAAAGCCTAAGAAATAGATTAGATAGTCATTCGAGTAGTCATTATGCAAGCATTTTCAGACATGAGCAAACAAAACAACAAGCAGCTGTGAAAACTATGAAGCCATACTGGTTGTTTGTCTGTAATGGACTACTAGACTACTACGCATCCAACCACTCTTACATAAATACAAGTAAAACATGACACATCACAAGCCCAAGCATGAACTGGTGTGAGGAGACTGACTGTACCTTGGGATGGGAGGGCTGAGACTGGTTTGGAAGGCCGTGTGGAGGCTGCTGATGACCTCTCTTTAAAGGAGGCGGTGCATTACCCCCGTTGCCGCGCTGACTTGCCACAATAGCACTCTTTGCATCTGGCAACTTGCTGCCAGCTTCAGTACTGGTTGAACTGGAGGATCTGTTGGCGTTTGTCTGCGAATAAATGTTGTCGGCGTGGTGACCATAGAGACAAAAGGCGCTACTGCGTCAGTTAAGAGATTACGACTTACATCAGTTAGCTTGGAGTGAGCTTAGCAGCATCGCTCCGATATTCAAACTATCAGTTATTCAATTGTGATATTGATTATTGTTTTAGTAAAAGGCGTAGGAGAGTGTTGTGAGGACCTAAGATGTGTCTTGCCAAGCTCCTACCAAACATCATAACTATCATATAGCTGACAATAAATCACCCAAAACGCAAATTAATCTTGTTAAATATTTTAAACCTTAATCACCGTTCCCTTCATCTCTCATTACAACTATTCTAATTGGACAAGAACTCGTCACACCACGATGAACAATGATAAAGAGTGGGGTCACTCTTCACGGAATCACTATGGTTGAATGACAAAGCTGCCTTTACTATTACGGCAAGTAGGAACACACAAAACTTACCACACTTTCCTTTAGTTTGCGTAGCAGAATAAGTTTAGACTCTTCAACCCTCAGCTGGTCCTGGTAGAGCTTGAGTAATTGGACTACCTTCACATTTGAGCTGTTGCGGCTGATTGCCTGTGTTAGCACCTGGTGAAAAGACAATGTCATACACACCTTACCATGAAAAACCTCAATAGATGCGGATTTAAAATCTAGGCCTGCTAAGAACACAAATTATTTCACATTTTTATTGCATTTCAATTCACAAGTAATCACTCTCCATAATAACAGACAAAATAAAAACAAACTATTACTGAGTAACATAAATGTTTTTCAGCGGTTTCTACATCCCAATCAGAGTATTGCCTTGATGGTCCAGAGACTAAACACCTAATGATCACGAATAGATTTACTTACCTCCTGGAATTCATCTTCACTGTCACTAAGGGTGATAATTTCAGGTTCTGCACCCCCTGGAGTTCCTTCACTTGTCTCTGTAACTTCGCAGCCTTCTGTAGTTGCAGCTCCTTTAGCTGGTAACTTTCCTTCCTTTTCATGTGTCAGATCAGAATTGGCATTATTTGTGAGTGTAGTTTCTTTTGAGATCGTGGAGTTACCCACCCCTTCAGTGTTAATTGCAGGCTTAACTTCATCGCCATTAAGTTGGTCACCCTTTATACATTCCTTGGTCTCTGATTGGGTATCATGAGGAATTTCATTATATCCATTTCGTATTGCGCTTGTCTGGATGGGTTGGATAACACCACCTGCGGAGCTTTCAAGCCCATTTGGAAGAGGCAAAGTCTTTGATCGTTTTGAACCGTTATGGTCTGTATGTTCCCGCGAAAGAACAGAATCAGGTTCGAGAGGCCTTTTGCCGTTTAATGACAACGGGCTTCTAAAAGCAAAAATGCAAAAGAGATGCAATGATAATAATGCTAGCATGACATAAAGATACAGCAAGAGTAAATGATACTGCATTACGACATTTACCTTTCTTGAAAGTGTCCATCGCCATGATTCATCAGTCGTTCACAGCCTAAAACAAACAATTTCAAAAGAACTGGCTAACTAAATACTTGACTGATACATCATTACAATCTTGCATAGCAATTTGATAATTAGGCCTACAAGACTGGTGAATTTTTGATATACTAACAATTAAATTAATAAAACTGCAAAGAATATTTAACTAAAACCTCATCAAATTTACATCTATAGATCTCATCTATAACCACTCCAATTAACAATTGAAAAACTGAAACATTTTTCCTCATCCACCCCTACGTGTGCCTTCACCGATGCATTACTTTCTAAAATGTGTAACATGTGAAAAGAACTCTAAAAAATCATCGAAAAACGCAGAAACTCGCACGCAAACTGACCACTCCAGTGTGACCACCTCAAATATCCTTGTGTTTGATGTGACCAGAGCCAACAATGAGCAAATGATTGAAAAAGCAAAATGGCACTGCCCCGAGTCAACACAATATGCTTGATTAGGCGTAATTGAGTTGCATGTTAAATTGGCAACGCAAATATTCCAGACAGAGTACAAATATACTACTGGCATATTATACTGTATGTTGTAAATGTACATAAATGTACATCATACTCCAAATTTGAAAACAAGAACTGATTTTAACTAGAGTACTATTTTAATTGAAACTACATTTTCTACAAGGATTCATAAAAAATTCTTGATCAGGGAGATTTTATTGGACTGTTACAGTGCAAACTTCCTTTGTTGACGAAAATATTGGAAAAACTCGAATCAAATATATATTCAGACATTTTAAAGACACGAGTTAACTGGTTGCTGAATTTGTTTATGATAATAAATTGATGTGCCAGTGCCATATTAGACTTAGTTGAAACTTCACGTAAGAATACTAGATTTGGAAAGCGACACACTAACAAACTGCTAACTCAATGCAGAATACTCAAGGTTTAGTCTATTAACAATTCATTTTGGATAAAAATTGTAAGCAGTTATAGCATCATTCTACTGAAAACCAACGCAATAACCATAAGAACAACACTGTTACAGTGATGTTCTTACGGTGTCTCCCAAACTATCAACATAACAACCTTAAGACCATTTATTGATAATCAAAATTTTTAGTTTCACTATTATTTCAACATTTATTCAAAGTCAGCATGAAAGCTAATAATGAATGTTTTTGCTATCTAAACCAATATGAAATAGTAAAAAATTAGGATGTTTTAAAACTTTATTATTACACAATCTTTCAGTTCATATGAGTTGATTATTTTTTGTGGATGTTTAAAATCCAAAATGAATCAGATCACAAACAAATCACTTATTCATCAACTTGAAATCATACATAACACTTTTACTTGGTCATGCAATGTAGTGGCATTCTAACTTTTGGTGATAAAAGTCAAAGCATTTCTTATGAATTATTTCTGGTAGACAAGATTTTCCATGGTTGATTTGCAACAATAATCTGGTGACATAAAGCTATGTTTTTAAAACCTTGTATTACATTCATCTAGCACAGCTTAAAGGACTGTCTTAATAAATACTTCAGACATCTGTAAAAGTGATTTCAAGTGAAGTCCAGTGCACAAATATATACCTAGTGAAAGCATGATAAGGTTACAGTAATTTTAGAGCTAAAGACATGTTGTTTTATTTTATAAGCAACTATTCTAGGATTATAAACGTGTCATTACGTGTCAACCGGTTCATATATGTAAAAAAAATCTATACCAAACCATAAAACTGAATCTTTATACTGTTATTGTATTAGTTTAACTATTTAATAAATAAATTGTTAAGGATTGATAATATTGGTAAGCTAGTTGATCAAATGCAAAAGAAAATGTATTAGGAGTTTTATATGATGCAACTATTTTAGCCTCATAATAAATAACCTGGCTTACAAAACAAACTAAAAAAATCCTACGAGTACTATTACGAAGCAAGATGCAGAGAAATAGCTCCTAACACAATATAACATTTAATAGCTACTGCAACAAGTGAATTTTATCAAATACCTTTTTGTATAGATCATTAAAACTAGCTGTTACCAAAAGAATTCTGATGCGTCGCTGAAATACCAAAGCAGTGATATAAAAAGAGAGCAAGCTCTTTAAAGACGTTTTCTACAGCATATTCAAAAAAGGGATTTCCCTTAAATTAATCATCAAAATAAAAGCGACGTAAAAGTATTTGTAAACTAATATTAAATCTATGAAACAAAATAATTCATTTCATAAAACACTAACCCTGGGTATGCATTTATTAAGTAGAGCTGACAAATAATATTTAAGTATATTATATTATTTTGAGAAATGGGAATTTACCTTCAAATTGTCGTTTATCGGTCATTTTCCTAACTCTTTAAGCGATATTGAATAAACAGAGCATCCAGTTATGACTAGATAAGAATTTTCTTAAAATGTGGAATTTTGAGGATTTGTCATTGTTTTACACAAAATGGCGACTTCTTACGGAGCCTCTTTCAAGGGGCCTCTTGGGGAGGCAATTCTTTGTTTACGTACTTGCGGGAAAATTCTACTGTAGAGGACTAATGTTTTGTTTGAGATGATCGGCATGTATTCTTGAATTTTAACAAATTTTTATAATAGAGTTGTATGTATCAAACAAAATCATTTTTTAATAAAATTTAGTAACTAAAAAATCCGTCGAAAAAGGTTTCCGTTGTTTACAAATTTGAAATAAAACTCAAACATGCAGTATTCTACAGTATGCATTTTTAGATCTTATTGATGGTTTGGGATCACCAACCTCAATATGCCTCTTATTGACTATTAGTTGATTGGACAGCATGTAATTTTCATCACGTGATATCTTGGCAGAGTTTCTATTTATAGATTGGAGTAACTTTTTAGCTGATGATTATATATTTCTGCTCTCAAGAAGACTGGTATGCAGAGCAACCTGAGAGCAAGGCCATCAAGCCAGAAGTTTCTGAAGTGTTGCTTGATAACAGATATGCTTGCAAATGCATCAATAGACATATATTTATTTAAAAGCATATATTTAATACACTGATATTAAAAAATACTTAATTAACTTGCCATCTACATGATAGGACCTGGATAATATTATTTACAAGGTGGTAGATAAAAACCAATAGCAATAATATACAAACACACCAGTGCATAATGAAATGTATTAAACAGTTTGAGACATTTAGAGCTCTTACGAAAGCGCCCTTGGTCCAAAGCACAACGGACCACAACGCCTAACAATAATTTATTATTTACTGATAAATAAATTATACAATACTTTCTCCTGTCCTATCACATTGTTAAAATCTTAGAGGGGTGATCGAGTTTCAACAATTTGGGTGCCATGATATATTCTCTTCCAGCTACGCTTGCCACTAGTCATAATTTGTGCATTATATGATCAATCAATGGCGCTAGCCGAGACGTAATTAACATGCCCTAACAGAGAAAATATTGCAGCAGAAAAATTGAGATCACATGAAAAAATAAAATTCAAGGTCTAGTCCGTCGAAAGTGTTCATCAATTTGCAAAAAAAATTGAAAATTATTGACAAAAATACTATGTGTAGATAATATATAAATGTTGCATTTGATTATACACATCAGGACTAAAGGATAAATCATACAATGTGAATACTATACAAAATGAACTTATACATTACACCATATTATACATGTTTTTTTTGTACATTTATCACAAGTATGAGTTAAGATTATGTAGTACGGCCCCATTGTTCTGTGCGCTTGTGCCTTGCATAGGAAGTGCAGCGGTGGAAGAGGTAGCTGCCCCGTTTTGATGTGCATGAGCTTGGTGTATACCAGAACTAAACTCAACGCCTTGGCTCATCTCACCCAACCACTACAAAAAGACCCGAAATGGAAGCTATAAAAGGAAGCAAGTACATGAAAACTCTTGGAGCTGGAATATTACAAGCAGTCAGCCTGAGCCTATATGTGAGCATCAATAATGCATGACGCTCTCCACCTCCTTCTGTTTGTAACAACAAACTATTCTCTGAGCGACATAGGAGGATAGATCAGTTACATCGTATTTACTATGTTGAATTGGACTGGTGTTTTTCTTGTGTGTCGTTATATGTGTCTTGGACTATACCAATCGCGAAAGCTGCTAAAATTGTGCTCGCTAATACTTTGTTCAGCCAATTGAAAGCATTTTGTCGACCATTTCGGTGTGCATCCACAGCCTTGACAGTTCTCTAGTTTCGGCCGAATACTGTATCTATGTGTTTCCGAACATTTCACGATTTCAACTGAAACATTTGGCACGTGTTGCCATACCTTTATACGATCAGAGTTTGAGTGTTTTGTTTGTTTTATCGTAGGAAACCAGGACCTAAGGCTAAATGCTAGCAAACCCTTTCATCTACAACAATCTACACGCACCCCATGCATTAGATGGTAAAAGTTGAAACCTATACGGCCTAGTTGGCATGCGACATTCTATGAAGTACAAGATGATTGTGGAATAGAGGTTTCAGCAGTTTTATTAGAAAGCATGCCTCATAAATAAACTCATACGAATAATGCATAGAAATTGAAAAGCACGAAGTAATACCAAAAAGCAAATATGCAGTAATGACTTGAGTATTCTCGCCTCACTGATTAAAGACACATGACAGACAGGATCTAATGTGTGGAATATTTTTTAGCTTATATACCAATATGAATGCCGAAAAATTTAATGCTCTGTGTAAAGACACGCTGGATGATCAAAAGCGAGTATCTTATACGCATTCTGTCAAATGGAGTGATGACAACAGAGCAACTACACAACCATAAACAGCTCATTCAAACCTCGTTTACTTTGCTGGTAAAAAGCTTACCAGTTGTAACATTACATGCAACACCAACAAAATATTTTTGATTTGTGAAAAAATCTATCCATCCTCCCCTCAGAGCTGCCTGACTAATTATAAAATGCCACAAAACACACAAAAATCCAAACGGGAATAGTACAAGAAGATTAGAAGTATTTCACTAGGTAATATTTTCAAACTATAGAGCTGATAACCGCAAGGCCAAATGTAAGTGAAACCAGTCGCCCCAAAGAGGCACTAAAATGTACCAAATTTCACGATAGATGAAATGCATTAAAAAATAAAATTATTGTAATTATAAAATATTACTTTATTTGGAAATTGTCTTCCACCTCATCTATACTGCAAAAATGCAAGATAAGGCAATCTTAGAGGAAATGAATGAGCGGCAATAGCAGTTATAACATCAGGCAAGTATACTTACTGAGATGAGAGAATGTTCAGGCAGCTCAAGAGCCTGATAATGGTTGGCTAGCAGAGAATTGGTGAGTGTCTGGTGAATATGAGCCTCCTGTGCCTCACCGGCAAAGTTTCCACATACCCGGTACAAATCTACAGCAGGTTGAGTCACCCATAATCCAGTGGCAGCCATGATATACTTATGTATAGCTATTACCCGCCTTACCTGCCTTGTCTAATCCAGCCTTCAAAGTGATTCCATACATTGTCAGAAAGATCTTTTAAAAGTTTAGCCGTATATCTTATACATGTACTCATTAAAAATACACCGCTGTGAACTTTTGAAAAGCTACAGAACTCGGATTAAACTATATCTATTTCACTTTTCAGGCATGAACTTGCAAGCCACTAATAGCGCAATCCGAGAGATGCCTAAACAATGTGTCGGCTGGCTCTCAAGAGTGCCCTAAGCAATATATTCCATGATAATTATGATTTGAAGGCTATACATGCCTGGACAATCAGCACAGATGTACAAAGACCTAAAAAAGTATGCTGTATGTACACGGTTATACGAAAGCCATAAAAACGCACCGCGAAGTAATGCTGTGCCCCACAGCTGAATATTGACTTCTGGAATCTTCTGAGCAAGTTGCATGGCTGGATTAACCATATCAAGGACTTCATTTGATCGTGACAAGTGGAGAAAAATCTGCCCTAGAAGAACAAGCCCGCATGAGGTGAGCTTATGCAGGTCTTCTGTGTTTGCTAACTTCAGAGCTTCCTGCAGAAATAGTCTGCAATCCAAGAAAACCATAGAATGATCTATATTAATGCGTTATAAACAACGTACTCTTTTCACACGAAACTTTCACCAATACTAAAAAATGTGTTGTTGGATTAAACTGTAGAATGAATGGGAATGAAAACTCATAGTGACTGAAAATGAGCCTCTCGTAAAAATAGTCCATAATCCAAGAAAAACCATTGAATAATCCACATGTATATTGATTTCATTGTGGAACATCATCGTTTCACATGTTACTTTGGCCAGTATTAGAGCATGTTGGTGGACGGAACTAAAGAAACGATATTAATGAAATCTCATAACTGAGTGGTAAAAATGAGCACCTTCAAATGATGAGATTAAATCTATGTTCACTGCAAACATTAAAGGTTGACTTGCAACAAAATTCACATTACAGTTATTTGGTATCAAAAGATTCACCATGTCTTACTCTGTTGTGTTGTAGGTGCAAAATATGTGGAAAGGTGATTACAAGCGAACACCGAAAAAACGAACAGAAAATCGCAGCCACACGAGACCGCCGTAGTTTGGATTCCCTTTCCAAAACGGCTCAAATGTGATATAGTTGTGAGAGATGGTTTCTGTTTACACTTTCTTGTAACCTTATTCGTCGATATATTTTCACAAATATACTTCACGCATTCAATAAAAGTCTATTGTTCTTACGGGTCTGTTTTATCGTCACCGTAATACTGTCACTTTTAGCAGGATATCTTATAACTTACCGTGAAAATTCGTTTAATTTTTTAGCCTTATCTTGAAGGAGTAAATATCATTGTCTGATAATCATGACAAGCCTGTTGGTCACTTGTGATAATCGAAAAGTGCTGCAGAAATTATTTGCGAAGTATTGGGTCACATGATCAGATTACGACTTGCCAATTAGACCAGGCTGAAACAAAACTGTAAAGTAGCGAGCATCTATATTTGATATGGGGTCTCCGGTAAAACCCGAAGTGTTTGTCATAAACTAGTACTACGATAAATTTTATATTGAGCTTTGTATTGGCCTTTCAATTCACGTGAGAACATACGTGACAAGACGATAACCAAATTTCGTGGTTACGTCATCAAAATAAATAGATTCCAATCTACGGCGGCTTTTCGTTTTTGAGCTTTTAAAGAGCTTATAATTACATTTCACATATTTGGCACCTACAACACAACAGAGTAAAACATGGTGAATCTTTTGACACCAAATGAATGTAATATGAATTTTGTTGCAAGTCAACCTTTAAACTCTCACCACAGTGAGTAAGTCACGTGTAGTGACTTACTCGTGTAAAACCAGTAAGTCACCACACTTGCCTTACTCACTTCACCACATCGCAAAGCAAGTAAAAGTTGTTTTCCATCAAAACATGTTTGCTTTCAGATAACAATGAGCATATATGCTATGCATATACAGTAGACACTCCTACAACGTAAAGTTGAAACCTATACGGCCTAGTTGGCATGCAACATTCTATGAAGTACAAGATGATTGTGGAATAGAGGTTGCAGCAGTATTATTAGAAAGCATGTCTCATAGATAAACTCATACGAATAATGCATAGAAATTGAAAAGCACGAAGTAATACCAAAAAAGCAAGTATGCACCAATGACCTTGAGTATTCTCGCCTTCCTGATTAAGGACACATGACAGACAGGATCTAATGTGCAGAATATTTTTTAGTTTATATACCAACAAAAGGCGCAGAAAATTTAACGCTTTGTGTAAAGACACGCCGGATGGAATCCAGAAACGTTCGGGATTTCACATTGCCCGAACAATACAATTCATGTAAATAAACCTCATCCGTTCCAAGATATTTCCAAACTCACTCCTTTGACTATACAAAAAGTAAATGTAGACTTTTTAATTTGTTGGCTTGCAATTATTTTGTACCGTAATTGTAGTTTTATTAGTTTGCATCGACAACTTTTCTCTTATCACTTTCACTCAGGTGCATATCTGTGGTGATTTCACAATAAGTTAAGTACATTTTCGACATCCATTTACAACGATTTGTTTATTTTTTCTAGACAGCAAAGACTATTCTGAAAGGTAAAACTAACAACAAATATTCTATATGTCAACAATAAAGCAAGACAAAAATATATTTTTACTATAAAAAGAGCGGTGTCTACTTGCTCGTCGTCTATGTGTATCCATGGGTCAACATTACGATAAAAGATAACTTTCGACGATGTTCCAACTCGTGACATTCAGAATGGTAGAAAAACGCTGCAACACTTGAACCAATCGATCACCATTCAGTAATCATGAACGATTGCACAGCTACCTATTTTCTGTTTTGTCGACAAATCTGACGAAATAAAATTTCGTGGAGATTGTATATACTGTATAACAGAGACAACGCTATAAGGACGACGTTTTTTCTCTCACAAGTGCGGCGAGATATGGTACCATTCCAATTGAATTTTAGAACTTGCCTTGACACTTTACGTTATATGGAATTTTTTACGTAGTACGATACAAAAACTTCACACAATTTTTTTACGCCATCTGAAGTTTATAGGAGGTATACGTTACAGGAGTGGCTACTGTGCTATATGTATATAATCCATGCGTTATCCGACAGCAACCCTAAATAGAATAGCATTCAACTTCACTGAAAGACTCTGCAACAAACCTAAGCAGTTTATACATAAACACAAGCGAATTAAAATGCTGCACCACAATAGAACAAAACTTGATGATGTCACAACAAGCGTCAAACAGTCGATAAAAGCACCTAACAACTTACTTTGCATCAGTGTACTGAGATTGGAAAAATCGCTGTAAGGCATTGACATACGCTGCGGCAGCCTTCAAACTGTAGGATCTACAAAAGGAATTTGTCACAATAGAACTACGGAACAATCTAGAATTTCCATCCAACAAATGATATGCAATGAGACTTTACTGTAGATCTGTTTCTATAGACAGTCAAACCTCAACAAGATGAAATTAATTTGTTCAGAGATCTGCTTTGTACACTAAAACTGGGAGATGCTGGAACCAGTATTCTTATAAAAATAAACTGTTAACTGCTTAATTTAATCCACCCTTTGTTAAACCCATGTTCGTTCTTCAATAAATCCACCCCTTGTTAAACCCATGTGCGCTCTTTAATAAATTCACCCCTTGTTAAACCCACGTGCGTTCTTTAATAAATCCACCCCTTGTTAAACCCACGTGCGCTCTTTAATAAATTCACCCCTTGTTAAACCCACGTGCGCTCTTTAATAAATCCACCCCTTGTTAAACCCATGTGCGTTCTTTAATAAATTCACCCCTTGTTAAACCCACGTGCGTTCTTCAATAAATCCACCCCTTGTTAAACCCACGTGCGCTCTTTAATAAATTCACCCCTTGTTAAACCCACGTGCGCTCTTTAATAAATTCACCCCTTGTTAAACCCACGTGCGTTCTTCAATAAATCCACCCCTTGTTAAACCCACGTGCGTTCTTTAATAAATCCATCCCTTGTTAAACCCACATGCGCTATTTAATCAATAATACAGGTTATTATTATTATACAAAGTATTAAAACAAATAGTTATTGTAATGCGGTGCAACTCTAGTCTTGGAGAGTTGACAAGACCACTTTTCACAAAATAATATTTACTAGCTGTCTGATTATAACCAATATGTAACATCTTCAGTGGAATACGAGCTTTTCTATAGTTTTTATGTTTGACTGTTGCTGCTCAGACTGATGTTGTAACAAGGAGAGAAGACTGCTTGAAGAGAAGTAACCTACTCGGGGGGCACCCTGTGAGGATGTATATGCTCGAGCAGCTGCATGAACTCGTTGTGTCTGTTTGTTCTTGCGTAGACGATGCCGAGGTTGAGATTGATGAATGACCAGAAGTGAGAATCTGTACAGGATGAGAGGGCTGTCTGAAACTGGGAGATGGCGTTCTCCATACTGTTCATGGCCATCGAGTAAAGACCCTGACGTTATAGAAAACCGTAAAATGTAGTCATTCTAAATGGAAATTGGTATGAGCATGGAGACTCGATTGTACTCACAAGTGTGTCATATCCGATGTCTATGTAAAAGGTAAACTATAATCACTAAATATTGCCTAATGTTGAACATTGACAAAAATTCAGATGTCTGTTATCAAGCTGAAGATATTGCTAAAAAAATAGATTTATTGTGGCTGGCGATCTCGCCGTTAACCATATTGATGTTGGGATTGTTACTTTGAAACATTGCAGAAGTCAGAAAGGCCTATGACTAATTAATCTTTTTATAAAACTTGCTTAAATGTAATGCAAGAACTATGGGAAATGTTCTCCTTTTCCTCTAGAATCTTAGATAAGAACTTGCTCACCAAAAGTGTGTGTAGCTGAGACCTGTGACACTGGTACAGCCTCGAGTCTTGCAAACAGATAAACTTGAGCTGTGCAATCTGCAAGTATTTAGGCTAGGCTTAGAACCTTGGACTGGACATAAACCACAAATAGAGACAGTTTGAACCATTACAATCTGCAAGTATTTAGGCTAGCCTTAGAACCATGGACTGGACACAAACCGAGTCAGTGTGAACCATTACAATCTGCAAGTATTTAAGCTAGCCTTAGAACCATAGACTGGACACAAACCACAAATAGAGGCAGCTTAAACCATTACAATCTGCAAGTATTTAGGCTAGCCTTAGAACCTTGGGCTGGACACAAACCACAAATAGAGATAGTATGAACCATTACAATCTGCAAGTATTTAGGCTAGGCTTAGAACTATGGACTGGACACAAACCACAAATAGAAACAGTATGAACCATTAAAATCTGCAAGTATTTAGGCTAGGATAGTATGAACCATCAGCGAAGAAAGCAATGCGTAGAACTAACTAAACCTAGCCCAAGGATTGATTTTAAGGTTGGGAAGAAAAAGCGAACCTTGCGAATGGCTGTCACCTTGTCTCCCGTGCTTATATGACACATGATTATATTCTCCAACAGCATCATCTGGAAACTAGTGAGCAATGGACTGTCATCTAAAGCTATAAACATAATATGACAGTTGTAGACGAAAGAGCGCAACTCCAATAAGCAGCTCTCACAACCAGTCATAGAACCTCTGAGCGGCAGTAGTCATTGCTGCTTATAGCATGCAGTGAGCAACATAATAAGAGCAGGTGAAAATTTTATCTAAACAAGAATAGAAAGTGTAAGACCATTACTAAGATTTCATATATTTGAATCCCAACAATGACTTACATCTATAAGACATGCATTAATAGGTCTAAACTGGTTTCCTTTGATAGCTTGAGTAACTTCAGAGTTTACGATAACAATTGATGGAGCGCAGTCTCAAGTCTCCAAAAATCTTTATTGACAGTTTCCAAATAAAATGGCTTCCCTTTAAATTTTCACAAACAGTAAACTGATTTCTGTTATATTTGACAACGTAAACCTTGAATTTTAATAAATTTTGAAGGAATTACAGTTTATTACAACACTGATGAAGAAGTAATAATTGAATAGGTCAACCGCTGACAGCATATACACCAACCGAATATGAAGCAATGCCCTATGGAGACTGAAAGTAAAATGAGTGACTCTTTACCCCAACATTCCCTCATCTACAAAAATGTTTAGTAATCCTATACAAACTCTATATATAAATCTCAAAGTTAGTGTGTTTTCTGTGATTCTGTACTTCGGTGTGTCCAGCTATAGCTATTAAAATTTTAGAATGAAAAGCTCGCTGCGTACTGGAGTTGAACTCACGGAGATTACATCCGCAAGTTTCAAACCACGCCTTTAACCATTGAGCTATACACTCCTTAGCTTTCTAACGCTCTTATCATATACCATATGCACACGCTAAATGTGCACTTTTAATTATTAACTAATATTACCTTTTGCAATTTTTATTTTTTGAAATTGCTTAACAACTAATTTTTTGTTACCATTACCTACTTTAAAATTTATAATTTTCAAATGTGCCGTTACAATTTCAAATGTGCCGTTACACTTCTATTTCCGGTTTTCGTGAGGTCCGATTGCCAAATTGGTAAAGGCCAATACTTTTCACGCGGACAATTGTATTATCTCGAGTAGGAATAGCCTCTACATTCTCTCTCCGTTCGGTCAGACAAAGACAACCGATATATCATTTTTACATTTGTACCTGTATCGAGAGGTACCTGTATCGAGAGGTACTAGTATCGAGAGGTACCAGTATCGAGAGGTACCAGTATCAAGGGGTACCAGTATCGAGGGGTACCAGTATCGAGAGGTGCCAGTATCGAGAGGTACCAGTATCGAGAGGTACCAGTATCGAGAGGTACCAGTATCGAGAGGTACCAGTATCGAGGGGTACCAGTATCGAGAGGTACCAGTATCGAGAGGTACCAGTATCGAGAGGTACCATTATTGAGAGGTACCAGTATCGAGAGGTACCAGTATCGAGAGGTACCAGTATCGTCGTGTTCACAGTTTTAGCTTCTGGTGGAACAATAACCTTTTATTTACACACGCACTTCTACGCATAAATTGTTATTATTAATTCAACATATTCAGGATTTTTATTTGGGTTTTCTCAGTTCGTATTAATTGTATCATTACCAAATCATCTTTTATTGTATTCGTAGCAAAACAGACTTGATTTAGCTATTACTTGCTAATTATTTCACATTTACATTTAAACACTTTTATAGTTGTTTTATTTTGTTTCTTATTTATTTGACCCGCACAAAACATTTTCCTCATAATATTAAGTTTGAAAGTTACAGTTGTTTGACAAAGTTTGAAAACCTTTACAGTTGTCTTATTTTTTTCTTTCAATTTATTTAAACAGCACAAAACACTTTTCTCAAGATATGAGGTTTGGAAGTTAGAATAGTAACTGCTGTTATATGTTATATAACCTACAGGATGAAATTATTCGCGGAGTTAAATTTCGCGAGAATTGTCTTCTCATGCATATTCACAGACTAAATTATTCGTGGATGAACACATTCGCGAATAAATTAATCCGTAAAAGCAGCTAGCAATAGAGTAAAACATTCACGTGCGTATACCACATGGTTAGGTTTCTATTTAGCTAAGAAATTTATGTGGATCATGCTAAACTATAAATTTTTGACTGAATCCAGAGGTTTTCATGAATATTCATCGATTTGGAGGCTTTTGGTGAACCAACAACTTGTGGTAAGTTACGAGTTTTTTCAACGTAAAGAACTGCAGGAGAGATTTTTGCAATTACGACGCCGTGCCGAATTCTGAATGACTAGTGAAAACCTTGAATAATTTTGTAAAAAAGTGTAATGCATTGGCAATGGGCCTAACTCAAAGCCCTGGCGATAATTTTAAAAGAGTTAGGAACTCAGCTACATTTACTAACTCTGCCTAGCGGTTAGTTTTTAATTTGTTGTAGTAGTTATTCTCCCTTATGTTAAAAATAAAACCAATTATTCGTGGGTTTTAATAATTCGCGGAATTGACAGTACGCGAACTCGCGAATTATTATTAAATCCATCGAATAATTTCATCTTGTAGGATAAAAATAAATTTTTCGTGCTAAGACTTTTATCACCTGGGAAACGCCGAGCACTCATCTAGTACTGGCATATACTGAAAAAAATGGCAGAGCTTTGTAAGAGATCGTGATGCTCACCGAGTTAAATCTCTTCGAAATTGAGGGCATGCACAAATAGACCGCTAGCTAATGAGAGAACGACTCACACTTCAAGCCTTGTATCTGGGTGAGAGCCTTCTCTGAGTAAGTCTGTGCTTTGTCTATTTGGCCAGCCTGAACGGCGTGATAAACGCTGACGAGATAAACAAGGATGCATAGGTGCTCTTTTGGCATCCACTCGAACACTTCATTCGTTTGTCCAGTAGGGTTAAACAGTAAGGATGTGTCTACAATGAAGACATTGATATAATGCAACTACTAAGGTCAGTGCAAAGACCAAATATGAAACAAAATTGATTTTCATGGTTAAGTTAAAACAGCTGACAAGAGAAACTTTGTGATCTTCTAACCAAAGATATTTCTATGCAAGCCAGTGGGCTAACAAGCATTCATCCAAGGTATAACGGCAGCATGATAAGAATATAGAACGTCTACGACGCACCTTCCTGGGTAGTGAGAGTTTGTATGCAATCCTGAAGTTGCCGGAGCAGAGGTTTCACACTTTTGGTCATACCACATGAAAGGTAGTGAGTGACTTGCAGAGTGAGGAAGAAGGCTTTGAGCATTCCTTTACTTTCTGCTGAACCGTTGTACGCCGTAATCATGCGCCCGCATGCTGACATAACGACCGAAGTGTCCTGACTGTTGTGTTGCAATAGAAGCACCTGCACAACAATTCATACAAGCTAAACTATACAGTTTCCACAATAACGCTTGTCGTGACATAAAAAGTCAACAATTAACACAAATGATTAATTAAACAACTCACCATGCCTTTCGATAGTAAGAAAAGCAACTCTGTGTGACTTGATTGAATTCTATGACAGAAGGTACATCCGGTGTCCAATAAATGACACGCGCTTG
This sequence comes from Watersipora subatra, assembly GCF_963576615.1. Lineage (NCBI taxonomy): Eukaryota > Metazoa > Bryozoa > Gymnolaemata > Cheilostomatida > Watersiporidae > Watersipora > Watersipora subatra. The sequence goes on along the minus strand of NC_088710.1, from coordinate 10,272,544 downwards.
CTAGGTCTTTTTGATTGATATACAATTGCTGAAAAGCAAAATAGCAAACGTTGAGTAGACAACGAAATGGCTAGCTTTAAAGCTCGCAGCTGCAAGATTTTCTGAGTAAACAAACAATTTGTGAAGATGAGCTCTCTAGGCATGGTCTCAATCACCACCAACCCTACTAGCATGGATAGAATGCATAGGATGGTTTAGATATACTCAAACCTTTTACTTATGATTCTTTCAACATATGTGTTTTCCAACATACGATGTAAAATTCTGTCAAATGTGTGACACTACAACAGAAGTATTTTTCAACAAAGTTTAAAGTTTTTTAAACATCACCACTACGGAAATAAAAAGGTTAGTAAAAAGTAGACATAATACGAAGATGCAAAATAATGAAAATGTGTAAATCAAGTAAGTTTAAATTCTATTTAGCGCAAATTAGAGTAAATTATGCTGCATATCTCTACCATGATACTTACTTTAATTTCAACATTAAAGTAAATTTAAGAATGAGTTAACTTCTTATGTAGCCTTATGCTATATCTTAGAAACCATGTAACTTTCTATAGTGCACAGTAAACAGAAGCAAAACAAACAAATGCTACACTCTCTTGCATATTATTTAAAAACTGAAAAATAAAGTTTTAACCTTTTGACCCATCAAAAAGAATATAACAAACTTCTTAAGCGTAATCCGAATTTTAGACATGATCTAAAGATACTCACTGCGAGTTGAAAGAGAAGCCGGCAATGCCAGTAGTGTGAGTCTTGCGACATTTGAAGGGCTCTGTTCAAGTAGGAGCAAGCGTTTGCAAAATCTCCCTGCTGCAAAACCCATTCACGAAAAGCTTACATTTAGCTTCAGATTACATAGTCCTTTTAATAGATATGCTAATGCTTTAAATGAAACTCCAAACAGGCTATTGTACTGCACTTGACAAATAACATAAAATATGGTTAGTCAAAAGAATTATTACAGATCCTAATCCATGCTATGATGCTGGTAACTCTGTTGCTATCAAAACTTCAGATACAACTAACAATGTAACAGGTTATCTTTTACATAGCTTATTTTTCACAATAATGTAGTAAAACAGTTACCTGTTTCACCATGGCTTCCGCTAATGTGGAAACTGATTCAAATTTCACATCATCTAAAGAAGGATCCCGTGTCGATATAGACCACTGCAAAACAACCGAATAAATGGCAAAACAAATTAAGCAATGAATAGCACAAGGCATACCATGTCCTCGTAACCACCGCATAGACGCCTGATAGTATAGAAGAGCAGCTACCAAGTTGGCCAATTTATTTAGAGAATGTTTATTTTAAATTGAAACGCTCACGAGTTGTACTTTAAGCGTTCATAACACAGTGATCGTTAACTGGTTCTCTATGGTTTACTTGATCGCATTATTAAGGTTTCCCGGGCACGTCATGATGCAGCGTCCATATGGAAATTGGAAATCAACATATTTTTTAAAGATAAATAATATTATATATGCAAATTTTGTAATTAACCTATACAGCTCTTAAATAGAAGTACATTTTGTTAACGTACGGCTTGTTCTAAATGATGCCGAGCTAAATCTGGATTATCGGAGAAGTTCATCAGAACAGTTCCTAGTTGTAGATTAGTTCGAGCTTCAATTCGCGGTGGAGGTTTGCAATTCAATACACCTTGTAAACACTGTATACACAATTTAATGTTAGGAGGGGTTGATGTCCGAAAACTCTCTGCGGTTCCGAGCAAACCAAGATACAAAGGATCAGGATTCGCCATCTTGAACCGACGACATTGAACTTCAAAAACTCTTGTTGTGAGGAAGTACCGAATGATTGTATTACGAATTGGTGATTATGTCCACCTGTCGTTGGCATTTCATTTTTGCTCGAGTCTCAGAGTGGTCGTCATTGCCGAGGACGCTCGGTTGGAATGTACGTGATTTCACTATATATGCCAATTACACATGCTGCTCACAAATGAGCATAATACGTGTTTTGAAAGTTTGCTACTTAATATATATTTCTTTTATGCAGTCAACCTTATCATTGTAACATTTGAGTTTTTGTTAACTGCATACTGTAACATCATGTTTAAGCCGGGTGTAGCTACCGACAGATGGTTTGTTAATAGCAGTTTATGTAGATTTTTTTGTACTTTTTATTGAAACTATTTTCAAGTAATTTTTACCTTTCTTAAACAGGTTTTTTTCTCTTTCTTAGCTTATTCTGACTGTATAGCACTGATGACAAGCTTACTATTCTATCATCACAGCTTATCATATCTTGTTTAAAAAGTGTGTGATTTAACCATTGACACAACATCTCTCTTAAATGCTAACTTGGTAGCTTTTTTATGTCTGACAAGCCTATATTGAACAAAAATTCTTGTCTAGAACATAAGCTATTTAAATATGGAGTGGCTAGAATCAACATCGACACTTGAACAATTATTTTTAACTATAATATCGTGCCATAGTTCTAAGATAATCATCTAGCATTTAAGCCACATTTCTACTGTTAAGATCTAAAACATTAGGCAATAAGTTGAACATTTAGAATGCTGCTGGAACGGAACATTAAACTTCAAAATTAGCTTAAATTAATTCACTATAATTATGCTTGTTTCAACATAAATATATTTTCATATTTTCAAACACCCATATTCGATGATATGTATTATTTGTTTATTTTGTGTTAAAATAATAAATGGCTAGGTCTATTTCTGGAAGGCATTGTGACAAAGCATCAAAACAACAAATATAATTTGGTTACGCAAATGATTTTCTTCAGAGGCTTTTTTGGAAACCTGGTTATTTTAACAATGTATGCTTCTTAAACAATACTCGTCGAAATGTGCATTTTTCCTAATAACAATTAGGTATTCATTGCTTATTGCTTTCAATTTCAAGTTTGTGGAAGCGGACACTGTTTTACGATTATATTACAGAACAGTTCGAGGAGAAACATGATTTATTTACTTGCATACTTACAAGTATCATAAATACTATTTGTTCAGACTTGTGCACGCCATGTTGTCATGAGAATTTCCATATTATTGATTACAGGCTATTGATTTTCCATCAATAACCTGTAACAGTTGCTAGGTTTATTCAATCATCCTGTTACACGTTCATTTAGGGTTAAGAGTTTGCACTTTTTTACGGTCTTACACCAATTTCAGTCATAAAACCACCACATATCTGTAACCCCTTCTCTTATACACGCTCAATATTTGTGGAAAATTATTTCAAAGTATTTGGTGTCTTGTATTTGTAAGAACTTATAATTGCAAAGGTTGTGGTGTAAATTGAATGCGAGCCCAGCTGCAGAATTTTGCCAAGCACTATCTTCGTTTAACAGAATTTGTAGCTTACACATCCAATTTAGTGTAAGAATTCGTGAAGGGTTGAGCCAACCATGTTAGCAATCCTTGACTTTTGTGTTGTTCCATATGAACTCTATTCAAAAATGCATATCGTGTGGAGTGTGGGCATCTCCTTAAGCTTTTCATCATGTGTATCACTGCTGGAAGAATTATGCAGATATATAGTTTGTTAAAGAGATTAACATAAAAGCATAGAGCTTATCATTAAATAGAAGAGTCCTAGTCATCACACATCCTAGTCCGCACATCCTAGTTCTCTTTTAGAAAGATGTGAATGCAATAATTTACTTAGATGTATTGGAGACATAGGCTAGTGTTTTGTTTTTGTTTACTGTGTATGATTTTTGTGGATAACCTTACCTTTTTGGTTGAAAAATGTCGACCTTTTCTGCTGTTTGTTACTGAGATATGCTTATATCTCAGGTTGGTATGGAACCTCTCTCTCAAGAATCTGTCAATGCATCCGGAGATCATGCTGATGAACCAGCCAAAGTGAACAACAACAGTTTTTCCAATGGTCATCATCATCTTCTGCCATCGACCCAAGCTCAGCGATCTATATCTCCAAAGGTCCCAAATAGAAAAGCGGCACCTTTCAACCGCGCTTTTAAACAAGCAGTTTTTGAAAAAAGAGGCAAAGATGATGGCTCTTCAAACCTACATGTAACCTTCACCTCACCCAAGACAGCTGTGAGGCCAATAACTGTTGCAAAGCAGTTGGCAGAGCGAGATCACCATCGTGCCACCAAACCATCTTTTGGGAAAATAACAGGGATGGTGAACATAAAACCCAAACCTAAAGCTGGTAAGTACTTCTGGGAAGGGGTTGTGAAGATAGCTTTGGAATCTATCTGATTTGTGGTGTTGTATACTAACTGCCTATACCATAGAATATGCTTGCATTTTTCTTAGGACCTCCTGCTTACAAGGACATAGTTACCATAGACAAGAAAAAAATGCAAGAAGAAATAGAAAATATACCCAAGCCAGAACATATAGTGGAAGCTGAAAAGGTGCTGCTGTCACATGAATCAATGAAAAAGTAGGTAACACAATTACTAATAATGCATAACCACTCATTGGATACTGAATTGAATTTTACCTGTATATAGTAGCTCTATTGATATGTCTTTTGACTGTTAGCTCTCTGTAAATGGCTTGCGATATGGAATACTATTATTTAGTAGCTTGTTTATTATAGACAAAATTTGTGACGTTAATTAAACAAATAATTATATCGATATCGATCTATCAGTAGTCGGTGAGTAGAAGCCAACTAGTCAAGGATACTTCAATTACTGGGTTTCCATGCTTCGAATAGAGTTTCTTCCACTTCGAATCATAGAAATGGTCAAGTTCAAACGAATTCGAAGCCATTTCACTTTGCAAAATTTGTGCGAAGGCATTCGCAGTGAGGCTACTAGTTGACGTCGCAGAAATGCTCACTGCGGATGGATTTGAATCGATAATACCCAGGTAAGCTCAACCCTGTAGAGGCCAGAAAAAATTCAGTGCGTTTCATCACATTACCACGCGAGTTTATTATAACTACTATTACCAACGATGGGTTGCTCATACGAGAAGGATGAGATTATTTATTACCGTGTTCATTAAATAACTGAACCGACTGATTGTACAGATTCCCACTGCACTGGCGCCAAACCTTTCTAGCATAGAAAAGATTTTTTTTACTAAAAGTGATTATCGTTCATGTGACCTTTGAAGTAATAACTGTATAGCGAGTAGTAAATTCTGTTGTTTTGTAATAATACAGTAATATGAAGGGATATTAGTATTATTAATAATAAAGCAAATTCTGATCAGGTATTCTGGCTGAATTAGTGCAACGAGTGTATGAAGCAGGAATTGAAAAGTGACTGTGACCCCAAAGCGAGTCTCCTTTAACAAGTTCTCTGTTGAGGAATACATAGCTAGTTTTGTCTTGAAAAAAATCGACAATGTCAGCAGAAGTCAACTCTGAATCCATTCAAAGCATGGAAACCCAGTGAATGAATGTGATATGTTTTAGGTAGCTCTTTAAATGTTTTGACATTATAGTATTCTTTTTATTGCTCAGTGTAGAAAAGATAGCCCTCGGTAGTACATGTAGTTTCATCTTTTACAATAACCTCAGCAAACAAAAGTTTTATCATTCTGATACTTAAGAAACTTCTCTGGCTGAGTGTAAACAAGCCAAGTTGTGTAACGTTTATACAAACCTTTTCACTGTTGGCATTGATGTAGTTTTTCTTCCTTAGGTTTGCTCCAGCGTGTGAGACAAACAGAGACTATATCTGCCTTGGCTGCGGCGATGCGTTTCCATCACAGTTTGCTCTCGACGATCATATGAACAGGCAGAGCTATCAGCTGACTCTTGATTGTCCGCAGTGCCTCAGCAAGTGCGCCTTTAACAACAAGTGTCGAATGTATGAACATCTCCACGGAGAGCACGGCATGGACAGACATCGCTCCCTTCAAATCGCTTCCGCTTTCGTTAGCTTGCAAGCCTTGCCTCGAGCTCAAGTCAAAACGCTGGAAGCTAATACGGTCGCCGGTATGGGCGCTGATCCGGCAGATATTGCATCGCCTTTTGACAAGATGGACGATGGTGAGATGGAAGATGGGATGGTGATAGACGAGGTTGAAGCAGCGGAGAAAGGCAGCGTTGGTGGAAGAGCAGAACAAGAGGTGACGGTCCTTGATGGACGAGATGATCTCAAAGAGACTAAAGATTCCGAGCAGACGGCAGGTGCTACCTCTGAAGATGTAAGGCGATAAATGTGCAGCTTTCCTGAATTTCTTGTTATGTTTAAGGTAGAAATTAATACTGATTTAAATTGGAAATGTTATATAAACTATTAAATCTAGCTTTTTGCTTTTCTGCTGAACAAAAACTAACACCCATATTAGGAGCTGGTCACAATGACTGTCTATAACATAATCTCTTTATGCATATTATAGGTTACATACAGGAAAGATATACAATAAACATTAAATCCAATGAATCAGTCAAAATTGTAGTTGCCAAATACAAAAACGAAAGAAAATAAATGACTGGGTCTCAAGTTTTACCACCTAAAACAATTGCTTCTTTGAGACCTTTTAGTCTTTGCCATTGTTTCTTATCCAATTATCTTATCCTATGCGTTTTTTTCAGGAGATAATAATACACACACCCATCATATGCAATGGTGTAAGCTCTGATGAACAAGACAACTCTATCGCGTGCACGGAATGTTCACGGACCTTTGAGTCCGCCTGGACGCTACAAACACATTTTTCTGTGCCTTCTGCGGATGACTTTAAGCCCGAGATCTGTATACCTTGTAAGGTTGAGTTGGTGACTCCTTGTGCCCGCAAGGCGCATATGAGAATACACGGTCTTATGGAGCCTTTCGTCTGCCCAGACTGCGGAGAGAGGATGTATAGGAAAAATGTCTTCCTCAAGCACATTCGTCTGCACTGCCTTCACTACAGCGTCGTAAGTTTCTTTGTGTTCTTTACATATATTTGCGCTAATCTTTCATTCTCTGTTAGTTCTGCTTTATGATTTGATTTTAATTTATCGTTTGTAAATTTTCTGAAGAAATTAAGCTGACGCAAATACAGTCAGACCTCTACTTGCCATTTCCTTAACTCACAATTTTCCAATAAGTTATGTAAAATTCTAACAAAACTCTATACGCAGTATTGAGTTTTAGTAATTTTTATAGTAACTCTATAGTAATTTTTAATTTAAAACTTACTTTTAAGAAACATGCAGTTTTGTAAGTGAAGGTAAAAAAAAGCTTGCAGAAAATAAAATGCAAAAATGAGAACAAAAAATTTATTTTTAAAGTACTTTTATCTTACCATAGTCAAAGTTTTTTTTCAAATATTTTTGCATAATTTTTTATAACCCATTTTTAATGCTATCTGTAATAACCTGTAGTATTCATTAAGGGATTAGTATATGTATTTTAGCTGTGTAGCAAATTGACTGAATACCGTGTATGTCTTTTTGCAAAAATATTCACACAAGGATCTGACAAGTTTTGACAAAACAAGTTAACCTGATATACGGGGGGGGGGGGGGGGGGGGGGGGTTTACTGTAAACACACAGAGATGACCAGGTTTTCACAGCTGAATGCAACTACTAGTGTTCCATGAAGTGATGTTGTGTTGAATATCGCGTTCGTTCATACTTGTTATTGGCTAGTTCATTGAAAAATGGTTCATCGACGTACTACTGGTTCTTCAACTGACAAGAGTTGAAGAAGTGGGTTGATCAACAGAATATCATTGGCTCTTTGAAGTCTTGGCTCTATGGGGTCACATTGATATGATACTTAACAACTTGACAGATCAAAAGCAAGACATGTAATCATATAAACAATGAAGACGTTGTTTCCAGTACTCATCGTTTTTTCTGCAAAATAGCCTAAGATCTATATATTATCACTTATACTTCAACTATTGTTTAATTATCTGTTAGCTCACATTTTTTTGTTATACACGCTCAAAAACCAGGGAAAAATTATTTCAAAGTATTTGGTGTCTTGTATTTGTAAGAACTTATAATTGCGGTGTGTAACTGTTATGAAATTGTTACACACTGCCATGTATATAATCTTTGCTTTGCGCAAGCCTAGTGAATGTTGTGGTGGTATCATCTTACATAATCGCCATATACACCATATCATTGCCATATATACCACATAATCGCCATATATAGCATATCATCGCCATATACACCATATCATTGCCATATATACCACATAATCGCCATATATACCATATCATCGCCATATATACCATAGCATCGCCATATTTACCACATAATCGCCATATATACCATATCACCGCCATATATACCATATCGTCGCCATATATACCACATCATCGCCATATATACCACTTCATCGCCATATATGCCACTTCATCGCCATATATACACCACATCATTGCCATATATGCCACTTCATAGCCATATATACCATATCATCGCCATATATCCCACATAATCGCCATATATACCATATCATCACCATATATACCATATCATCGCCAGATATACCACATCATCGCCATATATACCACATCATCGCCATATATGCCACTTCATCGCCATATATACACAACACATCATCGCCATATATACCATATCGTCGCCATATATACCACATCATCGCCATATATACCACTTCATCGCCATATATGCCACTTCATCGCCATATATACACCACATCATTAGAGGTGGAACGAGACAGGTTTTTTAAGTTCGAGACGAGACTCGAGACACTGTCTTGTGAAAAGTCGAGACTCGAGACACGAGACAGTAAAATAATGAGCATTTGGTGATGATTTCACTACACAAGTACTAGCTGCTCGGTATATATAAATTAATAAATCTATTTTTAAATTGAATTTTCAACTGGTGTAAACGATTTAAATACAACATTTTAATTATTATAGTGATATGCATGTAGTTTTTGTAAACAAAAGTGACACAAACAGCTCTAAAATACCGAAGTTATATATTCTAAGAATTTTGAGCTTGATTGATCATAATTATTATAAACATATTGCTTTTGTACATGTATATTTTTACCATCTATTGAATAGTTCTTACTTTTTAATGTAATGTGTAATGAAACCGATAGCCGTCGCTCTACAAAGAAATACCGCAACAAAAAGAACACACGATAACACTTTCATTCTTATCGTTTCATTAATGTTAAGTTTTGTTTATGTGTTAACTGTAGTATGTGAATTATATTTAAATTGTACTCATGAAATTATATTAATTACTGTATACATGTATATTCTTATATTGAGTTGACAAAACGTCATTGTTAACCGAACACGGACTATGGTCGACACGACCTTTCGTTCGTTTCTCCGTGTCCGGGTAAGTTTTACCCGCGATTGGTAGTATATACGTAAAAGAGGCCCGAATTTTATGAAGGTCAGTTGGTGTTTAGACACGATACGATAAAATACAGACATTTTACCCGCAAAAGTTATCCAATTTATTAAATTGGATTATCCGAAGAGAAATTAGATACGACCCGGTATCTGTTTTAAGAACACAGAACCGAACTAAAATATAACAGGGCCGTTGTCCGGACTACATGATTAGACTCAGTGGCCAACATAATCAATAGCAACAGGTAGTAACGGACCGGGTAGAACTTTAAAGGCAGCTGCCCGCAATCCGTTACAATATATGGAGTTGTTGCTACCGCAAGAAGCCATGTTTTAACGACCGTGCGCAGGCGCTTTAGTTCTATTTCCTGTCTCGAGTTTGGCAATAGTTAACTCGAGACGAGACCGATACGAGACGAGACAGGTCGATACTCGAGACGTCTCGTGTCTCGTTCCACCTCTACACATCATTGCCATATATGCCACTTCATAGCCATATATACCTTATCATCGCCAGATATACCACATCATCGCCATATATACCACGTCATCGCCATATATGGCACTTCATCGCCATATATGGCACTTCATCGCCATATATGGCACTTCATCGCCATATATGGCACTTCATCGCCATATATACACAACGCATCATCGCCATATATGCCACTTCATCGTCATATATACCATATCATCACCATATATACCACTTCATCGCCATATATACCACGTCATCGCCATATATACCACTTCATCGCCATATATACCACGTCATCGCCATATATACCACTTCATCGCCATATATACCACGTCATCGCCATATGTACCACGTCTTCGCCATATATGCCATTTCATCGCGAACTACAAACTTGTCATTCTATTTTCATAACTCGTAACTTCACTGTTTGAATCTTGTACTTCATTAGCATACTATTGTTTATCCCAGCATTCTTCTGCCGGGCGGTATGCCTCAGTTTGCAACTTATTCAGGGTAGACCACACGGCACCCTACTTGAAATCGCTGAAATGTGCATAGCTCCACCAAAGCTACTGAAGTGTGTTAGAAGGCCCACCTTGAGTCAACCTAACTGAGAATATAAGACTGTTTTCTCGCTATTTCCTTTTCTGTCATATTGACAAGCGAATCAATCGTTTATGAAAAAATGCAAATGTTGCATTCGCTAATAATAATAAGTGCAACGGTATATTACATTTGCCGATAATATGTTGTTCATGCGAACATGAGATTCGGCTTCATCTGCCACGAACCAAATTGAGCGTGACTGAAGCAATTCTGTTGCAAGTTTTTTCGCGCTTTTTCCAACCAAAACAGTGGTTCAGCTGTGTAGGCACCCTTTTAGAGCATTAACTGACACGTTGTATTTGTTAAATAGCTCCTCATTTTAATTCAACCATTAAAACTCAATTATTTTAGATGAGTCAGTAAACAGATCTGACTAGAGAGGTAATATTGAGTTACTGTATAGAGTTCAATGACTCGGTGTTGCTTAGATGTCTGATGTAGAGTCCAGATCTGCTAGCTGCCAAATGATGGAATTGTAGTAGCGTGATCAAACCTTTTTCCAGGGTGATTGACAAGTCTCAACAAGTTCTTTTTTAAAATCTGTTGATTCTCACTCACTTTTTCTAATACTATGAAATAATTGTGTTGCTCTTTACCATGGTAAGGCATGATTAGGCTATGGCGCAAGCTTGATGATTGTCGGTATTTTCATTCATTCATTATGGTTCCTGCCTGGTTAGTTCGGCTCTACTAGCACTTGATTAGTAAAAGAATTCTCAGGCAATAGTCTGCTCATTCACCAAAACCTATATTAGCTATTAATCTCACTTACAACTAAGCAAAGTCATTCAGATATAGACCAATATACCGTTTGTTATTATGTAGGTTTTCTGTAGGTTATCAGGTTTTTTACCTGTTACAGCTGTCCGAGTACATGTGTCCAGGCTGTGCAGACACATTTTCGACAGCAGATGAACAGCTAGTGCACCTTAAAGTGCTGCCGTCCCACTTGAGGTTTGAGAGAGAACGGAGCTACTACAAGTGTAACGGCTGTCCAAAGGCATTTAAGTCTGTCGCAGCTCACAGCAAACACGAGGTAAGCCTCCTCTAGTCGTAAACGCGTGTTCCCATCCCTAAGCAGTAATATGACTACATCGTGCGCCATATTTGTTGATGTCCCTTTAGATTGGTGACTGCATAAAGTCATAGCATTTTATGACTCCCCTCTGTAGAATTATTTATGTGTTTGTTTGTACAGTCATACCTCGACATACGAGCTTCCGGGGACTATGTTCATGTGCTAATTCTCTAGTATTCAAATCAATTTTTAATATTCAAAACAGCTAAATACAAATTAATCCGTTCCTACCTTCTGAACAAACCACCTAAAACCAAGATATTCTAGCTGAAAAACGTGTTTTTAATCGTTCCCATTAACCACCTGCACTCACAAAGTAACAAATATCTAGTTAGTGGTTATGATCTGTAATAAAATGTAACATTCTTATGTAACTTACACTACAGAGTTTTTACCTTTGAGATGGATAATAGAGTGTGTGAGAGACTTGATGGCAACATGTTCGGTACACTAGACTTTGATGCTACGTAACATAACCTTTAAATTTAACTTAAATGAATTTAGCTTACTAAACACCGACTTAAAAATATGTTTTAATCTCAATTCTAATCATGTTCTTATTTTTTTAGTATCATCTTTCGGCTTGACTCTTTTTGCCTCGCTTTTACCTTCTCTTTTAGCTGACCTTTTTGAAACTTTTTAAACTGATCTGATAAGAAAGACCAGGTGATACTGTTCTTGTAAGTAGGCTCTCACATACTCGGCCACTTAGCTGCCGATCAAGAACCGTCTCGTATGCTCGTATCTCAATGCACAAATTTGCTCGGAATTTATCTCGTGTCTCAAATATCTTGTAATTTGGGTCACTCGTATGCTGAGGTATGACTGTATTTAATAGGTTTTTAGGTTTTGTCTCAGAGTTTACTTTTCAAACTTTACATACACATTATAGCTTTTCTGTGACAATATCATAGTGAACCCCCAGAACATTCAATTATGTTAACTGACAAGTTCTACAAGTCATATCAAGTCAATTCCACAAGTCAACTCAATTGAATTATCTTATTAAATTATTTGTTATTCATTTTAATTTTAGTAAATGTTTTGGACTGCAAAGGAAATTAATTTGGTACTCAGGTTTTTCTTCTAGCATTGTTGTTTGCGTAAAGACAAATTTCTACAAAGTTTTACAGAATGGTGGCCACATTACAGCTGACTAGGCTGGTTTTTTGATTGTTTACATTCTCAAATGTGAAACTTTATGTTACGTAAAAATCTCATTAGACCTGCTACACCCTATTGGCCAGTTAGCTAATCATGTCGGTGTTACAGAGCTGCCCCGGGGCTGGTTGCACCGTAGTACACATGTGCAACAACTGTCCGCAGCAGACTGTATTTCGAAGCTGGTCGGAGCTAACTCAGCATCGCTCAGAGGCACACCCCGAGCTTGTATGGGTACCGAAGAGATCAAAAATATATGCATGCTACCTCTGCGTACATAGATCTCGTACGAAACAAGGGTAAGGATAACTACAAGACCAAATGTAAGCAAAACCAGTCGCCCCACAGAGGCACAGAATTAGTCAAATTTCACATTAGATCAAATGCATTAAAAAGAAAGTGTAGTTAGATCTTTGTCTTCGGTGGCCATCTTTTACATCAATTCAACTTTGAGATGGCATCGCATAGATCAATAGTACTAGTATAAGGCACTTATGACCACTAATTTAAACCAAGTCTCCTAGTTATTCACAGGTTTGAATATAGCTTAGAATGTATCTACTTGTCGCCGTTCAAAGTTTGCTCAATACGAATAGCATTGTGTTGACTTAGATTGTTAGCTATTTCTTGGCTGTGTGTACTATATACAAGGCCTGTAACAGGGGATGTAGCTAGTATGTTTATTCCTGTAGTCAGAAATGCATGTCATGTTACTGTAGACAGTGTTATATACAGTGGTACTGTAGTCAGTTATATATACCATGTTACTGTAGTCAGTGTTGTATACCGTGGTACTGTAGACAGTGTTATATACCATGGTACTGTAGACAGTGTTATATACCGAGGTACTGTAGACAGTGTTATATACCGAGGTACTGTAGTCAGTGTTATATACTATGGTGCTATAGTCAGTGTTATATACTATGGTACTGTAGTCAGTGTTATATACCATGGTACTGTAGTCAGTGTTATATACTATGGTACTGTAGTCAGTGTTATATACCATGGTACTGTAGTCGGTGTTATATACTACGGTACTGTAGACAGTGTTATATACTATGGTACTGTAGTCGGTGTTATATACCATGGTACTGTAGTCGGTGTTATATACTATGATACTGTAGACAGTGTTATATACCATGGCACTGTTAACATTACTGTCAACAGTGTGAAGGTTGTACTAATGAGGTTCATAGAGTTCCTCGTGTGTCTTCAGGCTGCTGGATCATCTGCAAAAGTCTCACGGAAAAAAAAGAGTCTTCTTTATGTGTCGATACTGCGGAGTTGAAGTTGATTCTCGCCAGAACTTGGATTTTCACTTGGAGGTCTGCCCTTTCAAGGTACCATTTCAATGTGCTCAGCTCATCATCTCTTAATATCTGGTTACAATAATAAATATGCTATATACCGTAAAACATTTATTTGAATGCCATGATGCTCTATTTCTCAAACCTTCCCTTAGAGTGGCGGTTTATTAGAGGTGACGTTCAATTAAAGGGTGGCGTTGTATTTTTCAAACACCTCTTCAGAAAGTTGAGAAGATAATTTCAACCCTTTTGCGGGTGAATCAAATGTCGCCCATATCTTGCACTCTCCTTCGAGCGGTGTGACATTAACCTATTTGGATGCAATAAATTTGCTAACTTCCAACTTGTCGTAGAACTCTAAATAAATATGCACGAGGAAGCTGATACGTGTCTCTTCCAGTTTATATCTATTGCTTTCAATTAACTTCCGATGATCTTATGGTCTGCATTGCAATTTGTTGGAGCTTTGAAGTTTTTTTATTTCATTTCAAATTTGAAGGCATATTTTCCTTTTATAACTATATTTAACAAGGTTGCACTCATCGGTATGTTTGCTGCATTTTGCAGCCAAAACTGACTTGTTATGTGCAATAGAACAGGAGTTACGAGCGTGGATCCATTGTAAGCTGAGTTCAGATTACTGCAGGCATGCTATCAAATAATATGCTACAAATCTGCAAACTTATAAGTTTTATAATAGTAATTTTCTATCAAATGCTACAAATATATCTTCGAGAACAAGTGACCTAAACAAACCATAATTATCATACATGCAGAAACAAAATTCACCTGTTTTTAAACAACAAATATTTGTTTTGTTTGCTCGGCAGGTTGCGTTTGATTTTTGCTTTTGTATGAAACCATTTCATCATCTTCTAGCTGTTCAATACCTTCCACAGCGTCTGCTCACCTGAACTCTTTCTCTGCACTGCTAAACTAATCAATATTAGCATCCAAATCATTTTTTAGTATAGCAAAACCTTTACGCGTTGATATCTGAAAAACTTCGCGCAAATAATGATAAACTTTTAGCCGGATGCGTGCTTATCACAAGTCGTCCAAAGCATCGGAATTGCTGAAACGTTTTTCCAATACGTCAAAGTATCAAGACCGCGTTGAACAAGGAACTACTATTAGCCTAATACAGTTACTAATTATTTTTATGGTAGTGCAATCAAAGTTTTCAATGATATAACCTGAATACAGTCAAACATGGATAACTCAAACTTCACGGGATCGAGTGAAAGTGTTCGAGTTAGCAGAGCGTTCAAGTTATCAGAGCACTATCATAAGTCCATGTATTTATTAGTAAATACATGTACATATACAAACTATAATATAAATCAAAAGCATGAATGGCTTGTTTCAAATTAAATGCTTTTAATGTAAAGTTTAAAAGTTTTTATCAGAAAGTATAGAGATTTTTCTATCACTTGAGATTTGTTTGCTGTTTAATGTGATGTGACTGCCAGGATGTTTTCAGATTAAAATTGGCAAAACTTGATCGTTGTTGAAATGCTCCGAAGAAAAGACATCTTTTTCTTTTGAGCTCTGTAACCCCGTTTTAACCAAGATAAATTTTGTCGATTTTTCTTGAAGTTTATGCGAAGGTTACCTCGCTTTTCTTAGCCTTTGTAGGACCATCGCAAGGCGGATGTTTGGTAAAAATCAAATTTCATCAAACCTTTAGGAAAGTCGTGGACGAAAATATTTTGCAGATGATGGTAATAACGACGCCTACGAACTACTAAAAGTTGAGGTTTATCTCTATGGCTTGTAATAAAGTGATATTCTGAAGCGATAACAACCGTCTCGGTAGCCATTGGGCAAAAAACTGTTCGAGTTAACGAAGTTGAGGTCGAGTAATCTGAAGCAATTTATCATTGTGTGGGAACGGACCAAACAAAACCGTTCGAGTTAACCATGTGTTCGAGCTATCCGAGGGCGAGTTATCCATGTTTGACTGTACTTGGAGTGGGAAAACGTACTTCAATATACTAACAGAAACAATGAACGAATTAATTTTTATTGATGTAATTGAGTTATTATTAGCACATGTTTGTGGGCACTATTCTACTGATCACTTGCTATTATGGGCTTGTGACGATTACGAATGTCAAATAGTGGTAAAATAGAAGTGGCATTTAAATAGAACTGGCGCTCAATTAAAGGATGGTGCTCTATTTTTCAACCCTTCTCCCATAGTGGCGCTTAAAGTACATAAATTATATAATTTTTTCGTATTATGTAGTTCAATACATCAGAGTCTTGGCTTTCGAATGAGCCTATATTCAATACACAAAGAATAATAGAACTATGAAAAACAGGGTGTCAAAAGTATGTCCTGCAATAAAAAACACTTGGTTGCGGTTCCCACAATGTGATGTCATAATTATTATTTAGCCTTAGGTAGTTAATCCCTTTCGCTGCCATTGAGGCTGCACTTTTCTGTGACAATCGTTGCTGTTAAACCCAGAGAGCCCTAATAATTAGCTAGGATTCTAGATGACAATGCCCGGGGATTGTGCTAACGCCCGACCAATACAAACACATGTTCTGGGTTAATTAATTATGCTTCAATAAATATACTGTCGATTAAATTGTGACCTGCAGTTGCGTGGCCCTAGGACTATATATCAATCGCACTTTCGCGAGATCACGCAAGTCTTGAAATTAATTAGTCTCAGTCATGCCCCTCAACATCACAATAAAAAAAGAGGGCTAGTGCATAATATCATCGCGAAAACATAGTATGGTGCTTGGAATTTAAGTTATTTATCATAAATATAATCTGTACATGGAGAGCTAATGACACTGATTCCTTTGTCATCTTCATTGGTTCTCTGGAGTTTTCCTACCTTTGCCTGCCACTAGCCTCATTATCGTAGTTGATAAATATAAGCGGTAAGCAACAAAATAAGCAGTAAGAGCACACAACACCGAAAATGAAAATTGTGATGTCCTCATTTTTGAGCCTATACCATTGAACATTTCTGCGGTAGAGCTCTGGGGGAATCCTATAAACACCAACCAATGTCTGTCTAACCATGTCAAACAATGGCTCATTTGAAAGCCGAGACTCTGATGTATTGAAATATATGATAAAAAAAACTATGTAATTTATGTGCTTTAAATAGAGGTGACGTTCAAATAGAGGTTTTACAGTATATGTACTAGTAGCTACAGGGTTGCTGACAACCAGATTAACCAATATAAATTGGCTCAGTGGAGTGAAGGTTGTGACATCCATGATAACGTCTGTTCATTATTGCTTCTCAAGGATCAGCGATATGTAAGTCGTTGATTTACTTTGTTATAATCAGACCTGAACGGTTAACGATGAGGGTAACATTTGCTCTTTTCACGGTTTGCTCTAAAAGAAAAAAGGTAATGACTGTATGTTGCTCATAAGGAGTTTAAATACTAATTGCTTGAGCTGGATGCAGTTGAAATGTTAAGGAGTAAGGGTACATTTTGATTGTCTTTATGTAGGAAACATGCGATAGAGTACATGTGTTGTATTCGGATGCTCTACATGTTGTAAGTGTGCAATAGTGTGTTTCAAAATTGTAGAAGTGTTTGATAGCTTTTGCTATCATTGGTCTACACAACAGTGCGGGATTATCTTGCTCGGTCGAATTCGTTGGTTATGGGTAATCATATGCCTGTCGATGCAACGTTAGAAGCGATTGCTTGAGGTATTAATAACTGGTTAATGCTTGCGACCTTCAATAGCCGAACTTTTGCCATAAAACGAATGCATTCGGTGTACACTAAAGATGTCTTGTTGGATTCGTTTGTCAGTTTTTAGTTATTAAAAATGGTTTATGGAGATTAACCCCAAAGTTCTTATATATTCACAGGTGTGAACGAATGCGTATCATGTATTTATCCATTCAATAATATATATATTTAGATATTTTATTTAGGCACCTATCTCGGGTACATGTAGGAATCGTACAGCACACTAAACCTCGACTGATCAAAGTTGGGTCTGTTATGAGGCGTGACAGACTATACCAGTCAGCTATGTATTGGCTACTCTGTTGACACCCTTCACCAGTGCTTGCATACAGCCTTGGCTGTACTCTATTACTATTATCACTTGATGGTTTTCATACTTCTACTGTTAGGTCAACTGCCAAAGGCAACAATATAGCAAAGCTGGTTTCTATAGAAAGCTTTTTTATGTCTTCATTCATTTCCATACTCACTACCATTCATCTAGCCTACAGTTGCCAAAATTACAGGATGATGCAAAAAAGATCAGGACTCCGCTGTCTATACCTGAGAGGCAGCCCAAGCTGAGTTCTAGCAGCTCAGTAGTCAGTGACCATTCGTCTAGCACCGCTGCTGTGGAAGACGGTGGCGCTGTCAATGGCAGTACTGACAAGGATTGTCCTGGACCCACGATGGATATACCATACCTTGCACACGTGCCATCTTTTAACTGTCATATGTGCACTGCAGAGTACAACAGCTACAGTAAACTTAGAGGTAAATGTAATGATTGTTTCCTTCATTATTGGTGTCTGTCCTTAGCCGATTCTGTCTGTCTGTTATATCTAGTTTCAGCCTCAAGATATACTGCAATTGTTTCCTAGTTTAGTCTGGATGGCCAGATTAGTCTTTGTTTCTTTTGAGTAACTGCTGTTGTGTTGCTTTGCAATCTATTTTGATTGTAATCTATTCTGTTCGGAGCTGAAGATGAAAAGAAGATGAAAATTTTTGTAAGCAGCTTATCTGTATCGCTTGACTTACAAGTTCACTATGTATCCTAGTAGAGTGGCACTATAGAATGGAGATTGATTGCAGGTTGTAGGGTATATTTATTGCTCTCTGAAAGTAAGAGTTAACCTATATTTGTCTGTATCCTGTATATAAATTGTGGTGTGCTGCTTGTCTATCTATTAGACGTAGAGCTTTGTAGGTTGCCTGCTTCTGTAGATGTTGATGTGGGCATGACCATCTGTGTGAGTAAATGGTTGGTCTGTTGTCTCACTAGTCTCTGGTGAAACGATGTGACCCTGGTGCGAATAAGGTCTATAGGGAGTGACAGCCCTGGACAGTATCTCAGTGCAATATGGTGTGAATAAGGTCTATGTGGAGGTACAACCCTTGGGCAGTATCTCAGTGCAATATGGTGTGAATAAGGTATATAGGGGTGACAGCCCTGGGCAGTATCTCAGTACAATATGGTGCGAATAGCGAGGTCAATATGGGGGTACAGCTCTTGGGCAGTATCTCAGTGCAATATAGTGTAAATAAGGTCTATGTGGAGGTACAACCCCTGGGCAGTATCTCAGTACAATATGGTGCGAATAGCGAGGTCAATATGGGGGGGGGGGTACAGCTCTTGGGCAGTATCTCAGTGCAATATAGTGTAAATGAGGTCTATGTGGAGGTACAACCCCTGGGCAGTATCTCAGTACAATATGGTGCGAATAAGGAGGTCTATAATAGAGGGTGACAGCTCTGCCTATTGCTTCAGGACAGCTTGTGGTGTGAATAATCAGGCCTATATGAGGGATACAACGCATACTGTCTCAGATCAGGTTGAGGTATAAATCAGGGGTCTTTACTTTATCATACAACACTGACTGATGTATTGTCCTAGTACAGTTAGTGGTGTAAATGAAGTGGTCTTTGTATTTATTCCTGTAGCCACTCGCATCCACATATCATTGTTCAAGGAGGTCATGCTTTGTGCGGTCACTCCGATGGGACCAATTTCTCACATCTCTTGAGTTGTTTGTCTCCACGAAGGCTAGTCTACCTAGTAATTAATGCATCACTACTAGCATTCTCATGATGCGGTGGTTACACAATCAATTCTTTGTGTATTCCCTCGCTGGATGGCTTGTTATTGAATCATGGCTGTCTACGCCGGGCGAAGACTGGATAGGAGCCAATCCCAATGGCTCACCCTAGCCTCCATTTCTCTTCCCATCCACTGGTATTGATTTTATACTAGGCTGCATATCTAATGAGTGGAGTTTTTCCTACCCCAGTCTGGGTGTATCCAACCATCTTAGTAATGGTCGTGTAGTCATCTTTGAGTAACTTACTGCTTTTGAGCTTAGGCTATGCTCAATGTATAACAGAATAAGAGATGGGTGTCTATGTGCAGATCATGTGACAGCGAGACACGAAGGAAGAGGCCTTATCTATGAGTGCTGGGTGTGTAGGGACAGGGGTAACACATCAAACTTCTACAGGCAATCTGCTTTGGACAAACATATGACTGACATACATAAGATTCAGGTATGCCCGCTAATCATTTATCCTACCAGCAACACTTGCTTCTAGTTGTTGATCATTATTACCCTATCAACAGCCTGTCATTACTCGCTTCATTGTTCCTTATTAGGAATAGCATACCTTATATGGAAATCAAGTCACGCCCACCTTCTCCAGCTTTGAGAAAAGCGTACAGCCGTTAGTTGCGCTGGTCTACGTAGAAACCAATGTTAGTTTGGCACTTTGTTATTATGTTAGACGCCCTCATGGAAGATGGAAAACTAGTTGATGATGTGGAAACTTGTTGAGGGTGTTAAATGGCAATAAACACCTGTAGTCATCAACATTTTCAAGTGGCCCAAACTAGACAACTGTCAGTACACATTAAAAGACCAGAATGCTGTCACATGAATGAACTAATGGCTTCCAAGTGCTACTCAGTTGCTCGCGGTTTTTGGAATTTTAGAAGCATTGTTAGGACAGAATGACAGCAAGAATGCTTTCAGTGGGAGATTGTTATAGTTGTCACATCTCCTTTGGTTTATCCATTCAGGAAAGCAGCATCGCCATAGCAACACCATAACTGTTTTATGTTTAGCAGCACAGCTTACTTTTTAAACCGTGAAAACAGAATTGTTCTAGAAGCCAGGCTCTTGTGATAGTTTCATAAAACTGAGCATTGATTGTGAGCAAACTTGTACTAATGTTACAAGCGCTAATTGTTATAGCTAGATATGTGAATCTAGATATGTGAATGTCTGCTTTGGAAATTTCTCAGATATCTCAAACACCACCAGAGGCACCTATAGACAATGGAGAACCATCAGCCGAGGAATCATCTATTAAAAAGATGAGACTATGGAATGAGGAGAGTCAACCATATCAATGCTGTCGCTGTGACTATACAAGCACATCCGGTAATTGCTTACATCTCTGTAGCAGTATTGTCACAATGAGTCTGTGGCATATCTGTAGAAAGTTCATGACTTTACATTCATGTTAGCACGCATTACCAGTGAGTGTTAGGAGGTAGTTTTACTACGTGTTGTCACTCATGTGTGACAGTTTCACTACTTAAATGGAGTGACAGGGCTTGACTTGAGTGGCAGAACACTCCATGAGTCTCAAAATATGCTGTGAGTGTGAGGAGTTGTGATTAGTGTCAGGACGTGGTACCAGTGTCAGGGCTTGTCATCAGTATCTGAACTTGTTACCAGTGTTCAGACTTGCTACCAGTGTCAGGGCTTGCTTCCTGTGTAAGGACATGTTTCCGGTGTCAGGACTTGTTTCCAGTGTCGGGGCTTGTTATCAGTGTCAGTGCTTGTCACCAGTGTGGGGGCTTGTTACCGGTGTCTGGACTTGTTACTAGTTTCAGGGCTTGTTTCCAGTGACAGGTCTTGTTACCAGTGTCAGTGCTTGTCACCAGTGACAGGTCTTGTTACCAGTGTCAGGACTTGTTACCAGTGTCAGGGCTTGTTACCAGTGTCAGGGCTTGTTTCCAGTGACAGGGCTTGTTACCAGTGTCAAGACTTGTTACCAGTTTCAGGACTTGTTACCAGTGTCAGGGCTTGTTACCAGTGTCAGGACTTGTTACCAGTGTCAGGGCTTGTTACCAGTTTCAGGGCTTGTTACCAGTCTCAGGGCTTGTTACCAGTGTCAGGGCTTGTTACCAATGTCAGCGCTTGTTACCAGTCTCAGGGCTTGTTACCAGTGTCAGGGCTTGTTAAAAGTGTCAGGACTTGTTACTAGTGTGGGGGCTTGTTACCAGTGTCTGGACTTGTTACCAGTGTCAGGACTTGTTTCCGGTGTCAGGGCTTGTTTCCTGTGTCAGGACTTGTTACCAGTGTCAGGGCTTGTTAAAAGTGTCAGGACTTGTTGCCAGTGTGGGGGCTTATTACCAGTGTGGGGGCTTGTTACCAGTGTCAGGACTTGTTACCAATGTCGGGACTTGTTACCAGTTTCAGGGCTTGTTACCAGTGTCAGGGCTTGTTAAAAGTGTCAGGACTTGTTACCAGTATGGGGGCTTGTTACCAGTGTGGGGGCTTGTTACCAGTGTCAGGACTTGTTACCAATGTCGGGACTAGTTACCAGTTTCAGGGCTTGTTACCAGTGTCAGGGGTTGTTAAAAATGTGAGAGCTTGTCACCAGTGTCAGAACTTGTTACCAGTGTCAAGGCTTGTTACCAGTGTCAGGGCTTGTTAAAAGTGTCAGGGCTTGTCACCAGTGTCAGGACTTGTTATCAGTGTCAGGGGTTGTTTCCAGTGTCAGGACTTGTAAGCGGTGTTGGGTCTTGTTAGCGGTGTCGGGTCTTGTTACCGGTGTTGGGACTTGTTACCGGTGTCAGGGCTTGTTGCCGGTGTCAAGGCTTGTTACCAGTGTCAAGGCTTGTTACCGGTGTCAGGGCTTGTTACCGCTGTCAGGGTTTGTTACCAGTGTCATGGCTTGTTACCACTGTCAGGACTTGTTACCAGCGTCTTGCCCTGTTATCAGTGTCAGGACTTGTCAATGTCAATCATCAGATAATAAGTGTGTCCGTTGCTAGCCAAATAACATAGAAATGTTAGTTTGAAAATATGTAGTAGGCTATTTACAAAAATGACTTGGCCGAAGCTTTCAGATAATGATTAGTCACATAACTTGATATTGAGTGATTCAGAAGTAGGAAATTTAAGCGATCAGCTTATGAAAGTAGGTCTTTCTAGGTTTGTTGAATGAAATGTTAAAAGCTGATGGTGAACTCTCAGCTATTTCTGGACATGGGCCAGTCAGAGTGTGGTGTGGGTGTTGCTGAATGCCAGTCGGAGTGTGGTGTGGGTGTTGCTGAATGCCAGTCGGAGTGTGGTGTGGGTGTTGCTGAATGCCAGTCGGAGTGTGGTGTGGGTGTTGCTGAATGCCAGTCGGAGTGTGGTGTGGGTGTTGCTGAATGCTAGTTGGAGTGTGGTGTGGGTGTTGCTGAATGCCAGTCAGAGTGTGGTGTGGGTGTTGCAGAATGCTAGTCTGCTATTCATTTCTAATCATTTCATTTGACCTTTGACATTTATGAAAGCTTGTCTGACCAGTGTCCGAAACACTAAAATTCAGCTCTACAATACCCTACCTACGCGTCCTGCATATAATAGTACTTAGTTGGTTACCTTGGTAATGCATGCCTGTTCTCAACTCCCTGCTGTTAACGTTCCTCACAAGCACCTGTGTTCTTCACAAGCACCTGCGCAAGCATCCTTTCCACACCTGGCATTAAGAAGATTAAGGGGGAACTGTTGCCATTTCTTTGTGTGAAAACTTGTTTATCAAGTGCTGTGTAAAAGAGGGCAGTGCGTATCAATAATTGAGACGCCTTAACAAATACTCGCAGTTCAAGAGCCACACTCTTTCCTTTGAATCAGTGCGTGCCTGCAGTAGCGTGCTAGTAGTAGCAATGTTTGTTTGTTGCCATGTTTTGTAGTAGTTATACTCATTTTAGAAATTCTGTCTGTTACCAGATGTTATAGTAATTCATGAGGTGTAGTCACTATTTCCATGACGTTGTTAATTCGCAAGTTTTTCGTCATCTGAAAATGGAAACAGCAAAAATCCGCAAGTTGAACGAGTTTTGTTAGTCGCAAATTTTTATCGATTGTTTCCTGCTCCTGAAAATCGGAAATGGCACTTGCAAATGATGTGCGAGAAAATCCTGCACAAGCTATTCCATTTTTAACATTTTTTACTCTCAAGTCCTTATTTCGATTTGAGCAGTTTCGAATGCGCCACTTTGACCTCTGACTTAGAAATCATCTTTTTTAACCGAGCGCCTCGTTTAATCTGCATGATGCAAATGAACATTGAGACATTTCGTACAGTAATTAACGTCTGCACAACTCCAAATCTTCATCATGGAAACATAGTGTCCTTATGCCCGAGCAAATGTCATTTCAGGCACTGACTTTTCTTTTCAGGAGCTGACTTCAAGGATCATATTCGGCAACACAAGGTGTCTACTGAAAGCTATCAATGCGCGGAATGTGGCATGTGCTTCACTGTACAGTTGGCCTTGCGACGGCATCTATTTGCTGTGCACAAGGTGTCAGACTATTCCAAGTATTCTAGAAGTCAGTATATGGCAGACTTTGAGCGACAACTACATGATACACAGGGCAAGTGTCCCATCTGTAAGAGTCAGTTTACAACAGAAATGCAGCTAAAGAAGCACCTGCGCACACATGGCATGATGTATATTAACACTAGACGCATGGTGCCAACCTAAGCTTTCTACCACTGAAGTCATTTATGCAGCAACTAATGGATGTAGGAAGAATACATGTTATACATTTGATGATAATGACCTGTACAAGTCTCTCATAACACAATAGCGGCTCGTTGTGGTTACCTGATCTCTATGGTTACTAATTTTATTAAGTTTAATTTGTAAATAGGTTTACTTGTGGTTATTTAAAGAATACATATATACACATGTGCATATAATCTCCGATTCTTTTTTGATAGGCTCTTGAATTCTCTTGTATTCTTGAATTCTAGTCAGTATCTCATGATATATTTCAACTTTTTTATTATACTAGGATATGTAGAGTTCTTGTACATATATTCCAAAGATGTTTTCATGCAGTCATGTCATAGCCTATATTCTATTGTACATAGGGCAACTGTAAATACAATACCGAGGTTATATTTCTCATTCTTTGTGAAAAATTTTGAGATATACAAACATACAAGGATAGTTCTGATGTCTGGAGATAAACTGCTGGCTTATTCATGTCTATGATTAGCAATTACCATGTCTATGATTAGCAATTACCATGTCTTTCAATAGCTTACACAGTGCTTGGTAATGTCAGATAAATAAGCAAACAAGCACATTCGTCAAAACGCCAACAGTAAATGAGACAACTTGCTCTCCCTATCTAATCATACAAACCTCTAGCGTAAACCTAAAAAGGAAGGTTCCATGTAATCTCGGGCTTGACCTGATACTCCTCGTAGCATAAAATAGAATCACCTTCTAATATATCTACACCGTGATCCTTAAATGCCAAACCACACTCCATGTTGTCCTTTATCTCTTCAACCTCATTCTTAAAATGTTTAAGCATGTAAAGTGTGTCAACATGGAGAACTTCAGAGCCTCTCACAAGTTTGTACTGCTTGCTTCTGTCAAGCACACCATTTATGCACAAACATCCAGCGACTGGTATCTTCTTGTTCTTCTTGTTGATTTTCTCAGTAACATAGAAAACCTTTTGGATGACAGCTTCACCAAGGACTTTTTGCTCTATCTGTGGCAGCACCCTTTCATTGAGTATGCTCTGAAAATTGATTAGAAGTAGGCTTGTTCAGAGGTCCCTGACAATGTGAATAGCTTGCTGGACTTTGAAAATGTCTATGGTATATTTACACAGACACACTGCGGTTGCAACCATACAACTGTAAGGTTCCAATGGTAGAAGATGCCCAATTCAACGGCATTCAACAGCCAAAATTGACACGCTGACACTAAGCAACTAAACGATATGAGCTTACTACACTGGAATACGAAGTCCTTCAAAAGTGAGAATAAAATGAGTGTTGTTTACAGGTTGCAAGAATTGCTCAATTAAGAACATTAAAATGATCTTCTACAATTACATAACCTTTGATGAACAACTTTAATTTTTGCCATTAACTGCTAAACATATAAAAATCTACTGTCTTTTACTAGAGGTGATAGTTAAGATCAACCGTATACATTACTATATTTATAGCTTAATATAGAAAACACAATACAGGCATAACTGTACGACAATGATAGTAATAGATACTTAGTGATTCTAATAATAGGGTCTGTTTGGTAGCTGGTGAGTTGTGAGCTGAATCAGTCTTGTGTAAATAGTAAACAAGGTCCAGTGAATTGTAGCTAGTGAATAGGGTTAGTCTTATAGCTAGTAGGTAATAAACAGGATAGGTCCTGTAGCTAGTAGGTAGTAAACAGGATAACTCATGTAGCTAGTAGGTAGTGAACAGGATCAGTCCTGTAGCTGGTAGGTTGTAAAAAGGATAGGTCCTGTAGCTAGTAGGTTGTAAAAAAGAGTGGTCCTGTAGCTAGTAGGCTGTAAACAAGATAGGTCCTGTAGCTAGTAGGTAATAAACAGGATAGGTCATGTAGCTAGTAGGTAGTGAACAGGATCAGTCCTGTAGGTGGTAGGTTGTAAAAAGGATAGGTCCTGTAGCTAGTAGGATGTAGAAAAGAGAGGTCCTGTAGCTAGTAGGCTGTAAACAAGATAGGTCCTGTAGCTAGTAGGCTGTAAACAAGATAGGTCCTGTAGCTAGTAGGCTGTAAACAAGATAGGTCCTGTAGGTAATAAACAAGATAGGTCCTGTAGGTAATAAACAAGATAGGTCCTGTAGTTAATAAACAAGATAAGTCCTGTAGGTAATAAACAGGATAGGTCCTGTAGTCAGCATGTAGCAAAGTTGGTGCATCAGCCAATTGAGAAATTTTAATTTAGCTAGTTTTTGCAAAATAATCCGGTGATTATTTGTTTAATCTAATTCTCTGCTAACTGATCAAACAGTTTTTAATTAGTCATTCCTCAACATACAAGTTAATACTTTCCGGAACCGAGCTTATACGTCAATTCTCTCGTATCTCAAAGCAGTATTTTCTATATAAAATAACTAAATACAAATTAATCCGTTCCCACCTTTTGAAAAAACATCTAAAAACAGAATATTACGACGGAAAAACATGTTTTTAATTGTTTAAATTCACTAACTAGACTCACAAAATAACAAGCACCTGCCTAATAGTAATGAACGGCAATAAAATGAAACATTATTATGTACAGTACTAATGGAGTTCTTACCTTCGCGACGGTGGTTTGAGAGAGGCTTGACAGCAACCCTTTGATATGCTACACTTTTGTGACGCTCAACATAATATAAACCTTAATTATGACTTAAATGAATTTAGCTTACTAAATATACATTGAAACTTTAAAAGTTATTATTATTGTTGATATTATTCTGAAAAGTTTTTTATCGTACACTAAACTTAATTCTAATTTTGTCTTCGTTTACATTTTTTAGTATCTCCTCCAGCTTGGTTCTTTTTACCTCACTTTCACTTTTAGCTGGAAAACGAATCCGACGAAAAAGACCGAGCGGTGCTGTTTTCATACATAGTCCGCTAATATAATGGCTGCGTAAATAACACCTTTGTATGCTCATATCTCAAATATGTTTTATATCTCAAGGCAAAAGCTTGGGCGGAATTTTGCTCATATTTCACGGCTCTCGAGCGTGGAGGCACTCGTATTTCGACATATAACTGTATTATAATTATTCTTCAAACTCCATGACCACATTTAGCAGGTGTGTCTTGGGGATTCTTAGTTACTAGGTTGAAGCAAGTAATGGCAGGTGATAACAATGTAGATAATAGCTATCTTATACTAATGAGATTTGTGAGCGCCATTCAACATGCTTATATGAGCAACAAAGTATTGTGTTCCCTTCAGAAAGCCTGACAGCATCAATGAGCTGCTGTCATGTATAGAATCCCATGCAACATCAAAGTACATAGCTGCACAACAGTTTACCAGAAACTTTCCAACTCTACATGAAAGGTTTTAAAAGATTTCCAAGGAACTTTTAAAACCTTTTTTGTGAACTCATCTCTTTTCCAAGGTAGGAAAAGAGATGAGTTTGCTAACTCTATGGCAGGTCATCATGATTAGAGACAGGCAGCAACAAAAGAACATGAGATTTTCCTGGGACAAGGTGATGCCAACAGAATTCAAACTAATAATCAGCTTACACACTGGTAAAAATGCTGAGAAAAAGCTAAGCTGAAAAAATTGTAGATTTAAAACATTGAATAGATTTCAGCAACCAAGTTTAAAAATTTTTAATATTTAAAATTTAACAATTTTGAAAGTTTAAAAATATTTATGCAGCTACCTTGACATCATCCACAAGTTTATATATAATGTTGTGTTTTCTGATCAGCACATTGCAGTCTGTTGCCAGCTTCTCCACTTTGTCTGAAGACTTTGTGTTGAAAGCAAGGACTATTCCTACAGAAGAAAGACATCTGTGTTAATCAATCATGCTAACTGGAGGTAACATATTTTATGGCTTTTTCTAAAATATGACAGAAAAAACTGACTAGTATTACTAAAAACTATTTAGTGACAACTTTTAACGCAACAATATATCTATTTCTGGCAAACAACAACTTCAAATCAAACACATCATTCCTCTCAACAGTCCATACTCCAAGGATGATATATATATATAGTATATATAGTATATATAGTAGTACCCTAAGAGACCAGCATTTACATGCAGCTTGAAGAAAAGCAACTTGACGCATACTAAAAGACAAAGCAAATGATGAATACTATGATTAGTCAGCAAGGATGGCCAAATGATTTTGGTCATGATCCACTACCGCCCAATCTGACAAACTAAAGATCCACAACAAGCTGAAGATGTGCATTTTTCTTTTCTTTTTTTAAATATATACTATATAAAAAAATGCAAATATTTGTGCACATCCTCAAACAAGGCGGCAAATACATTTTTAAAAACTTTATTTATATACATAATTTGACTAAAAATCAGTGAACGAATGTGCCGTAATAAGTTTGTCTGAAATCAGTGAGAAAAATTATGAGTGAGCTTTGACTTCAAAACGTGGTTTAGTGCTACTTACAGCAACTCTAAAAAGTTCCTGACTAAGAGTATTTGTAAGTCATGTTGTATGATTGTTTTTTACAAAATTCATAGCTGAAAACAATGATTCCCATAAGTAGGTTGATGTAAAACAGGTAAGTAGTCTTCTATCTAGTCTAGTAGTTATTGGGTACTTTTCCAAGCTTACAGGTGATGACCAAATGAATGACCAGAAAAATTTACAAAAAAGTTTGGGAATTAAAATTTAAAATAAATACTTAAAAATTCTTTTGACAGCCAACTTGAAA
The DNA here is from genome assembly GCF_963576615.1 of Watersipora subatra. Taxonomy (NCBI): domain Eukaryota; kingdom Metazoa; phylum Bryozoa; class Gymnolaemata; order Cheilostomatida; family Watersiporidae; genus Watersipora; species Watersipora subatra. The sequence continues at coordinate 10,243,423 of NC_088710.1, read as the reverse complement.
GCTCCACAAAAAAGGCTAGAAAGATCCGGATCTAAATCCGCCATTTGGCCATAGCTGGATTAATGTTTTAATTATAAAAATATTTTTTACATTGTGTCAATTTCAGCAACTACATGAACATAAACCATAAATGCTATTATACGTTAAAAACAAAAGACGACATTTTCACCTCATAAAATAATGTAGGTACATTCTCAGGGGCAAAGTGCACAATTAAAATGCAATAACATAAGGTTGCTTTATGCAGAGCACCACAAGATACGGTACCAGGATATTATACATACTAGCAAGCGTACTGTCATGTCTGCTGCGTAATGTATGAGACTCACTCCTAAATTATAAGTGGCCCAAGTCATCCATTTAATCATAGTAGCTAATAATCATGATTTGCATTGTTTCACAAAAAGCCCTTCTTTTATATAATTGCAAGTTATAATTTTGACTAGTCGTAGTAGTATTTACTTCACTAAACATCATGAGTTACAACGCACTAGAGTAAATAATCAACAAACAATATTAAAGCACATGTAGGTTAAAATAGGATAACTAAAAGGTAATAGCAAACTGTTTGGAATGAATCCATCAGTGTAAACAAAGGTCGGCGAGGTCAGTATAAAAAGCCTCATTTAGCAAAAAAACTGAAACTTAATAAAATAAATTTCATTTTTTTGTATTTCGTTAAATGTTTTTTAAAATTTTTTTCAAGTCAAAAAAAACTTTTAAAAAGTTTAAAAAAAACTTTTTAACAAAAAATTTTTTTGTTGAAAACTTGAACAAAAAACGGCCATCTGTGACTGCTTGTGAAATAGTCTGAGCCAAAGATGACTCCTTTGGCGAAGTACTCAACACTGGTGAAATAGTCAATATCGACGATACTGGAGAAAAGAAAACAGGGACCACCATGAAAACTCATGAAAGTCTCATATATCACTTTTAACCACTTATGCTTATTAACTGTATGCATTTGATTGTTGATACGTTTTTTCTTTGTGAGATATGTAAGTACATTCCTATTTTGTAAGCAAACCCACAAGCTCTCAAAATGGCATTACTGAAAATGACTCTTTTCTATAAAATACGACAAAAAATTTATCAGTAAACCTGTATGCGGAGGCGTAACCATTCAACTTAGACCTTTTATAATTATTAACCACTTATTGCAATGCGTGGGAGTTTTACTCTGATGTACAGTTATACTCCGATAGCCTCTAATTGAGCGCTCTCTATCACCCAGCACCAATCCATACAGGTAGTTGTATTTTACCATCAAAGGCCTCTGCCAGTTCAACATCATTCTGGCCAACTTCACCGACACCGCTTGAAAGAATCTCCATTTCACACAAATCAGAACTGTATGTCTCTAGACAGGACAAGATGGCTTCTAGTGAACCATCCACATCAGCTGGAAAGAAGAACTACAAAATTGATATCTTAGCAAAGAGAGATATAGTGGATGACAGATGGGGAATACCAAGTCTACTAATCTTATCATCTACAGCCATTTGTAACTAAACGAGATTGATCAGCGCCATCTTGGTTCAACACGCGAGTTCAAATACAAATTATAAAAAATTTAACAGGATTATGTCATGGCCTAGTGGTCTAGAATGCCTCACCTCCAAACAACAGGTGGGGGTTCAATTCTCAAGAAAAGGCTAACCGTGGTGACAGGAAGGGCATCCAACCTTAAATCGCTCTCGGCGCTTGGGCATCCCAGGGGATTCACTCTCTTCTATTCATCCTCAAGGGCTAGTCTGGGATGTTATAAAATGCATCCTTTCCACTGAGTTGCACATTAATAAAAGCTAGCCCTTATCACTTCATCACCACAGACAAATTGCCCCTTTTTTTGTCATGAATACCCCTTTCCACTGTGTGGAAAGGGGTATTCATGTACCAAGCTAAAAAAAACATACCATTTTTTATGAAAACACTCTAGAGTGTCAGGCCACCAAAAACACCCCTAAAATGTGCTTTTTACGTCGAGCCCTTGGGGATGAATAAAAGAGAGTGAACCCCCTGGGCTGGGCATATCTCCAGTCACCCAGCAAACATAATCTTGATTTAGTTGAATTATCAGATTATTCAGCCGATAAAGTATTATTTCACACTTTGTTTTGTATTCTGTCAGCCCAACCCAAATCATAGAACCTGTTCATCCTGTCCACCTCTCAGGGTAGACCAGATGAACAGGTTTTACGACTCCGACAGGCTGTAATAACAAAAAGACAAAATGGAAGAGAGGACTTAATCGAATAAAACATCTCATCCTCTATTCTATATATGCTGGTATTACAACTGTCAAAGAGAATAGAGACTGCAATGGTGATAGCATGAGAGCTAAGAATATAATTCAATCAACTCAAACGGATATGCTGGTAACTTCCTATGCATACTTTGTCGAACGAATAGAAACCATTTGTCCAAGTTTTAATGCAGGTGGCTTATCAATGATTCATATTTCAGTATTCTCTACTCGGATTAACATATTTTTCATTTTATAAAAGCTTCTAATCATGTTTTTGCAAATTTACTCAGAAGTTGGTTTATCTAGTTAATTTCAGAAATGCTAAACTCTGCCCGAGCTCTTTAAAGTCAAGCCAAGTAGACACCCATAGACTATATCAAAGCATCTCAAACCTGTTGAAGATAAAATACAAATATAAAGTATATACTCGTACAAAACTTTAGTAGATTATATCAGAAAGTATCAGCATTTTTCTATCATTTGCAATTTTTATTGATGTTTGAGGTGATGTGACTGCCAGGATGTTTCTAGATTAAAATCAACAAAGCTTGATCGCGGTTGAAATGCTCAAAAGAAAAAGGCCCATGATAGAAACTTACTAATAGTTTCTGATAAAATCTTCTGAAATGTTGTGCAAATTTATCTTTAAACTCATAAAGAGTTAGTATTCTCTTAGCCAATAAGATGAGAAGAATAGCGTCTATAAAATACAGGTTCAACCCTAACTTTTCCAATCTAGGCTACGGAACTGATAGAAGTTTTCATTAACCTTTAACAATCAGGGAGAGCCTTGGTACAGACATGTCTTCCGTGGGTTTTGTGATATCCAACTCGCCTAGCTCTCGCCTTAGGCTCATGACATATCTGCAAAAGGAAAGATGACTCACTTGTTGTTTACAGCCTTAGTTCCATTATTATTATTGTACAGACTATTGCGTGTCATAGATTATGGTCACATGCTATTGTATAACATCTATATATACTTGCTAAATAGCATTAAAAGAAAATATTATATCTATACAACAAATATAACATCAAGTACAATACCATAATTATGTGAAAGAATGCACAAGGATATAATCTGAATCTCATTTTGAAAAAAAAACTGAGCGAATTGAACAGTTTTCCAAGTGATGATATTTTTAGAAGCAAAATAAATCAATGAGGTTAGTTTGCTTCACGAGTTTATATTCACACAAATTAAATCCATTAGTTTGTGTGAAAGCAACAGCCGTATTCATATTCAGGTGATCCTAAGGGTATAGTTACAAGTAGAAACTGTTATCGTGATAGAAGCTTAACAACTTGTTATTTCCGGCAAACGATTTCAGTCTTTTGGGCAATCACCAAACCTTTGATAGAAATTGCTACACAACGAACGTTGAAAATAATTTCATTCTGTCATGATATAACAAACAGACACACAAATGATTTCAGTTTTTAGAGCAGCAACTAAATCTGCCAATAGTATTCTCTAACAACAACTACTATAACTATGTCACAATAGTTGTTTGATGTTTAATGGGAAATTGATTAGTCCTTTATGGGAACAACTGCATATGCCACTACTAGCTCTCAATTCACTAGTCAAGATAGAGCAGGTGAAAACTGTTGGAACTTCTGATACTGATTATTTATTCCTGCTTTATTCGTTTCGCACCAAAAATTCTTGTCTAAACTCCTCTTCGAGTTCTACAGCTCTTGTTCTAATAACAAGATCTACTAAAATAATTATTGCAGCAGACGAATAAATAAATAAGCTCCCGCGGCAAAAAGAAAAAAACGTGAGATTGTAAAAAATGTGCACATGGTGTGTTTTTGTGCTTTGGGATTCAAAATAACTTCAGAAAAAATTTATCTGACTTTGTGGAAAGATGGCTAAGTCAGAGATTATCGTTTCAGCGGATGCTATTCGACAATCCATTTGGCTAAAAATCAATGTGCAATTTATTTGGATAAGCTATTGCCTAGTCTCAACATATCCTACAATTTCATCTCTGAGTCTTATCCAAATATATATTATCCAGATATATATTATCCATATACATGTATATATATTATCCATATAGGCTATATATGTCACCCAGATATATATTATCCAGATATACATTATCCATATAGATGTTATCTATGTATTTATATTATTCAAATATATATTACCTAGACATATATTATCCAGATATATATTATCCATGAAGATGTTATTCAGATATACCTATATATCCAGAGAACATCATCTTATAGCAACACAGTTTAAGATGATAATCAACGATAAATGTGATACAAGCGAACGCTGAATGAAGTTAAAGAATCAGCAAGTGATTATCATCAAACAGGTCAGTCACTGATGAATAACAATTGCAGAGTACTTGCAGTTGTTTGATCAATCTATAGTCTATACACTACTGACTGTTTCAAGCCGAGCTCATGTCTCCGCTTGACCTTCAGAGTGTGCTCTTCCTCGTGTGACCTTCGGTTCTCCTTGATAGCATTCCACTCCTCCTCCTCTCTCAGCTGTTGCTCATGTGCTTTTCTGTAACTAGACAAGAAAACAAACATAGCTGAAGATACGAACAAGGATGGCAAAGCCAATATGCTTTTACTAACTAATATATCATATGTAATAATATATTATAATAAAATATTATATATAATAATATAATATTATATATAATATTATATAATGACTAAATAAAAACAGTAATGATGGTAAAAACAAGCTTAGCAAAGGAATTACTCGAGAACTTCATTGAGTTCCAATAATCTATTTGATTTAATTTTAAACAAATGCTTTTTAAATTATTCTTGTATTGTATAATACAAAAATAATTTGTATAAATATCAAGTTTTGAAAGAGAAGCAATTGGCTGACAATTTATTATAGTGAAGTTTAAATTACTAGCTGTCAAACTGGACTCTAAAAACTTCAACTAACAAGAACATTGATGCCTAGGGATTGAAACGAGTATCTTCTACACATTTAGCATCCTCTAGCAAAGCAGTCGATTCATTTGGTAAACTAACACAAAGATAAAGTGCTAACAATGAAGTGGTGCAACAGCAAACCCATTCTAGCAGTTCCTGATAAGTACATATACAGCTGTCATACATCTTGTGAGGGCTATGAATCACTGGTGTTGACTTTGGTACTTCCAAGTGCCGTTTTACAGGATGCAATTACATGTCCAAACCTTAGTGCATTGTTACTTAACAAACTCCAAACCTTAGTGCATTGTTACTTAACAAACTCCAAACCTTAGTGCATTGTTACTTAACAAACTCCAACCCTTAGTGCGTTGTTACTTAACAAACTCCAAACCCTAGTGCATTGTTACTTAACAAACTCCAAACCCTAGTGCATTGTTACTTAACAAACTCCAAACCCTAGTGCATTGTTACTTAACAAACTCCAACCCTTAGTGCATTGTTACTTAACAAACTCCAAACCCTAGTGCATTGTTACTTAACAAACTCCAAACCCTAGTGCATTGTTACTTAACAAACTCCAAACCCTAGTGCATTGTTACTTAACAAACTCCAAACCCTAGTGCATTGTTATATAACAAACTCTAAACCTTAGTGCATTGTCACTTAACAAACTCCAACACTTAGTGCATTGTCACTTAACAAATTCCAAACTTGAGTGCATTGTTATATAACAAACTCCAACCCCTAGTGCATTGTTACTTGACAAACACATTGAAAAGATTTATACAGCAGTACTAGGACTGATTGTTTCCTTATGACGTTGCCTTTTATCGTGTCTTTCACAATTTAAAAAAACAGTTGTTAATACAATCCTTGTTTTGATATATTATAAAAATAAAACAAATAATTTAAAATTGATTAACTAAAAACAAACTACAAACTGTGTATAATCCCAGCAAGTGACAATCCTTTAGTTAATATACACTAGTGATCTCTCTGAGCAATTGACGATGCCAAACTTGAGTCATTTTCGCTGCTTAAAGCTGCTTCCAACAACTGGATTACTACAAGATGCAAGGATGTTCGTCATCGTCATAAGCGGATGTAATTTTAGATCAGAAATGCTGTGCTGAGAGAAATGCATGCTTTCTAATTCGTTACTAGCTAACAATTGGTTGCAACAGATATACATTTAGAGAAATATCACATGGTCACAATGGAAAGCGTGCATTGCTATTCTTTAGGAGACTCATGGCCAACACTGATTATATGATAGGAAATCTTAACAATCTGATACATTTAGTGAGTCTTCAACACATGAAGTTTATTAAACCATAACTGTCACGAACAACTTTTATTGTATTTTCTAAGTAAATCAGACACGCTGATTCCGATTTTGTACTCAAAATAAAGATTAGTCCACTAACCTTCAAAGTCATTTAGGCTTTTTTAAAGCGTTTCAATATCCGTTTCGAAAACAACACAATCGGCATTACAAGCTCCGCCCATAAATATGTGACGAAACCTAGCTTTTTCAGAAACGGAAGTTAGGAAAGTTTAGTCCGATTAAAAATAATAGAGATGGGTGTCTTAAAACCCATTATTATCTAAATCCAGCCTGTAAAATAATTTCAGTTTTTAATGAAAGGGATATAAACTATTTAAAATTGCTCGCAGCTTGTTACATGACGTTTAAATGGGCTGGACGCCGAGAAAAATGAGCTCAAAAAGCGCGGTTTTATCACGAGCTAGCGTTGTTATCGCGCTTTTTAAATATGCAATGCTAAATAGTTTATCTACATTTCAGAAAAGACTGATATTATTTTTAAAGCTGGATTCAGATATTAATAGATTTTAAATCACCCATCTCTATTATTCTAAATCGGTCTAAACATCTCTACGTAACTTCTGTTCCTAAAAAGCTAGGTTACGTCAAGTATTTATGGGCGGAGCTTGTTATGCCGATCGTGTTGTTTTCGAGACCGATATTAAAACGCTATAAAAAATCCTTTATTACTCTGAAAGTTAGTGGCCTAATCTTTATTTTGATTACAAAATCGGAATCAGCATGTCTGATTTACCTAGTAAATACGATAAAAGTTGTTCATGGCAGTTATGGTTTAAATTTGAAGAAAAATTGTTTTTTCCGAATCCATCAGCCTCTACTTTGAGTTTTTTCTAAACCGCTATTACATTTCTGAGACTTGGTCTTTGAGTCACAAAAATTAAATCATATTACTTTGTTATTTAATAGATATTTAAAAAAAATCTCAATTTTCATGATTAAGTTTTCAAATACTCTCAAAGAAAAGAGCATTGAGTTCTCATGAATAATTGTTGGTATTCACTTTATTCACATAGCGTTTCTGAGCTGTAGACTTGTGCAACATTCTCAGAAATGATAGCCTGAATATTAACTCTTACAAACAAAGATCATGGAAGAGCATCTGATATGATTTCCTTCTGTGATTCATTAGTAGCTTTAGGGACACATTTCTTATCAGCAGCGTAACAAATTGATTTATAATTACTAATATATTTTACATGCTCCGAAAACAACTGTGGCCTAGTGTGTACCTCATCAGCCATTAGGCTGAGAGTCAACTCTTTCATATGAAGATAATTGGCGCAGCTGATATTAATTACCAGTATGATTAATAATTAGCTCAAATTAGTAGCTGGACTTTATAGCTTAGGTTAGTAGCTTATGTTAGTAGCTCAAGTTAGTAGCTTAGGTTAGTAACTTAAGCTAGTAGCTAAGGTTAGTAACTTAGGTTAGGAACTTAAGCTAATAGCTAAGGTGAGTAGCTTAGTTATGGAACTTAGGTTAATAACTTAGGTTAGTAGTTTAAGTTAGTAGCTTAGGTTAGTAACTAAAGTTAGTAGCTTAGGTTAGTAACTAAAGTTAGTAGCTTAGGTTAGTAACTTAGGTTAGTAGCTTAGGTTAGTAGCTTAGGTTAGTAACTTAGGTTAGTAGCTTAGGTTAGTAGCTTAGGTTAGTAGCTAGGGTTAGTAGCTTAGATTAGTAACTTAGGTTAGTAGCTTAAGTTAGTAACTTAAGCTAGTAGCAAAGGTGAGTAGCTTAGTTATGGAACTTAGGTTAGTAACTTAGGTTAGTAGCTTAAGCTAGTAGCTTAAGTTAGTAACTTAGGTTAGTAACTTAGGTTAGTAGCTTAGGTTAGCAGCTTAGGTTATGAACTTAAGCTAGTAATTAAGGTGAGTAGCTTAGTTATGGAACTTAGGCTAGTAACTTAGGTTAGTAGCTCAACTAAAACATTATAAATAGATGTGTGTTCATTGATCATAGCCTATAGAGATAATTGGCTGATTCAATAAGTAGAGGTAATTGGTTATGTAAGTGCAGACATAAAGGACAATAGGTGCTCTTGCTGTGCTCAACGCTTTTGTAACTGAGGTATTTAATGCAAAACAAGATATTTTGGATGAATGAATCATTACCAGAGGGTTTGTTAGACTGTCTCTCATTTATCTGTTATCTGCATTTGTAATCAGGTCATGAACCGACACATCATTAGATTAACAGTTCAGTATTTGTGATGAACACAATATATCACCAGAAATCAACCGACATTTTGATGGAAAGAATGTGTTTAATGCAGCCTCTCAGACAAAAAGGTTGGGACACCCCGCTATAAAAATTCATCAGCTTTGAGCAATTGAAGCCCGCTAACACTTCCACCCCCTGGCACACAATAACAGCTAACTGCCTGTAAAAACAAATCCGACACCGTAATTTATGAGGACAGTTATTGGTAGGATACTGCATGTTGACTAACACCATGTAGCATCGGTTTGTTTAAAATGTATGCTAATGAATTTGCTTTAGTTCCGTATCAATATAGTTGGACCGACAACAAAACGATTAACTTGTTAAAATGATCAAAACCTGTAGCATCAATATATTTATGCTAAAGGTTTAGCGCTATTGCATATATTACATATTGCATGCATTGCATATATGCAATGCATGCAATTATTATGATGCATATGTGCAATGCGTGCAATTATTATAATGCATATGTGCAATGCATGCAATTATTATAATGCATATGTGCAATGCATGCAATTATTATGATGCATATGTGCAATACATGCAATTATTATGATGCATATGTGCAATGCATGCAATTATTATAATGCATATGTGCAATGCATGCAATTATTATAATGCATATGTGCAATGCATGCAATTATTATGACGCATATGTGCAATGCATGCGATTATTATGATGCATATGTGCAATACGTGCAATTATTATGATGCATATGTACAATGCATGCAATTATTATAATGCATATGTGCAATGCATGCAATTATTATAATGCATATGTGCAATGCATGCAATTATTATGATACATATGTGCAATGCGTGCAATTATTATGATGCATATGTGCAATGCATGCAATTATTATAATGCATATGTGCAATGCATGCAATTATTATGACGCATATGTGCAATGCATGCGATTATTACGATGCATATGTGCAATACGTGCAATTATTATGATGCATATGTACAATGCATGCAATTATTATAATGCATATGTGCAATGCATGCAATTATTATAATGCATATATGCAATGCGTGCAATTATTATGATGCATATATACAATGCATGCAATTATTATTATGCATATGTACAATACATGCAATTATTATAATGCATATGTACAATGCATGCAATTATTATAATGCATATGTGGAATGCATGCAAGTATTATGATGCATATATGCAATGCATGCAATTATTATAATACATATATGCAATGCATCGTAGTAAGCCATTCTGAAGAAACACTAACTCATGTCCAAAATTACACACACCAATAAAATAAATCCACACAGAGAGAAACAATAGATATGTAATAATTACATTGATAAAAAGTACTGCATAAGAGGTTGTTATCATTAGTTACCTTAAAGACATGCCAATGGAAGTGTAGAGTGGGTGAGGTTCGAAGGTAGAGGTGATGATAGAAATACGCATTAATGCTTACTCAAAACAAGGCGAAGTCACAATTAATTTAGCTTATACAATAAGTATTATTATGATAGTGTTATTTTTATAGTATTATTTTTATAGTGTTATTTTTATAGTGTTATTTTTATAATATTATTTTTATAGTTTTATTTTTATAAAAGTATTTTCATAGCATTATTGTTATACTATTATCTTTATAGTATTATTTTTATAGTGTTATTCTTATAATATTATTTTTGTAGTGTTATTTTTACAATATTATTTTTATAGTGTTGTTTTTATAATATTATTTTTATAGTATTATTTTTATAGTGCTATTTTTATAATATTATTTTTATAGTGTTATTTTCCTGCTTTACACTGAACCATCAATCACTTCCAATTTACTTACAAACTTCTTTGATAAATTTTGAGCATTATAACTTGAATCTTACTCTGGCTGTAGTATTAAATATTTGCTCAAACTTTCCATTGTAAATTGAAAAATTTGTAAGCTAGGCTTGATAGAGATTGAGTTGTACTAATATATTTTGGGCTAAAATTACAAGCCAACCGGAAGACGTTTTTGAATTTTATAAAAAGCTAATGAGTCTGGACCAAGGACAAATCCAGATCTAAGGCTATATGTAAAAAGATGCCTGAGAGTTGAAGACACCTCCACCAACCTTATGACTTTTTTCATTTGTGACTCATTCTCCACCTGTAAAACTTCGGCTCCGGGAGAGGGCAACTCCTACGCAACATCAAAATCATTTATGTAACATCTGTTTTTAAAAACCTCAAAATACAAGGACACAAGGATGAGATATCAACAACAACCTTCCAGCCGACCACTTCCGTTGCTTGGCCAGGTCCAGCCGTCTTCATTGGTTTCCCGTGTTCATCATTCAGCCGCCTGACCTTGCAGAATCCAAGGTCGGACACAAGAAAACTGCCAAGATTCAGTGTACCTACACACATACAAAAGCACAGTGACTGCATAGAACTTGTCGCTACAATGCAACTCAATTTTTCCTCTACATCCCGCTAAAAACTTGTTCTAAAAGCCATGGTGTGGGGCAAATGATGATTATAACAAAAGCAGTTGCTGCAAATATGATACTTTGTTTCATCTGAGAAAGTGTAAAAAGCAAGATACTCTGATAAACTGTAAATCCTGAATAGGTGCTGACTACTTGAGGTTTATATAAAAAAACTAAAACCCGAAGAATGTGAAACAAAGCGAAACTACAAATCCGTGTTTACTAAGTCATAGGATCGGGTGAAAAAAACATATTTTCGAATTATTCCGAGGTTTCAAATTGTAAACACTTTAGTTGTAAATCCAATCAACTGACAATATAGCAACCGTTATACTGCTTAGTAGAGAATATGTTTAGTTACAACCTGAGTTTAAGATTATAAGAGTTTAGACAATGACGTCATAGCTGGTTAGCGGCGGAAATGCCACGCCTTCAATTGATAACATATTACCGAAACTCTAATTTTCACCTTCCAAAAACCAACTTCAAAAAGTAGCTTGGGTTACTTAACCACAACAATTGTACTTTTTCATTCTTTACTTTTATGGTAATTCCCACATATTAGAAGTTTACCTTTCCTAAATGTTTAACAAAACCTCCAAAATTGTAGGTCAAATAATTGGTAAAATCCAATTTTTTGAATAATAATTAATTTTTTAATTATTATTAGAATTTAAACTTCTTTGTTAGTTTAGACTAATATAAAAGTACTCCAGTAAATATTTATTTTTTAGCAATGGTTCTAAGCTTCAAAAAGTGTAAAAAAAATTCAGCTCAATGCAAGTGTATGTAAACTTTCTGAACGCACGCCGCCACTGGAAGTGAGGCTTTATATAAAACGATGTTTGCATAATTGTCTATACTCTTCTATGTTCTACTCAGGTTGCTACAGTCAAAAATACAAAAGTTAAACATTTATCAGACCTCGTTGGACAAGTATAGATGCAATCTTTCCACGACCCTCTTCAGTTTTAGTCTCAATAATACGCCCTTCCATTGCACCTGTCGGGTCAGCTTTGATGTCCATCATCTCAGCCTGCGTGATAATGGCTTCTTGCAAGGCATCGATATTGGTGCCTATAAGACAAAACCGCTGTTACTTGCTACATTTACATGCATACATGTCAAAATGTAAATACAGTCATCATTAAAGGTAAGTTTTTTACAATTGACAGAAGAAACTTTAGACTGAGTAGTACATTTATACATTAATACGTGAGAAATTTTAAATACGAGCAAAATTTCAAACAAATTTTTGCGTTGAGATGCGAGACAAACTTTAGATACGAGCATACGAAATGGATCTTGCTGCGACCTCTAAGTGGCTGAGTATGCGAGAATTCGCTTACAAGAACAGCATCACCTGATCTTTCTTATCAGATCAGTTTAAAAAGTTTTAAAAAGGTCAGCTAAAAGTGAAGGTGAAAGTGAGGCAAAAAGAGTCAAGCCGGAAGGAGATAATAGAAAAATGAAAATGAACATCAGATTAGAATTAGGTTTAATGTAAGTTTAAAACTTATTTTTAAGTGTGTGTTTAGTCAGCTAAATTCATTTTAGCTAAATTTAAAATTTACATTGTTACGTCGCGTCACAAAAGTATAGCATACCGAACGTGTTGCCGTCAAGTCTCTCACACCGCCATTAGCCGCTACATCTGTCTCGAAGTTAAGAACTCCATACAGTATAACTGTATATAGTGATGCTACATTTTATTGCAGATAATAATGAATTAGAACAATGAAAAACACGTTTTTCCATCACAATACACTGTTTTTAGGTAGAGTTTTGCAGAGTGGGAACAGGTTAGTTTGTATTTAGTTCTTTTATAAAGGAAATATTGCTTAGAGATCCGAGAAAATTAGCATACAAACTCGTTTTCGATGATCAAAAAGCCTTATAAAAATTAAAAAGCGAATGCCCCGAGTGAGGATCGAACTCACGACCTTCAGATTATGAGACTGACGCGCTGCCTACTGCGCTATCGAGGCACGTTGCAATAGACGAGTTTAAAACCGGTACGATTGCTATGAACGTAAAAGCGTGATAACCAAGGAACATTTACCGTGTAGGGCAGATATTTCTACGCCAATCACATCACCGCCTAGCTCCTCTAGAACCACACCGTGCTCAGCAAGGTCTCGTTTGCAGGCCTCCACCTCAGCTTCTTCTCTATCACATTTATTCATTGCCACTAAAAGTAAAACTTAAGCTATATTATGTTATACATACATTTTATACTCATTTGTATTTTCCTTATCATGCGAGTGATGCTCTGCCAAGTATTTCCCTATTAATGTTCACAGTATGACTAAGTAATACCTATGATTGGAGCCTGGCTTTGTGTGGCATGTTTGATAGATTCGATAGTCTGAGGCATAACTCCATCGTCTGCGGCCACAACGAGCACAATGATATCAGTTATCTTTGCTCCTCGTCCTCTCATTGATGAAAAAGCAGCATGACCAGGAGTGTCAAGGAATGTAATAGATTTGCCTACAAAGGAGTAACAGAACTAGAAAATGTTATGTTTAGATATATGTAATGTTAAAAAAATAATTTATAAACATGATTTATAATGATTACATTATAAATCTTACAATTTATAATATTTAGATTTATTTATATACATATTTAGATATAGATTTATAAATAAATAACTTTTATTGCTTATGGCAGCGCATAATTACATAAGAAATATGGTATTGTTAGTAATCCTACTTTGTTGTACTAATATTTCTATTTTAGTACTTTCTGTTTTTATGACAAACAAACATACAATACAAGTATTGTATTTTTGTTTCAGAAAGCAATAACAGCTCCCAATTCCCGATTTCTTTCTTCTCATTTTGGTTTCGGCATGTAACGAAAAACATCATTTCGTTGAAGATCATTAATGCTACAAAATTTTAAACATACAAATAATATTAGTAGTACAATAAACTTATTTTAATTGCTAAAAGTAAGTAAAACTGAAATTATACCAAAGAAAATTCATTTTATTTTATTATTGATGACACAAATAAAATGATTAAATATATTAATGCATGCAAGAGAGCTTACTAAACATGTAACAGTTGCAATGCATATTTTTATATCTTCCATATTTTTTATCTATATTTGATCTTTATTCAAGAATATATTTACACCACAGAAACTGTAACTTTAATTTTACTATCGTACATACAATGGCGTTGAAGTAAATTCAGGGCAACCCCCGAACCAGGCCAAGCAGGAACTGATGCTTAGGTATCGTAGCTTAGGCACCTCCAATTTAGCTATACTTCCATCACGGCCAGCGTAAAAGCCATTAATACCAACTCGCTATCACACAGCCGATGGCAGACTGTGGATATACCAGTGCAACCCCAACAAGAGCCGACCAATCAGACTCTGTATAACAGCCGATAGCAGACTGTGTATATACAAGAGCAACTCCAACAAGAGCCTATAATACAGACTCTATATATTACAGCCGATAGCAGACTGTATATATACCAGCGCAAATCCAGCAAAAGAGCCAATAGTACAGACTCTATATAACAGCCGCTAGCAGACTGTGTATATACCAGCGCAACTCCAACAAGAGCCGATAAATACAGACTCTATATACTACAGCCGATAGCAGACTGTATATACACCAGCACAACTCCAACAAGAGCCGATAAATCAGACTCTGTATATTACAGACGATAGCAGACTGTATATATACCATCGCAATTCCAGCAAGAGCCGATAAATCAGACTCTATATTACAGCCGATAGCAGACTGTATATTCTAGCATGCCTTTTAAGCCAAGCTGACTACGTTACAAAAAAAGATGTGTTGTACTTGAATAATTTTATTGTGATATCATAGTATGCCTCATCGTACTAGCCAAGTCTCGATTGCCCTTTGAATGCGAAACAACTGTTTATATAAGCAAGCAGATGCAAACACAGCAAATGATTGGTGGTTACAAGTAGTTGAAATTTGTAGGTCAAAACGGCAGTTACTTTAAAAAAAACACAAAGGCTATTTACAAATAAATACATGATATAAAAATGTTGCTACATATTTGTAATACATTAATTAATATTGAAAAAAAGTTGATAATAAAATAAACCAACGAATATTCTTTCTTGAAGTTCGGAGGATTTTCTACTAGTAAGCCCAAAGTAGCGCGTGCCTTATATAATTTCTTAGCGGGCGCATTTTAGCTTGCATTTATTTGTTAGCCGTTTGAACACGTTATAATTTAAATTCTTTAGTTGAATAAATAAGCCCTGATTCGCTAGTGTGGTTTTAGCCTTTGCTTCCATCCTTTCTTCAGCCCTTCTCAGTGCCACCAACTTTTACTGAGGAGTTGACCTTCCGCTTCAATGGTGGAAAGTCTTTTTCGTAAATTTTACGCAAATTTACTACATCATGTCATAGATTATGTATTGTCACATAATATTGCATAACATAATATATATATGATAAAAAGCAAAAATATATCATTATGATACAATATGACATCATGCATAGTACCATAATATCACAATATAATGGTACAATAAGATGCAAAAATGCACAATAATATAATTTGAATAATTTTGAAGAAAAAACTTGAATGGTTTTTCTAGTGATGGCATTTTTAGAAGGAAACTAGATTGATGAAGTAATAAGTTATAAACTCATTAGTTTGTGTGAAAACAATAGCCCTGTTCAAATTCACTTGACCCAAAAGGTATGTTTACATTATGGAAACTCATCATAGTGAAACTATTTGTTGCATCATACACAAAGGATTTCTGCCTTTCAAGTAATTAGCAAACCAGCAAATAAAAATTTTAACGAAGAGCAGAACTTTGGTACTCTAAAATATAACAAGCATTAATTCGCTATGAATAAGACCTTTGAATTGAAATAAAAACCAACATTGTTTTCATCTCATTCAGCTGAAACCTCCTCCTTCCCCCCCCCCCCCCGCATTGGTTACGTTATATACCTTGAAATATTTAGCCTGTGAGAAAAAAAGTGTTTATGCTAAGAAAATTTCTAAAAAAAATTGCAATGAAGGTTAGACAACTCCTGTAATAGAAAACTATTTGTGGAAATTTTTGTTTACGCCAAGTATTACAACTGGTCTGTTTTACTAAATAAAAAATAGGTTACTCCTTCAAACTTATGCTGCAACTTTCTCACATATTTATGAACCATCTAAAATTATATTTCACCATCATGAAAGTTGAATAGCGCACAAACGATATGGTTGGAAATTGTTTGTATTTAGTTATTGATGAATGTATGATGAAGTTATTGATGAATCAATGAATTGTAGTTATTGGTTGTATTTTACTCTTGTTAGTGATTTATATAAATGGCTCTAATAACTAACGATTTTTAATTATCAAATGTAATTTAATAATTTTTAAAATTACTCAATGACACTTAATTTTTTTTCATTTTCACTATAAACCGATCGATTCTTTGAACATAACTGCATTTTAATTCATGCAGTTGTGTTCAAATTTGTCTGTCTTATCCGATATTTGGACCAGCATGGCCAGCTTTAGCGAGGGTCAGCTGTACTGTCCTTTGAGCACACTAAGCTTTTCACCTTTATTAAATATTAGTAAACTAGTGATTGTTTAGAGGAATCACACTATAATTTGAAAACAGGAACCTTTTTCTTGGGAAGTGATTAGATATGATATCTAATCACTTCCTATGAAATATATTACAAACTAACCCTTCCTCTCTTACCCATGCTTACCATCTTTCAGCGTTACAGAGAAAGCGCCGATATGCTGAGTTATTCCTCCAAATTCCATGTCAACTATCTTGGACTTTCGAAGATAGTCAAGAAGAGTTGTCTTTCCATGATCAACATGACCCATGATGGTGACCACGGGAGGCCTTGGTTTGCAGATGGATGGGCTAGCCTTAGGCCTACTGTAGACATCATGGTCAACTGCAACCAAATATATGGCTAGGTGAGACCAAGCAAGTGTCTTAGGCACTGAAGCCTTTTTTTCTTGAAAGTTTAGAAAATTGCCAGCCTCTGGGATCATAGTAACAAAATGATATTAAAGAAAACATTGTGAGATATTTCCATCCTAACCCTGTCGTCTAATAATACTGTCTATCATAGGGATAATAGACCAGCATATCCCAATCAATCCATGCATACTTGCTAAAAAAAATTTAATACCTGCAACTGCTTTGTGAGAAGAAGGACGGGCAATTATCCTGTGTTTAACTCCAGACATATGACAGACTTCACTAATGACATTGATATCTAGAATTGCTGAGTCTTTCTTCACTGTCTGTGATATATTTAGGCCTCTGAGGCAGCTAATCACGTGTTTTGTGTCTTTTTCCATAGAGCTGGCTAGTTCCTTCACCGTCATTTCTTTAAAGACGCTGATTACAGGCACCTACAGAGACGAACAACATATCTTGGCCCTCACCAATATGCATTAAAGTGGCTGGACTGTGATTAGCTTGTGATCACAAAAATAGCAAAACATATTTGAGTTTTAAAAATCGAGTTTTGAGACTATAGGAAAATCTATGTGAAAAATTACAATGATATGGCTATTGTAATCTATATATACATGTATATGAATCTCAGTGTCTGTCATTTGTCTGTCCAGGTATAGCAAAAAAGCTTTAGGTACAAAGAATCCGTTTGACAGAGGATTTGAACTCAGAACCTTCAGGTCTACAGACAGAGAATCTAAGCCAATAGACTATGTGTCCAACTGACGGCAGCGCTGAATAATGAAGCACATATTCATTAAATCGGTTAAAATACGCATAACGGCGCTGTGTCACACGTAACGATTACCAACTGGTCTCACGGCAGAATGTCCAGCATACTAAAAACAGCTTATAAGCAGTTGCAGGTAATTTAGTATAAAAGCAATGTAGTAAGTAAAGTAATGTTTATAAGCTGTTTTCTATTACTCGTGCAACGCAGAGCATTCAGCCAGTCTTTAGTATAATAAGAGCCATGTCTGTCTATCTGAAGTCACGCTTTGAGCATTAGAAAAAATAATTGCATCACACAGGAATCAAACACAAACATGTGGATCCACAGCCAATCTCACTACAATCTGCACCACTCTACTACCTTTGCACAGCTAAGAATAATTGAGCAAATAATTATTACACCTGATGATGTCTCACAGCTGTCGTGACCACCAGCTGCCGTGACCACCAGCCTACTAGTATAAATATATTAGCCAACCAGGCATTAGATACCCTCTTTCATCATTGTTGATTGGACAATTGTCACCTGTGGGTAAAAGACAAAGACTTGGCTATAAGTCACTACAAATCTGTAGTGACTTTTAGCCAAGTACTTTTTTCTTCCTATTTATGTTAGTTTTATTCCATGAAATTCTATTTTCAGTGAGAATTCTGAATTCTGAATGTGTTCCCGAAGTGTTTTCAGGTTCAGTTTTTTAGAGATAGACCCCTTCAGTAAGAATTTAGTACAATTAATTGTGCTATCATAATACATATATACTATCTAACTAGACGTTGGTCACTTTCATTCATTGCTTCACGGAGGTTCAAGGTGACAGCAGTTGACTCACCTACCTAAGGAAGCAACCTAAGGTCACAGCCCTTACTGCCTCCACCAGCGACTTTGAACTCAAAACCCATTGTTCACATGTCAGTAGCTCTGGGCAACTAAAGCTCTGCATACCAGATATTTGTAACACGACGCTATAAATATACTTTTCATGGTGATATCCAATTCATTTGATAGCTAGACACTTAACATAACAATTTAAGCCAAATGGTTTCAGAATAAACAGATACACGTTATATTATTTGGAGTTATATGGTTTACAAAAACAGTATCTATTATATAGGAGTTCAAGTAAATTTTCACAGATAGAGAAATCTTTTCTGAAAGTGTTTATCCGCATGATCAGTGTTAAAACTAAGAGAAAATTGCGAATGACCAGCTTGTGAGTTTGGCTAGTTTGATCACACAGAAAATAGACAATAAAATAACCGATTTTAAATGCCTGCCACGCATTACTAACCAAGGCGGCTAGTAAAGAAGGTATTGATCAGAATTTTGAAAATCAAAATATCAGATTTTTGAAAACCAGATACTTTATACTGCCTTCGGTCAAAAAAACAACTAAATATAGAGTTCCATCACAATGTAACAGTCTCCCAATACATTTACATCAAATTTCAACACATACTTGCTTTAAAAGCACTGTCAAGAGCTACTTGTTAAACCTACATTAATGAAGACCGGCCAACTGTTTTAATTTTGGTAAACTGGTGAATGTTATTTTCATTACCAAGTTATGCCAACTTCTGCTTGGGATTTGGGCCCAGCGCCTCGACTAGCTGCAGTGCTACTGCATATGCGCATTGTTTTTGACCTCATCATGTCTTACTTATTTAGGAATTACGGTTTTATTTATTTTATTTGTATTTCATCAATATTGTAACTATGTTTGTTTTTGTTTATTGTTGTATTTTACTAATTGATGAAATAAAGCACGCACAACAAACACAGATAGAAATAACGCAATAGATGGCTGAACCTTTTACGGTTTCGAGGCTAAAGCTTGCGAAAGCCTCCCGAACACAAATAGCATCGCAAGTGAAACACTCAGCCTTCATCTAAGTCTTCCAGTTAGTGTATAAAATAATATCATACTTTTTTCCTCAAATATTTTGTAACTTTTTGTTGAACTGGAACACGACGCTTGTGCCTGGCAAGAACAGCCCCGGTCTGACATAAACATCTTCTAGCTTCAGTTCTCCATGAAGTGAGATTTAAGAAAATCTGTCGAGCATACCCCACATTATGAGCCATCTCTTGTCACCTGCAATGATAGGCTTCAGTTACACGTAAGGATTTTAACATACAGTAACTGGGATCCACTTTTTTTATATCATTATATATGGAACAAAAAATCTATTAGATATAATAGCCATTAAACATTACCAAACCCGAAAACACAAAGCTAACCAATGGATGTAAGGTTCCTATGACATAAACGTGGCACATTCTTAGCTATTTGTTTTTTCCATGTTCACCATCAATGGCTAAATCAATAAGTGATTTTGCAGCAACCAATAGTGAATCAGAATAGGTACAAAATGATGTTATCAGTATTTGCGAAAAAAGTAAACTGGATATTAACAAAAGGTCTGACAACTTGACATGTTAAATGAGAGCAGTGCTGTTGCTGCCATCTGTGTTTAGCACAAGATGGCAGTCTGAAAACTCCCAAAAAGTATTTGCAGAAGCATTTCGTTAAGCGGTTGGAAACAATCACCTATATCGCCTATAATGGAAAAGCACAACAAACTGAATAGTATAAGAAAAGTGAAAGTTGGGCTCATCAAAGATCTAATACAATCACAAGATGATGCAAATAAAATGGTAATGTTTTAATGGAAAGACAACGCCTTTAGGTAACTGACATTAAAAGTAGTTCAAATTTAGAGAACTTTCAAATGATGGTTTCACTCGCTGGTCATTTGGTAGCAAGAATATTCATTCACTAGTTTCTAAACCTAGTCAGCAACAAGGCAGGACATCGTGAATATGTTCTCAATGTACAGATAAAAGTTATAAAGTATTAAACCATTTGAAAACTCATCAACTTACTGAAAATGTATACTCACTTTCCTTACCACTAGGTCAAAAAACTCCTTAGCAGTTCCTCAAATTGAAGTGCAAGGAAACTTGTCTGCTAGCAAGCTTTTGTTAGTAGTTTTTATTAAACTTTTGCTTATATAGCTACTGTCTAAAAATAATACCCTCATAACTTGATAGAGATGAGCATCTCTATTGAGATATTAGTTTAGTTTGGTATTAACTTAATTGGATTGAATTAGGGGTAAGTTAAAAACTATTTTTTCCAATACAGTTGTACTTGTTAAGTAAGGGAGCAGACTTCAAAGCAATATTATTTTTCTTTAAATTTGTGGAACTTGTTGACTTTGTTTGAAGTTTTGAAGCAAAAACCTTGCAGATATAGTCTAGCAATACTAAGGTGGCCAAGTGAAGCGCTACACAAAGTAGCGCTTCATTCATTTTGGTTAGTTCACAGGCAATCAACTAAAATAGGCTTTTTATTAAAATGCCGCATAAAATTATGCAGACTTTCTAGACTAGACTTTCATATAAAGCGCATAATAATTTTATCTCTGCTCCACCGCGGTTAGCATTGTGAAATGGAACATTTCCGCATAGATGAGTGCTCGCCGACTCTTAGCCTGTGAAGGTTGAAAACGATATTTAATAATAATGCATGTGACCTTTACCTTCTTCTGGATAAACCAATATGAGCTCACAAAAACTGTTTTTAAGATAATTAAGAAGAAACCGACTGTATATTAAAACGCTGTAAAAAACCTTTATTACTCTGAACGTTAGTGGACTAATCTTTATTTTGAGTACAAAATCGGAATCAGCGTGTCTGATTTACCTAGTAAATACGATAAAAGTTGTACGTGACAGTTATGGTTTAAGTAAAACCTTAGCTTCACATTTCTTGCCTTACAAGCAACAGCTGTCATATTTTTCCACAAGTTACAAGCTATTTGTTTTTATTTAAAATTAATCTTCTGGCGACATAATAGCGCTATCCAAAGTTGGTCTTAATGGAATTACGGTCATTTGAACAATAAATTCACATACCATAGGAATTTATCTACTTACATAGCAAAATGTACGCGTGATACTTTGCTGCAAATTTTACTGTCCTTTTGGGGCATGCCCAAAGACAACCCGGAAATTTTACATTATTTCAAATGTTTTGAGCTTAATATAAAAATGTAGGAAAATTGTACATTTAATACCATAGTTGATTTAATCTCATTTGGGATGCATCCCATGCATATTGCCCAGCACTGAATCCCTACAATTTCTTTAATCTATCAAGTATATTGGGGCTGTCAGAAAACGGTGATTCAAATTGAAGGCTATATATTTAGATGCTACTTGTAAAATGGTGCTATCACATAAGTGGACATAACCCTATGCATATATTTTATTTTGGTGAGAGTAGATCAATGCAGTGGCTCTTCAAAGAACTATTGAGAAAGAAGGTATCCATTAAACAGGCTTGTGCTTTCTTTCATAACAGCTAGCTAGCCCACAAGGTGTCGCCCAACTGGACTCCGGTTTATTGAACTATATTGAACTATCTTATCTTGAATGATAGTTGATGTGTAGACTGATGAGTAGGTATAACACCCATTTTCATTAGTGTGAAGATTTTAGATGTGTAGATTTTAGATGCAAAATTTAGAGTGTACAATGTGTAGAACGAATTAGTATGAATAGTATTTACTAATTGAATTAGGGGTAAGTTAAAAACTATTTTTCTGAATGCAGTTGTACTTGTTAAGTAAGAAAGCAGACTTGAAAGCATTTTTTTTTTTAATTTGTATACCTTATAGACCTTGTTTGAAGCTAGTCAAGCTATACTAAGGTGACCATGTGTAACGCTACATGAAGCAGCGCTACATTCTTTTTGGTTAGTTCACAGGTAATCAACTAAAATAGGCTTTTCCTTAAAACGTCCCATAAAATTATGCAACTTTCTAGACTAAACTTTCATATAAAGCGCATAATAGTTCTATCTCTGCTCCACTGCTGTTAGCATTGTAAAATAGAACATTTGAGTATTTGTTCTAGGAGCCCGGCTCATAGATATATTTGTCAAAAACAAAAAGAGAGCAGATGCTCATGGAAGATTTATAGAGTGTTCTATCACATAACTCAAAAAATGAGCATTTGGTCCTTCTATACTTCGCATTCTATGAAATTGAGTATCTCAAGACGAAGCACAAGCGATACTAAATGTTCTAATACTAATTCAGCTGAGCATAATCCTAGTAGGAGCTAAGAGATGCACCAACTAGTAAACAATATGTAATCAGGCACAAATATGTCATAATATCCTTTTGAGAGCTTCCTTTCTTAAGTTGAGAATCAGAATTCGAGACTAGAATTAGAAGAATTTAACCAGGAATGAGCATTGAATTGAATTAAATTCAACTTGAATTAAATATTCAATTTAAACATTAAACTCAACTTGAATTAAACATTGCACTTCCACGACATTAATTTTGTCAGTATTTCTACTCAACACTGTGAATCAGTTTTCAGCCTCAGCTATCTGTGTTATTACTAATGTGAGATTTCTTGGCAATTCAAGATGTGTTGTGGGTAGAAACTTCTTGATAATCCAAGATATATGTTACGCATGGTGTCAAAAGATTAAAGCTAAAAGCAACAATAGAACCAACAGAACAATGTAGTGTATTTATCTCCTGAGAAAAAAGACATCTCCATAATTGGTTTAACTACTAGCTATGATAGCTAATTCGTCATGCTAGTAGTGCATGCCACTTAATACATAACACTGTCAAGGTTTAGCATCACTTGCCATGCTATTTGCTGCATAGAATCAAAATATATCTTTGGCATTAAATCTAAATACTAGCAAATTTAAGTAAATTATGGGTGATTCAAGTTTTTAATAAACTGTATGTATCAACTGTAAATTGTATGAAACCTTGTAAAAGATTTTCTTTTAAACTAGTTTGATATATTATCTCTTTAGTTTGTTGCTTTAAAATCACATCTCCAAACATGATATCTCTTTTAATAATCTTACCTTAATATTTATTTTTAACATGACTAAGTCAAAGTAAGTCAAAGCGTAAGTCAAATTCTGGTGCCTTAAAATTATTAACTGATTTGAAGGACTATGATAGATTACTTATAAAATTGTTTTGCTATAGCGCTGTAAAAAATGGGGTCGTTCTGACTAAGCAAACTCTGGTACATAAACAAGCTTGCGCATACTTTGTATTACTGTTCAGGCTACATGTCATACTTATAACACTTCCAAATGATCACAGAAAAAAGTAAGTCATTTAATTTTTTAAAACATGTAAATTTTCTGACAGAAAGTGTAACAGAGCTGATGAACAAGCTATGTACTTAATAATGTGATGAAATTTATATTCGAAAATGGAACACAAAACAACTTTTTGTTTTTTACTCTGTCAGCGCATCTCATGGTCGAACTTTACACAGAGAACTACTTTTAGTACCTCAATACTAGTAATTCAAAAGTACTGAATATTCAATGCTGAGTAAACAAAATTTGCCCTTGCTGTTTGTTCAACAATAATATTTGCATCTTACATCATATAAAAACTAAATTTTGACAGGTGTCCGACAATCGATGGTGACGAGTTCTAATGTGGAGCTTCTATCCAAACATCAAAATTGAAAAGCCAGCAAGTAATAGTCAAATTGATATGTAATTATGAATTATAGAAACCTCCTGTTTGTGAGTTACACTTGTGTATGTGTATTATCCGTTTAACCCTATTGTTGAGTTCATGTCATTTCTGTTTGTAGTTGTGACGGTATAAGACGCTGAAACTTATACTCAGGAGATACTCAGAATAGTGAAAACAAACCAACAATCACTTAGCTCTAAATTATGAGTATGAGGGTAGACTTCCTAGTATCTAAACCTATTCAGGATGCCCGACTTGTTTACAGTTCGATGTCTAACAGTTTACAGAAGAATTTGAACTTTTTTTCATGACAGCTTAGAATGAAGCAGATGGCAAGATCAAAGTCGCCATCATGTTGAAGTGTATAGGTCTAAGAGGAGTAGATATATCTAAGTTTTTTAACTTCACCGGTGCAAAGTCAAAGAATAATTACACTCGTATTACAGAAAAACTTGATGCCTTTTGTAATAAAGGATCAAACAAGCTTGTGAAAAGGCATCAGCTGTTGTCAAAAAACCAGATCAGCATGTCCTTCAACGAGTATGTTATCGCACTGCACAACATTTCTCGGGAATGTCAACCAGACACTATGTATAGTAATTTTATGCTGCTCTTCTCCTGAGTATCAATGATGTCCAACTAAACCGCAAACTTTTTGATGATGCTGGAGGCGATGGAGTCTAAGGCAAGAAGTAAGAAAGTGTTGCTTGCAAAAACCTCACAGAAAAACATGGCTGTACTGCAAAGAGAAGAAATAGTCAAATATGTCTCCGCTAAATAAAAAGAGAACAAGGGCACTGCAACATCAGCAACTCAAAACCATGTGTCAACAAGGTCCACTTGACCAGCTCGGAAAACCAAAGGGTCATTCTTGGTGGGTGCCAAGAAAGTGGAACCCACCAAGACAACCCCTGGACTACAGTGAGTAATGCCACCTTTATATAATGTTCGATCACTTCAAAGCCTTATGTAGGCCCAAGAAACATTTCAACATAGTAACTGAAGATGAAAGTGATGGGTCTGGTGAATCTCTGTTCTGCCTGCAAGTGGTAAGAGAGAACAAGCAGTTCATGTCAGCGATCACAACCAGCGCAGGGAGCCATCATAAAAATATCTACTTCCAGCTTGATACAGGAGCTTCTTGCAACATAATAAGCTATCATGACTCCTGCGATTTTAGGGCACTAAAGCTCGATGGAAATCATTTAAAACTCAGGTAGCAGAAAAAACTACATATGTCATCCTGCACAAAAGTCTCAACAACAGTTTGCTGTCCCTGGATGCATAACTCGAAATTGGTCTAATACTGCTAAGAGAAGAGTGGGTAAGTCGAGTATCCAAAGGAAACCTCAAAAACATCCTGAGCAGCTATAATGATGGTATTTAAAAGAGTTGGGTGTCTCTCAGAGGAATATCATATCAATATTGACCAAACTGCGGTGCCAAAACAATCTCACAACAGGAAAACCCCTCTCTCTATGGTAGGCGACCTGAAAACCAAGCTGAAGTTACTAGCTATGAAAAACATCATCACACCCGTCAATCCCTCCACTGCCCGGATAAGTAATCACATAGTAGTCCGCAAGCCAAATTCATAACTTTGTGCCTGCTTAAATCCTTCAAACCTCAACAAAGTGATTCAGAGAATTCCTTTTCTCATGCCTACGTTTGATGATGTACTAACTGAACTCTCAGAGGCCAATGTCTTTTCTTTTTGTGACGCAAAGATGGTTTCTTGCAAATCAAGTTTAGTCAAGACTTCAGCAACCTCACAACATTTTGGACACCATACGGCATTGCTGAGGAAATGGCTGAGGAAGTAGTTTGGGCTCTGATCGAGTCTTGAAAAGTTTCAAAGAAGACTCTCTGATGCACTGAGTAGATTGCAAGAAGTTACAAGTCGTAGCAGATTACATTTTAATCTACAGCACAGGTGCAACTAGCCTGTCTTGACAAGCTGTTGTTTTTGTGTAGTTGTCCCCCCGTCGAGCGGCGAGCAACAACAGCTTGTCACAAGACGTACAGCAACTGATGCATCAGCTGCACTTATAGGGAGTTGTTCTCTTCCGTCTACGCGGCTTGGTTGCGATGTTATGTCGGTCGCTCCATTGGTAATCATAACGGATTTCACGCAAAAATTTATGTAGAAAAAAAAACAAGATTACAACGTTTAACCAAAGACCAGTTTTTGTGATAAACTTTAGTAGAACTTGAGAATAAAATAAACTGAAAATGAAATCCATTAGAACAAATAAAACTGACTGGTACAAAAATAGAAATAAAACTGACTGAGCGCACAAATAACGACATGTTTAGTCGCTGTTGTTACCTAAGTTCTCAAGTTCTACTAAAGTTTACCGCAGAGACTGGTCGCTGGTTAAACGTTATAATCTTATTTTTTCTACATAAATTTTTGCGCAAAATTCGTTATGATTATCAATGGAGCGACCGACATAACATCGCAGCTAAGCCGCATAGACGGAAGAGAATAACTCCTTATAAGTGCAGCTGATGCATCAGGTGCAGTACGTCTTGTGACAAGCTGTTGTTGCTCACCGCCCGACGGGGGGACAACTACGCAAAAACAACAGCTTGTCAAGACAGGCTAAGGTGCAACCTGTGACAGTGCTGAATAAACGAAAATAACCTGAAACCTAAATAAACTTACAACATAATACAAAAGGAGACAACCCAAGATATTCTCAAGCAGCTGCAGTGCATGATACCGACAGGTTGGTCTCAGACATTAAAAGACATACCTGCCGACATCTGAGTGTACCATTCTTTCAGAGATGAGCTCGCAGTGTCAGACGGAATAGTGTATCGGGGTTCAAGACTGGTGGTACTCACTGCTATAAGGTCGAAGATTATCAAGAAACTACACACTAGTCATCGAGGGACTATAGCAACCATCAAACAAGCTCGAAGTGCTGTGTATCGGCCAAACCTAGCTGAGGATATCCAAATCCAAACAGAAAGATGTGTGGCTTGTGCGATGGATGCACCTTCACAACAACAAGAGACTATAAAGCAACATGATGTCCCAGGCTGATGATACCCCAGCAACATGATATCCCATGGATTAAAGTAGGAATAGACATCCTCATTCATAAAAACAAAGACCTGTTGTAAGTAGATTACTTCTCAAATTTCTTTGAGTTGAGTCTCTGACAGGACTTCAACCAAGATATGTGATAACGTTGTCTAAGAAAGTGTTTTCGACAGTAGGTATGGCATACCTCAACAACTTCAGTCAGACAACGGATTGCAGTTTATATCCGCAGAGTTTGCAGCCTTCAACAAGAAGTGGGGATTTCAACTACTTCTTTTCCTGGGCATCAGAAATCAAACAGAAAAGCAGAATATGTCGTCAAAATCATAAAAAGGTTGATGAGAAGAGCAGAAGATCTCTATATGGTACTTCTAGAACACTGCAATACATCTACCACAGGACTATCAACATCGCTTGCTGAGTGAATGTTTGGCCATCCTACAAGGTCAAGACTACCTACAAATAGTCAGTTGACAGAGAGATTTTACTTGAAAAAGCACATCGTAAAGCTTTGATCCAGCAACAGTACAACAAAACACCTAAATATCTGCCCCAGCTGGAGATCGGATCCTATGCCTTGGTCAAAGATTTTCAATCACTCAAAAACCAGTAGAAACAGATACGAGTAGTTGATAAACTCTTTGATAAATCAAACCTCGTGCTGGCTGACCAGTCTACTCAAGCAGTCAGGCGTATTGGAGATTCTATATCATCATCAAACACTGATAGAAACAATGAAGTTGCTGTTCAGAAGAATACACCTGGCGCTGCACAACCCGATCCACAAGACGAATGTGTAGATGTTCCTATTGCCATGTCTCTACGTCCATACCACAACCGCAAAAAGATGGCACAGGTAGCAGTATCTCATGGCACACAAAAACCAACCTGGGGAGAGCAAGATCAACAAAAATTAAATTTAAGTCGTACGTGCTCTATCAGTGATTTGTCTCTGATGTGGACAAACAAGCAATGACACTAACACACCTACATAAAAATAGTTTGCTGTATCAACCAAAATCTGTTCATGGCTTGCAATCGTTTTGGTTATACTGAATCTGACGCTTGATGTAATAGTTTTCAAACAGCTCTGATGTATACGTTTGCACACATGACTAAGTCTTGTTCTTGTGTTCTGAGCTACTCTCCCTTTTCAAGTTATGCAAAAGAAGAAGTTTGTGAGTTACAGTTGTGTTTCATATGTATACGTATTATCAATTTATCCCTATCGCTAAGTTCATGTCATTTCTGTTTATAGTTCATAGTTGTAGAGTGGACCTTACACTAAACTACTGCACTTCAAACTGTCATGCTGATTATATCTCGCTAACATCCTACTGACAACATCACCACAACAACAAACTCCTCCAGCACTAGTGGCTTATTCGTAACAAAAAGAGGTTTGGCTCTCCCTAGTTTTTCACGTTTCTTTTACTCACCATTCAGACTTTCCAACCCATAGTTTGAGTGCAATCATTGTAATAACGAGACGCAAGCAGGTTTCTGTCAACAATAAAACCACCGGCAAGTTCGATGGCAATAGTAGCGATTAGTTTTGCCACGAATATACGCAAAAAACTAGCTGCGTTTATGTTTATTTATCACTACAAAGGCCAAAAATGGTACTAAAAGCTGTCATATTAATTGGAGGCCCAAACACAGGTGAGAATACAATATTAGAAGTATTTTAATGCAATTAAATACTTACCGATTTTACAAATTTAATGAATAAAGAAATTGAACTTTTTACTTACCTAATAGGCTATCTACATCACCGTGAATTTACTAGCTTATAGATTATGAACGTGAAATAGTTGAATGTGTCCAACTTGCAATATTTTTTGTTTATTGATGAATTTTAAATCTAAAGTTAGAGTTTAGTATGTTTAGCACTATTTAAACATGTCTACAGTTGTTTAATGCCTAACATGCCAAATTAAATATTTTACGTTTAAACTAGTCTGATTTGTATGCTTGTTGTATGGTAGTTGATGTAATTGTTCACTGTGTTATGATAGCGCAACAAAATATATAGAAATGTTTGGTTATCATCTAATCTGATTAGCTTAACTTATATCGTCATTAAATTTATGGCATTTGTTTAATTTTGCTAATTAAGCTTTAAAATGGCATCTAGGCTAACTAAGCACTGTTGCTCATCTTTGCTAACCTTTGTTATAATGAGAAGGCACAGTTATAGGTTGGGAAAAAGGTCTCATCACGCCAGATTTGAACTGCCGACTTTTAGCACGGTAGACCACTTCTACAAAAACTGTGCCAACTGACCACATCTTGTGATTCCAGAAAAATTGTACATATAGTTATTACACCAGATGATCTCTCACGATGCATTAGTCTACCAAGGTACTGGTGGCGATAATTGCTGAAATATATGTGTTATGTAGGTACTGGTTTCCGGCCATTAACCCTCGATGTACCTAAGCCGCTATTTCCAATCGCAGGGCATCCTATGATATACCATCTTATTGAAAGCTGTTCTCAGGTATGTCTGCCATTAAATAATTTTGTATGAGGTCATATGGTTTATTATTTGCGGCCTGTTTGTATTGCTCAATAGATCTTCTCATTTTTTCTGTGAAGTTTTCTAATATACATCGATCATTGGCCTACATTGATCATTGACTAACTGTATGTTGAACCAACTGAAACAAAGTTCTGTACTATTGTATTTGCATAGGTCGAGGGGTTAGATGAAGTCTTGTTAATTGGCTCCTATCAGTCCGATGAACAAGAACTGAAAAACTTTGTCAGCAGTGTAAGGAAAGAGTTCCATTTGAATGTCAGGTATGTCATATATAGTTCTGCACTTCTCTACTAGCAGCTACTTATTTTTTAATTCTGTGTTAGTAAACTTGTATCAATTAAGTAATATATTATCATATGTAATAATATACTAGCTAAATGCCCTGCGTTGCATAGGTAATAACAAAACAGCTTATAAACATTACAATACCCAAATTACTTTACCTATTACATTACCTTTCACTACATTACCTGCAGCTGTTTTTATTATTGTTGCAACGCCGGGCAGTCAACCCTGAAGCCAGCTAGTAGTCGTTACAGTGACACAACATCATTATGAGTATTTTAACTGATGTGATAAATATTTCCACTATTATTGATTGCTATGCTTAGTTGGATGCAGTCTAATTGGGCAAGCTCGATGCCTCCAGAACTGGAGTTCCGAGATCAAATCCTCTGCGAAGCGGATTTTTGCGTTCCTAAAACTTTATCGATATAAATGACAGACGAACAGACACTGAGATTTATATATATTTAAAGCAGTTAGTTGATGTTATTAATGATCTCCACCATTTTAGTATCATTTATTCGTTCTAATTTCAACTAACATGTTGGTACAAATGGAAATAACTTCTAATATAATTAAAATAAGCAATATTAATTTTTTAAGAAAGCCAAAAATATGGTGTCAAAAAGGACGTGTTCCAATTTGCTTGGACATAACATGAGAAGCACACACAGTCATAGCTCAAATAGCTAAAATAAAAAACATCTGCTTCTTCAACTCAAACCAGACTTGGTTTTTTCCTACTATAATCTAATATACGTATAATATGATTTGATATACATATAATATGATCCAATATACATATAATATGATCTAATATACATATAATATGATCTAATATACATATAATATGAAGGAATCATAATAAAAAACAAACCATTCGATGTGGTAACAGACAAGATACCTACATTAGTAGGTTTTAAGAATGATGGAAACATGTAGACTAGATTTAGTGTATGCTGTGGCTAAGCGAGTAAACCATAGAGTACATAGAGTGAACATAGAAGCCTTTGTTGAACCATAGAGTGAACATAGAGCCAAGACAATCATGGTTTGCTCCTCCGAAATTGTTTCTTAGACTTGGCTTGTTCACAGGTACTATCAGGAGTTTGCACAGTTAGGCACCGCAGGAGGTATTTATCACTTCAGAGACCAGATACTGAGTAACGAACCTGAAGCATTTTTCGTGCTCAATTCTGACATCTGTGGGGAGTTTCCCTTAACGGAGATGTTACAATTTCATAGAGAGAAAAGGCAGGGAGCTGACTATCATCATAAGGAAGTTTATACAATGTTGGCTACAGAGGTAACCATGACTATGCCTTTGACCTTGACATATGACTATGCCTATTGAGAGCCTTCGAAAGCACTGCTACTGTTATATAAACTTTTTCATACTAGTTGTGATGTGAAGCTGTTTGCAATCGGTCAAGGTTACACTGTATTCATTTATTTGATTTGCTGACCTTTGTTTTCGAAGCCTTGTAACCAAGCTCATGCTGTTCACTACCGTATACAGTAATCAGCTGTACACAGCTATCTGAATGTAGCGATATGTATGACTCACACAAAATAATATTTGAGCTGGTTGATGATATATCGCATACCTTTATTGTTGTTTTGAAAGTGATAGCTAATAGCTCTGCCATAAAACCTCTTGTGATAAGCAGTATACATTTTCTACAGGGAAGGAGTATAATATGAGCTCTACTCGTACGGATTACTGTAAGGACCGTATATTATACGAGGTTAAATATTAAAATTATGTATTTTTCTGTACTACTGTAGGCTACAAGGCAGCAATCTCACAACTACGGGTGTATCGTGAATAGGAAGGAAACAGGAGAGGTATGTGGTTCTACAGGCTTATAAGCTATTCACAGTTTGTGTGGTAAATTTTGCAACAGTTGACTTTGAGAGCAGCCGTGGCCTAGAAGTCTAGAACTCCTGACACGCTAACAACATGTTGGGAGTTCAATTCCCAAAAAAGGCCACTGGTGGTGATAGGCATAGGCATCCAACCATAAATTTCTCTCTACAACTGGGTGTCTCTGTCATTGAGGTTATCTTGCCACTGGGCTCAGCCAAGATCACTGAGCCATTGTTTGTACAACGGCGCTTTCAACAAACACGCACAACCTCTGCTTGCAGAAAGTGTAGCAGACATCATACTCTATCCTAAAGGGATTTCTCAGGCACGCACATGCATGGCTCATCCACACTATGACTCATGCGCATACAGTACTCTATGGATTACTCTGACTTTTACTGTATTACTCAGACCAATCCATTGAGTCAATAGGGCTAATAAAAATATAATTTGTAGTGCTGTAAGGTCATGATATAATCAACATTGCTTTCAGTAAACATTCAAATCTTGCTGAAATCAGCTGATGATGATATCTATCAACTGTTTATGCTGTAAAGACAAATTGATTACTTGGTCATTTTTTAAAAGATGTGTTCTAATAAGAGGGAAATTGTCATTATTTGTCAAGTGGTATGTCTTATCCTTTTAATAAAGTCACAAAATGATCAGAAACTCTTTCACGGACAGTATAAGTTATCGTATGTTGTGCTGTTTTGCAAATGGATGCTATTAGGTGTGCAATGTTTAATTACTGTTTTGGCAATCTATCTCATCGCCAGCTATGGCCTATTCTCCAGTGAACTTAGCAGTTTTCCTCTCTTGTTGTAGGTCATGCACTATGTAGAGAAACCAGAGACCTTCGTCAGCACTAGCATCAACTGCGGAGTCTATCTTTTCTCCCAACACATCTTTCAGCATCTCTCCAGTGCCTTCAAAGATAAACAGTCCAGACCTAAGTGAGTGGTTGTCTCCCTTGTTTTTAGTGAAACCTGTGATCTGATTGTTGGAAAAAATTAGTTCTTTTACAAGAAAATTATTGAAAAATACTAATTCTGCTCCGAATTATTTTCAACTCTAAGTAACTCTAAGGTTTATACAATTATGTACATTTCACAATGGTTTCTAAAGTTACGAATGTGCAAAACAGTGATGTTTGCAATCGACAGTTTTCTTTTAAATGAAACAATAATTGTAATTCTATTATATAACGCTGTGAATGAATCTGTGTGATTTTGAAGTTGTTAATAATGGTGCGTTTACACTGGCCGACACCGACTCCGATTAGGTGCCAATACCCCGACTCAGACAGGTACCTCCGACATTTCACGTATGGGTGCCGACACCGACTCCCACTTTACATTGCAACGATCAAACGATTTTTGTCGGTACCAACAGCCAATCACAGCGTTTCGCCGTTCTGACCTTCACCCGACCACGCGAAGACGAGTACACATAAAAATCAACGCGCTTGATGTGGAAAATTATATACTAGTACTACACTAATACTACTGCTCCTACTACTACTGCTAGAAGCAACTACTGAATGCCAAGCAATGAATGATTGATGAGGCAATAAAAATCCGAGCAAAGAACTGTACGTACAGTTCTTTCGTCCGAGTAATTACAATAAATAAAATGAATAATGAAGAAGATTGAATGGTGAATGTATATTTGTGGTAGTAGTAGTGTGATGGACGCCGGGCCAACACTTTACACTTCTTGTAATTATTTGTTTGTATATATTTTATATGTCTGTAAATATTTTATTATATGAGTTGTCCTTTTTATTCTCTCTTTATTGCCTTTTTATTGTTGGCCTTGTTACTCGTTATGCTATCAATTGTCGTCGTTTATGTTGTCATATCAACGCACTAGCGGGCCTAATTATTGGCCATTTAAACATTGCTAGCCGGTGTTCTCACTCGGTCCCGTTAGCCGGAACGGGCAATTTTATTGTATATAAGGGAGCAACGCTCACTTAGTAGACAGAGCAAATGGCCGTACGCTTCTCAGCTAGTGAATTTCCTTCGCTAATAAAACATTGAATGAAATCACACGCAATTTATTTCTGTATGACATAATCTAAATCGTGCCAAGTAAGGACCGGCAAATTTCTTTACAGTTGTATTTACAGTAGTACTAGTAGTAGAACTAGTAGTAGTCGTACAACTGGCTATTCACTTTTAATTAATTTAAATTAAAGAAAAAAACTTGATTTTTTGGTACTCTCGCGTTCACATCGTTGCTAGCCATGCTGGTTCACTATTAAAAAGAGAACGAGGGAAAGTTTAATGACAGTCTTCTAGCCTCTCATTAAACCTAGCCCTTTCGTTTCATAAACTTAGCACTGTCATTAAAGCCTAGGCTCATTTAACCAGAGGCTCCTAGCTTCTGATTGGCTGATGAGCGTCCGACTTGTCGGTGCAACCGGGCACTGCTGGGTAGCTCCGACACCGACTTTCAGATCGGTGCCGACACCGATTTTTCTGTTCACACCTACCGACACCGACTCATCAAATTTGTCTGTGCACGACAAAATCGGCCAGTGTAAACGCACCATAAGAGTGTGTTGATGTAACAATATTCAGGGTTCATTATATTTGACCTTGTGCTCTA
This sequence comes from Watersipora subatra, assembly GCF_963576615.1. Taxonomy (NCBI): domain Eukaryota; kingdom Metazoa; phylum Bryozoa; class Gymnolaemata; order Cheilostomatida; family Watersiporidae; genus Watersipora; species Watersipora subatra. Next base: position 10,208,570 of record NC_088710.1, on the reverse strand, counting down.
TATTCTCGTAGGCAGCTGTCCTTGTATGGTTGTTGTCATGTACTAAAGAGCTATGTCGACAGTAATAGAGTTATAATACATGGAACTACCGATATAGAGTTACTTTAAATATAGAGTTACCCTGACTATAGAGCTAAGGCACTACCACACGTGTTGAATGTTTTGGCTGAAATCATGAAATGTACAGAAATATTTGGAAACGCAAAAATAATCGACTGAAACTTACAGAATTGGCAAAGCTGTGCATGCATTACGAAATCGTTGACAAAATGCTTTCAATCGGCTGAACAATTTATTAGCGAGCTCAATTTTAGCAGCTTTTGCGATTAGTATAATCCGAGGGACAGATAACGACACGCAAGAGAAATACCAATGCAATTCAACATAGGAAATACGATGCTATTTATTAGATTTACTAGAGGTGGCACCCCTTTCTAATAAGTTGTATTTACTCTGTTGAATTGCGTTGGTTTTTTTTCTGTGTCATTATATGTGTCTCCGACTGTAACAATTGTGAAGGCTACTAAAATCGTGTTTGCTAATAAATTGTTCAGCCAACTAAAAGCATTTCGCCGACAATTCTTAATTTGACAAAAACTCAATTCTGTCAGTTTTGGCCAAATATTTTTGTTTCCACATATTTTTGTATCCATTTCGTGATTTTGGTCGAAACATTCGGCACATGTGGCTGTACCTTTACTCTTAATATAGAGTTACTTAGGTCATAGAGTTACTCCAATTACTGAGTATCTATGACGACCTGACTATGGTATAAAATTTTTTGAGAATATAGAATTCTGGCTATTCATCCTGACTCTAAGGTTACTTTGACTATAGAGTTGTTCTAACTAGAGAGTTTTCCCAGTTATGGAATTATTTTAACTATAGTTATTCTGATATATGAACAGAAGAATATACCAAAAATCATCACAATTAGTTAATCCTCCCAGATTAGTCACTGCCTATAGAAGCCATGTTGCCTCATAACCGTTTTAACAAGCTTATTCATTACATTGATAACAAGTCAAAACAATCTGCAAGTAGATGATTTCATGTCTGGGTTATCTCCACTTGTTGATCGTAAAACGTCTATCGCTGTCCATGACTGGAGAAGGTTAGAAAGAGATCTTTTCCTATCTATGCTTGTTACTATTGGAAAGTGAGAAAGCTATTTAGCTATGTTTGTACTCTATGTTACGCTGCCACATGCCTTTTTATATAGGGTTTTTATATATGTATTATTATGAGCGATGTATTATTATATGTGTCTATCACCATTTTAGAGACAGGATGAGTGGAAGGTAATGTGAGAATAAATACTGCCTATAGTATAGCAGCTCAGCACATGATTTCATGCCGAAACTTTTATTATCTATGTTAGAAGTTTCAATGTGGAGTCTTTCTAGGCTCCTGATATTTTCCCATCATTCTTAAAACCTACTAATGTTGGAATGTTGTCTGTTACCGCATCGAATGATTTGTTTTTTAGCTATTCTGCTTTGAAACGATTCTTTCATGTTGGTATATGTTAAATCTTGAGAAAAAAACCAAGTCTGGTTTCAGTTGAAGCAGTCGTGTTTATTTTATGAACGTTGACTAGCACCTCTCATGTTATGCCCAGGCAAATCGAAACACATCCTTTTTCATACCATATTTTTTTAATTTAAAAAAAAAAATTGGTTTTTCTATTAATGCACTTTTTTTAAAGCATTGCATAGTGTATTTATATTAGAAGTTATTTCTACTTTGTACCTATATCTGTGGTTCTTCTCACCTCTACATTCGTGAAAATCAGTTTTGCCACATTTTTATTCCACCATTAAACCTGTCCTCCTTCTACAGAATTGTTATTGATTTCTTTTAAACTGATGCACTACATGCAAAATAAGTTCAAAATTCACTAAGTTATTTTGTAGCCTCAGGCACTGAACTTTTTAGGACGGTGTGGGCAGCACAATTTCGCTCAAGCTTACGTTGCTTGCTACCTCAATATTGATATCATCTCCTAGCCTTCATCAACACTAGTGTGCTTTTTGAGCGTAGCCATGACTTCCAGAGCTTCTCCCGCCATCACTACAATTGCGCTCTAAGTCCCATCCATACAGTGCTGAAAACATTTGCTGGCTGTACTAGTCGCTGAGTTGCATTGTGTTTAAAAACAGGCTGTTGGTTGAAAGATTGTGTATAATATTGTGTAAACAAACTCGTTTTGATGTCAGTTTTGAGAACTGGTGCGTTTGATTGTATACCCTGTGCAGTCAATGGTTGTCACACCTAGAGTGTTTATTGCTTCTGTTTGGTGTAGCTTTGAGTCGAAGTTGCCTCCTACCTACCGTGACGAGTCAATCAGCCTGGAAAAGGATCTGCTGATGGAACTGGCCGGTACTGACAAGTTATTTGTCTACCATACCGACAGTTTCTGGAGTCAAATCAAATCGGCAGCGTAAGTCAGTTTGTGGTCCGAATTGTTTGATGAACTGTCATCTGCAGCGGAAGGTGTTCGCGATAAGACTTTCAAAAAGATTTTAAAAATAATTTAATTATCTTTCTCACTAGATGAACCAAGTTTAATTGCTACTATTTTATATTTTTGAATACTCATGCTTACTGATCGGTTAAGGGCACCCACTGCATTCAACCAATCAATAAAATGTTTGAGTACTATGCTGTATTTGAGTTTGACCTCAAATCTTCAATCCTTTAAATATTTTTCTTTGGTCGACTCAAGGACAGTGTAACGTTCTCAAAGCTTGGCTGACCTTTTGCTAAGCTCTGCTATTGGCCAAGACAGCATGCAGCCCGGGTGTCCTTACTCCACTAAACTCTTTCCTTTTTATCATATCATCACTCGTATTTACAGTGATATGTGATGTGATCAGTTGGTTTGATGCTGTGCCATTAATCAAGTAAAATTCAAGTGATACTGTTTAGTTTGCATCAGACTAGTTCATTATTTTACTTGTTGAACAGTTTTTTCTGTATTCGTCTGCAAATTTAGAAAACAGTTCATGCGCTTGGACTGTGCCCAAATTAGTAAATAAATCTAAGCAAAGTGTCTAGAACCTCTCTCTCTCTACCTAGTCGCATCTATGAGCAATTAATGACTCTCTGGTTACAGCGGCACCATCTATGCCAACCGCAACTATCTCAAAATCTACAGACACAAAAGACCTGAGAGACTTAGGTCTAACACCGATCATGGTCCACAGATCATTGGGGATGTTTGGATACACAGCAGTGCTGAAGTGCACCCTACTGCCACGGTAATTATATATATTATACATATAATTATTACATATATATGAGTAATATCTAGTAATATGTGTTTGTGATATCTAGTAATATGATTTAAAACAAAATTGAATAAATATGCATCTAAACATAGAACAGCGTATGAAAATGTTGATGACTGCATCATCATAACCCATAAATGTACAACCTTAGTTTATTCTCTAAGTTTATTGACCATTGTCACATTCCTCAATGCGGGTATCCGGTGGTTAGTACGTACTTTATCAGCAATGGATTTTCAAATCTTGGTACCTTTATCGATACTGGAGGCAGTAGCCATGAATATTATTCCTTCAACTAGAGCTACAGATGCCTGATATAAGGAGCGTCTGCCTGTTTGTAGATAGGCCCCAATGTGAGCATTAGTAAGGGAGCTGTGATTGGTGCAGGAGCACGAATTAAGGAGTCTCTCATTTTAGAAAGCGCCCATGTGCATGATCACGCCTGTATCCTGCACAGTATTATAGGTATGTGATATCCTATGTTTCTGACTCCCTCTTTTCTACCTTTGTGATTATTTAATATCTAGAGCTGTCAAATAACCTCGTTTTGATGCTGATTTGTTTGTTTTTCATTTTAAAGTGTTTTAGTTGGGCTTGTGAGCTGTCAGCATTACTATTTATTGAACGTCACTCGATAATCAAGATTTTGTTAAAAATTTTGAATTAACTAATTTTTTAGTTTAGGAGGGTTTTTGATGATCCAAATCTTGTAAAACAGTTGGATCTTTCGAACATAAAGTTCTTCATTCTCATTGGTTATTCCATTATGATTAACCAATCAGAAATGACCCCAAAGTCCGATGAGTCTGATTTCAATTCATCAGAGTTAGCTTTAATCTTAAATGTGTTTCACAGAATAATTTTAGTGTCGAAGCGTGTTTAAAAAGTAAAATTACAATCATTAGGTCCACACATTTTTGCTTTACATTGTTTTGTGTATAGTGTAGCAGGAGGAGACTATAGTATGGTGAACAGTTAACAGCAATGTAGTCGTAGCAAGATTTGGAAGTCAAAATACAAACCATCATATTGACACCATCTTTTGTCTGACAAAAATCTATTGTAATGAGGTTAAAAATTGTATGCATGGCAATAATACAGGAGAATTGTAATTGTAAATTTTTAAGCTGTAAAACTGGTTTTAATCAAAGTGGAGTTTTTTCAATATTTTATAATTGAAAGATGTACAAAGAAGGTGCTCAGATGACATCCTACAAGATGTCATCTGAGCACCACAATTAAAAAATAACTATAATAATAGCCAGTAATACTTAGTTATTATTAATAATAAATTAGCCTAGTTGTTTTTTTATCAAGTTATTATTGGGCAGGTATGACATAGAGATAAACCACAAATCTGCTAAAAAAAATTATTTTTAGTTGCTTTGTATAAAAATTTGGTTATAATCTTGCTAACGAAAACAGATCTCGATAGATGTAGTCACTTTGGTACATCTGTTGTTTACGAAGCTATAAAAGTCCTCTAACCATATTTAGTTGATTGTCTTTAAAATTATAAACAAAACTATTATCTCAATTTTTGACAACAACTGCCATGTCAAAATAGATTCGTATTTATTAAAACAACCTTATGGCTTTATGGTACCTATACTGTTTCTCTAGACTTAAACGCTATCCAAATAGACCCATTTCATCCTTGACCTTTGTGCTGTGCGAAAGTAATTACTTTGAGTCACGAGTAACAATGAAGAAGAAAAATGATGAACGTAAAGTATCATTTACAATATTGGTCAGAGCTATCTCTTACATTGCAATTTGTTTGTCACAGTATCAGTTGAAATCTGAGAGCAGATTATTAACTATTGATCTAATAATTGATTATCTTTTACTGTTGTATTGATTCAATAATAGCTTTATTTGATTTAGTAAATTTGCTGAACTGCAAAATATTTTCAGATTTTCGATCATGTTTTTTTTTAAATTTTTTTAAAGGAGTCAGAGTTAATTTCTTCCATAGCTGTTAAACATAAGTTTGAATTAGCTCTCCTAATCTTGTTAAAAAATATTCCATAAAGAAGTTATACAATAAAAATATTGTTTTATCTTTCAAACTAATTTAGTGTCAGCTACAGAGTTGAGGAGTTGTCCGCTTATAGAGGGTTTTTTATGGCGCGGTATAAACCACAGAAGGTTATGGTGAAGTTGCAGCAGAGAAGTAAAATTGACCAATCAAAAGGCCAACAATGCTATGATGCAGTTTGCTTTGTCAGCTCTATTTTTCTGTTAAAGCACCACTACATATTTTTGCAGTTCATACTTGGTGATGAAAAACATTACCAATCAATAAATCATCTTGCGTTTTGTAGTTGGAGCGCTCATGATATGATTAGCAAAAAAGTTGTTTATTTTGAACTATGATGATCACATTTCCTATACTCTGTCAGTAAGAATTGAATTTTTTTTGTTATAACTATTTGCATGGGATGATGCTATTTTCACCACCTCTCATTATCTGTAGGCAGAGACAGTACAGTTGGTGCCTACACACGGGTTGAGGGCACCCCTAATGACCCCAACCCTGATAAGCCTTTTTCCAAGATGGAGGTCAAGGGCTTATTCAACAGCAATGGCCAACTCAATCCTTCCATAACTATCATAGGTGTGTTTTTGTGTATTTTATATGACTGTCACTATATTTATCTTTCGAGAAATGGTTGGATATATTACAGCGATGAGGTAACCATATAACAGTGCTGAGATAGATATGTGACAGTGCTGAGATAGATATGTGACAGAGCTGAGGTAGATATATGACAGGAATGAGGTAACCATATTACAGTGCTGAGAGAGATATGTGACAATGATGAGGTAACCATATTACAGTGCTGAAATATATATGTGACAGAACTGAAAAAGATATGTGACAGTGCTGAGATAGATATGTGACAGAGCTGAGGTAGATATATGAGAGGAATGAGGTAACCATATTACAGTGCCGAGATAAATATATGACAGGAATGAGGTAACCATATTACAGTGCTGAGATAGATATGTGACAGGGATGAGGTAACCATATTACAGTACTGAGATAGATATGTGACAGGGATGAGGTAACCATATTACAGTGCTGAAATAGATATGTGACAGAACTGAGAAAGATATGTGACAGTGCTGAGATAGATATGTGACAGGGCTGAGGGAGATATGTGACAGGGCTGGGGTAGGTATGTGACAGGGCTGGGGTTGGTATGTGACAGGGCTGGGGTAGGTATGTGACAAGGCTGAAAAATATATGTGCATAAGGTTATGTTACGTAAGCACACTGTTATCACTACACTGAAAGACATGTATGCTATTTTTGCATCTCAATAGCAATTATGTGTAACAGTTGTATTCAGGTAAACACGTGATAACATCCTACATATTATTATGGTCCATCATTAGATAAGCACGTTGTGGTAAAGATTGTCTTCCTTTGTGGTAGACTTGGCAGCGCTGTGATGCCCATGTATGGTAAAGATTCATAACCGTGTAGCCAACAGTACCACCGCTATGGAAGTTACTTCTCCATGCTGTGCTAGATGAGGTGAATTTCATACCGTGCTGGAATAAAAACAACTCTGTAGCACTCAGTGCTTTCGTTGATACCTGATAGCTAAGATAGTGACAGCTAAAGAGTTGAGGAGTTGTCTGCTTATAGAGGGTTTTCTATAGCAAGGTATAAACTGCAGAAGGCTATGGCGAAGTTGCAGCAGAAAAGTAAAATTGACCAATCAAATGAGCAACAATGTTATGATGCTGATGGCTGTCTTTCATTGCCGCATTTTAATGATTGATGATTCATTTTTGCAGGCTCTAGAGTGCAAGTTCCATCGGAGATAGTTGTGTTAAACACAATAGTTTTGCCTCACAAGGACATTTCAGGCAGTGAAATGAATAAAATTATACTCTAAATGCGGACTTGGTCCACAGGCTTTTGCTATGCAGGGAGCTTTGACTTCTATATAGTTCTAACTGTTGTACCGCTTTCACTTTTTTGTCATATTTATGTATTTCTCCTTCTACTAGCATCAACGCTATGCTTGTTAGACAGCCACTGCAGTCTCATTTCTAGGCTTTTTTATTGACAAAAGGTGTAACTCTCTCTCTCTCTTACATTATAATACGTGTTTTCTGGATTACACATTGTGTGGTGTGCATAATATCATATTGTGAAGTTGTCTGCCCGCTATTACAGTTCCATTTCTTAACTTATACTTTTTAACATTGCTTCTTTTATTTAACGAAATACTATCATCATAAATGACTTCCAAATCTATAATTTTAGCAATTCTAGTTATCTCTTATATCTATAAAAAATAATTCTAACATGGCTCCATAGAATATCAAAAAAAGCACTAATAATTTATAAATTGGTGCAGCTGCTGTTATCGTCATGGCTGTAACAGATGTGTGTGTAGTTGATGTGTGAATCCAACAACTTTCCATTCTCTAGTGAGACTTACATGTACGTATGCACTTTTAACTCTTGGTTACAATTTCCATTAATATTATACCTTTGCACTACCTTATTGTGCCTGTCTTCTCACAACGTCAAACCCTATTCTTAGGCGTTTTCTTTCTATCTTACAAACTTTGTTACTGCTCAATGTGAAAAAAGCACATAAAAGTTGAGTTTCAGAGTATCAAGTTATAATTTATCTAGATATCTAGTGCTTAAATTAGAAAGTAGAGTGAATAATCTCCCCATTGTAATACATGTTCACATTCAAGAAGAGGCAACAAAATGAGGATGTTTTATACAACATTCCAGGAGGCTAATATATGATTTGCTAACAATGCAGATTTGATCATATAAACAGAATGATTTTTTAATTAGATAAATAAATAATGTCATGTAGCCTAGTAACTGCAGCAACCCTGCAGGACTAAAAAAACTAAGAAAGGATGTAGAAGCTACTCTGTGAGCCAATGGCCAGCTAGCTAGAGATGGTGTCTCAATAAAAACGCCCAACAGAAGGCTATAGCAAACCACTGTTGAAACCTGCCAAGAAAAGTCATGATTATAGAAAGTGGGGGAAAACCATGGTCGCCTATGTCCTCACAGGTCATGGTACCTAAAGAAAGAGAGAACCCAGTAACTCAGCGCATGTGAGAGGGTACTTAATTTCTTGAGTAACCAACTCAAAATTTATATTGTCACATTTCAATAAACCAGAAATTAACCAGGCAAAATCCCAAAACGATCAGCTTATTTAGTGCTAAAACATAAATCAAACGCGAAAAGAGTTTCATAGAAGCTATTAAAACCTACATGTAGTTGTTGGGTGATGCAATGATTTCAAAGTGTTGCGCGTATTGCAGCTTGTCTGCGAGTACAACTGTGTAAGCTATAACAGTGTTGGGCAGTTTTAACTAGACTTGCATTTAGTTTAGGAAAAGTTTTTTGTTAGAGCATCTGTGTACTGTGTGAGCATCTGGGTGGTTCAGTTGAGTTTGGTAATTTTACTTACCTAACCATCATGCAAAATTGCAATGGTGATGCAATTTTGCACCATGATGGTGCAAAAGTCACACAGATATAAATGTTTTTGTGAAGCGTAATTCTTTCAGTATAATCTTCCTTTTTATTTTGAAGGAGAAAGAAAATTAAAAGATTTTTAAATTTTTCACTCTATTTTGTATCAGCTTAATGATTTCAACTGCAGCAGTAAGTTTATCACTTAACGAGACTTGAAAAGTAATGCTTACCATTAAAGGTATGGAGTAGGCCTATATTGTTCAAACAAAGCAGACCCACCAAATTTACCTATTTTTTGCATAAAATAATATGAAGCTTAAACAGTTCTATAATATTATAATATTGTTTAGAATTGTTTGTAATATATTATGTTTCCCACTATCTGATCCTTAGACAGGGACAATAAAATAGGTATCCTCAGTTGAGTTGAAATAAGTACCCTAATAAGTCTCTTTGAAATGGAAGTCATAGAAGTATTCAGCAGTGATAATGTCTCCACTCACACGTAACAATCATAATTTAATTATTTTCAACTTTGATGAGATTGTTGTTATGTACTTTTTGGAGCAGCGAATAGTAGGTGTATGACAGCATTGTGACAAAACTGAGGGAAGGTACATGACCATGCTAAGGTAGAAATGTTACAGTACTGAGGTAGATATGTGACAGTGCTGAGGTAGATATGTGACAGTGCTGAGGTAGATATGAGACAGTGCTGAGGTAGATATGTGACAGTGCTGAGGTAGATATGTGACAGTGCTGAGGTAGATATGTGACAGTGCTGAGGTAGATATGTGACAGTGCTGAGGTAGATATGTGACAGTGCTGAGGTAGATATGTGACAGTGCTGAGGTAGATATGTGACAGTGCTGAGGTAGTTATGTGGTGAAGTTCAAGCAGAGACGTTGCAGGCATTTCGAAAATTGATTCCGAGTTGAATTTCAAAACATAGCAATTGTTGCAACAGTAAATCTGATTCATAGCATTTGTTGCAACAGCAAATCTGATTCGTAGCAATTGTTGTCACAGTAAATCTGATTCGTAGCAATTGTCGCAACAGTAAATCTGATTCATAGCATTTGTCGCCACAGTAAATCTGATTCGTAGCGATTGTTGCAACAGTCAATCTGATTCGTAGCAATTGTCGCAACAGTAAATCTGATTCATAGCATCTGTCGCCACAGTAAATCTGATTCGTAGCAATTGTCGCCACAGTAAATCTGAATTGTAGCAATGCAAACACGTTGTAGCATAAAGCACGCTGTGCTTTATCCAATTTGGTATAGCCCAGCTTTGCTATTGTGTATGTCGAAGACATTCAAATTAAATGACATCACTGTGTTGGCCTCGGCCTTTCAGCATATGCGAGCAAATTATTTTACTCTAGCTCTCTTACAATAAATATCCAATATGTTCAAATATGTAAATTATTTTGAAAGTTTTATAAACTAAATTTATAGACTATAGACTATTGGCTAAACTTACATTATAAACTAAACATAACTTGTTTATATTACCCGAAAACACCGATGAAGGCACAATAACCTGTGATAACCGTCAATGTTACTGTAAGTTAATTATAGTTTTTGCATTGCAACAATTTGAAAATAGGTTTCGACTTACAACATCACTGAAGAGTTGATATCAAGCATTTCCTTGGAAAATTAAGTCAATGGTGCTGCATATGGTTTATATTGTGAACTTACATACTTTGCAATGTAAGACAACTGCTAACCAATAAAAGAAGAGAATGGTGCTATTTTATTGGTCAAGGTATAACAATTACTAACACCGCACCTAACCATATGTAAGTAGATGTACTTACACCCTTTTATCCAACATTGAAATTTAAGTTATAAAGCAAAGTGTTTAACTTGTATGCTATTCAGCTCTTTTACAACTAGATCAACATCTAGCTAAACTTTTCTGCTGATATCTGCAACACTTTCTGACCGAATGGGTTATCTGGAAACCTGATAAGCCAACTGTCTGCATAGTATTACCTGAGTGACGCTCATATGACCAGCATGCAAAAATTCATAATAATATAAGCTGTTATGATGAAAATTTTACTACAGGTAGTCATCATATAGCCTCGGGTTAGATTCTGAAGACCCTGTCGTTATGTGACTCCGTCGTTAAGCAAACGCTTCCCCTTCGAGTCTCTGTTGCATACTTGTATGCATACTATTTACACTGTAATTCTTCACCGTTTCTCTTTTCTCTACTTTCTAATAGAGAATGTAAATAAATGTTAGGCTATCGTAGAGTATATTGCAGATGATACATATTTTACCTTTTCTTCATGTTAACTTTCTTGGCATTGCTGTCCTTTATTTAGTATTTGTATGTACCATATTATCTTTTCTTATAATGCTTCACATGCAGTAGATATTATCCTAACACCTGATACTAGATGTGCCTAAATGACAGATACACCTGATACCAAACATCCATAAAAACAGTGTCACGGCTAGCATACTTGTGTAATATCCATAGATTCATGGGTACTTTAATGGCTTTATGAAATATATGTACATTTTCTTTTTGTTTAGCATATTTTGGACAATTTTCACCACTTTTAAAAAAGTCATCACTCTGAGTAGTCATTAAGCGAGGACTACCTGTATTTAGTTCAATACATGTGGCCGAGACATTGCGTGGACATATCTAGCTACTTGTAAAATGTACAATCACAACAGTAAAGATTAGAATAGTGTATATTGGTACAAAGTAATTAACTTTTACTACAACTGGGCGCATAATGTGAACACACTCGACAATAAAAATGACGAGAGAATTTAGCGATAAAGACAAACTCTTTACAAATCTCTGAATAATGCCTAGCTAAGGTATATAAATTAAGTAAGCACACTTAGAACAGAAAACTGCGTGAGAGAGTATAAAAAGGGTTGAGAAATCAAATAGAGCTTGTGCTACTGTAAAAAATTGCCATTGTGTCATCAACAGGCAAATCCCAGTATGGCTGTAAATTCTTCCACAGCAAATAATTATTGAATAAAATATATTAACTTTCAATAATGTCTAAATAACTATAGACTTTAGAGGCAAAGACAGGTAACTGGAATATAAAAGATGTGCTACAAATTCAGAGGCGACTGACTGCATCTCAGAGGAAGCCTGCAGGTGATAGAGAAGACAATTTCTTTCGGATGTCAAACAAAAGTTATGATGTGATATTTAGCACAAAACCTCTATCTACTCGTTGTACATATATACCTAGCAGAGTTAGTCAAGAGCTTATAAAAAACCATCTTGCATTGTAACTGTCCTGGCCTAAGGACCAAACAACAAAAAAGGCTATAACACTGGAGCTGATCTATCTTTAACGTCTACTGCTTTCTTTAACTGTATGCCTCCATGTATTTGAGAGAGGAGATGACCACGTGGAGGCGACTCCCTGCTCTTGCCACTCTTTAGCTGCTCTATGGCTGCGGATTTAGCTGGTTGATTACCTGTGTGAACCGGCTGAACTGGAGCAGCCTTTTCGGCACCACCTAATGTAGAGTTCAATTGAGCTATGAAGTTTGAACTGAGTTTCTTTCCCTTTTTAGCAAGGGTGGGTGGGGGTGCCTCTCCTCTAGAATTTGCCTTGACTGGAGATTTAGGTTGCTGATCCCATGGAGCGTGACCACATCCACTGCTTGCCTGCGAGACCTTTGCAGTAGGTGGAGGGACTGCCTGCTTCAAAGGCTGTGAGACAACAGGGTACTGCGGCTGCGCTGGAGACACTTGGCTTGTAAGATATGCTGGAGCGGGACAGTCAGGTATAGGAGGTGGAAGTTCGGAAATGTTAAAGAGTGCTCCATTATCGGTGCTTGTCTGGTGGTCTAATCCAAACTCTGGAGGTGGTGGTGGTAATAAAGAAGAATCCATGGGATGGCAAGGCATCGGTACCGCATATGGATCTGTAAAAGTGAAACTATTTGATAGGGTGGAATATAAAGCTAAAAAGGATAAAAAATACTATGACCACCAAAATTATATTCCCACGACCAAACGAGCGGGAGCGAAGTTTGAAAGTTCTTATGATAAATGCATGTGCACACAACGTACGAAAATTATTCATCAACAAGGACGCAAACCCTTGTCTCGAAATCTCATCAACAAATTTAACCATTGTTTTGTAGAGTCGTTAAAGTATAATAACGATACAAAACACATAGAAGCCTATTTAAATGTGTTACCAAGTCTTTGTAAATTGTCGAGAGTCTCTTAAAACTTACCCATCTGAACGGATTATACACAAATAGACGCATAGAACGATTAAGTCGTGCGCATTTCACGACAAAATAACGTGCACATTTCACCAGTCTATAGCATTGTCGAATTGCCGAAGGTTTCTGTAATTAACGTAGGAGTACTGAAATCGTTTCATTATTGCCGATTTCAAAGTAATTGACATTTTGGAAACTTTTGAGTACTTTGATATTCTGATGTCCAACGCAGTGAAAGTAAAGGAAATGACGATGATATTTTTTCTAACGATTCTTATGAGATTATTACAATATTTAATTATAAGTTTGGATGACTACAGAACAATGACTATGTAGTACAGAATTTTAAAAATCTATATAAATATCACAACTTCTTGATATTGCTAGCTATGACGTTTTGAAATGTAAACAAAATTGTGCATTGGTTTTCTATTATTACTATATTAATAATATTGGTTATTCTAATAATATCGGTGCATTTTACTTCTAATATTGGCCAATATTGCATTTCTCCTATTGCAGGGGGAGAGATATAAACATATAATCTTTTCCTTTCATTATTGCTATTTGTTGTATATAATAACACCTGCACCCAGTACATTACAGCTACCATTGCAGTTATCCTATTGCACTGCAGTGCAATTTGACTGCTAATATCGCATTTCTCAACCATCAGTACCCTTTCTTTTTTGCCAATATTTATTTGATCGTGGGCTGTATGACAGTGGAATTTCTAGTTTTATATTTCTAATCTTAGCAACTAAACATGACATGATAAATACTAGGAGCATAGAGCATAGGAACAATAGACTCATTTTTAAAACAACAGCTCTATGGCAACAACAAAAAGATCAATCTGAGTGGCTCCAAGCTAGAGCGATTATTCAATTCAAACATTGCTAGATCTATTTGCTCTCAAATCTCAGAAAAATTAGCACAACAATATTATAGATTATTTGGTAATGGTGCATCTTAGGTCGGTACAACGTTCATACAACGCATGCGCAACGGACATACAAGGCACTTGCAACGCACAAACATTGTGGATACAACGCCCATACACTATCATCTCAACGTACATACAACGGTAAATAGAAAATAAATAGAATACTTTGTGTAATGTTTTAGACCTGTTTTATTAACAGACTATAAATAGAATATTGAATAATAATTTAATATTATTACTACTATTATTATTACACATTAATATTATTAATAATATCAAAGTGTAATAATGTGTACAATGCGTTGTATACGCGTTGTACCAGCCCTTCAAGGCCATAAACTAATTCAGCAATCAGTCAAATTCAACGACAGTGTGGTAAAAAGAAACATCCCAACTTTGGATTTCAACCATGATACATCGAAAGTCTGTAAAAACCGGTAATAAAAGTTGCTAAAGTTTTCATCAGTCCATTTTAGCACATATGTTCCAAGTTAAAATACAGTTCTAGCATCATTTGGCAACAAAATAAATGACTTTTTCCAATAATTATGCACTCAGACAAGGTTAAACTTATAAAACAAACTTAATAACTATCGAATGAGTTTCATGAAGTTTAAGACGCATGCCTTCCCTCTAGCCAAATAATATTATTGGACTAAAACCTTCTTTTTAAAGCATTTCATAACTAATATGAAAAAAGTTTTGATTGGTGTGTTGTCTGTCTGAAGAATTTTACTGGGTTTCCATGCTTCGAATGGATTCGGAGTTTCTTCCCTCCGAAGCATGGAAACAGTAAAATCAGGGAGAAACGAATTTGACGCCATTTCGCTTCACTAAATTTGTGCGAAGACATTCACAGTGAGACTACTATTTGACATCACAGAAACTCTCCGATAGATTCTAATCGAGAATATCCAGTTAAGCTCTCTCCAAGGAGATAAAACAATGCAGCATATTTCATCACACTACCACGCGAGTTTATTATAACTACTATAATTGCCAACAATGGGTTGCTCATACGACAATGGTGAGATAATTACCTTTTTATTTATTTTATTACCTTATTCATTAAATAACTGAACCTGCCGATTGTACATGTCCCCCTGCACTGGTGCCAATCTCTTCCCCGGCTTAACTTTTCTAACATGGAAATTTTTTTTACTGAAAGCGATTATTGTCATGTGACATTTGAAGTAATAATTGTATAACAAGTACTAAATTATGTTACTATTTTGTAACATAGAAGAATATTAATATTATTAATGATAAAGAAAACTCTGATCAGGTACTCTGGTTGAGTTAGTGTCACAAGTGTAGGAAGCGAGAATCGAAAAGTGACCTTGACCCTAAAGCGAGTCTACTTTAACAAGTTCTCTGTTGAGGAATACATAGTTAGTCTTGTCTCGATAAAGTGCAACTCCGAACCGCTACAACGTTAGGGCGTAAAATCGTTGGCGTAAACCTAGTGTTTAGGAAGTTAATTTCTGGCTTTTTCCGCAGGTGTTAAAAAAGAAAATTCGTTTATTGAACGCCTGATTTAATTACTGTTATGCTACTGTTTTCTGATCCCCAAATCAGGTTATAATGGCTGAGATCACCACTTAGACAGTTCATAAATTACTTTTAACTAAGTTAAATGGCATTTTAAATTATTATCACTATTATTGAAGCTCAGAAGCAGTTTTTTATATAAATTGCTTGCAAAGGTGGATTATGTTTATAAACGGATAGTTAGTAAGCTACTTGACTTCCTTCATGGAAAATTTAAAAGTCTGCAAGATTTATAAACATGTTCAAAAGCTGCAACATAACTTTTGATCAATTTCAAGCAGAACTTTTTGCTACTGAATAAAACAATAATAAAGTCGATAATTCTTAAAGCCGTCAAAATGAAATTAGGATGACGGTGTAACAAAAGGGCAATCGACGACCCTTTGGCAGGAAGAGAGAAACTAATGTAGAACTCTAATCCTAGAGAATGAAGCCCCACTACTCAGCAACGTTCATCGGTGACCGCCATTACAAATGTTATCGAGCAAACACAACGATGCATTTGTATATCATGGTCCAATAACAACAAAGTACACCAGATTATATTATGCCATTGATCAAGTCATGCCATTAGAGTTTTGTTGTCTAACTTAATTACACTAAACCTGCCGCTTCAATACAGAGAAAGCTCGTCAGAAAAAGATCTTTCTCTGAAAACTGTACACAGCTCTTTGAGATCAGTGTCATATTCAGTTCCGGCGGATACAGAAAATATTGTAGTGCAACCCAACAGTTTCATTGACAGAGGCACAGACAGAGGTATGAGAAGAAATTGAGTCAATTAGATACGTATGTATATGCTGATACGAATGTATATGCTGATACGTATGTATATCCTGATGCGTATGTATATGCTGATGCGTATATATATATGCTGATACGTATATATATGCTGTTACGTAAGTATATATTGATACAATGCTCACCTTCATCATCATGGTGAAGCGGTGGGGGAGACGGAAAAGATTCGCTTGCCCTCGCAGTAGATGAACTACTTCGACTGTTGGTCTCTTGTAGTTTGGGTTTTGGACTAACGACGGGTGGTTTTGAGGCCCTCTGACTGGCCACCCTTTCCATTCCATTCACGCTAGTCGTAACTGAGGAAGAGCGACGCACAGGAGGCGGTGGTTTGACTTGACCAGTTGGCTTACGCATTAAAGCTTTGCCAGCCCAGTTGGACACTTCCACACCTTCGACAATCAAGTATTCGATATTAAAATATACAATAAATAAATATATATCAAAATTATACGACAGCCACTCACTTTCGTTCGTGCAATGAAACATATCTACAAACCATAATGAGAACCATTACAGGCGATAAGTACCTTCTGCTTCGCGTTTAACCTCATTGGCGTGTCTCTGGTCAGTGACAGAAGTGCGAGTGGAATCGACAGGAGTAGATATACTTTGTAGAGGAGGTTCTGGCTGAGCCTCATCTTGTAATGATTCAGGGGTTTGGGGACAGGATTCCTCTGAGATGCGGTTGGAAGAGCTGACACTCTGCATATTTATTGAGTTTGTGTGGTAAGTATCTACAGTTTCTGTAAGGGCAGAAAAAAATTTACACACTTTATTCACAACAAGAAAATGGGACATCAGTCTTTAGATGAAATTTAAAGATTTCCAAAAAAAAGTTTAATTTTTCAAGTAATAAAATTGTGTTAAAAACTTTAAATTTTAAAGAATGCACTAAAATTCAAGTTAAAATCCTGCATTCATAATAGAATAGTAGGACAGAGTATTTTGAGCCACTGTTCAGATAAATATACTAAATTACAAACGCTTGTATTTCATCATGCTAATAGAACCACCCTAAATGCATTGGCATTGCAAGAACAAATCCTAAGTACAATGACATATTGATTAGGCATGATTGACATTAGGAAATGACTCCAATTTTATCAATGATGACATACTTGTGGTAAAATAGAATAGGAAGCAAATAGATTAGCCAGAGGTTTTCCTAATATTAGAATTTTACAGACGCTTTACTGGCAAACTTTATTTTATAAATCAGTTTTTTTATCTAATACGATATATGATAACATGAGCCTAGAGCCGCTGTCGATAATATGTGAGACTACATTCAGTGTGATAAAGGCTTCTTTTCACACGACTTTCAAATAACCTTCAACTAGCAGTGCTACACAGCTATCATGGCTACTTTCATATGCATAAATGTCCACTTAATCAGACTATTTATATAGGAACTCGTGTGTGAAAGCTGGCATACAGTTGACATTTAGTTGGCGATGAGCAATAGCCGGTTTATATGTCATGTGTATTTTATTCACAAACTTTAGGGAATAACCTGCAGCCAATGTCACCAAATATAGCTACTAATATACATAAATTCTATGTAACCTTGTAATTTTTAATATATGTAGTTTGCTGTTCAATCCTGACAGATAGATCTAATCAACTTTTAAACTTATAAACATGTCTGGCGCTAAATGACCAAGCGACAGAAACTTTGATGGCAATACGCGGCAACAATTCAGGTACAACTTCTATGTAGAAAGTAAATATGAACGTGCAACCTTTTAGTGATTCAATATTTTTATGACACTAATTTTGTTGTGGTGCGCTGCGCCACGGCCAATAGCCTGAGGTCTAAAGTCGTGGCTACATGACAACCAAAGTGTCTGATGTGTTGTGAAAAGTAGTTACAGAAACCTAAATGTAAAAGCTTGCATCCAAATTGCTTTGGTCAAGGTCAATTTGGTTTTGCCAGCTAGTTTTTGATTGGTCAACTTATTATTAGCGATTGCAATACTCACTATTGTTCTTCACCAATGATTAATTCGTGATTGCGAATGCAACAAACGGAATCGTACAATCATAGGACAGGAAATAGCTGCCATAATGCCAATTTTTAAGTTTTGTTCTGAAAATCATTGCAATTCTTTGTTAACTTCAGTTGTTCAGACTGAGACACGTGTGCTTGAACAGTACCAGTTTCGTTACTGTGTGGCCACAGTTTTGAGGTGCCCTACTTTACACCTACAGGTAAGTTTTATGCTACAGGAACGGTTAAAAACCATTATTTGAAGTCACTTCTAAATCGTATATATGCGATCCATACACCCAGTAATGCAACGTTTAGAGCGCCATATTTTCATACAATTTTCACCATTAAAATTTAAACTTGCATACTGCTGAAACCTCTTTCTAATTGGCTGAACTTCGGGACAACGACAAAAATTTTGAAACTTTATGTTAGCATAAAGTAATGGAACGATTTTGTAAATTTTTACTTTGTAGCCATTTTCAAAATAGGTCTAACCTCTAGCAAACAAATGCTTTAACAAACTATGAATCAACCATCCAAATATTTCAGCAAAAATAGATCACGTGAGAAATCACTAAAATAATTAAAATTGCTTTTACCCAGAAATCATAGCACAGGTGGCATCAGAACACTAAACTGGTCACATGAATGAGTATTAAAACACATGCTGCACTTCCACATCACATGCAAGCAATAGCCAGAGACACAAGTTTCAGGTCGTACACTCAAATCAACACCAGAATGATAAAGAAAATATTTTAACGAATAGTAGAGGAACTCTAGACACGAGCCAACAACGAGTAAAGCATCAATTAAAATAAAAAGAAAACAGTCGTAATCGAGAAAAATAATCGATAGCTCCTCTCATTATGACTGAGATGACAACTAACCAAGGACACAACACCCCTCATTGTGTTTGTAGACTACACCTTCCGCTACAAGTATCACTCTCCAAACCTTGTGTATGCGAAAAACTTGTCAACGCAACAAACTAGGATGAATTTATAACTTTTTATGAAGTTTGTTACGCCCTCAGCAAGATGAATGTTTATGTGATACCCATTAACGCTACAGCTATAATATTTACTGATAATTAGGGCTCAAAGAAGGTAATCATATTTGTCCGATCTCCTGACAGAAGAAGCCAACTGTGTATCCCTATATAAACTTAATTCTATAAAAATGCTCTCTGTAAAACTGCCAAAATAAAAAGTATTTTATTTTGAGGTTTTCACCAACAGGCTTTGATAGTCTTATAAACAAAACAAACGAGATCTGCTATGCTCAGCTGACCGCATTTTCGGGGCTAAAACTAACTAACAAAATGGCAGCCTTTTTCTAGAGTTGAATTGTACATACTGGATGCTGACCCGGCGTTGATGTCACACATAGAAGGGGGTGTGTCAGAGGTAAGTTACCAGTTGCTAGCGTTAGAGCAGCCATAAATGTAACAGAGTCGAGGAGGTACGACAACCGCGTGAGTGCAGGTCAAACTATTGACTGCCTATTTGAAGGTGCTTCCTTACCTACGATGAGGAGAATGAACTGAGACGGGGCCGTGGCACTGGCCTCACTCTCACAGCTATCAAGAAGTACACAAGGGCCGGTCACTACTATTTACTGGATATCAACTGGTACCCAGCAAGGATGAACTAAGCGAAAGTGACATGCAAATGCAAGGAAAATACTCATTTCAACAGCAGCAAGACAACTTGGATCAACGTGATGTCTATAATAGTGCAATTATCGTGCTGTGTTCAAATATATTGTGGGTCACAATAAAATTTGCTAGGTGAAACAATGTTAAGAGTTATAATAAAAATGATAAACATTTCACATGATCGTTCAAGGAACAACTTGGAAGGGCTGAGTAAAACAAAGACTGGATGGCACTAGAGTTCATCTATGTTTTTGATGCGACATCAGTGAACAAGATGGTCATGAAACTCTGCTTACTAGAAGAAAGTTTCAACAGGTTACCACTATTATAGCCACTCAACAGTAACTAAACCGGGTAGAACATTATTGCTGCCATAGGACATTAGCCGCGCTCCTGACAAGATATCACATCTATTTCCACTTGAATACTAAACCTTGGCCAGATTACAGGTATGTTTGACAGGGCGTATTGACTAGTTTTTAATACAACTTTTTTTATTATGCGATAAAAATGAGCTTTGCAAAGTATTGCTAAACCAGTGTAGATAGAGCAGACAACTCTCGATACTAGTGTAGATATTTATACGAATATCTCTATATTTATCGAATATTTATTTATTTATACGAATATCTCTATATTTCACGATATTTATACGAATATCTAAATACGACAACTCTCGATACCAGTGTAGATATTTATACGAATACGTGTTGAGAAAATAAGTACCGTATTTAGAAAGCCAACGTCCGTTACAATTACCCAGCAACATGCATAATTAAACCAATAGCACTCTCGACCTTGCCTTGTTGAAGTAAAGATTGTTTTTATTTATAAAATTATATGCAACCATTAAAGAAATATTGATTATTATCAGAGGAAAAACTTAAATTTGACATAGAATAATTGAAGATGGATTATTTTCTGAATTTCTTTTGATAATTCCTATTTCCAAGCCTCACAAACTAATTTTCTCATTAGCTAGTCTTTTATGATCTGATACACTAATAGCCTACATTTCCAGAATGAACATTGATTAATAAATATAGCCTGTGATGTACATGTAAGTCGGCGGACTTAATTTGTGTTTTCAATCAGGACAACCGAGGTGAAATGCTAAACATCTCCGGTAAGACGCATGATTGCATTGTGATTGGAAGATTTATGCCAATGAAATGCTGCTACAAAGTGTTCTCTCTAGGATTTACATGAAACATGACCTAGTTACTTTTTAAATAACACTGGAAATGAGCATTTTAAAAATAAAACAAAATTATAAAAGCTATTATAGCACATAATTACCAAAAAATTTGAATCATTGAATAAAAGCTTAATTTCTAAGGAATTCACCAAAAGCTGGCTGTATAGAATGCAATTTACTACAGCATGTCTGAACATGTAGAGCAGACAGCTCTCGATAGCCTGGTCTAGAGGAAGAGTGCAATGGAGAGGTCTATCTATAAAGGCTAGTAATGGCCAGCAATGAGCGATGCGAGCCAGCCAGCGAGCACTAAAACTCACGAGCTTACCGTGGGTTATAAGCTGGATGTCTTCGGATGCTGACGAGTTGCTGGTGGTGGTGCCATAGCCACTCGAGCTCACTACAGATTGCCTGTTGTTAGGTTCCTCTAGGCAGTCGTTCAGCGCAGCCGTGCTCGCCTCTAATTCAGCTATGGCATCAGCAAGAGCATCATTCTGTGCCTAAGTGGTAAAGAGCGCCCTTGTAGCCCTAAACTATCTCAAGCTCTGGCATTTTACAAGGGAGGCAATCAACAACTAGCGGTTTTGCAGCTAAGAAAAGCCAGCCAAATGCAACACTACACCTATACTAGCTGTGAAATACAGTATATGACCACAGGTTTGTCTGAGAGGTACCCATAAAAATTTATATTTCCCGAACAGAAGAAAATTTGAAAATTTTTCGTTGATCCCTAAACACTGCGCAGTACCATTACCAAAGATCTTGCGCGAGGAAAAATGTGTGTAAACCATTGAAATAGAGAATACTTTACTATTGCATTGACTAGCACTATATCTACCAATCATCACGTAAGCTGTAATAGTGACCAACCAATCATTGCCTGACACAAGCCTAACTACAACGTAAGGTTGCTACACCACAAACCAAGGTATTACAACAAGCTGTCACTACTTGATGCACACGCACAAAGATACGACGACTCCACATGAACAATTGTGTCAAATAGCTGTCAATTTTGTAAAACACCAAATGAACTGATATTGTGAGAGGGGACCGAATACCCCTTACACTCAGCAGAGAACAACAATACTACTTCTACTCTTGCCTGCCGAAACAACAGATCTGCATCGGTAAGGTTATTTAGAGCCACCGTAGAGGCTTCCATTTCCTTAACAGCGGCAGCAATATTGCTACCAGTCGAATACCGCCTCCATCGAGCTTCCTATAATCATTTTATCAATAGCTTAAAAGTTCGGGCACCGTTTTCCATCCCTTAATTGAAAGTTTAAAAAAGTCCAAAAGTTCAAGTTTTACAAAATGGACGGCTAGCGATATTTCAAAAGCATGCTCACCTCATCCTGTGCATAGTCCACCTGCAAGTGAACATGACGTGCGGAGTATCAGCTACCACCACTTATTGATCTCTAGTACTGCTATTGTACATGCAAGGAAGTCAGCGATTTAGAAAGCTAAAGCAGAGTTAGACATCGGGTAAAGTTAAAATGCCTTATTAAAAAGTGTCTGAATCTAGTTGAGGTTTCTAGCTGTGTCCAGCTGTGTTTCCAGCTGGTTTCCAGCAAGTGAGCCCCATTGACCAGCCCCCTGAATGCTGTGAGAGGCTCTATATTCCAATGCACAAAATTTGGGGATATTCATGTATCTAAGCAAAACCCCACAATCCAGTTACTGTTCCAAGCATACCATTACTAATACACGGCTAGCTCAAGCTAACAACACTAAACTTGGGAAAATATTTTGTGTCAAGCAGCCATATGTATAAATATGTATAAATATGTATAAATATGTGTAAATGTATATATGGTTGTCTCAATGTATAAATATGGTTCTATTCTGGGTAATTTTGTAGCAAATCTTGAGTTGTTGTACCCTATGTGAAATAAGAAAAACCTTAGCAAGTAAGCTTATAATAGATAACTTACGCCTCTAGTAGGTAGGAGTTGTACACACTTGTCAGAACACGGAGAGATAAACTAAATCTAGCGTGATACCTGACATGGAAACTGGAATTGCCATATAGCACTCACTGTTATTGCTACAAACATTAGTTATCAGTTGATATCACTCGTACCCCTAGCGCCTTGTATGGCCGAGATCAATTATGAACAGGATACCAACCTTTCTCTCTTCATCTCTTGTGGTCGGTGGCCTGTTATCTGAGGAAACAGACTGCGAGACAGATTGCTGGTTATCTTCTTCTTCCATCTTTTTGCGAGCTGCAATCTTGGCAGCCAGCTCTTGGGTGTTCATGTATATCGGTTCAGCTATAGAGGAGAGAGACACATTTCATGCTCAGTTATTTGAAAAATGCTAAAGACATCAATCGTGTAATGAGCCGTGGGTCCTAACCAACCCAATTGCTTCAGATTCAAATCTACAGCAATAGCATATTATTCTGATTGTGACTGCTAAGTGTTCACTTAGTTTAAGCTACCATCGCAGCCCAATTGGTATAGTCCAATAAAAATATTATTCTAGCTAGCGTTACAGCACTAATTGAAGCAGTACTATTTATAGCCGTGGACTGTCATGACCCTACCTAACGACACATGTCACATAATAGTCATAGCTGTGGTTGCAGCCAGTCAGATGGTCTCTGTAAATCCTACAGCCTTGATTAAGCGGCAATTGAATCAAAGGTTTGAAGTGCGCATATCTCGGCTTGTAAAAAGGGCCACACGGGTCAGAACCGAACTCAAAAAATTAAAACCACTTAAGCTATCTCCTGGTCGTAGGATTCCATTTTTTTCACTCTACATATTTATTGACTTGATCATTTGTGAAGATATAAGAATAAGTTGTCCAACCAAACGAGAATTTTGGCGCCTCTGACCGAAGTGAATTCAGCATGCCTGAAGCTGTTTGGTTGCAAGCTTTAACTCTTACAGAACTCTGGCTACTTCCCCAAACGAAATCTTCTGAAGCTGCTGTTTGCTTGTTGTATGTCATCCTGTTTCGACTAAACTAGCTGTTGTTGGCTAGTTATAATGCTAAATACACTCGATGCTGCATCTGTTCCTAGTAGCTACTGCTACATTTTGTAGCTGGCAGGGGGTTAAAACTTACTATCCATGAAGGGAACGGAGGGCAAGGCCACAGGCTTAGGCTTAGCCCGAGCTCTAGGAGGCATAGAGCTTCTGTTACTGCTCAGAGTGTTGCTTCTCTTGGCACCCTGAGAGCCGTTGGAAGATGTACTGCCATCATAACTGCTCACCCTCTGGGGCCGAGGAGGAGGGCCCATGCAATTTATATCTGTGAAACAACAAATCTCTTTACAACAACTACCAATGCTTCTAGATCCATTAACATGAAACATTTTTACTACTACTAACAGTTCTTCATTACATCACCCCGAATGCTCATTAACTTATAAGCTTGAAAGTTTTTGACATACATACATAGTAATATCGGTTGAATTGGATAATGATTTGAAATGAAAGAGTCCAGTAGTAACGCCGTGTACAAATCACATGGTCCAAGTGCAAACAAAAACCTCTGTTGAAAGGGAGAATTCTTGTGTACCAGATACTATTAAAAAGCCTCTATCGAGTAGAGAATTAATAATAAGTGACTAAAGGAGTTTGAGCAAGCTGTCTTTCTACTTACTAACAGATGTTGAGGGAAATGCATGTCAGTGTTTGTTCAGGCGAGTTCAATGCATACATATTTTGCCACTGTGTGTATTCAGGTTATCCGCAGGTCATTGCCAAAGCGTACAACATACACGTAAGCTTTGAATGCCTCTTATATTTCGCACTCTCCCTCAGGTGGAGCAACATTAACCCTTTTAGACCCAATAAATCTGTTAAAATAACTCCAACTTGTGAAAGATCTACTATATAAACGACAATCGTTGTCTGTCTGAGTGTTTGATTGAGTGTCCGCCTTATAGAGTACCGTACTTTTCGGACTATTACCCGCTACTAGGTATCTAGGGCGCGTTAACGTGAATCTCCGGTTAGTACACGCCTCTATACATAACCTATTCATCGTTTACCATTTCCCAACAAAAATGACGTAATAATTACAACTCTGGCTTTCTTTTAGCTTCATGACACACGATGCTTTTTTGTCCTTGACGTATTAGGGCTGATTCATTTTTGGCAAAACGATATCGACAATAGATTATCTCGATATTAGAATTTGGCGATTAAATTTTATTAACTCTATGAAACACGATGCCGTTTTTGTGAACCTCTATTTCTGGCTTTTCTTAAAGTTCAATTGCTAAATCGCTGTTAAGGTCACTACTTTTCACGCGGACTATTGTATTATCTCGAGTAGGAATAGCATCTAGATTCTCTCACCTTCGATCAGACAAAGACACTACAATATTTTATTTTTAAATAACATATCGTCGTACCAGTATCGCCGTATTCAGAGTTTTGATGAATAGCTGTTGGTGGAACATTAACCTTTTTATACACACACACACACACACTTCTATGCAAGAATTGTTATTATTAATTCAACATATTCACGAATTTTATTTTTTCTCAGTTTGTATTAATTGTATCATTACCGAATCATCTCATATTGTAATCGTTGCAAAACAGACTCAATTTAGCTATTACTTGCTAATTATTTCACTGTTACATCTAAGCCCTTTATAGTCGTTTTATTTGTAAAATTTATTTGACCTGCACGAAACATTTTTCTCATGATATGAAGTTTAAAAGTTGTTTGACAGAGTAAGTTTGAAACTCTTTACAGTTGTTTTAGGTAGAATGGCAAATGTTGTTATATGTTAAATACAAATCAATTTTCTGTTGTTTTTTCATTACCCGGGCAACGCTGGGTTGTTCAGCTAGATGTATTAGCTTACATATCTCTGTTTTTAAACCTAAACAATTAGTCTTTCGTAATTAATTTCACATTTTACAACAAACATTACTGTAAGATTTATCGTGTAAGATTGCAAGTATCAGTTATTCTCCACTCTCTTATATTTACACACATTTACATACTTTGAGAAATATATATATAGGTATACATATATAAATTTAAATTCTCTTATTACCTTTATAAACTTTTTATGACTTTTTAAGTTTATAATATAAGTTTTTTAAAGTTTGTTTCATCGTTGTTATTATTTCAACTTGCATTCTTTTAAACATAAATTGAGTATCGTGTTTGAAGTTTAAACATTATTCATTTTCCTATCACTGTTATTATTACTTGATTAGTTTCCAATCTTCATTATTAATATTATTCTTTTATTCAACCATTTTTGGCAGACATTGTTCTAATAAAATTTCAACTACAAAATACTATGATATTCTGTCATAATTTTTAGTATCGTCGTATTCAAAGAATTGATGGATAGTTTCTGGTGGGACAGTAACCTTTTTATACCCACACACTTTTATGCAAGAATTGCTACTATTAATTCAACATATTCATGAATTTTATTTTGTTTTCTCAGTTTGTATTAATTGTATCATTACCGTATCATCTTTTATTGTAATTGTTGCAAAACCGACTTAATTTAGCTATTACTTGCTAATTATTTGAAATTTACATCTAATCCCTTTTACAATTGTTTTATTTTTTTTAATTTATTAGACTGGCAGAAAACCTTTTCCTCATGATATGAAGTTTGAAAGTTACAGTTGTTTGACTAAGTTTGATAAACTTTACAGTTGTTTTTATTTTCTCTCATATTATTTCAACTACACAAAACACTTTTCTCATGATAGGTTACCTATCATGTTTTCTCATGTTACCTATGTAGTTTGAATGTTAGAATGGCAAATGTTGTTATATACGTTAAAAATACAAATAGATTTTCTGTGCAAAGACTTTTTATTACTCGGGCACAAGTACAGCTTATGGTGTGAAATGTTGAAAAAATACCTTACTGAAGTTGTTTTCTCACCTTGAAGCGAATTAAAATTTACATTATTCTATTTTAATGGGAAAAATTGTTTCGGATCTCGAACTTCTGGAACTGATTTTGTTCGAGAACTGAGGTTCCACTATACGTTATCAAAAGATATAGGTCGCTGGAAGTTATGAAATTTTAAATTTACTTTTGGTTTGAAAACCTTTACAGTTGTTTTATTTATTTTTAAATCAGTTGTCCTGCGCAAAACCTTTTCCTCATGATATGAAGTTTGAAAGTTGTAGTTGTTTGAAAAAGTTTGAAAACCTTTACAGTTGTTTCATTTTCTCTCTTAATTTATTTCAAATACACAAAACACTTCTTTCATGATATGTAGTTTGAAAGTTAGGATGGCAAGTGTTGTTATATGTTAAATACAAATCAATTTTCTGTGCAAAGACTTTTTTACTACCCGGGCAACGCCAGGTAGCACAGCTAGGCTTGGGGCAGTGGCGTCACTCGAGAGACTTTTTTCGCCCCGAGTAGGGGCGAAAAAGTCCCTACAGCGAGAGTCTCCAGGCATGGCTTTCCGGATGAATGAGTTGGCGAGTGCGAGGCGATTGATTGCAAAGCGATTGAATGCTAGGCGATTGATTGCGAGTGCGAGGCGATTGGTTGCGAGACGATTGGTTGCGAGTGCAAGGTGATTGATTGCAAGGCGAGTGCAAGGTGATTGATTGCAAGGCGAGTGCGAGGCGATTGATTGCGAGTGCAAGGCAATTGATTGCGAGGCGATTGATTGCGAGGAGTGCAAGGCGATCGATTGTGAGACGGGTGCGGGTTGATTGATTGCAAGGCGATTGATTGCGAGTGCGAAGCGATTGATTGCGAGGTGAGTGCAAGAGCGCGATTGTCAACTGCGAGGCGGGTAAAGACTGGTCAGCCGAGGCGGGGGCTCAGCGGCAGAAGTGCGCGATCGTCAACTGCAAATATAGACGGGTATAAATGGATGCATGAATCTAGACACATGAATCTATAATATTTACTAGATTTTACACGCATCTAGCTGTAAAACACATTGCAGATTTCCATTGTTCTCCCCAACATTGGCATGTATATGTGCACGCATACTCCGATCAGGACTTCAATTTCAGTAGACTGCATATTTGGAGTTGTTTTACAGTATGAAAGACAACGCTCAATAAACCTTATGCTGCACGTGAATCTGTTCATGTAGGCGGGTAATGCAGCTAGTCTCTTAATAAATATGCATTGGGAAGTGGAGAAATATCTCTACCAGTTAATATTTATTGCTTTCAATTAACCTGAGATGACATTATAGCCTGTGCCCTCCTTTACAATTTGTTGGAGCTTTCAATTTTTTATTGCTTTTTAAATTTAATGCTACATTTAACAATGTTGAATAAAATCTCATTGCACTCATTGATATGTTTGCTACAGTTTGCATCCAAAATTGTAAGCCGAGTTAGGATAAACACAAAGATGCTCTCAAATATGCTATAAATCTGCAAGTTTATAATAATCTATCAAATTCTACAGATATATATATGTATTAAAAACAAGTGACATAAACCAACCATACTTAAAATACAAGCAGAAAAAAAATTAAAGTTTTTTTTAAACAAAAATATTTGTATAGTTTGCTCAACCAGTAGCGTTCTGATTGTTGCTTTAGCATGGAACGATTTCATCTCCTTCTGGCTGTTCAATACCTTCCACGATGTCTTCCGAGCCCAACTGTTTTTTTGCATTGCTGAACTAGTCGATATTAGCATCCAAACAGTTTTTTTAGTAGAGCAAAACTTTTAGGCGATACATTTCACACATATAATGATAAACTTTTGGTGGCATGGGCGCTCAGCACAACTTTTAGCATACAAATAGTCATTCATCGTAAATGTAAACCGTTCATCACATACGTCGAAGTATCAAAACCGTGTTAAAGAAGAAGTAAAGAACTACTATTAGTCTGGTACAGTGATTAATTATTTCTATGGTGTAGCTTTCAAAGTTTTAACGAAAAAATTGAAAAGCTTTGAAGTTAGAAAACAGACTTTAATACGAATAGAAACAACAAAACAATTAATTGTTATTGATGTAACCAGGTCATTATTAGTGCGACTTTGTAGACACTTTTCTACTGATCACTTGCTTTTATGGGTTCATAAATAGCAAAGAATGTCAAAGTGGCATTCATATGGAGGTGGCGTTCAATTAAATGGTACGCTCTATTTTTTAACCCTTCTCCCATAGTGGCAGTTAAATAGAGGGGGGTGTTCAATTAGAGGTTTTATGGTAGACAGTGACATACTCACAATAAAGTGAGTACCCATGCCAAGATGCTTCACGATTGAAATTGATAAAACTTGATCGCGATTAAAACACCCGGATCAATCGAAGTTGCGATTATGATGTCTATAATTTTAGAGAAACTGAGAGAATACAGTCGAGTAACGCTTCAACTTGAACGCAATAGCCGGTATCAAATTTCACAATAATAAAAACCAGCGACATCATTTTGCACACATTTTTCTTTAGAGCATTTTAATCGCAATGAAGGCTTATCGATTTTAATCTTGAAACATCCTGGCAACCAGATCACCTCACATAGAAAACAATAATAGAAATAGAAAAATACTGATACTTTCTGATAAAACATACAGAAAAATTGTGTAAGTTCACATTCAAGTATAAGAAGAGACAACGGAACCAAACTAGAATATCACTGACCTGAGCCTGAGGAACGAGTAGACTGAGGCCCATCATACGTATCCATAGAGACAGTGGGGCGGGACAGAGTGCGGGTACCACCGATAGTGTGCGCTCTGTCAAGTTGAGGCTGCTGTCGCAGTTGTGACTGAATCACAGTTGGTACTGAATGGGTGCTGCCAGAGTTGTGACTCGCTGTGTCAAACTCGTTGCTGCTGCCCTGGCTGATGCTCGAGTAGACACTAAGCGAGTCCGATTTCTCCTCTTCGAGGCTGCCATGACTACGCTGCTGCAAAGTATAACAACTGATTTACAGATTATCCAATAAAGATGAAGGTGATCGCATAGCGAGATAAGTTTAAACAGTTATGGGTTGAGAGGGGATAATCTTCTACTCGCATGAAAAGGTTAAAACACTGAGTGGGAGGTAGAGGACAAGTGTTAGTTCTCTGCGTTGTGTGGCTCAATTGGGTGATGAAAAGTA
This sequence comes from Watersipora subatra, assembly GCF_963576615.1. Lineage (NCBI taxonomy): Eukaryota > Metazoa > Bryozoa > Gymnolaemata > Cheilostomatida > Watersiporidae > Watersipora > Watersipora subatra. The sequence goes on along the minus strand of NC_088710.1, from coordinate 10,178,352 downwards.
AAACAAGACTATTATTAGCATGTGTCTAGAATTCACAAGTCATATGATGGTCCAAAACACACCATTCGTGGTCCAAACTACGTTTGAGAATTGGCACATTAGAGTCGCACTAACACGACTGTCATCAATTTTTCTGGCTTATGCTCAGACGGTAATAAACAGGGGATATGAGCACCAAATACAAATATCTTCTACTATAATGACGTCTTCCTAGACTGCAGCCCTGCTATAGATAAAAAACCTGGTTCTTTATCTTATAAAAAAGTAAACTATTTAGGTATGAGAAAGCAAATCCTGCAAAACGGATTTTTTTAGCAAAATTTTTTTGTCATCCATTGAGCGTGAGAAGAAACCAGGCATTAGCGTGACACACACCTTGGTGACAGCATTACTACTGCTGCCCTGGGAGTTAACAGTTCGAGCAGTTACAGCAAACAGTGCATCCTGTGAGGTGAAACCTGAATCTTGGGAGGCGACACTGAGCAACCCATGGTTGTTTGTTAACTAAAACACAACAACTCTAGTCAAAGCAAATAAAACGGGTGCAGGCAGTCATGCAAGTAAACCAGCCTAGAAAAGCGTGCATCATTAATGGTATACCAACATTTCCATATTCAATTTATAGTCATGATGGCACCCTTATAGACTTTAGCTAACTTTTGAAGCTAGAGTATAGAGGTATGAGGCAATGTCACGTAGTGCGACGACGGTGCATTAAACATTGGGATGCATTCTCATGTTTTATAATAATTGCTGGTTGACGAATGCTTAACCCAAGGATTGACGAAAGGATGTTAAAGAGAGAGTTGTAAATCTGTGACAATCTTTGAAAGACAAACTGATACTAACGAGATAACTCATGTTAACTTTCTTAAACAAAGTTATTTACAAGTACGCTTCCGATAAATACGTCTCAAAAAATTAGGCCGGCGTAACGAAATACAAAGAACGCAACGAATATGCATCAGTAAAGACGGTTCTTGGACACCTTGCCCCAATTCCATCATTTAACAAATCGACCTTTCAATTAAATAGCGACTCGTAGAAATATAGTGCTTAAATGGCAAAACAACTCGCACAAACTCCTATACCATTAAAACAATTATTGTGAATAAATAAAACAGTACTCAGATGCAGCTTCTGTTCATTTCCGAAAATTTAGTCGGTTAAAACACGTATCCTCTACAACACGGGCAGGTAAGAAACTCCAGTAGAATGTGGAGCTGCTAAACTAACCAGGGCCACAATACGGCATTGAATAAACGGTCGTGGCACCTCTATTACACATGTGTAAAGTCCCTTGGCATCACTTCACCATCTATCTATTTCTACTAATAAGATAAATCTCAAAGTTTGCGTGTCTGTATATCCTTCGATATGTCCGACTATTGCTATTAAAATCTTAGAATTAAAAGCTCGCAATCTGCTGGATTTGAACTCACGAAGATCGCAACCACAAGTTTCGAACCGTGCATTTAGCCACCCAGCTACGCTGTTCTGACTATTCAATTGCTCTTATCATACAAAGTATACTCTTTTCTCGATTGCCCATGCTAAATGACGTATTGATTGAAACTCTATGAAATACGATGCTTTTTTGTCCTCGCTGTACTAGGGCTAAATTGTTTTCGGCCAAACGATATTAACAGTAATTCTCTCGAAATTAAAATTTGGCGATTGTGTCTCAGTTTAGCGTAATGCGTTCGCTGTCAGATAAGTGATAAAATTTTGGTTAAAAGATTACTAAAATGCACACTAAAACATCCTTCAAGTATGTTTTTAGTAAACTAAATTCAAATGAGTTAAACTCAGCATTTATGTTACACGTTTGTCTTGCCCGAAGTACATTGTGTTATATTTTCTTGCATAACCACCATATCCTTTTTCTTGCAGATCGTAACCACAAAATGCACTAAAGTTATTGTAGGTAACTATAATTACTAAAATTAACATTTTGTTTTGTTACTATTTTTTTATGTTGATGATTTTGACGATTTTTACCAGGCAGTGATTGCTTTAGATAATTACTATGGTTTTCTATACCACTCTATATGTCTACAAGATATTTTTGCCTTATGATGCCAACACTGAAAAAAACTAAAATCATACAATGGTATACCAAATTTTCTCTTAATGTCAACAAAAAAACTTCTTCCATGATTTGAAATTTAAACATTAGTTGTTTGAAAACCTTCACAGTTGTATTCTTTTTTCTCTCAAGTCATTTGAACTGCATAAAAACACTTTTCCCATGATATGAATTTTAAAAGTTAGAATGGTAAATGTTGTATATGTTTAATGAAAATAAAATTTTCTGTCCATAGATTTTTTATTACCCGGACAACGCCGGGTAATAAAAAGTATGACTATAAAATGAAAACGTAAATATTGGAACAGTTGGAGAATTTTCTGCGTACTACTTTACTAAAAACCTACAATGAAATTGTTATAAGAATAAATATCTTGCTTCTAAGAGATTTTGTTTTTATCTGCCCATGTATCAGAGCCTTCTTCATAAGGTCCAATTTCTTTTGAAAGCATGTCAAATAATTTACCTACCTCATATTCATGAGCTTTTATCTCTACTCAATACCCATACTAATGGTAAAGTCCAGCCACAATATTTGTTTAAAAATCGTTACATTAAAATACATATTTTATTTGTAATCGTTGTTTTGGTTGTAGTTGCTCAAATATTTTGAGGGAAGCTAGTAATCAGGCATGCAGAATGACAAAATTATTTTACTGCATCCACTAGCCCACATCAATAGGTAATTGCAGCTAGGATAAGCTGATCTCATTCCAGCTACATGCGTGTATATGAGAGTTGACTATCAATAGGTCAGCGCAAGCCGTGAATCACATCAAAATAACATATATGAAAAAACCATAAAGTTATTATTACCTAACTCATACAGCAACCAATAATTAAAAGATGAAGCAACAGCTGTAACCAATTCACAACTGTCAAGCATACGCGAAATGACTACAGACACCTGCTTGCCACCTGTCAACAAGAGCGTATTTGACATAACAGGAGTTGCCCTACCTTCATAGCCTGCAATCTGCTGGAAGGAGAAGAGCTGCGCTGCGAGGCCCCATCACTCTCTGGTGCACTCACCAGAGAGTTCATGCTCGAAGACAAGCTATGTCTGTCTGAAGTTGGCGAATCTGGTGGTGTCTAAGGGAAGAGAAGGCAGGCATGCAGTGATAGACAGCGAGCAAAGACTGGTTGTGCATGGAAAGCGCTCACACCTTATACACAGCTTAGAGATTCTTGTCTTAGCTCATACGTATGAATAGCTCTTCAGGATACATTCTCAATAATACTGTCGCTAGCTGAACAAGACAGCCAGGACAAATAATCGCAATCTTGTTTAAGAACACTAGGCATGACAGCCCTATGAAATCTTTTCCCTATTTAGCAATCGGGCAGGTGTCAAGCATGCCAGCATACTCTAAGGCAAGCTGTGCACGGAAACAAGCTGGCAGCCTAATCCATGGTGACAACAGCATCAGTTGCTCATTGCGAGTGCCTGTACCACCTGTACCACCTAAACCACCTGTACTTTTGACTCTGCTAGGAAGGGTACATGTTGCTTTGCACCATATATCGCTGCATATATGCGCAGTCAAATGCCAAATGCTCATGAGAAGGTATTAATTATAAATAGACTGATTAATTGAAGGAATTTATTAATACAAGAAGAAATTGAACTTGATTGAATATGTTAGTAGTTTACTAGTATCTGACTAGCAACTGACAGGTAACTGTCTAGTAAGTGACAGGTAACTGTATAGTAACTGACAGGTAACTCTCTAGTAACTGACAGGTAACTGTCTAGTAACTGACAGGTAACTGTCTAGTAACTGACTGGTAACTGTCTAGTAACTGAATAGCAACTGACTAGTACATGACTAGCGACTAATAATTGACTAGCAACTAGTGATTATGCAGCCTCATAGGGCAGCACATTTATACTTCCCTTGAATCTACCGAGTCCAACACAGCGGGTTCCATAAATGGCAAAAAATACAGACTGATGGTAAATCAGCGAAGACTGATTTTGTTGCAGACTAGCTCAGAGCATCTGACTAGCTAAAACTGACCCGAATTGTACAACAAACTTGGACTATATGAATTGTCTTCCATTGTAAAAACTTTAGGTGAGAACACATGGATTTTTAATGAGCAGTCTTTGCCATTCGCGCTGTTCCATCTAACAACCATCGCAGCCAATAAGGGTAAGGGAAATCCCACCTTAGTTTTGAAACCATAGTCGGTCCCATTAAGATGGTCGGTGATAATCTGCTCACTAGTTTCTGGGAGTGTGTCAGGCTCAGCTACGAGGCCAGAGAGATGGTCGACGATCTCCTGCAGGTGAGCTATCTCATTCACCATGGACATTTCTGAGTCCTACAATATACCATTGTACCTCATAAAGCTACTGCTTCCTATCTTCAACACGCATGTAAGCTAAACATCTGAGAGAGGGTGTTGAAGAACAACATAATGGGGTGTGATAAGAACTTTTTGTGATATGACAACGCTTCAAATTGAAAAGCGCCCCTATGAATAATGTACTGATAATAGCCTGCTGTAACAGACTGTTGAATACTAGAAGTATTAAACAGACATATGATACATACACAAAAGCTAGAGCAGCATCAGCGATGAAACTATTTCTATGTTATTTTGTCAGTCAATATTATGTGTGAGAAGTACTTGAGGAATTACACATAAAAGGAAGAGGAGATTGAGTATGACGGCTGTCCTTTGCGTAACCCTCATGCGAAAATATGCCAACAGGTGAATCACATGTGACACGCAGGTGCCAGCGGTAAGTGGGAGGCACATGAATGCACGCGCCATTTGATACAAGTTATGCATCGATAGCCTTACGAAAAGGAATTCATTGGAGCTAAGAGAAGTCACATCTAAACAATCAAGACACTTGCCCTATTAGCCCCGAGGATACTATGTAGTCACCATTACATAACACATTTCCATTAGACGCACAAGTATGCAAAGGCCACCCAAGACAAGCGGGACAATGAGACATTCGATACAATTGAATTTATGAATTAGCCATGAAAGAATGTCAAACGATGAGAATCCCCTGTAAGAAAGCCTACCTTTAGTGAAGTAAACAAATTTCAAATAACTCACAAAAGTCCCCTAACAACCATGGCACTCGTATCTGTCACCCGCAAACCAGTGACAGTTGGGAAGAAGACTATTATTACCTTTTAGCCTGGTTCATATTGGGTGTTGTTCGTGTACAAAACTTAGAGAAATCTGACAGACAGCGTGTGCGATCATAACAGTAAAAGATCTTTGATACAAACAGAAATGCTTAGCTTTATTAAATCTTTTGTTATGCTTCTTGACCAATGGTAACTATGGTAACTATGATGGCGTGTTGGCGCTTAATTCGAGCACAGCCTTAGCCAAGGCAACAAACAAACAAACAAACAAACAATAAGTCTATACTGATCTGAAGGCCAAACCTGCTTCTTAGTGAGTGTATATATATAAATTATCATCATAATTATATAGCCCTATGTATAGATATATATCATCAAGTCATCACCTGATGACAGATCTATATCTGCTTGAAAAAATTCATAGTGATTGAGTAACAGCTAAACACACTTTATATGTTATATTATATCATAGTGAATATATCATAATATACATCATAGTATATATATTATAGTACATGGCTATTATAATACATATGTATAGTTTAAATATTATAATACATTATATATATATATTATAAAGTCATACCTCGACATGCGAACTTGATGCATTCTGGAATGAAGCTCGCATGACAATTTTCTCGTGTCTAAAGACATTATTTCCTATATAAAATATCTAGATACAAAATAATCCGTTGCCACACTATAAAAACCACATAAAACAGGATATTACAATGGAAAAACATGTTTTTAACTGTTGTAATTTAGTAAATTCGCTAAAAAAGTAACAAATACCTATTTAGTTGTCAAAATCTAAAACAAAATGTAACATTACTATGAACACTACTGTAGGTTTTTACCTTTGAGACAGATGTAATGGCTAACGGCGGTCTGAGAGACTTGACAGCAATGTGTTCAGTGCACTAAACTTTTGTGACTTTTGTTAAACTTTGAAATTAACTTAAACTAATTTAGCTTACTAAACACAGACTTGAAGCTAAGTTTTAACATGCAGTAGGCGCTCCTACAACAAAAATAATCCGTTCAAGGAGCGTTTACATTATAGGGAATTTATGTTATAAGAACAGTAAAATACATGTAAATTGCCTAATCCGTTCCAAAATCTTTCCAAACTTACCCCTTTAACCATACAAAAAGGAAATACTAGACATGACTTTTTAATTAGAGGGCTGCACTGTAACTGCAGTATTGTTGTTTGCACTGACAACTTTTCTTCTTTTTCTGATCAACTTCACTGGTTTTATAAAATGGTTTCATTGCCGTAAGTTTACAATTAGTTGATGCACATCTTCGACGCTCATTTACAACGATTTGCTTATTTTTTCTAAACAACAAAGTCTATCTTGCAAAGCAATACTAATAACAAATATTTTATACGTCTACAATAAAGCAAAACAACAAAATATTTTTACTGTAAAAAGCAATACTACCTGTTCCTCTGTCTATCTGTAACCAGGGGTCAAGGTTAGGATAAAAGTGAACTTTCGACGATACTTCAACTCGTCACATTTAGATCGTTAGATCAACGCTGTAACACGTGTACCAATTGATCGCTTTAGTATTTATGAACAATCGCGCAGCAACTGTTCTCTATATTGTCGACACATCTGACGATCTATCAAGACAAACTAAAATGTTGCGAAAGTTGTAAATAAAATAGATATAACTTTATATGCACGTCGTTTTTCTCTCGCAAGTACAGCAAGATTGAGTAACATTCTAATCAAATTTGAGAACTCACCCGATTTGACACTTTACAGTATATGGAATTTTTTACATAGTAAGAAGCAAAAACTTCACATAAATGTTTTTGTTATCTGGAATTTACGTTATAGGAGAAATACGTTATAGGAGCGTCTACCGCATTATTACACTTACTTTAATTTTGAAGTCTTATTTTTTTGTTTCCGGTTTTGCGCTTTTTGCCCCGCACTCATTTTAACTTCTAGCCAAACATTTAAAAGCTTTTTTGAAACTGACTCAATGAGAAAAACTGAACGATGCTGTTCTCGAAAGTTATCACATACTTGGCCATATAGTGGCCATCAAGGACCGCCTTGTATCTAAAGATTACTCGAATCTAAGGGAAGAAACTTGCTCAAAATGCCGCTCGTATCGTGATTTTCTTGTATGTACAAGAGCACTTGTATGTTGGAGCACTTGTATGTCGAGGTATGACTGTAGTACATACAGTGAAACACAGATAACTCAAACTTCAAGGGACCGAGCAAAGTTGTTCAAGTTATTAGAGCGTTCAAGTTGTCAGGACAGTCATAAGTGCACGTATTTATCAGTAGATACATTTACATATACAAACTATATATCAATCAAAAGCATAGATTGCTTGTTGCAAGTTAAAGGGTCTCTTGTGTGAAGTTTTAAATATTTTTAATCAGAAAATATAGATATTTTTCTATCACTTGAGATTTGTTTGTTGTTTTGGGTGATGTGACTGCCAGGACGTTCTCAGATTAAAATTGGCAAAACTTGATCGCGGTTAAAACGCTCAGAAAAAATACATACATATTTTTCTACCGAGCGTTTTAACCAAGATCAATTTTGCAGTAAGTCAGTTATTACAAAACTGCTTTACTATTAAAAACCCATTATCAATTTTGCCAATATTACTTTAAAGTTATCCAAATTTTACCTCGCTTTTTTTGTATTTAGAGGGCTTATCGCTAAGCGGATGTTTGGTAAAATTTGATTTTTGCAAACCTTTAGAAAAGTCGTTAATGAAAATATTTGCCGATGTTGGTAATAACGAGGCCTAAGAACTACTAAAAATCGATGTTTATCTCTATGGCTTGGAATAAAGTGATATTCTAAAGCGATTGTAACAACCGTCTAGGTAGCTGTTTGGCAAAAAACTGTTCCAGTTAACGGAGTTTCGGTCGAGTTATCTAAAGCCATTTATCATTGCGTGGGAACGGACCAAGCAAATCCATTCGAGTTAACCATGTGTTCGATATATCCGAGGGCGATTTATCCGAGTTTCACTTTATATGTAAAATTAATGTAGAAACTTATCAAGAAAGTATAATTTTTTCCCTACACAGTTATTAGACTGTATATATATATATATATATACAGTCGTGTATATGTGTAGTAGGTTATTCTATATATATATAATCTAGCACAACTGTCTTACCACAACTGGTCGAAGGCAGCATACAAAATCACAAAAATGTTTTCTTTCTTCGATGAGTGCTTTTCGAACGTAGGACTTTTCTACATCTTCCAGAAGTTTGTACTTGTCTGTCACGCCGTACATAGCGTGCTCTAGTTTCTCCTTCGCATCACCTTTACCTAAGCGAATAAATTGGCTTGAGTTAGAGAAAGATTATGAATGGAACTGGGACTTCTAGAGGAGGGTAAAACACCAAATAATGACAAACTGTTCGATCCAACCGCTTGATTATAAAAAGGGAGGCAGCATCGGATTACATGTTAGCTGTACTAAAGAGAAGAGCCAAGTTTAATGAAAATGCTAAGGCCTTAAGGCAAACCACTCTGGAGAAACCAAACAACACCTAACTCTGAGATAACCCACACCCTACACTATTGACAGCCATGAAATTAACTAAATGCCGCCAGCAACCATCAAATTAGTTTGACACATTGCAAGTTTACACAAGAACTGAAACCATTTCCAAACAATCTCACCACGCAAGTACTGTATTGTCTGAACTCTACTTACAATTAATCAAACAGATCATCAAATGAATTTTAAAAAGCTGAGATACATGAAAGCTTAGAATTTAAAATATACCATTCACAGCTATTTAAGAATAGGAAAAACAATTAGTGGTTTCATGTGTGGACAGGCTTGGTTTAGGCTATGATTATTTTCATAGAGATAAGCAACGGTGTAACTGTTATACTTTTGGATAGTGCGAATCTTCGTTTAGAGTGAACCTCAAGCCATTCTTATTGAGCCTAGTTATTACCTGCTGTAGGCTCTTGTAGACCTTTCATGTTTAATGTATAGTAAGTATATGTAAATTGAAAATGAGACACTTGTTTCTATTTTATCCTACTTCATGTATTTAATAAATTTTGTTGCAATTATTCTGTTTGAAAGCAAGAGCTTTAAATCATTACCTATCATTAGAGATAATTTCACATATTGTTTATTGCCTCTACGGAAGCAGTCAAAGTTAAAACCCTTTCAAACTGGCTATTAGTTAACTATCATTCGAGACTAGCAAATGTTCTATTTTCATACTGGATTTTGACTTCTAAAGGTGAAGTCTACTATAGGTAGTCTACTAAAGGTAGTCTACTAAAGGTAGTCTACTATAGGTAGTCTACTAAAGGTAGTCTACTAAAGGTAGTCTACTGAAGGTAGTCTACTAAAGGTAGTCTACTTAGGCAGTCTACTATAGGTAGTCTACTATAGGTAGTCTACTAAAGGCAGTCTATTATAGGTAGTCTACTAAAGGTAGTCTACTAAAGGTAGTCTTTTAAAGGCAGTCTACTATAGGTAGTCTACTATAGGTAGTCTACTAAAGGTAGTCTACTATAAGTAGTCTACTAAAGGTAGTCTACTAAAGGTAGTCTACTATAGGTAGTCTACTGAAGGTAGTCTACTAAAGGTAAAGGTTTTTATTTCTGTAAAATTCTAAAGCTTATATGGATGCCTTGATCAGTTTGGGAAAATCACTTCTTAATTGAATTCAATTCAATTCTTAATTGATTCAAAAATTGATGCATTCTCAAGTGGCCTCTAGAGCTGTAGGACACAACTGGGACTACAGGGGTGGAGTTCGGAAGAGGGAGATATGAAATGGAAGCCACTATGAAGAGTATTAATGCCTTGCCATCACAACCTCTCAATATGTACATGCTAAGTAAAAATGTACAAAAAAATCTTTTGTCCTTACATTCCTATATAACCACTTTTGTTTTAATAATGCTGATAACTTTAGATAATTATCAATTTTTGATATCTTATTATTCATTTTAGAAATCATTTTTATTCCAAATCACCTAAGCTCTTTTCTTTGTTTCAAAACTAATCAATCTAAATCAGTAAGTCTATGCTGAAGCAGCAAATTTATAATAATACCAAGTAATACTGATAACGCAAAACTTTGCTATCTGCTCACTACTGCCTGTTCAATAATTTCAAGTATATACCTTCAGTATAATTCAGATTTTTGTCAGCCATTGTCATGCCACACAGCTGCTATAATGACACAATTTAAGAGACCAACTCGGAACCAACTCATAACGATGACTATGCATTAAGGTAGAAATAATGCTATAATGATGATTAACAGATAAATAGCTGCAGAGAGGGTGGAATGAATAGAAAGAACCGTTCCATCCAAAATTAGCTATGTAATTGGTAACATTAAACGAGTCACTGCCTGTTTCCCATTTGCTGATGTATGAACAATAATATGAAGCTAATGACCTTCACTGAAAGGGAGTTAAACTTGCTATGAACTCTCTGAAGTCACTAAGTGAATACAGGCTAGAGATTTACCAACCTAGACTTATGTAAACTGAAAAAACTTGTTCGGTTTACCTCCGATGTGCTTGTAGGTAGCTGGGTTGTTTTTCTCAAACTTTGCTTTTTTGTATTTTCTGTATTTTAGAAAAGAAAATGGCGAGAAGGTACAAGTTCAAGTAAAGGTAAGGCCACACGAGACAAAATTCTCACGAAATCGGCGAAATTTGGACGAAACGATTCGTACGAATTGACATTTGGACGAATTCGTCCATCGTTGGTTGCGCACGATGAACGAATCCTGAATTGGACGATACGTCAGAAATTCCTACGAATCGTTGTTTGATTGGTCGGTTGAAAAGGTTAGTTGAATGTTGAAGGTCGTTTTCTTTGGCGCATATCCAGAAAGATTGAAACGGAATCGACTTCAATTTATCACCGCGTTCTGATTGGCTAGTTGAAAGTTAGTTTTGTACGAATCCGTGGTAGGGAAACTCCGTGTGGCAGGTCAGAAATTTCGTACGAATGGAATTTCCCAGATTAGTTGAAATTACACGATACGTGTGGCCCTACCTTTAGTCTATCTTTTCTAAATATTCCTATGAAATCGAACTCCATCACAACGCATCCAAGATTGACAAGTTGAAATATTTAGAATTTTAAAACTTACACTTCTAAAAAGTAAATCTATAAAACAAGTTCTAGATAAATCCCACAAGCAAAGCGGAAGTGAAGTTAAATCAAACAGCCCTCACCACAGACAACATAGAACACACGGTGTCGTAGCGGTGGAGGCAAGTAGCGGCAGGAATGAGGAAAGAACCATAACCGTGAACAGAAGGTGCTAGCATATTTTCCCTGAGAGACAACATTATTTTAGCGAAATGAATACCAAATGACAGCTGAGTACAAGTTGCAAGGAATTCTGCTGAGCCTAATTGCTATTTCTGATAAGTGGAGTTGGCATGGCGTCTCATCCCAAGCCTACAGCGGATTAATCTTGACTCCTACATAATGCCGATGGACTAATCAAGAATGAGCATCTTGCGTGTAGGAGTGATACACTACACCCTCTGTCACACAAAACCAGATAACATCTAATTATCTGACTCCATTTCTTTCGCAACCCTCAAGGATATACGACAGCGAAAGATATCTAAGGCTAGCTTTTTATATTTATTCTTTCCCTTCATCCAAATAATTTTAATGTAAAAACAAGAGAAAGTAAATATGCTTTCATCAGATATTACCAATCATTGAAACTGCAGTTCGTAAAAACAAATTGCAAATACATCATCATGTCATTCAACAAAGTTGATCATACGATCATCAACTTATGAAATATTTATTTTACGCTAACCTCAACTATCCTTACTTTTTTGTGAAACTGATCAGCAGCGACCAAATGCTTCCAACAAGTGGGTTGATGGGGAATTGCTTAGTAATGAACACGTTTTAGCAAAATAAAATAATGTCTCAGAATACAAAGAGAAGATAGAAGAGAAGAGAGAAGCGCTGACAACCAACAAGTAACCAGAAGGTAGGACAGAAAACAGGTTAATGTAGCGATGAGCCCACTCAAGCAAGCGCTGGGCTTACCTACTCTCCACATAGGGAGGAGTGTTGAACCGAGATGACAGTCGAGTGCTGACATATTTCAGGGGTCGAATATGACGAGAAACGCAGGTGATTGAACACTGAGCGCTCGTAGGATTAGAAGTACAAGGAGAGTTAGTGTAGAATAGCATAGCAGCAACTTACTGTAGGTGGTTTTACCTTTGCGAGTTTTCTTCTGTAACCTAATGGTATCAGATGATGCTCGTTTGATCTCTCCCCTCACCTTCTTGTGGTCTGCAATAGACATGTATTCAATGACGGGAATGCATTTCTGTGGCTGCCGTTGCCTCTGTCTAGGACGCTACGTATAATTTGATTGCGACTAACAGAGACAGGTAGCTAAATAATCATAGGAGTTGATCTAATAAACCGAGAGATAAGTGCTCGAGTCTGCCCTAGCCTGACCTAAGATAGCCCGAATTAAACGGAATACCGTAATCAGTTGCTTTCCATGAGGTGAAGATGGAAGATGGAAATGGAAGATGGAAATGGAGTCTTTGACTGAGGCATGTTGACCGAACTATTTATGGAATCGCATCATTCTGGTAATGTAATGACCTCTTACAGAGTAAAAACGCTAAAATGCCATCAGGTGTGAAACATAGAAACGAATTAGCTAGTTAAAGACACTTCTTCTCCACAAAACAAGTTGATCTCTACAAAGCATTTTTGACACTCCGACCATTATGGCAATAACTGTTGGCTATTGGTTGATTATGCAAAAATCAACACGAGTAAATAGAAATTTTTTACAGTATTTGAATGGACATTGTAACATCGCGCCATGAGCGCACTGAATGTGACACTTCATTCATGGGGTATCACTGCCAATGATCTATCACCCATTGGTGTAAATAAGAATAGAGTTTTGCATTGAGCTGGTAAAGTCTGGAGACTTTAGGTTAACCGACAGTATTTTGAAATTATGTATGGACCATATGCCGTTCACGTTCAGACAGCAGCTCAACAAGAAACAAAGTAGACCGAACAACAAATTCAATGTTTTCATTAAGGTGACCTTGCACAAACCTTCTATAGATTTTAGCAGAAAGTATCAGCATTTTTCTATCATTCAATATTGCTTTTGATACTTGGGGAGATCTGACTGCCAGGATGTTTCAATTGACAAAACTTGATCGCAGGTAAAATGCTCAGAAAAAATATACAGTCAAACATGGATAACTCGAACTTCAAGGGACCGAGCAAAAGTGTTCGAATTATCAGAGCATTCAAGTTATCAGAGCACTGTCACAAGTCCATATGTTTACTTATTTATCAGTAGATACATGTACATATACAAACTATAATATAAATTAAAAGCACAAATGGCTTGTTTCAAATTAAATGCTTCTAATGTAAAGTTTAAAACGTTTTCATGAAAAAGTATAGAGATTTTTCTATCACTTGAGATTGGTTTGTTGTTTGAGGTGATGTTATTGCCAGGACGTTTTTCAGATTGACATTGGCAAAACTTGATCGTTGTTGAAATGCTCAAAAGAAAAGACATTTTTTTCTTTTGGGGTTTTACCCACGATCAATTTTGCCGTTTTTTCTTGAAGTTTATGCAGATTACTTTACTTTACCTGGGATTCGTTAAGAGCAACACTCCGAGGCAGTTCAATTAGAAGTTTTACGAGGTTTTACGGTACATTCTATATCACTCACGCTTTTTTAATAGATACTTATTGAATGTACACACGTATTCTGTGTTTAAGTCAAACGATGAATAGTTTTTTGTAGCTCAGACAACGTATACGTTTAGTTACAACATTTTTTAAGACGTTTTAAACATTCAACATTCCGACGTTGATTCAACACGGAATCAACGTCGGAAAACTATTCATCACGGGCTAGCCGAGTTACGCACTCAAGGATTTTCGCCACGCACATGCAAAACAACATGCGATTTTTGTTTTGTATGTGCGTGGCGAAAATTCTTGCACGCGTGCCCCGGCTAGCCCGAGCTATTCATCGTATCGCAGTATAAATCAAATTTCACCAAACTTTTAGAAAAGTCGTTGACAAAAATATTTTGCCGATGGTGGTAATAACGACGCTTATGAATTACGAAAAGATGAAGTTTACCTCTATGGCTTTGACTAAAGTGATTTTCTAAAGCGAAAACAACCGTTTCGGTAGCTGTTGGGCAGAAAAACAGTTCGAATTAACAGTGTTGAGTTCGAGTTATCTATAGCAATTTATCATTACGTGGGAACGGACCAAAGGAAATGTTCGAATTAACCATGTGTTCGAGCTATCCGTGGACGAGTTATCCATGTTTGACTGTACTTGTAAAATGACATCACTAGTTGCTATCGGCTATTGCGTTCAAGTTGCAGTGTTACGCATCTCTATTCTGTCAGTCACATCGCAACTATAGACATTATAATCACACTTTCGATTGATTTGAGCGTTTTAATCGCAATCGAGTTTTGTAAATTGTAATCTTGAAATCTCCTGGCAGTCAGATCACAGCAAATGTCAAAAATAATTGCAAATGATAGAAAAAGACCGATACTTTTTGATAAAAACTGCTATAATTTAGTGCAGGTTCATCTTTAATTGAGATCTGTGCACCTTAAACTAAAATCTGTGCACATTAGTGTTGGGCCGGTATATAATTTAGTGCCGGATAGGAATCCGTGCACTTTTTTATCGGTTTTCTCGGTGTCGGTATCCTCGGTATTTACCATCTTCGGTGTCCTTTGCCAACTAAAAAAAATCGGTATTGATGATATTGTAGTTCGGTAAATGGTTTTTAGTGTGTGTTTAACTTCAGCTTACCTACTGCCCATTTTTATATAACGCAGGTGGGGGATAAATCAAATATAAAACGTATAAATATATCAAAAGTATCAAATATCAAATGGGGATTTTATCAAATATAAAACGTAATATATGTTTTATATTTGATAATAAGTAATATTATCAAATATAATAATATATTCCCACGACCAAACGAGCGGATGCGAAGTTTGGGAGTTTTTATGATAAATGCATGTGCACACAACTTACGAAAATTATTCATCAACAATGAGACGAACCCTTGTATCAAAATTTCATCAAAAAATTTAACCATCATTTTGTAGAGTCGTTAAAGTATAATAACGATACAAAACACAAACAAACCTATTTAAATATGTTACAAGTCTTTGTAAACCCTCGGCATTATCTTAAAACTTACCCATCTGATTGGATTATACACCAATAGACAGATTTATTTGGACGAAAATCGTTATTAAAACTTGCTAAGCCTCACTTTTATCAAAGTTAAGACCCGAAATTGAAATGCCGAGCGACAGGGAATAGAACGATTAAGTCGTGCGCATTTCACGGAAAAAAACGTGCACATTTCACCAGTCTATAGCACTGTCGAATTGCCGAAGGTTTCTGTAATTAACGTAGGAGTACTGAAATCGTTTCATTTTTGCCGATTTCAAAGTATCTGACATTTTAGACACATTTGAGTACTTTGGTATTCTAACTGATGTCCAACACAGTGTAAGTAAAGGAAATGACGATGATGTTTTTTTCTAACGATTCTTATGAGATTACGATATTTAATTATAAGTTTGGATATTCTTCTTGATATTGTTAGCTATGACGTTTTGAAATGTAAACAAAATTGTGCATTGGTTTTCTATTATTACTGTATTACTATTACTAAGTTTGTGATATTCTTTTTGATACTTTTTGATATTGTTAGCTATGACGTTTTTTAAATGTAAACAACATTGTTCATTGGTTTTCTATTATTACTGTATTACTATATTAATAATATTGGTTATTCTAATAATATCAGTGCATTTTACTTCTAATATTGGCCAATATTGCATTTCTCCTACTGCAGGGGAGAGATATAAACATATAATCTTTTCCTTTCATTATTGCTGTTTGTTGTATATAATAACACCCACATCCAGTACATTACAGCTATCATTGCAGTTATCCTATTGCACTGCAGTGCCATTTAACTGCTAATATTGCATTTCTCAACCATCAGCACCCTTTTTTTTCCAGTATCACTTTGGTCGTGGGCTGTATGACAGGGGAGTTTCTAGTATTATAATTATATATGTTATAATTATGTAATATATGTTATAATTATATTATAATGAGTTATAATATAATTCGCATGTGTTGTGTTTTCAGAATGTCTGAGAAAAAAGTTGTGATTGCCGATGTGCGCTGGGCGACTCTTTTTGATTAGCGTGTTCCTCAAAGATGCGTTTTGCATCTTTGAACATCAATTGACGCGCGATTTTTCTCATTCTATTACATAGCGATTGCGGGCGAGACGTCAAATGAGCTCTTTCATAAGCAGCTCATTGTGCAGGAGATTCTCCCGCGAACACGTCGCTGGTAATGCTGTAGCCTGTCAAATACAAAAATCTTTCCAGATAACCAATTACCGATAGGCTTTCATGGATAAATACCGATCATATCAAACCGGCCACGGATAACTAACTGTCACCTAAAATGATTGGCTTTCTGGATAACGATAATCACTCGGATAACTCCTTACCGGCCCAACACTAGTGCACACAAATTTATAAAGACAGTTTTGTTATGACAATGTCATGGCTAAACAGTCCGGCACTTGGAACGAATGTGTCGGGTACACGTTTTCGATTGCATCAACACTCTCATGCAGATTCGCTAAACACTTACGCCTGTTTTTTATACTTTATCAAATTCTGAACTAAACACAGCTGGTGATATGCATGGGTATTTTTTAAATCTAAACTAAGCAAAACGCAGTTGTACGTACACCTGGTGAGTTGGCAATGCAGCTTGGGTCATCAAATCTTTTGAGAATAAAGGTTTTCATACTATTCACCCATTCATACACAATCAATATATAATATTTGTTTACTGATGTCAATAGAATTCATCACGAAACAGAAATTTTTCTAACAAATTTATTCTTGGCATATCTAGTTCTGTTTAAGAATTGATTGTGACCTAGCTAAATACTGAAATAGTGGATAATGCATATCAATATGAACCATGTAATCACTGACAGCCATTTGATCTGCATATACTACTAATCACCTTAGCCTAGTACAGATGGACTGACTGTGATTATTGAGATGCAATGTTTACATAAGTGATTCTTATAGGTAAGGTGTTGAATTGTGAGGGCATTCACAAATTCACCTATAGTAAACCAGATCCCTCCCCCAGCCTATTGGAGTTTGACTAGAGAGTAGTGAAATACATGTTAACAAACCTTTGGCGTGTTCTTTATCTATCTGTACTGTGTTTTTCTTCCAATCTTCTAGTTTCTCCTGAAGGGGGACGGCTAACTCTTCCATGAGTGATCTGAAACAAGAAAAAAATTGACCAGAACCCGAATATGCTTAGCAACATATTCACGACAACTGCTACCAGGTGTTACTGTAAATATGCTAGCTTTTTGGTAACTTCCTAAAAACAAGAAATGACTCATGGTAACTAGGGAACTAACTGGAGCAAACGCAGTCCTTTACCCGCCTACACAAGCTCTGTACAGTTTGGTGCTTGAGCAAGAGTGGCATTCACCTGGAATGGTTCTCCAACCTTAACTACAGACTTTCCTAAGGTTCAACTTGCATCAAATTAATTACTTTTAAACACGCTATAAATCACTGGAGATTACTTTGAGAAGTACTAATCACAATCAATAGCTAAAGTGGTTCTGCACAAGTCCAAAATATAAATCTCCATCAGGTCAAGGCCAGCAGGGACACAAACAGTAACTAAAGTTGTGACGCCACCATGACAGTGTGAAACAGGGCAGGACAGTGTAAGACAGGACAGTGTCAAACAGAGCAGGACATTGTCAAACAGAGCAGGGCAGTGTCAAAAAGTGAAGAGCAGTGTTAAACAGGGCAGGATGGTATCAAACAGAGCAGGATAGTGTAAAAACTGACAGGAGTGTCAAAACTGGAAGAACAGTGTCAAACAGGATAGGACAGCATGAGTAACAGTAACAGTGTCAAGAAGTGCAAGACAGTGTAAAACAGGGTAGGACAATGTCAAAACTGGCAGGACAGTGTAAAAATGGTAGGACAGTGTCAAACATGACAGGACAGTGTTAAACATGACTGGACAGTGTCAAACATGACAGAACAGTGTCAAACATGACAGGACAGTGTTTAAGAAGTATTGTGAACAAACCGTATAGCCAAGCAGTAATATATTCTGAGCTCGATATCATTTGTTAAGCAAGAAATTGAGTGCATCGTTGCAAGCTGTGTGATCGCCTTTAAAATGCTTATACCAACACATAACGGGAAAACAAACTTCTCAACAACTTGCTCCGACCAACTTAAGCAAAAGGTAACTTGGTCATGGACTTGTATGAATATTGATAGATGTGCTACAAGCCAACGGTAATAGTTAACGCTAAGCCTTAGAAATATTATGACGACGATACTAAAATAAGGTTTTCGCTTCCAAGTCTCCGACGAAGAGAATCATGTACTATAGAATAATTTTCATAAATGTCTGAACAAGAAGACTTGTATCATAGTGGAATGAATAGAGGAGGAATGAAACAGAAAAGGTCATGTCTTACTGAGTGACGAGGGGAGAAAATGAAAGAAATAACTTGATGACTACCATTTTTCTACTCAACAACAGTTGAAGTAGTAGAGAAGTAGTGAGCTGATATCTGCAGCAAAATCCAATATACCAAAACAATTCAAGGGAATATGTTGACTAGTTCTGGTGTTTCAGACTAAAAATATAGATATTAATGGCGTACACATTTCCAATTTTGTGACCATGGTCAAGTACTAGGATACCATACCTCTCTACACAGAATATCTGATAATACTTTTACAAACACAGTTCTTAGACTCTTTTCACTAAAGAAACCAAGCATGCATAGAAAGAACTTTCTTCAATGCATCAGAGAAATTAGCAACCGATTTACAGAACCCTAAAAACAGAATATCAGTTTTGAAATGTGCTCACAAAAGTTCAACTAATAACCGTAAAACAAACATAACTCGTTGTCTCCTCTTCTTTATTGTTAGTAAAAATAAAAACGCAAAAGATTTATGATGTTACAAGTAACATGTAATGTACACAACAAGTAATGTATGGCTGCTTGCCATACATTAAGGACTGTTTCACCGATTCGCGATCAATATTGTGTATAAGATGTTTAATGAACAGATCCTGAATATCCGTATTGCCTCAATTTAGTTTATTTATATATGGAATCTTTGACCCACTAGACAAGCTCAGTGTTTAACGATAAAGCACACTTGAAAACAATATCTTGCAGTGAGACTGTATATTTTGCTCTAATAACCATCTCTCTATGGAGAGCTATTCAACACAAACATCGCTGCAACATGCCAGGGCTCATTAGGCCTTATTACCCGCTTGTGGACAGGAAGGAGAGCAGGGTGGCACAGTTGGTATTCCTAGCGTGTTACATAAAAGTTATCATAGCATAGCACTAGTCCAAGTTTACATGTATTTAGTCCTTCAGCAGTAGAGCAAACAAATACTTTCAAGTGATTAGGATATCGATTTACTGCTGGGCGAAGAGATTAGTAAGCTACAGCAAGGGCTTTAGTAAAAAAATAAAAAGGACGTCTTAGTCCTGATGCTGGGATGCCGGGCTTTCCCAGCATGGCCGATGATGCTTTCCCGGCATGAGGATGATGCTTTCCCGGCATGAGGATGATGCTTTGCCAGCAAGATGAAAATATGGCGGGCTTTCCTTTCGGAGAGAAAGGAAATCATAAATACCATAAATATGATAACTATCATAAACGTGGCCAATGAACAACCAATCAAAAGTCAAATAGTTAGGCTAATAGTCAATTAGTAAGTGCCAAAAGTAAAGAGGAGTATTTTTACTAATACTTTCCAGAGCAATAAGACTGAGTGGATGCACAATTAACACTCTAGTAAGCTCGAGTTACAATCGATTGGAGAATTGAGATAGGAGACTTGACAGGGGAAAAATAGAGTCTCACATCAATGTGTTGGCACGGCTTGCAGTGAATGGCTAGCAAAAGCCAACAAAACGTTCTTTTATATGAGAGCAACAACATCATTGATTAAAAATGTCAAGACGAGATAGATCAAATGCGCTCTAAACGTATTCTAGGCTGTTTGATCAACAATTATCTTCTGTGACCAAGTTTTCTTAAAGAGATGCTATGGAAACGAATCACTGTAGGAATGACTCATTGCTGTACCATATATTTCTCCGCTAACATGTATCGAAGAACCATGTTGATCGATGCACTATCGTTGTAGTATGTAAACAACATAATTTTGTCCCAATTCAGTCAGAGGTACAAAAACGACAACAAAAACCGTCGATAAAATGAATTACACCACAAATATTGGGATACCTCTGATAAACAGCCTAGCCATCAAAATTTGTCCGACAAACTATCATGCCAGTCATCATTACTTATGTTTCAACCATATGGCAATGTACAAGTTGTGCATAGAAATTCTCATACCGATCATTGCACCAATGCACGATCACTACATCGATGTACCATCATCTCATGAAGCGCGAGTGAATATTTATATAGCAAACTAGAATCGGTGTTTGAGCACGCCAATATAGGCTCTATACCTATAAATCTCAAACCTACACATCACTGCTGAGTCATGGAGATGTAAAGCTAATGATAACACGATGTAACACAACACTTTCAGTTATAACTTTTCAGCTTGTGTGACACTCTGAACCTTTGACAGCGGAACGTATTTTTTATCGACAGTAAGAGCCAGTCATTCAACAAAAGCTAAGAAAAATCCACTCAAAAAGCGAATGTGTTGTGGGAGGTAAAAAGAGCTGTCGAAGCTGCGGCAACTATTGTCATTAGTCATAGGATGGCTACACCAGCTGATGTTTCTGGTAACTAGTGTTCGACCCAGTATATTCTGCCAATCAGCTGGTGGCTACACATGACAAGAATGTATGCCAGCGGTTTTTCTCGCTTTGCTCGTACAGATAGTTTTTACTAGGTAAGCCCATTAACAAATGTCAACAAATTTATCCAGTCAAGGCTATATTCAAGGCTATGTTTATTTACCATTTCAGACCCAATTACATAACTATCGCGCACATCCAGGCCCAATTAATCAATTGCCTATACAATTATCAAGCGATAGACTTAATATTACCAATTGCCCGTCCATCCTTTTTCCTTTTTTATTAATTTTATCTTAATTCTGTTTGTTTATTCATGACGAAGACATCTCAAGCTACATTTTTATACTAAACTAATATAGCTATAAACAAGCAAAGAAACCTTTTTTGAGCAAAATAAAAAAATTGCTTCAATTCACCAAACGATTAAAAAGAGAACTGGCGACTAAAAGCATGAAAAACGACTAAAAGCATGAAAAACCGACCCAACTTGATCAAACTAAGTTCAAGTTGTAAGAACATCTATTAGGATGAGTACAAAATTAGGAAAATCCATGCACTACAAGCTGAGATAAGTGTGATTATGTAAAACATGGTTGGTCAATGTCTGATTGTATTCAGCTGATATTAATTATTATTGTCCATATTCCCAATTTTAGCAGCAAGCAGTAAAGCTGCTTGAAAATAAAATCATACTACATTAAAGTTTACTCAACTCGCTAAAAACCTCTATCACAGCAGTCAGACCCAGTCAGATAGTACAAACTATCATTATTGTTGATGTCTTGCTCACCCTTTATTAAAGGTCTAGTACTTACCTGTGAGTAAATCTTATAATTACATCTGCTTTTGAGACTTATCTAAAGTTAGTGGTACAGTGACAAAATTGTAGAGTTGGAATATAATATTGAAACTATAGTGATAATGCTGAAAATAACGATCCTCAGACTTTGCCGATATGGTAGATTTTTTTTACAGCTTCAGAGAAACAGCCTATTAGTCTGCTTTCTAATCTCCAACCAATAGCAAAATGATACTCATTTGTAAAATGAGAATGTGCACTTTTGGAATATCGTGACAGAGCTGCGATATAACAAACAACTTTTGCACAATTCGCTTAATAAGATGATCCCGATCTATTCGGGATTCGGCTCAAAGGATGACAACTTCTTCCTGATTATTTCGGGATCAGGGCTGAAAGGGTTGTCACAAAGATGTGCGAAGGCTTGTCACGACAGAGGGCTTATCGTGTCAAGTAAATCCCCAAAACGCAAAAAGTGGGCTTGTTGTGAACATAATTATTAATCAATGATGTAAGCGATGCAACAGTATTCCGAACAATCTCCAACACTCTGGACTACCAACAAATGCCATCACAAACATGGATCTACACTGCCCAAATCAGAAGGAAACTTCAGCCTCTAGCCATTTTTGAAAAAAAGACAACTGCGTGTAGTAGACGCCTGTGGGTGGTCTGTACTGGCAATATTAAACCAGCTCTGCTAAAACCTTCCCTGCATGCACTAACATTTCCACTTAGCCTCATCAGATCTATAACCCAGAACAACTTAGGAGGAATCAATGTGTAAGTGATAAAACCTTTCCCATGGGCAAGTCTCCTGTGAAGGGAGATGGTGCTGTACCCAATGCCCTTGTCATGACTCGATGATCTTACACTCTACTCATAACCTTCTCAATAATTGGCCACTGGCCAGTGATGTCATTATTGATAGTAGGCCGGAGGAAGGGGCGCAGGCAGGCGAATACTACAGGTAAATAGAATCCAGACAAGGATTTATGATCTCATTACCTCAGCTCAGCTAATTGCGTGAAATGCATTGTTGGAGTCTACTCAGCATGCCTCATGCATGCAATTTCATTGACTAGTAAATAAAATAACAAAAATCCATCAGATTTCACTCTAAAGCCGCAAATGCATCTTTAAACAGCTAATAGAAAAATAAATAGCGGCAATGTCGACGAGAGCCGCCAAGAGCATACAAATAAGCCCAATCTGGCCACCCAGTGTCATTATCATCAGACAAAATTCAGAAACTGTGAATGCCATAAACCAAAAGAATGGAGGGCTCATAAACAGAACATGAAAGAAAACCAGTAGGCGACAGCCTTCAGAGGAAATGAGTTGAAACGGTCATGACTACTAGCCGTAACGGTGAGTCCACCACTCTACTAACAACCTGAGAGCAAGTGAGAAGAATAAACGAAGCTTGAAGAGACACAGACGTAAACATTCTTCCAGACATCTGCAGAATGTCCAAGATCCTTCCAGAAGTTTTATACAACAAAAGCGTGATAACCTTCAGGTCTGACAGCCAGTCTATTCAATATGCTGAACAGAATACTATATCATGCTTTTCCACTTCGATGCCTCTTCATAATCTATCGCTGGAAACATGTTGAGCAAACTTTGAAAGATTGGAAGGATTACAAATGTCCAGACCCTCAGAATATTATGGTTTTTAATGTACAGCATGCAAATTCTTGTAATGAACTGGAGTCGACCAGGAACTATGATTTTTTTGCAAATCATGGAACTATGTTAAGTCGGGCGGGTTATTATGCTTTTTAAAGGGAATTGTAGAGATTTTCCAAATTCTAAACTTTGGGTCGTGATTAACTGGTACAGATTAGTATGAATGTGGGATCCCTAAAGTTGATGAATTTAAAAACTTGCCTAAATGCAAAGCTAACACTTGATAAATTAACAACGTTAAAAAAACATTAAAACCTACCTCGAGCACTCAAGAAATAATTATAACTCCTTTTTCATCGACATACTCTATGAACAGTATTCTAAAGCTCAGAGTTTACTAGAACCACTTTTTTCAACATTTTAATAAGATTATAAACTTTTAAGAGCCAATATTTTATAGTATTTTTATACATAAGCTAGTCAGTAATCTTTTTAAAATCTAATTGTCGCTGAAAAGGTCTGAGCCTTCCCTAATGGTACATCATATAACTGATGACAACATATATATGACAACAGGATGAATTGACCAAATATTTAGTGCAGTAAACAACCTACTGTCAAAAACAATGTGGAGATAAAGGGGACATCCCGTCCCTGATAGAGGAACTCAGCCTTCAACAATATTACTAAAGATAGTTATAAGACCAGAAAGAATGTGCGCTATAGAGTAACTGGAAGACAAGCGTGAAGAGAACAGAGGGTAGGGTTGAGACTTCATTCACTCCGGAAGATATAGAGATTTAGGGAAAGTTAGGATGACATGGGGAGCGAGAAAGAGCATACTCACGTTGTATAAGATTTCATCTTGCTTTCTATGCTCCTGTGACGCAGACATAATCGCGTCAAAGACTTTCCTATTTCCTTCGTAGCACCTGCAAGATAATCATCTGATTCATGCATACTAGAAAATATGGAACAAACAACTTCTAAAATATTTGACTATCCTACAAAATGACGCTTGCTAAAAACAACACAAATGGGTAAGCAGAAAAGATTTGAGCACGGAATACCCTACGACGACAGCTGACTATATACTACGTATTCGTTGTGCGGATGATGAGGATTTGGAATTGTGCACACATTGAATTACAGTGTGTCAAGCGTTTCAACGGGCATGATTCGCATGTTGCGGATCAACGTGGGTGAAGGAACTCGACGCCAGAGGTCATAGCAGCGCATTCTTGTCTCGCTGTCTCAAAACAGGAATAAAAGTGTGAAAAATGTTTAAAATGGAATAGCTTGAGCGGAAATTGCTCATGCATAATTCGCAGGTGTTGATTCCACTTTTCGCAAGCATGAAGCACTCAATAAAAATCTGGGAGAAACAAAACTCGCTTGGCTTGCGGGTTTTTGCTGTTTCCATTTTGCCTTCTAGCCAGTCTAGCCGCGTCATAGAAACATAGTGATAGACTTGACCTTTGGTTCAACTAATTGAGCCAGTATTTTAGTTTACAAGTCGACCATCTAATAAAATAGAAAAGAAATTCGAAAGACTGAACTAGAATCACAATAAATATATGCAAATCGGAGAAGGACTGATGAATAGCGCTGAACAGCTTACAAATATTTCAATACGACTAGCTTAAAGATAGAACAAATGTATCAGTCTCGGAATCTAAACGTCAACAAAACCAATTTCTTTCGAAAACAATAAAAAGATTCTAGCTGCCTTAATCTCTCTGACCGGCACGCTACCCTCAATCGTTTCTCGTTATAGACAGAGTGGATGAGAATTAGATTCATTAGCTGGCATTGATATTGGGGAATGCAAGAATGAATATAGTGCCCGAAGGGATGTGCACCAGCCGATACGAGAATCCACAAGTAGCTAACTGTAATTCCGTCCGCATTCAGCGATCGATAGAGCATTTCTTTGTGCCGAGTCTGAACTATATCCAACCCTCCCTTGCCACCTATAGCCAAGCTTAAACTGATAACTGTCAAAGCTCTGGATGCTCTTAGAGGCCTCAGCCAGCGTGGGACACCGAACGCGAGGACTCTTGCATATCATTTGCATAAACAACAGATAAACATGACTTGATGAGTTTTTACTTTTTACACAAACTGGCTTAGCAATCTCCTTGACAACAATGGTGGCTAACAGGAGAGATTTCAGAGTATAATCTTCCTCAAAGAAAGCTAATTTTGCTCCGCTTGATTGATAACTGTTTCATGCTTTCTTGACAGTGAGAACAGCGTGATCAACTGAGATACAATTCATCTATGCGCGACACCTTGCTGTAATTGTAGGAGTTAACATTGCGAGTAAACAACTGGTAAGATGACAGGTCGCAATTTGTAGAAATTTGTGTAGTTGATTGCTTTTATTTGGTTAACCCTCTATTGGGATTTGAAAAAGTTGAATAATAACAAACCTCTATATATCAACTCCATTGTACCACGACTTGACCTTGACATTGTACCATGACCAAAAACTTTTCAACTGTTCGAAGATGGGCTTGCAAGTTTGCATAATACGGTATACTTTGCCAATGTTTAGCCTTAACTATTTTACTAACACTCACATGTAAGTTCACAGAATGGTTTCTTACACAAATATCTAAAATGTTAAGGGTGCTTTTTGACTCCTTACACATGTATCCTATGGCATATCTTTACATGTACATAATCTGAATGTACTAAACTATTTCAATGACTTGAGAAGATCTCAATCGTCAACAAACTGGAGCAATATTCGGGCTGGTAACAATTTTTTACCAATGAAACCTGGATACGCTTTCCTTATGTAAAATAACTACACAAAGATAACCTAGATATATTGCCACAACAATACACTTACTAGCTCTGAACTAAAATGGGGCAACTCGTAACAAATGTGAGAGGTTCATGCCTCTGACTCCACAGAATGTGGAAACCATGACATCATTCAATTCTAGCAAAAAACTTTGTGACGAGATACTTTTTCAAATGCGTATTTCAAAAAATTATAGGTTGTTGTTTTACGAATGAAGGTCTATAGAACATGAAATAGCTGTAACACCCTGGAGCACATGAACTGATTGGCGGTTAAACAAATGTGACCAATGAATACATTAATTTGCTTGCTATACTGTGAGCAGCGTTGCTAAATTCTTCTGTAGAGCCATTCTGTAAGAGACTTTTTGCTAGATTTGATAATTTCAAAGATCTCATAGAGCTGCACTCCACCGGAATGACATAATTATATGATTCATGTTAAATCTAATATCTTCAAACCAAAAGCAACACGACAGAGAAACACAGCCATGTTGTTGTATGGGTGTTCATATCTAAACAGTGACAACGCTGGGTTCAAATCCCATATTCAATGCCTCTTTAAAATAGTTTTGTATTTTAGCAACAGTAAACTTACTAGCTCTGAACAAAAATAAACCGACTTTTGCAACAAATGTGACAGATTCATGCCAGTGAGTTCCCAGAATGTGGAAACTGTGACATCAGTCCACTCTAGCAGTGACTGGACAACTCATTGTACTGATGTATTGAAGAACTCTTATGTAGCTTTCTATTCGGTCCATAAAGTTCAAGTCAAAAAAGGTTAAACAACCTGTAAGGTGCATTCTTATAACAAAAGATGAACAAATATTAGCCATAAATAAGTTTTGGGTAGTCGACGAGTAACATGATTTTCATGACCATACTATAGTTTAGAGGGTATGAAATTCCCACAAACATCAAACTAATGTTTTCAAGTTTGAAACGTTGAAGTAATTTTTGTTAAGTCAACTTGATAGAAAGGAGTTGATCCCAGCTCTAGCATGACTCCATGAGAAACTAATTGCGTTGAAACCTATTTTTTTGCCAAAATTTGATAGAAAACCATATGAGGTATCAAAAGTCTTGAGCGATCAAGAAACTAATCAAATAGGACTACGTTAGGAAGTATTAGTAAACTTTGGCAAATACCTCATTATAGGAGGTTAAAACAGCTTTCTCTTATAGAGATTAGGTGACGACCACATATTAGTACACTGCTTTGCTGCATGACGCAAGTTGCCTAGTGCAGATGAGTCTCAGTAACTAACATTCACTGAGGCTATGCTTTCTCGATGAAACTTTAAGACGGATTTGCATGCTTAAATGAGGTTCGAGGAACCATTGTTGGAATCAACCTCGTTTCTGAGAAAACCAAAAATGAAATAAGTCTTTTAAATATTGTCTGCACAAAATCTTTTTTGTGCCTATGACTAGTAAAAGTCCATGGATAAACTAGGATGTTGAAATTATTCAACGTGGCTTGCAATTTCAACATCGAAAAACAACTTTTTAACCTACTGACTAGCTGGTTTATCCACTGTCCAGACAGAACAAAGCTCCTACCACCAGGGGAACAGAGAAGGGCCATAAACTGTGAGATTCTAACCTATTAATTACTGGGATAAGGCTACAGGCCAGCAAAAGTTCAAATAGTAAAAACAGGCATAAACAGCTGTACAAAACCGTTGACTGATTGGAAACAATCGCATCTCTGCTTGCTTTTCTTTGGTGCGCTGTTGCTTTGAAAGTTTACCTAAATTTGAGTGAACAAGAGCTAAAGGCATGTGCATTTATTGAAAAGATAGAAATCCGATGAATTGGTTATGGCCAGACGAAAGAGAGAACACAAAAGAGGGCATTGATAGGAGCAATATCATGTATGATCAGCACAGCTCCTGAGCGACAGGGGCACAATCGCAGCTTTGTGTGTTTCATGTTGAACATATTAGGGTAGGGCTTACTGTGAGATTAACCTGGTTATCCCCAGGAGACATGCCCGCTACAAAAACATTAAACCACAGGCCCAGCGCCTTGTGAGCTAAGTACAAACTTGATAAAAAAGATAATTTTTCTTTGTGACTGCTAGCAACTCTAGTCTTGCTACTCGACTAGAGTTCTGGATGGTTCCACAAGCTAATTTTTTGTGCCAACACGCTTACACCGTTTTAATTGCCTGCAATAATTTCTCCGATTACTATTTCAGCTGCAGTAAACTAAAATTGTGTAATGTGACACATTTAACACTTTGCATAGCATAGTCACCACACTGGGTGCTCATGTGCCACACCAATGTCATAGCAGCTGTACAATGACCTTAGCCTGTGTCATCACACCACGCTTTTTTGTTAACAAAGCTAAACAATTACAAAAAAACTAGTGGGACATATGAGATCAGAACAAAAACCTTTTTGTAGTAGCCCAGCTGTATGGTTGAACTTTGCTACGCATCCAAAATGTACATGCAATTTATACCGCAGTGCAACGAGAATATCACTGAGAAGAGCTAGGCCATCTGGAAGCATTAGACCTTTATGTTCATAACTCACCAAGACATCTCAATTCAGCAGCTGTCGAGTGCCATTTCCTGTGACTCTAATGTGAAAAGGACCTAGGGTTTTCCCTTTAGGGACATAATTAGCAATTAACCTTTGCCGTAATTTTATGCCTGCTCATCCCTACATTAACATTTTTGGATAAACACGGTCCTTTAGCACTCGAGGTGGTCATAAGATATGCTGCCTACCTTTAGAACTGGTTGCGGCATCAGCAACCTTCTGGAATGCCTCAAGAAAGGCAGCTATTGCAACAATTGACGATCTACAAAACATGGTTGAGGTATACAAGCCGGCGGCTGCTGCTTCTGCATGAAGTGACAAACAAGGGCCATTATTGATGCTTGCAAGCATTTTACATAATTATTGGGTGACCACTTAAAGAGAAGTCATGTTAAACCACCTAGATCCCACACTGGGTACGCAACTGTATCGGAAGAGCACCTGTCACCGTTTCTTATTTCTAGGTTGTAGTGATATATTTGACAAGTGTTTAAGACACCGAAGGTCTGAAAGGTCGATTTTGAAGACCAATGTTTGTAGTAAACTTTTGTTCCCAAGCAAATTGATACCTAGCTAGTGAAATTGTATTAGGACTGTCAGCATACCATATAATCAACAGGGTCAGCGAAAATATTGACACACTGACTCCGAGCATAATCAATTGCATGAGAACTGTTGCTTAAAACACAAACATTCGCTACTCAAGTGAAAAAGGTAGTAACTGGCTCATCCCTAATACCTTACTGCTGCAAGATCAAAGCTTTTGCAAACATATTAATAAAATTATAAGCCGGATAAAACTAACTCTGTCTGAAAACTAAATAACTCTTTCAAGCAGTTTTTGGACAACCAGATGTCTCCCCAATTCCTACGATTTGGTTGCAATACCAGGTAATCCATTTTTTACTTGCGTCTCTTAAGAGCTAGCACCAAATTACCCATGTTTTTCGGTCAAGCATTGAAGAGTTTTTCAAGCAAAGACTTATTGTATCAGCGAAAGTTTTATAGATCTATTATATCTCCCAGCAGCGTAACACAGGGAACACAGTCTATAGCTATACTAGGTACTCATAAGGTGCCACTCAAGGCTGGTTCATACTATATCACCATTTGTCAGCGTTTTCCTTTCAGTGTTCATGGCCGATTATGTGAATCGATGGCATCGACGAAGCAACGCGGACATGCCGGGAAAGTTTGCAGCTGTTAAACTTTCCCGATATTTCGCTGAGCATCAACGATTGCCTTTCAAAAGTGAACCATTTCGACGATAGTAATTCGCGGTCACGGATAGCGTGATTTATTCATATTCGTTTATGATAGTTGCTGCGGGACCAGTATTTAATTCCAGCCTGCGAAAATAAAGACATTTCTTCGCGAAAATTTGAAAAGAGAAATGGAAACACTACGTGACGAAGTATTTCCTGATGCAAACGGGATGGGTTTATGATAGTGTGAACATTGTTATCATCGACGATCACCCGAGTATTGTGGCATCAATGCTGAGCTATGGCGATATAGGGTGAAGCAGCTTTTGGGTGTGTAACACTATAACCTAGCGAAGAGGTTTGAATCTATATAATTGCAAAGGTTGGTTTAAATGTATATCAAAACTAATCCTTGATCGCATAGCAACACGCTAGAATGCAAGCTTTAACGTACAATACTTACTGCTATTGGACGACCATGTATTTGCAATCGTATAAGGTGAAAGTTGTTTGGAAAGTAGAATGTCCGATTTCAATATGAAGCCAGAAATGAAAAGGGTGTGTCACAGGCATAATATAATGCCTGACATTTCTAATCTACACACATGCCTTTAGGACCACAAATTCTTATATGTACACCCAAGAAAGTAAATGCGCAGCCATGTGTTGTTTTGCCAGAGCTGATAAACTGTTACATGAGCCAGCCTATGAGAACAGTCGATTAAATCTCTCTAAAAACTTGGTAAAGCTTTTGTGGTGTATTTTAAGGCTTAGCCAATCAGGATTAAGTGAAAAACAAAAAGCGAACTAAGCAAAAGGAAACGAAAAGCAAAAGGAAACGAAAAGCAAAACGAAAGCAAAAAATATCAAAAAAGGCTTTTATACTTACTACCAAATAAAGCATTGATTGTTAAAGATGAACTTGCACAAAATTTTAGTAGGTTTTATCAGAAAGTATCAATATTTTTTATCATTTGTGATTGTTTTTGATGTTTGAGGTGATCTGGCTGCCAGGATGTTTCAAGATTAAAATCGACAAAACTTCATCGCAGTTAAAACGCTCAGATCATGCGAAAGTGATGTCTATAGTTGCAAAAAACTGATAAAATAGAGAAGTGTAATGCTGCAACTTGAATGCAATAGCCGATATCAACTATAGCAACGATAACAACTAGTGATGTCATTCCGTACATATTTTTCTTCTGAGCATTTTACCCGCGATCAAGTTTTGTCGATTTTAATCTTGAAGCATTCGGGCAGTCAGATCATCTTAAACGTCAACAACAATCGCAAATGGTAGAAAAATACCAATACTTTCTGATAAGATCTACTAAAATTTTGTGCGAGTCCATCAACTCAAGTTGGATGTAAATTACAATAACTTGCATCATAAGTTAACATATGCATTAAAAACCTCAGGATTAAAGGACTACATATTCAACTTAATAACATTTAGTAAGCAGACATGCTTCTGTAGAACATGTCTGACAGGTGCTTACCTAAGCGTTGAGTGAAGCTTGGTTGTCTTGCTTACCAATTCCTCAAAGGCTGGCACACTGTCCTGTAAATCAAAGCAATTAGCGGATGAAAATGACTGACACACACAAGACATCAATAATCCAAACTACCAGACTGACATGTCAGATGCCCTGCACAACCCCGCCATCACCAAGAAACCAAAACGGGCAAACGCGAGTCAGTAACCATAGCAACAAGTAGTTTAGCGATGCGAAACTTGCCTAACAAGACAGTAGAAAGGTATGTCAAATAGACACAAATTGTTGAACATGTTGCTACGACTGGCTATCTGGTCATTGTACCAAGAAACAGTGCAAGAGATGAAGAAGGAAATGTACACTTTTAGGAAACCTTACACGCATGTCATTGATGAGCCCTTGAAAGAGATTGGTGAGCGTGTTGCAATTCGTCTCGAGCTCTGCAACCCCCATATCTGGTTCTACTGCTTGATGAAATTATACCAATAGATGTAACTCCATCTTATCGAAGTAATCCATTAGAAGAGGTCAAATGTCAACATAGTCCAATAGGTATGATAGGGCTGTGTTTAATCCAGCGCCAATAGGTTTCTACAATGTTATCAAGATATTTTTCAAATTCCACAATGTTTCGAGAAAATATTAGTAGCTTTACATAGGTTAAACTGAGTAGGAGAAGGCAATCCTAACAACCAACTAACAACTGCAACTACTAGCAACCATAACAAAAAGTCTCCTAGCTTGTGAAAGTATTATGCAATGACGTGAGCTTCATATTAAACAGGAAGGTAAAAACTTTGGCGTTTCACAAATGCTTATACAAAGCAATGGTCATGATTAATGAGCATAACTACAGCCATGTTTTTTGGTGCTGAAGCCAGATAGATCATCTGACAACATTTCTACGTTTTACCGGTCAGTGCCAGTTGCTTCACAGTAAACGCAATCGATACTTGACTTTTAATGAATAACCATGAAAAACAGTGAATTAACTATTTAGTGGTAGCGGGCAGTTTCATTTCAAAAGCTGTGTCATAGTCTGTGAAGGACACGCATCATTGGTCGGCTCAACAGTTGAAATAAGGTGATGCAGTTATTAACCTTTTACTTTGGTAATCTTTTGATGTTTTTGGTGTTTGATGTTATCAGAATTATCACAGCCTCTACACCTTTGATTGTAATACATCATTAGAGGTACAGCTGTTTTTTCATTCTATGAGAGTATAGGGATTTGCTGGAGTGCAGAACATTATCAATAGATGAATGGCTTGCTGCAATACACTGGCATGTTATTGCCCTACCAAACACCGAGGTAATTCCAAAGTTTCACATGGTCTATTTTATAGCTATTTAGAATACTTAATAAATATTTTATTGAAAGAAGCAAATGATATCCACACCAAAAATGTGTCATGAGATCTTTTACAGAATTTAAATGGGAATCAGCAATGGTTCAATTATACCGAAACGTATAATTTTCAAATAAACAAAAGCAGCAACGAAAAACATCCTCATATTGACATTAAAATGGGAAGTGCAGAGGATTATTACTAATCTAAAAATATTCATATACTAGATTAAAGATGATACCATGTTTTATATTGTGTTTAGTTGCCAATTTTCTATTTCAGGTTAACCCGAATTTCAAAGCTTGAAACTGAATCATGAGAAGAGTGAGAGCGTAATAGCTAATAGCTAGCTATAAAAAGCTTACAATGCTCAGTTTTCATATCAATCCCATAAGAACAGTATTATGACATGAAGTATATAAACAATAATGAAAATGTCAGCAATGAGTAGCAGATAATTGCCACCTGCCGGCATTTATGACTAATTATTGAAGTTTTGGTAAGCAAATTAGCAAACATTAGCCATTAAAAACTTGAATTTATGCAAGGTGGAACAATATAACAACAAACTGTCTAGGTTACAGCACATTAACACCAATGCGAGCTTAGCTCTGTGGATGGATAGCAAATGAAAAAACAGATATTATGCAAACGATAAATACTTGAAAAAATGAAATAAATAATAGTATATTAAATCGCAAGCATGCATTAGCAATAAACGTATGCATTGTATTACACAGATTTGCAGCGCGATTCGCCTCACTCGTTGCTACGATCGATCTTTGCTTACTAGGTTCACACAGTGGCCCAACCCAGCTATTACAACTGAAACCGTTCTCATGAAACAGTTTGCTGCATCAATATCTTTCCTAACCTCTTTTCTTGGCCAAATTAACATACAAATAAAAACAAGCTCGACCAGACAGGGATATTAAAAGCCTCCTGACTATACAACTTCACAACAAGTGTAATTTTAAAGCGCCCTCCATAATAGCCCACAAAGTGTTACCCAGTTTGGGTTAGTTCCACATCTACACAACAGTGCCACAAACTGCAGTGCTTCAAACAGCAGTACCTCAAACAGCAGTACCTCAAACAGCAGTACCTCAAACAGCAGTACCTCAAACAGCAGTACCTCAAACAGCAGTGTCATAATAGCTGTTTAGCGACTTGCCCGTACTGCCGCCGTATATAATATTGATTCTTTAGAATAACTTACTGATCGTTTTCTGCACTAGTAATCCACTTCACTGTTTGACTTACAGCTGAGGTTTTAATGAGTCAACCTGCGAACGTTTGGTAAACAAGGCGCAAAAAATTATCGAAAACTTAACACCTTCCCAGCTCGTTCGCGTTCCATTCACTAGCTCTTTCCCACTACCAATCTATACAGTCGACCCGCGCCTTCGCAACGTTTATGGAGTCGTACCGGAAACATCATACACCGCCTTTTATTGGATAGCTAAATAGTGCTAATAACAAGAAGCACGTAAATTTAGGTATCGATAATTGCTGTACGTTTAGTTTTAGGACTATTGATGTTACGATTACTATCTGTAAGGAATGAAAACCTCGAATTTGGAGAAAACTATTTATATTTGAGATGCTGCAAATCAACTGGAATAGTTCTCAAATGGTCTAATTAAAAGCAACTTGTTCTAAAATGGCACAGTGTCAACAGTCTGCTCATGATTTTGTTAGAGGTACTTTCAGTCCATTTATCGGGGTCATTTGTTCAGAGGAAGCAGACGCAATATGCCTGAAGAATCACCTATCTTTTGTGGAACTGCTATTACCTTTTAGCAAAATCACCTCATCAGGTGGGTGTCTCTAAGTATTCTAATCAGAGTCGAGTCTTCAACGTAAATAATACAGAACGGTCATATATTTTGTTTATTAAAATATTGAGGCAATTTGATAAATGCTACATTATTTACTCATGCATATACACACGAGAATATATTTGGGCTTTTTATTGGCTGGAGCTTGTCATCATTTGAACAAACGTGTATCGGAGCTAAAACCTTCTGATGATAGGAACTACACAGCTTGTCAACTGTCATGTTTTTGTTATACTTGTTTTAGCAATTTTGCACCCTTATTACTAAAAAATTTACACATCAATTAAGAGATACTTTTATGTTTTTAGTTCATATCAAGGATACATCTGGTTCTGCAGTCACGTTGCAAGACTTCTCAATGCAGTTCAAGGATGCCAATACACTTCCTCCACAGCAAACTCTTGGTGTTCGTATGTTAACGTAAGTGTTTTTATTTTTCATGTAACATTCTTTTTGTTTAAATTGATTTAGAAAGTTTGGAAAATCCGACAGATATGTAGATGCGCACTTTTTATATTGACAGTGAAGCAGTGGCATCACGTTCTACTCTACAGAGAGAAAAGCAGGTTTCATCGCCGCTGTATGAGATTAGCTGTCCAGGTAACTATAATCTTATTGTTTTCTTGCATGGACACAATTGACTTGTCCAAAGTTTTAAATAAGACTTGTATAATTTCTCTTTTCATAATACTAGGAAGATAAAAATTTTCCGATCGATCTGTTTTGTGACTTTTATGTTTCGTGTAGTTTATCAATGAACTTTAGATATAAAATGTAAATGAATGCGTTAAATAGGAATCTTTTCAATAATTTTTAATATCAGCATGGCTTAGTAGGTTAACGGGAATATTGCATACACAAAATAAATTAATATACAATTTTGATTTTCGCTGCGTTTGGTGAATTTTTCTAACCGCTACTTACATTGATCTGCTTCATTGGCAAATGCTGTTCTATAAGTTCTATATTAAAGAGAGATTATTACAATATACCGTCAAACATGGATAACTCGAACTTCACGGTACCGAGCGAAAGTGTTTGAGTTATCAGAGCGTTCAAGTTATCAGAGCACTGTCACAAGTCCATGTATTTATTTATTTATTAGTAGATACATGCACATATACAAACTATAATAGAAATCAAAAGCATAAATGGCTTGTTTCAAATTAAATGCTTCTAATGTAAAGTTTAAAACCTTTTTATTAAAAAGTATAGGAGATTTTTCTATCACTTGAGATTGTTTTGTTGTTTGAGGTGATGTTATTGCCAGGACTTTTTTAGATTAAAATTGGCAAAACTTGATCGTTGTTGAAATGCTCAGAAGAAAGGACATCTGTTTCTTTTGAGTGTTTTAACTGAGATCAATTTTGCCAATTTTTCTTGAAGTTTATGCAAAAGTCACCTCACTTTTCCATGCTTCCGAAAGACGATCGCTAAGCGGATGTTTGGTAAAATTCAAAATTCACCAAACGTTTAGAAAAGTCGTTGACAAAAATATTTTGCCGACGGTGGTAATAACGACGCCTATGATTTACGAAAAGTTGAGGTTTACCTCTATGACTTGGAATAAAGTGATTTTCTAAAGCGATAACAACCGTCTCGGTAGCTGTTGGGCAAAAAACTGTTCGAGTTAACAGAGTTGAGGTTGAGTTATCTATAGCAATTTATCATCACGTGGGAACGGACCAAAGAAACCGTTCGAGTTAACCATGAGTTCGAGCTATCCGTGGGCGAGTTATCCATGTTTGACTGTAGGTGAGTTATGTCACACTACCGTATTTTCTGTAATGCCCTATAAAAAATATTCATTAAAAATGAGAAAAAATTAATTAAAACAGTAAACAATAAAATACATAAATCTTCCATACTCTGGCCAAGTGAGATCTGTATGCGTGCTCCGTTGTGCTAGCAGCCGTCGCAGTTTTCTATTTCCTTGTTACATTTTGTGAAGTGTAGAAGAGCATTGCACTTGTGACGTCCTGCAACAAGTCTTTCGAACGCCCTCAACTCTAAAAATTTCTATAAAACTTAAGAAAAGATGCATATGATTAATGATAAAATGATGTAATTAGATATTTATTATTATTATTATTTATTAGTCTCTATTCCACGGATTTTCACTCATCGCGGGGTGTGCTGGTCTCGATTAAAAACACATAGTGAGGGATTAATAATATAGATATATATTATTATATATCTAGATTAGATATATATTATTAGATATATATATATTAATTATATAAATATATATTAATACTATAAATATATATTATTACATATCTAGAATAGATATATATTATTATATAGATAGATGTAATACTATATAATAGATGTATAATAATAGATGTTAGAGTAGATGCAGACAACTGATGGAAGTATTATTATATAATAGATGTATAATAATAGATGTTAGAGTAGATGCAGACAACTAATGGAAGTATTATTATATAATAGATGTATAATAATAGATGTTAGAGTAGATGTAGACAACTGATGGAAGTATTATTATATAATATATGTATAATAGTAGATGTTAGAGTAGATGTAGACAACTGATGGAAGTATTATTATATAATAGATGTATAATAATAGATGTTAGAGTAGATGTAGACAACTAATGGAAGTATTATTATATAATATATGTATAATAGTAGATGTTAGAGTAGATGCAGACAACTGATGGAAGTATTATTATATAATAGATGTATAATAGTAGATGTCACAGTAGATGTGTCCAACTGATGAAAGTATGTGATAATCTTTGAGTATCATGAAATTACTAATAAACAAACTGTGCAAGCAAGAGTTAGCCATATTTGTGGAGTTAGAGGAGAGACATAATCAGGGCTGCATATAGGCATTATCATTATTTATAGTATCACATGGACATTTGTGAATTCTGTCAAGTAAGCTGCCGGTGTCTGAGGTTAACTGAGGACAAGATATAAGACATTAACAGAAAAGTCAAACTACTGCGTTTGTAGGGTCTAGTGCTTTTCGGCCCCCCTTGTGATAGCTCTGATTTTTTATGGCGCTTTAGGCCTCATGCAGCTTAGCGCCGAAATAAAAGAATCATTTTGGTTAGAATGAAAAATAGATACTACCATAAATATTATTGAGTATTATTATTTCAATGTATGGATTTAATTGAATTAGGAAAGTATTCAAACGTTTATTTTGACAATAATGCAAACATCAATATAATAATTAAAATCCATTTGTCAGCTCTCACAAATTCTAGAATAAATAATTTGAAATTGCAAAAAATTCATTGGTTGTTCAAATCCTTTGTCATTTAATTGTTTTTTTTTGTGCCAACGGACTTGGTATTCATCCTTGTTCTCACATCTCCAAAACTTCACCAAAAGGTTCTTGCTGTTCTTGACTGACACATATAAACCTCTATTTTGACAGAATTCTGTTTTATCTCTTTTTCTCAAAATTATTTCTTCCATACTTACCAATAATAAAAAAATCAGTACACTTGTAACATGACATATGCGAGTAGACATTAATAAGCTGCTCGTAAAGTACATTGCAAGTGTTATCTGAGGATGTTGCTTAGTTATAGGAAACAGGTAAACTAGGTTATAGTTTGACAGACTATATAAAAAAGTTTGGCGGCAGGATGATGTAGTTTGAAAGACATAGTTTTGATGACAAATGATAATAACAACCTTGAAACAGTTTGACCAGCTAAAAAGACAGAACTCAACTCGTGATGTTGGCTAGAGATAGTTTAGATACAAGAGATGAGGAGACTACCAATGACTCATAATCAAGCACTGCCTACGAGATGCTACAATGTCAATTTTAATAACTTTTCTGCTCGTCTGTAAAAAACGTGTAATAGTGTGTAGCTTAAGATATTAAGCGAGCAAAAAACCTGAATTTAGAGTTATTTCATGCTGTTGTGAGCATATGGCGTTTTATTACGTAGCCTGATGCTGTTTTTTATTTATTAGATTTGTCAATAAACAGATAAGCTACGATTACTACGCTAGTTGATTTAATCGTATCTAATTGTTTTAAAATGGTGGAAAAGGAACGTACAAGAATTAAAAATGTGGGGACTAGTTAGTAGAAATACAAGGAAACAGTCAGTGATAGAAGAATACTTCAAGTGATAGGTTTATTTAGATATGTACAGTTGAGTAGTTGAGAGGTACTAAATCACTTCAAACAGGATGTGTGATACCATGCAAAAAATACTAATTTGTGGATAGATTAGCGTAAGTAAAATGGTGCAGTGAATATACTGAGCAGGTGTTATCATCAATTAACACAAACAAAAGCTGTGCAACATCCCTAAATCATAGTAGCAGGAAGATCTGAATTTACAAAGCAAGGTATAGAGTGACTAAAATTTCATTGCGTTACAGAATCCTTTCATATGGTTTTCGATGAACATGGAAGTAGAGCTTTAAAATCCGAGCGAACCACACTGATCAGATGCTAAGACCATATCAAATGTCTATGGTATGACGTACAATATTTGGTATGGTTTTAGCACCTGATGAGCTGGTTTGCTCAGATTTTAAAGCTGTCCTAGTAATTTCATTGCAAACCATATGAAACAATGCTGTAGTGCAACTAAATTTAAGTCACTCTATGGATGTATATAGTATATACTACATATATATATATATATATATATATATATATATATATATATATATATATATATATATATATATAGTACTTTATTGGCAATAATTTCATTTTAAAAATAAAAATGTTTTGCAAATTAAGTCATACAACAATAGTAAAACAAAAAAGGGCTACAGTTAGTCATTAAAATCAAATAATTAGTTTGACAAATAGTGTTTAAAATGCCTTTCTCTGCTAAGAGAACAGATATTAGCTGGAAGATGGCAGCTGGCAATGATATTTTCAAAATAATTAGTGGTTGTGTGCAATTTGTTCATATCACGTAAGTTGAAATGAGTTGAGAACCTATGCCTTCTACCTTGAGGACCTCTATACCTTCTTTTATTTTAGCCCATTTCCTACGTTGAGCCTTTATACGTAAAGTCATCACAAGTAGACTGGTATCAGGAAGATCTGCATTATTCAATAATCTAGTCTGAGAATAAGCATAAACATGATAGCAAGTCCTGTTCATATCGGGCTAGTGAACATTCTTCGTTAAACGTTAATAATAAGACTAACATATAATAAGCGAGAGTAACAGTTATGTGCAGATAAACACTGCGTTAGTTTGCAACATTTGTGCAGCAGAAGTTTTCTGGGGATGAGTGGTGTCACATTATTAGATTTTTTCAAGAATGTGTGAACGCTCATCAAGCAGTTTGTGACACGCACTATTACCCGATTTAGCATCTTAAAATGGTGTATTCGACCTCGAGACTTTAACAGTTGTTTAGAAATAATCATTAGATGGCTTTAATAAGGCAATGCCAATATAACTACACATAGATTTAATTAACCTTCTGAATTTTTAAACCACTAATGCTAACTTGGATTAAAGTCGAAAGTCAGTCTCGAGATCACATATCAGACTTTTTTTTAGCTGCCGTTTTTACTTCATTGCTGTCATATGCCAGTTACTCATAGTTGACCTTGCGGTACTAAAACCATAATCAACAGTATTGTATTCAAGTTGACATTCTCATTCTATATTAATAAATCACACTTTGTCATCGTGTCTGTCTGTTCGTGTGCGCAAACTTTATGCTTTTCCACATTTTTTGGCTCATTTTGTCCAAACTTCACACGGATATACTGTGTGTCTTTTGCTAAGTCACGAAAAATATTTGGTTTCAAAACTTTGTCTGGTTCCTCTTAAACAGCCACATGCAGACTATCTGATTGAAACTGAATGAAATCCTGGCATCAACGGGCTTCATGCGATCATGGTCTAAGATGATATTAATTGATATCTTCATGTAGATGTATGCTATTTCATCTTTCAGTGAGTACTCCCTGGTTTGAGGAGTATCGAGATTGCTTCCTTTCGATCATATTCCCGTCGGATCATGAGTTCTTGCGAGCCTATACGGCATGCGTGTTTGTTGTTTCCTCGTCTCACTCTGATCCTATGAATCAGTTCGCACAGATGACAATAGCCCAGCATCAACAACAGGTATGTTATGTGAAGTGTTTTAGAAGTAGAGAGTTACCTGCTGCACATGGATTGAGTCATTGCAATCTAAAAAAGCTTTATCCTGTCTGGCACTTTACTCGATGCTTAGCTATATCATAGCTGTTGGCGTTTGACATACTCTGTTGTTTAAAGGCTTGGTCACATGTAGCAAAATCTCAATTCAATGCAGAATTTTTCAAACCGTCAAGAGTTGAAGCTAATTGTTTGATTAATTATTGGTAATAGATTGAGACAAGTAAAAGATAAAAACAAATGATTATTAATAAAAAGTGCCTCTAGTTTATTTGGCGATTTCAAGACTGCTGCCTGTTTAGCAGATAAAGTGTGTGTGATAGAATTTTAAAATATTTTCTAAATAGCATTCTTCTAACTCTCCTCTCCATTGAGATTTGTTCTTCAAATTCTCAAATATTCTAGACAATATTTGCTAAAGCTTCTTATTTTTCTCTGATGATGATGATGAGCTTAAGACAAATTATGTCTATTTATAGAGTTTTGTTTCATCGGTAAGCATGATCTGCCTGTATACATATCGTGTCAAAATCTTTACTCACCACTCCATTTAATATGTTGATCATTTCAATGGTTGTCCTCTCCATACCTTTCTTTTCACGTGCATTGATTCTAGCTGTTTGTTATTTTGAAGAGACCGTTTTTTCTATTTGTCTTTTTCTGGTAGTTGTCTCGTCTTGCTAGACTCGGTAGCTCCAACCTTGAAGGATATGTAAATAGAATTTGGTATTGTTAACGGGTGTCTTCTAGTGTATGTACATGTATATTAGTATTCTCTTGAAATCCCTACTTGCAAACATATTTTATAACAGGTTTTGGTGATGAATTTGCTGTTTGATTCAATAGATTAAACTAGTTGCTATACACTATACACTGTGTAGAAGATGTTATGTTTCAGTCTATGTCATAGATTGAATCTATGTTATATGTTAAGGTAAAGAGTAATGTGATGTGATATGTGAAAATCAAAGGACACACATCGTGGTCTATGTCAGAAAAGAGTATATGATGCGAATTATTTTTTGGGGGACATCGCTGTTGAAGACACCAAAAGAGAAATGATCCATGTTCACTGTTCGCTCTTGATGTTGTATTCCTGTGCCATGTATCATTGTTACTTCTCAAACTGGGGATAACCTTTTCATGTCCCACATTTTAAATCAAGTTTGAAAGAATAAATCTTTTTCTGGTGACATCTTTAATTTTAAATACAGATTATGCTTTATTTACTTTGCTGTTATGATTTACTCCTTAAATGGATTCGTAATGCTCTAGTGGGGACATCGTCACGGAATAGCTGGAATAGCTGAATCCTATTGCTGAAGGATTCAAAAAGTCAAACTTTCTCAGATTTATTTTTTTTTATTTATTCAAGTTTTATTGTAACGTTTTTATTGCAATGAAGCAAAACAATCTAATAAAACTAATAAAAAAATTAAGTCCGCATGTTTGCAATTTACCAACAAAAATTTAGGCATTAGAATATTGGTTGGTATGGGAGTTGTCTGTCCTTTCTTTTAACTCATCTGTCCTTTCTAATAATTCAGCTGTTGGTTTT
Organism: Watersipora subatra; assembly: GCF_963576615.1. Taxonomy (NCBI): domain Eukaryota; kingdom Metazoa; phylum Bryozoa; class Gymnolaemata; order Cheilostomatida; family Watersiporidae; genus Watersipora; species Watersipora subatra. Next base: position 10,135,758 of record NC_088710.1, on the reverse strand, counting down.
GCTCATGTCTTATCTTTCTTGTATTTTCACATCTAGTGTGTAATCACTCGTAACACGTAGTCAGTTTTTAATATTGAAAAGCCTTCCATTTTTATCGACATTTTGCAGCAACAGACACCTGCTAAGCTTCCTCGTTGGTTCTCGACTGACATATGTCGGTATTATGTGCTGCTCCATGACTGTACAGATGGAGACGACACCAAGTAAGCATCTTTAATCCACTCATCTAATTATCTCTTACTTTCACAGCTCTTTGGTATAAGAAATGGTAATAGACATGCCGATGAATACTATGTGTTTGTATCTACATATAATTATTTGACTATTACTCTATATATAACATATACAGTTCTTTTCTTACATGATATTACACTGGTACCTTGCAGCATCCTGTAGACATTCTAAAGTAATTCTTTCTTTGCTGTGGTGACAATGATGTCCAGCTGCTGTATGTCACTCTTGTTTCTATGATGTTTATTCTATTACCAGGGCTGAAGCTGTCTATCAAAGCATGAAATCCAAATACGGCGTCTTTTCTTGTCACCTGCTCAGGATCAACTCTGTTCTACCCAATGCCGAACCCTCGCCTCCTTTTGATGCCCTGCCAGACCCTTGGAGTAACTTCATAAAGCATACCGTATGTTTATGCTACTCTACAAGGAGTTGTCTTGCTCTGAATCGCTGATAATTGCTGTTAATACACAAACTAATAACTTTTCATAGAGACATCATTGTTCTATGAATATTGTTAAAAGTAATAATATTCAGTCATTTACGACTCCTAGACTGATAAAGCATGCCGTGTAATCGATGCTTCAAGTGTTAACAATTCTTGGAGTTTGTAGCCCTTATTGTAGGCAATGCTATTTGTAGGCATCTAGCAAGGAGCCACAGACATCTCTACCCAATGGCGTTTCTAGCGCAGTGCATTCAGGTTAGTGTGTAAGCTTATGTCTTTACCCTTAGGTATGCGCCGCTCAGTCCTGGCCAATAACTATGGTTTCTCTGATCAGGGTTGTTAAGCCTGGTTTCCATATGACAGCGCAAGGCGCGCAACAAGGCGCACGACGTCGTGCGTAGGCCAGTTGTGATATGGAAACGTCAACGTACGACGGTCGCGCGACGTGCGTACGCTGATCGCAAGTATCCAACAGAATGGATCCTTGCGATGGGTGCGTGCGATTATGTATCCCACAATACACCGCTAGACCTTTTCAACCTATCCCACAATTCCAGCGAAAGGCTTTGTTCCGAAGAAATCGGTCTCCCGTACGAAAGAGTAAGCCTGATTTTTATATGACAGCGTAATTTCGCAACGGAGGTCAGTTTTTCCGAAGAAATATGTCTCTCCTACGAAAAAGTAAGGAAAATATCCACCCTGTCCAATGCAAGCATGGAGCTTACGCGCGATATGGAAACACTGCCTCGCGGCCCAAGAAATGCATTGCGCACGATCACTGGGCCGCGCGCGATCATTGCGTTGTCATATGGAAACCAGGCTTTAGATCCAGCGGATCAATATTTTGCTGAATAGTTAATGTCCTTGACATTGGTATATTTTAGCTGTTGGCTTTTGTTACTTATTCGTTTTTGGCTGGAAACATAGTTAGCCATTTGATAGCAATGCTTTACTACAACATGTTGACACTGATAGTGGTACTGTATCTTGGTTATTTTCATAATTAGACTGCGTGTAATCTGTAATCCAAATCATTACATTTTATTCTGGTGGTTAGAATAGATTTTTATTCTCCTTTGATTAAAGTTTAGTCGCTTGAAGATCCATACCAGAATGGAGACTACTTGTTATGGGTCAAGCAAAAGCCAGATGCTAGAGTGGACTATGTACTGTATATATAAATAATGCATATATGCATGATTTATATATAATGCTACTAGGATCATATTGACAACAGTACAACTAATAGTGCACCAAATCTCATTTGTGTTAAACTGATGCGTTCCTTTAGATATTATAATACTGGAAATGATAAATTTAAGGGAACTACATCTATATCTGTAATAAGAATAAAAACAGAAAATAATGTAAATCTTAATACTTGCTAAAATGTATGAAATGTTGATTTATACAATTTATGAAATATACCGTAATATTAAAATTAATATTAATGAAAACATGAAATGGGTTTGTAAACGATGGCTCTTTTTTACATGTGGTACCGCCACATAGCCATAATCATAAATTAGCTCTTACACATATATCAGTATGGGTACTCATAAGAAGCCCATCAAAAGTTGCCTGTCTATGGGAAAAATATTTGCATTGTCATGAGCAGACAACTATTTTCTTAAATTAACATGACACAAATAGCTCAAATTTATGGGCATTCAAGAAAATTTAGAAGCTTATAAAATGTGTACGCATTTGTTGGTGGAAAACTAGGAAAAACTTAACAGTTTATATTATAGATGCGTTTGCCATAAATACATATTTTCAAGTATGTTCAGAGCACTCGCTACTAATGTTATTTCTAAAATCTGGTACATCTCGTTGTGACTTTAAAACTACTAAAGTGGTTGTCTTTTTGTTAGAAACATCGCAAGACACAAGTCATTCCGCTCATCCACTCGCTCCATCATCCTCTCCCAAACGAGAACGGAGCCATTCAGGTGGAATGCACAGACCTAGAACCCGATCTGTGTCAGAGCGGGGGTGTTGGTTGACCACCCATGATCATGATAGGCTGAAGACCTTTGTCCAGGAGTTTGTTGTGAGAGCATTAATACCATGGGCGGAGAGGCTGATCAAGTCATACAATGAACTGGTGAGTGTACTAGTGCAAATGTCATCTATCTAGCACACGTCGCTGCTGTTTCTATTTCCTACTGGTCTGTTATTGGTGACACCAGTGCAGAGATTAGTTGCTGACTGGTAAATAGTGGAGTTATCTTCCCTTCCTAATATGTTGACTGGCTTATATACTATTATCTTAAATCGTGTACACAAAATAAACACCTTGCGAAATTTTTAGGCAACCGTTTCACATTTTCTCATTTTATTTACACGAAAATTTTATAGTTGCAGGTCGCATGTTTAATCACAGATTGTTTTTGTGATTGTTCACAGCTGTGGCTAGTTGTAGGGCATTTCATTAGTTGAAACAATGTCAACTCTTATCATATTCTGTTTATGTTTTTCTCTATGAAGCAACCAGAAATATCTTTGGGCCTTTTTAGTACCAATCAAAGAGAAAAGGTGGCCTTTTCAAGTCCTTGTTTAGTAGAAATCGGGTAATGGAGTCTAAACCGATCTCTGGGTGAGTTGTCTGCTTTTGATAGATGTTCTTCATTATCTCATTTCTTAATATATATGTATGTTTAAGTCAACATTCTATACCACTTAACCGTAGCTTTTATTTTGCCAGCTAACGAGCATTGTTTCTTTTTTACATGTTCAGTTTTAACTTGGTACCACAACATTTTCATAGGAGTTCTCATAAACTTTCACTGAGTATCTAAGTATGTTCATATGTACCTCTGTCTAAGTATGTTCATATGTACCTCCGTCTAAGTATGTTCATATGTACCTCCGTCTAAGTATGTTCATATGTACCTCCAGAATACATTTAATAGAGCTTCACATTTTACATCATTTCATAAAAATTTTTAATTTACAATATTGACTAGAATAATTCCCTAATACGATACCTTAGTATTAGGACTGGTGGATTACAGAGTGACTTGATCATTGTAAAGGTTGTAAAAACACCCTTTATTAACAGGGGTATTAAATGGATGTCACAAGTTCACCATCTTTCTGGAGAATTATATTGTTAATTTTTGTTGTCTAACTTCAAAAATTTGTTGGCGTTTTTCGAAATATTTTTGTTAGTAATCATGACTATGACAGACAATATATGAAATGTCGACTGCGCGGTAGAGTAATGCCTACAAATAAAGGTAACATTGTCTTAAAGAAAAATTACGCACAGTTGTAGATTTTATCAGAAAGTATCAGTGTTTTTCTATTGTGATTTTTTTAGGTCTGAGGTGATCTGACTGCCAGAATGTTTTAAGATTAAAATCGATAAAACTTGATCGCGATTAAAATGATCAGATCAGTCGAAAGTGCACGTCTACAATTGCGACGTCTACAATTGCAAAGAGACTGACAGAATAGAGACTCGTAATGCTTCAACTTAAACCCAATAGCTGATACCAACTATCGCAACGATAACAACTAGTGACATCATTTCTCAAGTATTTTTCTTCTGAGCATTTAATCGTGATTGAGTTTATTGATTTTAATCTAGAAATCGCCTTTCAGTCAGATCACCTCAAACAACAAAAGAAAATGAAAAGACAAAAGAAAATCACAAATAATAGAAAAATACTGATGCTTTCTGATAAAATATACAAAAAATTTGTATTTGTAGAAGTTCATTTTAATGGACTTCGGTACGTAATAGGTATAGAAGGTATACAAGGAAGGTATAGAATAGGTATAGAAGGTATACAAGGACGGTATAGAATAGGTATAGAAGGTATACAAGGAAGGTATAGAATAGGTATAGAAGGTATACAAGGAAGGTATAGAATAGGTATAGAAGGTATACAAGGAAGGTATAGAATAGGTATAGAAGGTATACAAGGAAGGTATAGAATAGGTATAGAAGGTATACAAGGAAGGTATAGAATAGGTATAGAAGGTATACAAGGAAGGTATAGAAGGTATACAAGGAAGGTATAGAATAGGTATAGAAGGTATACAAGGAAGGTATAGAATAGGTATAGAAGGTATACAAGGAAGGTATAGAATAGGTATAGAAGGTATACAAGGAAGGTATAGAATAGGTATAGAAGGTATACAAGGAAGGTATAGAATAGGTATAGAAGGTATACAAGGAAGGCGAATAGACTTAGCTGTTCATATATTAATTCTTCTTACAGGGGATACCTGCCAGAGTCCCCCGAGATGCAGCTACGCAGACTTGCAGACCTGTGCTTCATGTTTCAGCTGTATGATCAGGCATACAATGTTTATCACACACTCAAAAAGGACTTTGAAAGTGATAAAATATGGCTATATTGCGCAGGAGCCCAGGTAAGATGATCTCCAGCCATCAGCCGGTAGCCTAGTCTAGTGATGTATGCTTTAGATTTGCTGACTATGGCATCATGCTAGTCGTCAATCTCATCTCTTTTGACATCCTGACCTTTGGCATTATACAGTCAACAAACATCAGGATATCAGTGCTGCTGTGTTTTCATGTTGAAGTTTATTCATTTACTTTCCTTAAAACCTAGGTGAGTGAGAGGACAAAGATCAAAGACATGCTAACCAAAGAACTAGCGTTTTGTTTTCTGCAGGATTTGGGAATGTGCTAGTATAAATGATACTAAAGTATCTAGTATAATTTATACTAGATTATACTAAATTATAATCTAGTATAAAATTATTATTTTGTACTAAATTATAATTTTGATCTAGTATAAAATTATACTAGATTTAATTTTATACTAGATTAAATGCAAATCTAGTATAATTGGATTTGGAAGTAGCCATTTTATATTTAAACTGATAATCCTCTAGATAGCAGTTTAGCTGTCATCAGTGTGATTGTGCCTACCTTGTATGTCAATCAGCCAATCACAAATTAGAAAATGAACAGAGATTCGTTTAGCGCTCGCAATAACTGCAGATCGAATAGTGTCAAACACGTTCTTTATCTGTTTAGAGTTTCAATCAGTTGAACTGTTGTTGAGTTAGTATTTGTAAAAAATTAAAATGATTGCGGAAAGCTAAACCGTTTGTAGGCATTCAAATTTGTGATACATCAAAGCCATGTTTGTCTCTATGATTGACTTGAAAGCTACTTGAAAAAGGTTAAACAATTTTTAATTTTCTGTGCATCTTTTTATAAATAATATTTTCATTTATGAAAAGATATTACTAGATATTACTACTATTCCAGTTTGCATAAAACTTCCAGACGCGTAAATGCCAACGCTTGCTCTCTGTTACATATCGCTTCGCTGTCAAAACCTAATTCTACAAAATTCTAACCTAAAATTCTAACCTAAAACAAAATTCTACATTCATCACAACACAACCAACTTTCAAACTGTATATTACACATCAGTTTGCCGTTTAACTTTTAATATTGCATTTCAGAGATATAATAAACATATTTCTTTATTGTTGACATTGTTGTTGTTAGTTAAATTACATACAGTAGGTTAGGTCTACAGCTTGAATTAATATTTATTTTATTATTGTAAAACATAAATTTGAGATAGTTAAATATTTATTTTATTAATATTTATTTCTGTTACATATCGTTGTCAAAACTGTTCTGCATTCAACACAACCAACTTTCAAACTGTATATTACAATATATTTTACTTGTAATATTGCATTTCAGAGCTATAATAAACATATTTCATTATTGCTGTTGTTAGTTAAATTACGTACAGTAGTTTAGGTCTACAGCTTGAATTAATATTTATTTTAACCAACAACCAACTTTCAAATTGTGTATTACACGGCAGCTGGCCATTTTACTTTTAATATTGCATTTCAATATAATAAGAGATTTAATAAACATATTTCATTATTGCTGTTGTTAGTTAAATTACGTACAGTAGGTTAGGTCTACAGCTTGAATTAATATTTATTTTATTATTGTAAAACATAAGTTTGAGATAGTTAAATATTTATTTTATTAATATTTATTTCTGTTACATATCGCTGTCAAAACCGTTCTACATTCAACACAACCAACTTTCAAACTGTATATTACAATATATTTTACTTTTAATATTGCATTTCAGCGATATAATAAACATATTTCAATATTGCTGTTGTTAGTTTAATTATTTACAGTAGTTTAGGTCTACAGCTTGAATTAATATTTATTTTAACCAACAACCAACTTTCAAATTGTATATTACACGGCAGCTTGCCATTTACTTTTAATATTGCATTTCAATATAATAAGAGATATAATAAACATATATCATTATTGCTGTTGTTATTTAAATTACGTACAGTAGTTTAGGTCTACAGCTTGAATTAATATTTATTTTATTATTGTAAAACATAAGTTTGAGATAGTTAATTATTTATTTTATTAATATTTATTTCTGTTACATTTCTGTTATTTCTGTTGCGCCTTTTTAGAGTCGTGCTCCCTCAAATTTATTTTATATCATCTCAAACAAGTCTCATTTACATTATACTCTGTCAATTCCTGCTGAGAACTACTTTTTCAACAACCTACAGTACCCTTTCTTTTTTCCATTATTACTTTGGTCTTGGGCTGTATGACAGTGGAATTTCTAGTATTCATAATATTCACGAAGATAATGTGTTTACTCAGACACTAAAAATGCTTAATAACAATTTGATTAAAAAGCTGCAATAATTAATGAAGGCTTTTACTGGAGACCAAAAAGTTTTAAAAACTGCAAAGGTTGTTTGTGATAATGGAAATAAAATGGAAATGTAGTAAACTTTATGGCACTTTGTACATACTACGCTTTGAAATACTAAATGTGTTTTAAAATGAGGCTTATTATTATAATTTGAAGGAAACACTCCAGGACACTCGTTGTGAGTTGGAGTGTTTCCTGATTGGTTAATGTAAGAGAATAATCATGAAAATTGATCATACCATAACCAAATTTAATTTCAAACAATTCCCAAAGTTTCAGATAGACCGATATTCAAAAAATGTGCTGAATAATAAATAATCTAGTTTTTAACAATATTTGTCCGACTCTTTGCTCGTGTTCATGCAGCCTGGCCGTGATTGCTGTGAATACATTTGCTGTAGCTACATTTGATGTGATTACATTTGTTGCAGGAAATGGCGGGTCTCTCAGTTTTTATGCAAGGCACAGTGGCCAATCGAAACTACCCAACCCACTATTTAGATGGAGCTATAGATGTTTATCAGACTTGCAAGTGAGTTAGCAACAACTTCGATCGCTCTCTCCTCTGCTCCGCTTCATCACCTTTTTAATTTTGGAGTATATTTAGTTAATGCTTTTCATGCTGGTAACATTTCATAGGGATGAGTGTGTTGAAGCTCTCTCTTTGGTAGTATGCTTATAGAATCCTGACTTTATTGAAAATGCATGACAATATCGAATTCTATCCAGTAACAGCAGCAATGCTTATTTATGAACCCAAATAATGGCTCAAGACAATTAAACTTGTACTTAAGTACTTGTACTTAAGTACTTGTACTTGTACTTAAGTACCACACTTAAAGATGGACTTACACAACGTTTTATTTATCTATTTTATTAAAATTTTAATTAAGTAAAATTTATCAGAAAATATCGGTATTAATTTATTACTCGCGATTGTCTTTGATGCTCGAGGTAATTTGACAGCCAGGAAGTTTTAGGGTTAAAATCTACAAAAAATTGATTGGGGTTAGAACACTAAGATTCAAGTCAAAGTGTGATTGTTGCGTCTATAGTTGCATTTTGGCAAAGAGACCGACAGAATAGAGACGAGTAAGGCTGCAACTTGACTAACAGAAGTAATATTTAGTAATATACGAAACGCACTTGATACCTGTATGTTTCTGCACATTAGTAAGTTGATGAAGGCTCGTTGTGATGTAATACTTATAAACACGAGATAATAGTTAAGTCTAACTTGCAAGGGAAACAGTCATTTTATATTTAGACTGATAATCCTGTAGATAGCAGTTTAGCTGTCATCAGTGTCAATCAGCCAATCACAAATTAGAAAATGAACATAGATTTGTTTAGCACCCATAATAACTGTAGATGGAAGTGTATCAAACACGTTCATTGTTTGTTTAGAGCTTCAATCAGTTGAACTGTTGTTGAGTTAGCTGTGTTTCTAAAGTTTCTAAAGCTAAAGTTTCTTTTGCGGTTTTCTGTTCCACGGTTCACAAGTATCACACTCCAGTTTCCTTCATTCACTTTACCGTGACTCCGTTTTGTTGTTTACTTAAACTTATATATTTATACATTATATTTACATGTATTTACAATTATAATTTACATATATTTATACGTTATATTTACATGTATTTACAATTATAATTTACATATATTTATACGTTATATTTACATGTATTTACAATTATAATTTACATATATTTATACGTTATATTTACATGTATTTACAATTATAGTTTACATATATTTATACATTATGTTTACATGTATTTACAATTATAGTTTACATATATTTATACATTATATTTACATGTATTTACAATTATAGTTTACATATATTTATACATTATATTTACATGTATTTACAATTATAGTTTACATATATTTATACATTATATTTACATGTATTTACAATTATAGTTTACATATATTTATACATTATATTTACATGTATTTACAATTATAGTTTACATATATTTATACATTATATTTACATGTATTTACAATTATAATTTACATATATTTATACATTATATTTACATGTATTTACAATTATAGTTTACATATATTTATACGTTATATTTACATGTATTTACAATTATAGTTTACATATATTTATACATTATATTTACAATTATAGTTTACATATATTTATACATTATATTTACATGTATTTACAATTATAGTTTACATATATTTATACGTTATATTTACATGTATTTACAATTATAGTTTACATATATTTATACATTATATTTACATGTATTTACAATTATAGTTTACATATATTTATACATTATATTTACATGTATTTACAATTATAGTTTACATATATTTATACATTATATTTACATGTATTTACAATTATAGTTTACATATATTTATACATTATATTTACATGTATTTACAATTATAGTTTACATATATTTATACATTATATTTACATGTATTTACAATTATAGTTTACATATATTTATACATTATATTTACATGTATTTACAATTATAGTTTACATATATTTATACATTATATTTACATGTATTTACAATTATAGTTTACATATATTTATACGTTATATTTACATATATTTACAATTATAGTTTACATATATTTATACATTATATTTACATGTATTTACAATTATAGTTTACATATATTTATACATTATATTTACATGTATTTACAATTATAGTTTACATATATTTATACATTATGTTTACATGTATTTACAATTATAATTTACATATATTTATACGTTATATTTACATATATTTACAATTATAGTTTACATATATTTATACATTATATTTACATGTATTTACAATTATAGTTTACATATATTTATACATTATATTTACATATATTTACAATTATAGTTTACATATATTTATACATTATATTTACATGTATTTACAATTATAGTTTACATATATTTATACATTATATTTACATGTATTTACAATTATAGTTTACATATATTTATACATTATGTTTACATGTATTTACAATTATAATTTACATATATTTATACGTTATATTTACATATATTTACAATTATAGTTTACATATATTTATACATTATATTTACATGTATTTACAATTATAGTTTACATATATTTATACATTATATTTACATATATTTACAATTATAGTTTACATATATTTATACGTTATATTTACATGTATATACAATTATAGTTTACATATATTTATACATTATATTTACATATATTTACAATTATAGTTTACATATATTTATACATTATATTTACAATTATAGTTTACATATATTTATACATTATATTTACATGTATTTACAATTATAGTTTACATATATTTATACGTTATATTTACATGTATTTACAATTATAGTTTACATATATTTATACATTATATTTACAATTATAGTTTACATATATTTATACATTATATTTACATGTATTTACAATTATAGTTTACATATATTTATACATTATATTTACATGTATTTACAATTATAGTTTACATATATTTATACATTATATTTACATGTATTTACAATTATAGTTTACATATATTTATACATTATATTTACATGTATTTACAATTATAGTTTACATATATTTATACGTTATATTTACATATATTTACAATTATAGTTTACATATATTTATACATTATATTTACATGTATTTACAATTATAGTTTACATATATTTATACATTATATTTACATGTATTTACAATTATAGTTTACATATATTTATACATTATGTTTACATGTATTTACAATTATAATTTACATATATTTATACGTTATATTTACATATATTTACAATTATAGTTTACATATATTTATACATTATATTTACATGTATTTACAATTATAGTTTACATATATTTATACATTATATTTACATATATTTACAATTATAGTTTACATATATTTATACATTATATTTACATGTATTTACAATTATAGTTTACATATATTTATACATTATATTTACATGTATTTACAATTATAGTTTACATATATTTATACATTATGTTTACATGTATTTACAATTATAATTTACATATATTTATACGTTATATTTACATATATTTACAATTATAGTTTACATATATTTATACATTATATTTACATGTATTTACAATTATAGTTTACATATATTTATACATTATATTTACATATATTTACAATTATAGTTTACATATATTTATACATTATATTTACAATTATAGTTTACATATATTTATACATTATATTTACATGTATTTACAATTATAGTTTACATATATTTATACGTTATATTTACATGTATTTACAATTATAGTTTACATATATTTATACATTATATTTACAATTATAGTTTACATATATTTATACATTATATTTACATGTATTTACAATTATAGTTTACATATATTTATACATTATATTTACATGTATTTACAATTATAGTTTACATATATTTATACATTATATTTATATGTATTTACAATTATAATTTACATATATTTATACATTATATTTACATGTATTTACAATTATAGTTTACATATATTTATACCAATGTCCTTGCTTGTTGAAGGTCACAGTCATACATGACAAGAGCGGTCTTTCTCAGTACGGAAATTCTCAAGGTGAAGGGTCTGTGGTTTCAAGCTGCATCCCAGTTTTTGAAACTCACTGGAGAGGTAAATCTATTAATTGAAATAGCCTTTGTTCCTTTTTAACGAGGACCGCAGACTCCCGTCAACCTATCAAACTGACTAGCTACCTGTCATTGACAGGGACCACCATTTTCTGTTATCATGAATTTATTATTTGTAGACTATTTAATTCTATTTAAACACTGTAGAAACAAGTTGTTCGAAGAACTGGTTTATCAAACTGCAGTGTTTCGTGAAACTCTGGATGTTGTATGTTGAAAATCACTTTGAATGTTAATATTATGTAAATTATTTAATTAAAGCATAACTGCCACAAACAGCTTTCATTGTTTGTTCAAAGGTAATCAGACACGCTGATTCCGATTTTGTACTCCAAATAAAGATTGGTCCACTCATTTTTTGTTTTTGAAGGCTTTTTTACAGCGTTTCAATATCCGTGTCGCAAATGACACAATCGACACAACAAGCTCCTACCATAAATATGTGACGTAGCCTAGCTTTTTAGGAACGAGAGTTGGGGATGTTTAGTCCGATCTAGAATTATAGAGATGGCTGTCTTAAAACCTGATATTCTAAATTCAGCTTTCAAAATAATCTCAGTCTTTTTTTAAAGGTAGATAGGCTATTTAACATTGCTTGCAGCTTGTTACAGGACGTTTAATAGGCTGAACGCCGAAAAAATGAGCTCAAAAAAGTGTGATTTTATCACTAGCTAGCTTGTGATAACAAAGCGCGCTTTTTGAGCTCAATTTTTTTGGTGTTCAGCCTATTAGCAAGCTACAAGCAATGTTAAATAGCTTATCTACCTTTCAGAAAAGACTGAGATCACTTTGAAGGCTGAATTTAGAGAATAACGGGTTTTAAGACACCCATCTCTATAATTCTAGATCGAACTAAACATCTCCAACTTCCGTCCCTAAAAAGCTAAGTTACGTCACATATTTATGGGTGGGGCTTGTTGCGTCCATTGTGTCATTTGCGACACCGATATTGAGTCGCTGTAAAAATGCCTTCAAAAACAAAAATTACTTTGAAAGTTAGTGGACCAATCTTTATTTTGGGTACAAAATTGGAGTCAGCGTATCTGATTTACCATGAACAAACAATGAAAGCTGCTCCTGGCAGTTATTGTTTAAACTGCACTCCATTTCAAAAAATTTATAAGTCGATCATAAGTTGAGGTTCGACTGTAAACTTACTAAAAGTATCTCGACATCTTCATTGTTAATATTGTCATTCACATGTAGGAGTTTGACCTGCGGAGTGCCGTGCTGCTGGAGCAGGCTGCCTACTGTTTCCTCAACATGTCCATTCCTCAGCTGCGTAAGTTTGCCTTTTACATGGTGCTAGCTGGTGATCGCTACTGCAAGGCCAGTCAACGAAATCACTCCCTTCGCTGCTACACCATCGCTATGCAGGCGTATCAAGGCAAGAGCTGGACTCTGGCGGAGGTAAGACAAGCTGTGTATGGCGGTGATATGTTATGACCGGTAGGTAATCCATTTGCCAACCAGTTGAAGTTGCAGACGGCTCATGAAAAATTGGAGCTAACTGTAATGGTTGGTTCTGTTGTTTTAAAGTGTTTTTGGCCAAGCGCTATTATTTTCATCAACACAAACTGGGAGTGTTTGGAGCCTGAAAAATGGTTTTAACTAGAAATTGTCGAGTTGTAAACCTTCTGCTTTCTGAGTGGCAAGTGGCTGCGTTCGCTCATATTCCATACTGGCTATGCTTTGCGTGATTTCCGATGATTGATCAAGCCTCTTTGTTTATCACAGTTTCCATTGAATGGATGAAAGAGTTTAGCTAGAGTTGCTGACAAGGGAAGTAAAACCTTCGATCGTGAACAGCCCATCCTTTTACAAATCTATCAAAGCAAAACTGTAGCCATGTACACGTCAATTGATTATTCCACTTTGCGATACCTTATACTTCAAACCTATTATGGCTGGAGTGCACATTCCCGGTTGTACACTATATATATGAATATGATTGTGCAAACATTATAAAAACTATTACTGTAAATTCCGTGTATAAGTCGAAAGTTGACACCGAATTTCAAGGTTTAAAATATATCCTCAACTTATATGGCGGTCACGTTTTTCATTACACAACTTCTAGTAAAATTCAAGTAGTAAAATACAAAACCATCGCAAATCAAAATTGCATGATATGACACATATGGATTTATTTATGAAATAGTAAAATACTAGTAGTCCTACACAACGTGAGGTGGATCAAACACAAAGTCCCATTCTACACCATTCAAATTGTCAAAGCTAGGATTCTCTTCTGAAAATTTTTTTTTTCGAATTGAGTGCTTTTTTCATAGTATCTGCCTACAAGCCCACATTTCGGTAATCTATTTGACACATCCGCTATCGTCTATCCACCTTTTTTCTCTCATGCATGACTCACAATTCCTGGCAGAAATCTGTCTTGCAGCTTTGCTGTTAAATACGTATTATCAGGTGTGGCAGTTTTGTTTTATTAGCAAGGCAGGCCAATACGATGGTGAATTGATGTTTTTCGTGCCCTATGGCCTTCACTAGAGCTGTCATCTCTAGGTATTTTGCTAATTGCTATATTGCTGAACCAAAAACATGGGCGTTTTGCTGATAGCGTTTATGAATGCCTTTTCCTCAGCTACGTATCGCATCGCCCATCTTTGATGCTGATTGAACTATTCTGATCAAGTGATTTGAGTCAGAGAAAGGGGTCGGCTTGTGTGGCAGGTACATGCCAAAACCATGATTTCAAACCTAACTTTAGACCTCGAGTTGCACGCCGGGCCGACTTGTACGCCATAATTTATGGCATGTGGATTTGGCTCGTTTTCAATAACTTTTACAGCAAACACGTTTATACAGTGGCTAGATCGTCTCAGGTCTTGTCTCGCAGGTCACTCCATTCGTATGCATGATGGAACAAGTTATTTGTGTGAGCACTTCCCATGAGCTGTCAGTCTTATTTTGGCTAGCAGTAGTAGCTAACTCCAACTACTAGCACTTGCCATGGACTGCCTGTCTTACTTTAGCTAGCTGGAATAGTCAGCTCCGGCTACTAGCACTTGCCATGGACTGCCAGTGTTATTTTAGCTAGCTGGAGTAGCCAGCTCCGACTATTAGCACTTGCCATGGACCGCCTGTCTTACTTTAGCTAGCTGGAGTAGCCAGCTTCGGCTACTAGCACTTGCCAAGGACTGTCAGTGTTATTTTAGCTAGCTTGAGTAGCCAGCTTCGGCTACTAGCACTTGCCATGAACCGTCTGTCATATTGTAACTAGCAGTAGTAGCTAGCACCGGCTACTTGCGGTACTCCGATGCTTGACTCCTTTTGGTTTAAGATGCTTTCTCTCACTCTTAATCTTGCTTCTGTTATATTCACGGCATGCGAAAATGTTTCTGATGGATTTGCTCACTTTTGCTTACAGAATCACATAGGTTATACAATCTCTAGGCTCTCCAGCCAGCTCAACCAGAACCTACAAGCTCTCTCACACGCAGGCCAGGTGCTGGCCAACACCTCTGAGACCTCTGACCAGCAGTCAACTTTCCTTAAGGAGTATCTCCAGTTGTACCAGGTAGAGATCAGTATCACTGTTGTTTGCATATATTGAATAAAAATAGTTGAAAAAACTGTATTGTTGTTGCACTGACATCTGTATTGCTATTCGTTAGATGGTACAGAAAGAGGATGAGAGATCATTACCTGACATGGCTATACCCAAGTTGCTAGATAACGAAGTGCTGGTTACCACTGACCAGTTTGATAGTAAGTTTTAAAACTTAAAAAAGTAAATTTTTAAATTTCCATTCAAGTCATCCACTTTCTACTGATCAACGGCTATCGGTGAGAACTCAACTAGGTGGCTGCCAGAGTAGTGCATAGCTGTCAGCTTCAGTATATGTATATATATATTAACCCTTGAGCAGTTGGTCATGTGTATATGCATATATACATATAGGTATGCATGTATAAATACATATAGGTATGCATGTATATATAAATGTAAATGTATATTTTTGTCTAAATATACATGTACATGTATATACATGCATGATAGCATTTGATTATTTGATAGCATCATTGCGGTAATCGGATCTTTCAACTGATCGACTCTCATAACCTCTCTTTTATTGCACATAAAAAGCCAGTTTTGGTTGCAAACTTTAGCAAACATCAGTGATTGCAATGAGCTTTTATGCAACATTGTTAAATATAGACATAAAATACAAATATGTCTCCAAATTTAGAATGAAATAAAAATTGAAAATCTGCGAAGCAGGACACAGGCTATAATATCTTCACAGGTTAATTGCAAACAATAGATATCAACTGGTAGAGATGTTTCTCAGTTTCTCAATGCATATTTATTAAGAGATCTTTGACAAGTTAGGGATAAGTTAGCAGATTTATTGCATCTAAAAGGTTTAATATCGCTCTACCGGAAAAAGAGAGCAAAATAGAGGCGACATTCGTTTCGCCAGTAAAAGAGCTAAATTTATTTTCCCAAAATTTTTGATGAGCTTTTGAAAAACACAATGCCAGCCTCTATTCAAGCGCCGCCTCCAATTGACCGCCACTATGTAGGTGGTGTTGAAAAATAGAGGGCCATGGCGTTCAATTAGAGGTTTTACGGTAGGTTCACTAGAATTACCATATATAGATGTAACACAGTGGTTTAGAGTTATAAAGCGATTTCATTTGGTTCAATAGACTGCTGGTCACCCATTTACTACATTTTTTCATTGGGTGAATTCAGTCATTCGTAGGTTATAGAGAGGTGCAATTAGTTAACTTTTCAATGCATGAACAGTCAATGCACAGATGAACTTGGCGCTATCCTACTGCGAATTTTCAAGCATTAGTCGGGATTGTCATCCCATGCTTCGATGGATCACGGTTATGCATTGACTAGCTCTTTCTTACCTAACAGTTGAGGCAGCTCTGACTATTCAATTTACATCTATTAGTGTGATTCTAGTTAATCTTGCTGCTTGTAATATCAATGATTTGTTATGGGTGTTGTAATCGTAGTCTCTGGTGTTACTATTATAGCTCTCTGTTGTGTCTGACTCGCTGCTTGTATTACTGTAACAAACACGCTCGTGTTAGTATCTCACGAGCTGCTTTTTGTGGTAGTGGTGACTAACAGCACTGTCTACTCTGATGATGTTCGTTGGATGCAGCTGGAAGAAGCGTGCGTTCTCAAGAGCCAAGGAACACTTCCTATCATGCTACGGAGGAGCATTCCTTCTCATAATAAGCACATGAAAAACACTCAGCCACCCCGAGCCATAATAGCAGGTGACCTTTTGTATTTGCTAAATGAAAAGCGGTTTTTATTATCATGAGTGTTGGTGAGTGGTGCTTTACTATATTTGAGCAAGATCACAATTCGGAGCCATCGTGTCAAGTTGTAGCGCTGGCAACTACCTTCTACTCTGTGGGTAAGTAGTCTAGCCATTGTGAGATCTTTATAACAAATTATCACAACTAGTTTGTTATTTCTACTTGGTTTCTGATTTCATCTGCAGATTTACATTTAAAAAGAAAAATGGTAAAGTTTTGCTTTAACCCATTATAGAAGATGAAGCTCACTCAAAAAATTCTACAACTCATTCAATATTAGCTTGAGCGTCAACTTTTATTGTCAGTGCTTTCATAGATGCGATTCCAATGTCTACGCACTTAGAAAGAAAGCTGAATTCTGTGTAGGCCAAGATCTTGTGAAATACTGCTGGAAATTCAAAGTAGTAACTTTCAGAACCAAAAGAAAGAAAACAAGGCTGCTGTATCGTTACATCTCTATCTTTTATCCAATCACCATGTTTTATCTTGTAGAGACCTTTTTTGTGAGGGTTATGATACGTAATCCTTTGAGGGTCGACCTTCACCTGTCCAATATAGCCTTAGATTGGAGATTTAAAGCTGATGGAGAGGAAGAATACACTGCCAACAGCAAAGTATGTCTTAGCAATGTGTTTAGCAATTCGATGTGTGACATCAAATCTATTGGATGTAACAACGAGTTTTCAGCGCTAGTTGATTACTTATCTACCAAAGGGTGTCAGGGTGGCCTAGTGGTTGCACCTTTGGCTATCAACCATGGGGTCGGTGGTTCGAGCCCTGCATAATGCCGATTTGACAAAAAAGCTCTCAGTAAGCAATTTAGGGTTAAAAGCTCTCACTTTCAACCCTAAATTGCTGGGTCTTTCAGATCTAGACCATAACTTGAAGGCCCCGTGTCTCACACCAACATTGTGTGCACATTAAAGATCCACTTCTGTCCTTCACACATTGGACAATTGAATGGTTACCTGGCAAAAATGCATCACTTTTGGTTAATCTAACAAAGTCAGAAGAAGTCCTTGATAAGTGTTAGGACCACCCAAGGTAGCTTATAAAAACTAGTCCTGGTGGCGTGTTTCTTTACTAGAGAACATGAGAACACTATCAAGCATTGTCACTACATGACAGAAGCATGCCATTACTTTTATTTACCAATAACCTTCACATAACCATTTATCTTATTTTCTAGGAAAACAAAGAACTGGTGCAGCAGGTTTTGATACCTCAGCTTGACGTGCCAGCTCTCAACAAACAGTGGGTTAGTTGTAACTAGCTTTACATTCAGTGGACCCTCTGGGGATTTTAGTGATAGCATTGTATAATGAGAACTCTATGGGATGGACTATTCGCTGACGTAAACACAGATGAGTTTATGATAGCGTGAACAGTGTTATTACAGGTGATCACTAATGTAATGTTGGATTACTGCCAATATACTGCGATATGGTCTGCACTAGGTTTAAGTTATGGATAGCCTAAGGTTCTATAATAAGTACGAGCCCTAGTAATAAAGTATCTTGAATGGACTTTTTGTGGCTGAGAAAGGCTATTCATCAGCATCATTAATCGCTAAGCAATCTTTTGTGTTTTTACATTCTAAAATTTTTCTTAGGCTTTAGCGTTACTGTGGTCTCTTTCACTCCTACCTTTTACTGGTAATAATTATGTTATTGCAATCTAGAGGTCATAGCCTTAGTGATGACTTCATCATTTCTTCCGTTTGGGTGATTCCTCACCAGTACTCTCATAGTATCACTTCACTTTGGTAGTTGCTATCTGATCTCACTGATTCTTCATATGACATGATCTTGCAGGTGCTCTTTCGTCTGATGCCAAAAGCTCTCGGTTTACTAAATATTGTCTCAGTTAGCTATTGCCTAAGCTTTAAAGATGCTTCCAGCCCAAGCCTTCCTCCTGTACAAGGAAAAGTAATGCTCAACGTGCGGGGGCCAAGGCTGAACACGTCTATGCAAGAGAAGAACTCGGTCATGTATGGTGTTGACAAGAGACTTTTTATTAATGTCCAACCCGTCATGCCAAAAATAAAAGTATGTCATTATCTAATTCTAGATTTTCACTTAACATCGCTAGTTAGCACACGAGCTACGAGTACAAAATAAGATATTGAGTAAGGTGCTTGTAAAATCATAGGGGTGTAGTTTATCGTTCAGTTTTTTACTTGCTTTGCTCTTCAGGGTTTAGTGCTCATTAATACTAATGTTCGGCGTGACTGTTTTGGCTCTTATTTTTATGGTGTTAACGCTTTTGGCCCCATCAAAGAATCATTTTGGCATCGAATGAAAGATAGACATTATTATATTTATTATAAATATTATTTAATATTATTATTGCTATGTATAGATTTAATTAAACTAGGAAAGTATTCAAACGTTTATTTTTGTAATAATGCAAACTACAATATAAAATTTCAAATTCGTTTGTTAGCTCTCATAAACTCTAGAATAAAAAATTTGAAATTCCAAAAAATACATTGGTCATTCAAATCCTTTGTCACTAAATCGGTTTTTTATGCGCGAACAGACTTTGCATTCATCCTTGTTCTTACATCTCCAAAAATTCATCAAAGTGTCCTTGCTATCCTTGACTGACACAAATAACCATTGTGATAGTTTTGGTTCATCCCTTTTCCTCGATACTATTTCTTCCCTACTTGTGAATAGAAAAATCAGTAAACTTAAAGTTTAAAATAAAGAGTTCTAATTGTGAGTTCAGCCATGAGTAATAAATATAGTCAGCCGGTAATAATAACTGGTGCAAAGCTGTGTCAGATAATTTGGAGCTGAAATAATAATGGAGCTGCATGGTTGGCACCAAACTGATCAATTCTGAGACCTCTATTGGTTCCACTGCTACACTCAGCATGACATATAAATTTAGCCTTAGTTAGGTTTATAAGCATTAAAATTGATAGCCTGTGGTCAGCACAAGATATTTCCTCTCACCTTAGTGAAAAGTGACCAACTTCATTTGTATTTTGCATGTGCTGTTGCCGCTCCTTGCTTTAGTCAGCTTTCTTGTAACATTTAGTTGATCTGATAAAATCGAATGATGATAATGTAAAAAGTTGTTCTGCGCCGCTGCCCTCCTTTGTTCTTAATGCACATAAATTTCCCTTAGGCAAAAAGGAAAGTTGAAAAAAGCTTGCTTTCACGCTTCATATTTCTAAAAATGTTACATTGTTTGGCAACATGTTAATCATCATTATTTTAATGCTCTTCATAAACTTTTATATAGCTTTTTGCTCCTACAGTTTTTAAATATTTCTTTCCTCAAAAAGGTAGCGGGTTATTTGAAATGTTACAGTAACATTTGAAGCTTGATTCAGACAATATAGTCAAAATATGTTATTTTCACTTAGAAAGTTACATATACTTTGCATTTAATGTTGTTTGACGATATTGTTCTGTGGGTGGTATATTTCTAAAAAAAGGAATTTTAAAAAGTTATATCAATGGTTACTGTTTTCCTATTAGTTATGCTTATCATACTTGTAGCCAGTCTGGCCAGTGTTCCTTCTAACAGGAATAGAAGATTATTACCAGTTTTTGTCTCAAGCCGTGGCAAACACGCTTCATATCAGTGTAATCATTTTTATGGTTTTATGTTTTGGTTCAGCTGATTTGCTTTACATCTGAGCCATAACATATCTCAACATATCTCATATCGAAAGCATAGTAACATATCTCATAACATATATCATATCATAAGCATAGTAACATATCTCATAACATATCTCATATCGAAAGCATAGTAACATATCTCATAACATATATCATATCATAAGCATAGTAACATATCTCATAACATATCTCATATCGAAAGCATAGTAACATGTCTCATAACATATCTCATATCAAAAGCATAGTAACATATCTCATAACATATCTCATATCAAAAGCATAGTAACATATCTCATAACATATATCATATCATAAGCATAGTAACATATCTCATAACATATCTCATATCGAAAGCATAGATAGTGACATCTCAAATTGATCTCATCTACTAAAACTTGACTTGTTGTGCCACCTTCTTTAATAATAGATCTTTTTCCTGCTAGGTGATGTTCCAGTCATTCCCCTCTAATATGCAGTGTCATGCGTTAGTCAAAGTTCCAGTTACTGTAGTCAATGTTGGACCCATAGAGCTGAAGCGCCTTCACCTTACTTGTAATGAACCCAATATGTTAGTTTTACCTGAATATACATCGATAGATGATTACTCTTCCTCTTCCAGGTGAGTCAATGCTGTTTTCAACTTGTATGTAACTGGAACTCTCTATATTTTATACATGTATAGCATGTCTGTGTTACATATCGATGCTGTGTTTATCGTGTCCGTCTGCTCCAGTGTGTCAGGCTTCTAGCAAGGATCTTAGCAATTTGCAAGCACTTAGGTTAGAGCCTTCTCATCATCAACCTTCACTATTTTTCTTTTTTGCTTAAAAATCTGGTTGTCCCCATTATTTATGTACGACTGACTGGCCATCGCTATTATTCCATACAATAGCCTGGGGATAGCTTATATATGTTTTTGTGTGTCTGCGTGCGTGCAGTGTGTGCGTGCGTAGTAAATGTTGTTAGATGTATACAGTGAATCACAGCTCTTCGTGAAGAATAGGTTTAGAGAATGGCAAGAAAAATTGAAATGAACTGTGAGATGAAACCCCTTGAAGCGCTACATGATCCTTGAAAACAGCATTGTTGTTACTGGGTTCCTTATATTTATAGTGACTCAATTCAATTTATTTTTTTATTGTCATCAGTCTGTTTGTCTGTCTCTCTGAAGTCATAGTTAGAGATTAGATAAAATATTGCTTCATACGGATTTGAACTCGTTAAATAATATCCATTTAAAAGTTAAATTTTGTTCATTGAACATCTTCGTAAACATCAATCAGATTCTTACTCACTGAAAAAATTTCAACACTGTTATACATCTTACAATGGCTATATAAACACTTGTTTTACTATTCAAGGTGAGTTTCACTTATAAATCAGGAAAACTCCCACCAGCAAACGAGAAAAAATTTCTCTACATAGACATCGTTTCAACCGGTTTCATACATCATTTACATTATTCTGCTCTGTCTGCAGTTGAATTAAATTTGAAACAAACGAAAAAGGAGCATACAGCTGTCAAATGTTATTTATAAGTTTTTTTCTTTTAAAATCTAATTACATGTATTTCTATTTACTATGTACTTTTTATTGCTGACTAGCCGAATGCCCGGCATTGCACGGGTATTAAAAAGCAGCTTATAAACAATGGCAGGCAAGGTAGTTGCCATTGGCTAATCGAAGTAAGTTGGTATCCTTATTGCTAAACTTACTAATAAGAGCCGTGAGAGCAAGCTTTAGTGACTTTGCGCGTAATGCAGGGTCACTATTTTAATCAGATAGCGACTCATATCACCCAAAGAATCCTTTGCATCTCGTCTGGCCTAATGGGTTAGTGTCTCGCTTTGCGAATGGGAGGTTCCGAGATCAAATCTTGTGTGATACAGATTTTCATTACTAGATTTCAATCGCCATAGCTGGACCGACGAAGAAAAACTTTGAGATTTATATATATAGATGAGGACACAACTTCAAAGATCTATAGTAATTGAGCAACCAAGTAACACGTGCTCCCTATAATTACATGTTTCTAGTGTGATATACTATTCTAGTGTAATGTTTTCTAATGTCATATACAGTAAGTGTAGTCATACACGTGTATATCTTGATGTAATACGAGGATGATATAGTCTAGGCAAGTGGTTAAAGCAAAGATTTGGTATAATGGTATTTCTCTTACTTTTATTGTGACAATACCTGTCATACAGTAATTGTAGTCAATGTAGGTGTAGTTAAAGTGTAGTCTGGTGCATTAATTCACACATTTTTTGGTTTATTTAAATGAATATTTAAATATACTTCGAATATGTTGATCTCGCTCGCGTAGATATCTGCCAAGCTTCACAACTTTATTTCAGTTGTGTTATTTCACCACCAGACCTTTTTGTTCGCGTCATGTTGCTCTCAAGATGCCAAAAAACATGACTGTGTGCAAATATGCTGTATGTTGTTCATAGGAAGGTCATTCCACTCGACACTAAAGTCAAAACTATTAAACCTAACGAATCACTCAACTTTGACATATGGCTTCGAGCCCAGGATCTACCTTGTTCAAAAGCTGTCAACTTCGTATTCTACTATGAGAGTGCTGCTGCTCCTAATCAGACGATAAGGTATGTACACGCTGCCTACGCTGTCATTACGATCACCTGGTTCCTCTGTTCTCATGAACACGAGCCTAAGAGCCATCGCTATTAAGCAGTATTTTATTTAAAAAAATTTGTGGTAATTTGTTGAAAATATGTTTTGACTATATTAGTCCATAGCTTTATATAATATATAGAATAATATGATATGAAATATTGACTGTTGGCTAGTGTAAAAGCTCAACGTGAGTGTATGGATTCCTAATTTTAAGTGCAAAATTGAAATGTTGAATGTTGGCACACTAGAAGTCAAATTAAAGACTATGGGACACTTTAAATAGTTCCAAATTTTTGGGACCATGATGTAAACTAAAGGCTAAAAATTTGTACAAAAAGTTGCGTTTTTTGGCCACATGATTTTTTTTGGTTTCAAATCTTTTTAAAAATGTAGGTTTTTAATTTTGTTTTAAGTATTATATGAAGCACTTGGTTTTGTTTTAAAACTGAATAACAGAAAATCATCGAGCCGGTTCAAGCAAAGTATAGCTATAAAGTTCTGCTCCAATATCTGTCTCGACAGGTTGATGTTTCAAATGTTGTCTCTGTTTATGATTCATTTCTTGTAAATTTCCAACAAGTGTACTTGTTGCTAGCAGAATTAGCTAGTTAATCAATGAGAAGCGAGGCATGTAGAGCCCTTCCAATCAAATACCAACATGATACATAGGCAGAGAGTATTTATTGCTGCAGCCACATACACACCCGAGCTCACCATCTAACCCAGTTGTATCTGGTGCTCTGCAGCCACATACACACCCGAGCTCACCATCTAACCCAGTTGTATCTGGTGCTCTGCCGCCACATATACACCCGAGTTCACCATCTAACCCAGCGGTATCTGGTGCTCTGCAGCCACATATACACCTGAGTTCACCATCTAACCCAGCTGTATCTGGTGCTCTGCAGCCACATGTACACCCGAGTTCACCATCTAACCCAGCTGTATCTGGTGCTCTGCAGCCACATACACACCCGAGTTCACCATCTAACCCTGCTGTATCTGGTGCTCTGCAGCCACATATACACCCAAGTTCACCGTCTAACCCTGCTGTATCTGGTGCTCTGCAGCCACATATACACCTGAGTTAACCATCTAACCCAGCTGTATCTGGTGCTCTGCAGCCACATATTCACCCGAGTTCACTATCTAACCCAGCTGTATCTGGTGCTCAAGTAATACTCGCAAGTTACTGTAATATTCTTCCTGCTGTCGAAATATAAAATCAGCCGCGACATCCTGTGCCTCTAGCCTCATCATATTGTAGGCGGTCTCGTGTGCACTAGCGACATTCATTCTACCAGAAAAAACAGTGCTAGCTTGTTTTAAGACACACCTGACCATTGGACGACTACCAATGCTTAAGATGAGTGTCTTCTAGACCATGATGTTATCTGAGTCAGAGGGCTCAAATAATAACTTTTAACTTTTAAATGACCTTTATATGGGCTCCTGGTCATTCTCACTTTTTACAGACTTCTAATGCTGCTGGTAAACTGTTTCCTGTAAGCGTTTGAACAAGTTTAGGCAATGCAATCGATCTTACAATAAATATTTTTATTGCTTGTTGAACATTACAAGATGATATGAGCCGACTCTTTATTCAGTTTCTGTTTCTCTAAGAAAGTCTCCTATTTTTCAACCCAGGCATCGGTGCAGCCGTTACAGTTTCCTCGTTAGGAGCTCAGCAGAACTAAGTCTACAGTGTAACACATACAGTCGTACAATTCAGGAGCCAGAAGAACTTGGGAGTTATCTCGCCTCCATCATGTTACATAATTGTGCTCTGGTAGGTTTTAGGCTGTTCATAGACAGCTTTGCATTTGTCAACCATTTGTTTTTATTGGCTTGGTCAAAAGTGTCATTAGATCGTTAAATGTCTTTCAGGGAAAGGCACTGACAGCAATGATTTCAGATACATAAACAAAGGGTAGAACTTCATACTTCTTGTTTAACAATGTTTTTAAATTTTAATATTTTAAATTTAAAAATAGTCTTTTTTTAATATATATAAATCTACAAGTTGGTATTGATAAAGAAGAAAACTTCCACAGGATTGAGACTTCAATTCAGTGCAGAGGCAGTGTTTAAGTCAAATCACGACAGTACCTTCTTTGTATTGGTTGCTTTTATCTATTCACTGGAAACAGGAAAAGTTATTGTTACTTTTAATAAAAATGCATTGCAGCATCGCATGCAATAATGGTTTGATGGTAGGAGATATTCTTCAGTGATTTTTGGTCATGATAATTATGCTGTGAAAGTGCATGATGGTTTTCTATGTAATACTGCAGTTATACATTTCGCAGCTTCATCTGATGCGTAGTCAAGTTTTGTCATGGATATGATAAACCATTATATTTATTATACAAATAATAAGTATTATTATTTATTACATCTATGAGTTTTCCCCAACGAGCTGATGCGCTTGTTGAAGCTGTCTTCTCCTATTCATAGCCTTCCAATGAATCGGCCACAGAATTTGCAATGACCGATATAATCTGTATGAGCAAGATGTGGACCGTCTCCTCCCTCAATCCTGATGTGTCATCCAATGTCAGAGTGAATCAATCAGAGGTTGCGTTACTGAGCGCTCTGCTACAGCACACAAAAGGGGCGGATAACTACCAGATGACACGAGTGCATTTCAATGGCGAGCAGGTATGACTCGTTCTGGAATACTTGTAAAGAGTGTAAACTAGACTGCAGACTATAGTAAGACTTGTGTACTACCAATCACATACTCCAGCTCACTGTGCTTCCACCAATCACATCACAAAAATCTGTAAACATTTTGTGTTATCACAAACTTGCTTGTTTCTGCAATTGTGTTACATGTTTCAAAATCCTGCATAACTTATGCCCAGAATATTTGTATTTATCCTTCCACGTATGACAAACATTTTCCGTTTTGTGATACCAACATGCTATATCCACAATCATATATTTTAGTTCATGAACTTTCTGTTACTACAACCTTCAATTTGCTATTCAGACTTCCAATCCATGCTAATCCATGCTAATCTAATAGTATGAATACTATTAGATTACCAACTTTTAAATCGGATTAGTTCAACTCACTCAATAATTCATGATTTTTGTCTTTTCATTTTTTTTATACTTTTTTGACATATAGTAATAAACATCATTTTGTTGATGGTTTATAGAAATACTTGTCATGACATAAACTAGTTGGTAATCACTCTGTCATGGCCATGCTATGACATTGACCATGACATAGCATGGCCATGACATTCTAATACCATAACATGCTATGTTATGGTATTGCAATATATTAACACACAGATATGCGTTGCCAGCCCACTTCATAAAACTAACATATATTTACGCTTGAATAACATACTTGTCTACTTAGGTAGGTACTGTGTAGGTTTTGTATAGACCGCTCGTTGGCCCTGTAATAAAAAAACCAAAATTGGAGGAGTGTCAGCTAGGTAGCTTTTTCATTTTTTAAACCACCTCTGCAAATGCTACATGTATGTCTTTTTAAGTCTGCTTATATTTGTAATAGCTATAATTAAACTGTGTAAGAGTAACATCACGTTGATAAACATATCTCTATATCATATACGTATTTCTATATCATAAACATATCTCTATATCATATACGTATCTCTATATCATATACGTATCTCTGTATCATAAACATATCTCTAAATCATAGACGTATCTCTGTATCATAAACGTATCTCTATATCATAGATGTATCTCTATATCATAGACGTATCTCTATATCATAGACGTATCTCTATATCATCAATGATATACAGCCCAAAAGGATAGCCGACGGCTATCATATGGGCGGGGTTTAATGATGGAGCTCTATTAGGATTGTGCTAGCCTGGGTTTCAAAGCAAACACAACTCTCGCGGGGCGGTCGCGTTGCCTTGTTAGGTTTTAGAAAACACGAATCGCTGTTATCGTTTCATTAGCTTATTCAGCCAGTAGACCCCGCGGGTCACAATAGCAAACATTGAATTTCTGCAATGTAGGGGTAATACCTAACCAAAATAATGTATCTATTCAAAATAAAACATTTCAAATTACCTACTTTTAGTAATTTTAAAATTAGTAAAGGTCGTAGTATATGCCTAAAGTTGAATATAATTACCCGAACAACGGCATTTTTTTTTCTAGTTTTTGATTAATATTTTGCCACCCCTAACATAAAATAACAAAGTCTTTCATCAGTTTCACATTGTTTTACCTTGCCAATAAGATGGGACAGCAGGCAAAGCTGTGCAGTGTAGTTTTCATACTCAAAATCTAAATGCAGAACCGAATTTGAGCTATTTTACGATTGTGACTATTAATATCACGAATGCTTGTGAATGGCAACTGACTGATCATAATGGTGACAATATTGGGATACTATATTTATTTGACAACAAAATGAGATCAACAGATAAGTAAAATAACCACTATAGTTCATAATATTCGTAAATTTACAAGGTGCGTTATTCAGCATATTTGTTTGTTCGGGTTCGGGTTAATCCCAACAGAGCTTCATCATTAAACCCCGCCCATATGAGCGCCGTCAGCTATCCTTGGGGGCTGTATATCATTGATATCATAGACGTATCTCTATGTCATAGACGTATCTCGACCAATAACAGGTGTATGTTTGCTGATGGAACGTATAGCATGAGACCGTGTTTTCAGGTGGATATCGCTGAGTCAGTCATGAATGGATTTCTTTCTATTCCTTTGATCAAAGAGGAGCCTGGTATAGGTGAAGAAGGGGCGAAGGCCACCTCTGAACCAAGCTTGGTTCTTGGTATAGTTTGGAAGGTATTTGGTTTACCATGATACATTGTAGCATAGTACTCCTTTCTGCCTCCTAGAACTTGAGTGTTTAACGAGAACTATCTTCAGATATAACGTAATAGTGTGACAATGTGTTGGAATTTAATAACACAAAGAATTGTAAGCTGCACAGTAAATAATTTTAACCTATTTTTTTATTACGGTTTTTTCCGCAAAGGAATAACATTTTTTTCTCATTAATGTAAGAATGTGAAGTTGTCTCATTCCGGTCCCTGACTGAGTGGTCCTTGAATAGATATCGATCAGCAAATATGTTGTAGGGTCACAAGAAAGTCTCTTGAAACCAAGGTGTGCAATCATAAAACTTTTGTATCTATATATCTACTTACTCATTGTGTGTCAAGTATATAGGTTCATACAATCGTTCGTCTTTGCAAAAACACCATGCTAACCAACAAAATCCTTACAACTTACTGCAATCCTTAGGCATGAACAAACTCCCAGTCGTCATGTTTGCTCTGGATGTGCTCCAATAATGTCTGCAAGCAAGTGTTTCATGTGGCAATGTTTGTTGGTAGCGGTCCATGCCAATGGTTTGTTTATAGTTTTGTTCTCAACAGGGCTTTAGAATGAATGCTGATGGAATAACAACTGAAAGCGTGGGGATGCATTGCCTTCCCCTAACGACAGTAAGCAATGAAGGGGTGACTCGGTCTCTTAGGAGTCCAGTAAGTATGGCTTTTTACCTTTTTCTGCTTGTTTTAAAAACGACTGTATTTGCAGTCTTCGATTCTGAATTTGGTTTAATTGTTTTGTTTGCTGCTACTAGCACAAAGCCATCTACTGAAGTCGTGTCCCCTTTGTAGCTGGGGATAATATATCACTGCCCAACGTAGCAATAGTTGAGTGGATCACCATTGCTGCCATTGTGAATTGACACTGAGAGATTGTTTTCAATTGGCTGATGCCATTTTTTGTGGTTTTTGCAGATCGCTGCTAGCACTGTGGATAACGTGGTTGTAAGGGAAATAAAGGGCCAATTATCTATTTTGTTTCCTTCCCTTGCAGAGCATGAACAGCCAGTACAATGCTGTTTTGGAGATTCCCAAGCGTCCACAATCGCGAAGGGGGAAACAAGAAAGTACAAATGAAAGTTCGGGTATAGAATATCAACTTTTGCACCCAGCAAGTGTCTGCACAAACATCTCTCACACGAGGTTTGTATTTGCTCCAGTCCTTGTTCTAGAGATGTTTGATGTTGTATCTGTTAAAGGTTGACTTGCAACAAAATTCACATTACAGTTATTTGGTATCAAAAGATTCACCATGTCTTACTCTGTTGTGTAGTAGGTGCCAAATATGTGGAAATGTGATTACAAGCTCTTAAAAGCTCAAAAACGAAAAGCCGCCGTAGATTGGAATCTGTTTATTTATCTGACGTAGTCATTGCAGTTTGGTAATTGTCTTGTCACGTGATGTTCTCACGTGAATTGAAAGGCCAATAAAAAGCTCAATATAAAACTTATCGTAGCACTAGTTTATGACAAACACTTCGGGTTTTATCGAATACCTCATATCAAATATAGATTCTCGCTACTTTACAGTTTTGTTTCGGCTTGATCCAATCGTCAACTCGTAATCTGATTATGTGACCCGATACTTCGCAAATAATTTCTGCAGCACTTTTCAATTATCACAGGTGACCAACGGGCTTGTCTTGATTATCCGACAATGATATGTACTCCTTCGAGGTAAGGTTAAAAAATTAAATGAATTTTTACAGTAAGTTATAAGATATCACTGCTAGAAGTGACAGCATTACAATGACGATAAAACAGACGCGTAAGAACAATAGACATGGTTTTATTGAATGCGTGAAGTATATTTGTGAAAATATTTCGACGAATAAGGTTGCATGAAAGTGTAAACAGAAACCATCTCCCACAACTACGTCACATTTGAGCCGTTTTGGAAAGAGAATCCAAACTATGCGGTCTCGAATGTCTGCGATTAACTGTTCGTTTTTGATCTTTTAAGAGCTTGTAATCACATTTCCACGTGTTTGGCACCTACAACACAGCAGAGTAAGACATGGTGAATCTTTTGATATTAAATAGCTGTAATGTGAATTTTGTTGTAAGTCAACCTTGAAGTAATGTATGCGTGGTACAGTGCTAAGCATAGATAACTTTTGAATGCTAACATTTAATATTTGTTGGGCCATTTGTTATGATCAACAGACAAGGTTAGGTTACATATTAGCCTGTCTTGACAAACTGTTGTTTTTGCGGAATTGTGCCCCGTCGAGCGGGCGAGCAACACAACAGCTTGTCACAAGACGTACTGCACCTGATGCATCAGCTGCACTTATAGGGAGTTGTTCTCTTCCGTCTATGCGGCTTAGTTGCGATGTTATGTTGGTCGCTCCAATGGTAATCATAACGGATTTATCGCAAAAATTTATGTAAAAAAAAAAAAGATTACAACGTTTAACCAACGACCAGTCTCTGTTGTAAGCGTTAGTAGAACTTGAGAACTTATGCAACAACAGCGACTAAACATGTCGTTATTTGTGCGCTCAGTCAGTTTAATTTCTATTTTCGTATCAGTCAGTTTTATTTGTTCTTATGGATTTTATTTTCAATTTTTTTTATTCTTAAGTTTTACTAAAGTTTACAACAGAGTTGTAAACAACCAACAGTCTTTGGTTAAACGTTGTGATCTTATTTTTTTCTACATAAATTTTTGCGCGAAGTCAGTTATGATTACCAATGGAGCGACCGATATAACATCGCAACTAACCTGCATAGACGGAAGAGGACAACTCCCTATAAGTGCAGCTGATGCATCAGGTGCAGTACGTCTTGCGACAAGCTGTTGTGTTGCTCGCCCGTGCGACGGGGACAACTCCGCAAAACAAGTTTGTCGAGACAGGCTAGTTACATATACATACCTACCTGTTTCTTCTCACAAATTCCAGTACTTGGAGTTCATCCTTGCCTAAACATTCCCAAAAGATTAGATTAGGGTCAAATGGATGATTGTGAAAACATCAATTTAAAGTACACCATCCCATAATAATGAAATGCTGTTATGGTCATCTATCTAAATACGCAGTTTTGCACTAGTGTCACTTTTTAATGAAATAAATCAATATTTTCAGTGCTGACACACGGATGTAGCTTTTTCTATGCTTTAGAGAATGTCACTGAATGCTTGCAAGTGATAAGAAAGCGAATCTAATCCTGGATGGACAGTCATTTTATGTTGTAATGCCAATGTCATGGCTTCTTCCTGTAATGAGCCAAAACT
Organism: Watersipora subatra; assembly: GCF_963576615.1. Lineage (NCBI taxonomy): Eukaryota > Metazoa > Bryozoa > Gymnolaemata > Cheilostomatida > Watersiporidae > Watersipora > Watersipora subatra. Next base: position 10,103,952 of record NC_088710.1, on the reverse strand, counting down.
ACCAGCTATAGCTTTTACATGTGAAAACAATTTTGGTTTCATTAAATTCAGTTTAAATTAGTTGCTCAGCTTTCCTCTGTCGATGATATACTAGTCCATTTGACTGCTTTATCTTTTCAACTGCTCAAACCTAAAGAACACTTTCACAAATACATGTACAAGTACTATCAATAAACAAGCCATTTTGTATCTAGCGTTTAAGATTCATCATACTATTTAATAATGCCTTTACCGCAGTATGGATGCTGGATACTATAGACTTAAGATTGTTTTACTAACCACGGACTTCAAATAAAGTAAAACATCCATATAACTTACCTAAATTCAATTATGTAACTGCTGCCAATTTCAAAAATGGCATTATGGCTCCATTTTGTGATTATGATCAGATATACTTGTAGACTCTGTGTGGTGCCCATCACTATAGCCTTCAAATCTTACTCGGATACAGAGGCTAAGGTTACCGTCTCTCACAAAAGGTACGTGCATGTTACAATGTACTTTCATTGGCTTGTGATAGTTGCGAGCAGTTTTGCCAGTGATGCCATGTTAGCAATTTATGATCTTGAGCAATGGGTTCACGCTATTGACTGGGGTAAATCATTTATTATAGTAGCTGCTTTTTAATCAAGGTTTGATAATACAAATTTTTGAATATAAAAACATAGTCTGGATTGAGCCTACAACTGTATTCTTTGATGTCTATTGTATGTTCAACTAACTATATGAATAGATATTTTATCTTATGATTGTATAAATATATATTGCATTTACCTTTTATAATACTAGTCTATATTGCACCCTCCACTAGATACTTGAGGGTCTATTGTATATTCAACTAGCTGGACGAGTATAACTGGAGTGACTCAGAACCTGGTCACTTGATGGGGGAATTTTTTGTTTTTGTCACATGTCTTGCACATGCCCAGTCGCATTTAATCATGTATCATGATTAATATTAGACACTGGCCACAATGCTATATTCTATCACAGCAATATTGCAATAACCCAATACTGTTAAGAAATATAAGATAGGATATTATGCAAAAATGTGCATAAATAGTTGCAGAATTTTGCATAAGATTATTGTACACGGAGAGGTATTTGGAAAATGTATAGAAAAATAGAGAAATGTATAAAAAAAATATAAATCTCGAAAAAATTGGTAAGATTTGGCATGAGATATTAAATATTAGACAAAAACAGAAAATTCCCCGGTCACGTGACCAGGTTCTGAGCCACTCCAGTTATACTTGTCCCAACTAGCTATGCGATCTGATATTATACTTCCCTGTTCTCATAGAAGTATATATTGCATCTCCTTCCAATTATACTACTATATATTGCATACTCGACTGGGTATCTGTTCATTTATCATATATTTAACTAATAATATGGATAGAAATTCTATCTTCTTGTGATTATAGTGTATGTATAATTGTATCTCCCTCAGTTCTTATAATATAAATTCTGAAATTATGTATATCTCATCTTTTAGTTTATACATTGCATTGTTTGTGACCTACACATAAAATTAGTTGCACTATATATGTATGCCTAGCTTTGGTATAGTTTTGACTCTGTTGTATACAATGACCAACATGATTGTTGAAGCCATAGCCATCACACTCGTTTGATTGCAGGGGAGAGCATGGAGTGTTGTGGTCGGGCAAGACAATTAGCCATCTTGTCATTGGGCCACACAAAGAATGTTCGATTCAACTCCAAGTTACTGCATCACGTTACGGTGTCTATGACTTAAATTGCCTCGATATATCCGTCTCCAACAATGTTTTCTTAAAGGAAGCATCCAATCAGCCTTCCCTACTCATTGTGCAAAAGGAATAGCTGAATTTTTATAAGTTATTTTTTAAATTCATACGCATCCAATCGCACTTTTTAAGCAGTTCTGCATTGGGCTATACATGACTGATGTTAAAACTGATATATATTTTAATATCGATTTGCGGGAGCTGTTGTACAGTTATATAGGCTTCTATAAACTGCATGCCAACTACATAAATCTAAGGTGTGACAAACACATTCTCTACTGCATCATGTATGATATATTATATTTAATGTATTTCTTCACTCATTGATTGGTGCTTACTGCTTATCATAAAGCCAATGAAGGGTATTAGTATTATGGATTTCCATTGTCCTTCTGCGCCATTTGTAAAGAATTAGGGAAAGTTGTGGATTATCTACAAGCATTGTTCCTGCGAGTTTCATCTTAGCCCATCGGAAGCAGCACACTGTAACGACAAGACCAAACAAATAGCATTAAAATTACATGCTATGGAAGGACATTTAAGAATGGAACAGATATTAGGTTAGTAACTCACTCGACAAGGGTAGGATCTGGCATGCCTTCTGAGCCACCTTTCCTAATGCCTACAAGAGAAAGATGATATTTATGTTAAATTAATTCCTCAATATCAAAATGGAAAGTTCAATGTGCTCGGGTGATGCATGTATACTTTAGAAATGGATTGGAGACCTTCGATTAATCGGTGGGCTGCAGTTTCACTGGTCTGTGCTACATTACAATCGATTCTTTACCAACAATTTAGAGGCTGTAGCATCTTCTCACAACAAATAAACCACAATATATTCTCGGCTAACTTGATATAATGAAACCTTTCTAACACACAGAGGTGTGACAAGTTACTTGAGATACTCATCTCTACATATATGTATTTACACCTACATGTATAATCCTCACAAATAACGACTTGTATATGCTGTCGGTTACATGAATGCCCCTTGGGATATTTACAAATAGTCACTGGAATATTTAGAAATAGTCAATGGACTATTTTAAGTGGGTCATAAATATAAAACAAATCTCCAAACAGAATGGAGCCATAGATACATCATTTTTACTGAAGTTCAAAAACCTATTATGTTAAAATTCGAATCTTATTGTGCTCTTTCTCTTAATAGATGGCCATAGATGGGTGGCAAGTATATGAAATTATATTTACACCATACTGGGTTCTCTCTCTCTTTTTACCAATTTGATCACACGCCACAAAGTTTACAAGTCTTGTTTCACAAACTGCATAAACTATAAAAATAAACACATGTTATCAACAAAACCTGTAAGCATAGCCAGCCCCAGTAACTGAATTCTTCTGGACAAAGCTGAAAAATTTTTACAATACATTATAAAAATACATCGGTAACAAAATAATTGCAACAGAAACCTTATCTACAAAACTATACATTTTTTATTTGTATAAGCATTATTCATGTTTGTTTTAGGGTTATTTGTACAACCTTAGCAATATCAGCAAGACAAATTTAATTCTACTATGTTGGTAAATATTTGCAACAAGCTTATTGTTACATGGAATAAATGGATTCCTCCTTTGATTCCAGAATTGACATAGTAATGAATGGTGAAAAGATCTGCTAGGTCTTATGAAAGTTGTTGAGAACTGAGATAATCTTGACAAAGGATATTCGAGTATTCATAAACCAAAAAGCGTGTCCTTAACTTATAGATGTTTCTCACTTGTTTTTATTTAAACACCATTTGCATACACTTAAATTCATTGACTTTGCTCCACATTTGATTCTTTCAAATACCGTTTAGACACAAAACAATCTACAATCAAAACAATTCAAACATATTACAGGCTTCCCTAAAGACTTGAAAGAAGTTGCTAAGATGTTCTTCCTACTAAGATCTCTAAACTTCACACCGTTTCCATATTTATTACATGTATAATTTTGGACAAGCCACATTTTTTAAATCTAATTTTAATCTATACTTTTACACTCATGTAGGTTTACATAAATATCTTCTACATACAATTTTTTTTCCTAGGGTGTACACTAATTTTAAACCTTTTAGAAACGCTTGAACCCAACGTTATTAGAATGTCGTTAAAAGCCAAATAAAGAAACTACTTCTTACTTACTTTCCAATTGATCATAAGCGCCAGTTCAAGGCATATAGGGTATATTAACCTGTATCATCGTGTATTAACTGAGCTCTGAGTAAAGTGAATCATAGTATAGTTGTTTGTATAAAATGAGGGTAATAAAGTGGTAAAAACTATATATATGAGTATTTATGTATCATCAGTCCGATTGTCTAAGGCCAAAGGTGATATAAATGATATATATGAGTATTTGTGCATATCAGTGAGTATTATCAGTCTGATTGTCTGTGGGCGGAAAATATACTTTAACTTGGTTTTTAATGCGATTGTAAAAGCTAAATCGCCACACATTTGTTCTGTGTTGGTGGCTTAATATCTTACTTTTAGTGTCATGTGTCACAGGTGCAAATTTAATGTATTCATTTAATTGTATGTTGTAGAGACCCGCTTCAATTTTTCTGAGGAATAGGGTATCCAGACTATCTCGCCTGTCACTCAGAGAAAGAATTTCATTTTCATTGCAGCATTCTGTTATACTACATGTAGCTCTTTGACGGAGCCAGAAGATCCATCTCAGACCATTGTTTTGGACCTTTTCAATGTTATTTGATAGTCCCACTGCGTGTGGAGACCATACTTGGGTTGCGTATTCAAGGATTGGTTTGACCATGGTATTAAAAGCTATAAGCTTTCTTTTTTGGGGCACCAGTTAAGTTTCTTTTTAGGATACCTAGTGTTCGATTCGCCTTGGCAATAGTTTTGCTAATATGGGTGTTCCACTTCAAGTTAGAGTCTATATGGATTCCGAAATACTTGACCGAATTGGAGACCGGAATCTTCTCACTACCTAGTTCGAAAATTACATCTGGGGTGTCCTTTCCAAATTGAATGTGACAGCATTTCAACGGGTTGAATTTCATCCCCCATTGACTTGCCCAGTCATGCAACTGGTTTACGTCCGCCTGTAAAACTTGAGCGTCGGGGTGGGAAGAGCATAACACCGTATCATCTGCATAGAGCCTAGCATCGGAGTTAGTAATTTGGTTTGTCATGTCGTTAATGTATAACGAGAAAAGAAGGGGACCAAGGACAGAGCCCTGTGGCACTCCAGATTTGACAGGGAAACTAGAGGAAGTAATCCCATTCACAGACACCACAGAGCTGCGACCCAGGAGCCAGTCTTCTATCCAGTCAACGCATTTATTGTCAAAATTATATTGGCGGAGTTTGAATAACAATAGATTGTGGGGAACTTTATCAAATGCTTTGCTAAAATCAAAGCTAATCAAATGATGGTGTTGTTTAGGTCATAGGCTTCAGCAGCTCGGTGAACAACGTGGAGTAATTGGGTAATAGTGTTTAAGCCTTTACGAAAGCCATGCTGATTGCTTTTAAGTATCTCATGGTTGTTAATATGTTGCCACATACGCGAACATATGATGTGCTCCATAGATTTTGCTAAAATGGAAGTTAGGCTAATAGGTCTGTAATTGTTTTGTCAGTACGTTTTCCACCTTTGTATATTGGCTTAATAACAGCTGTTCTCCAGTTGTTAGGGACTTTACCTTCCTTCAGACTGGTGCGTAGGAGGGTGCCTATGCAGTCTAAAAATGAGGGACAATTTATGCTAAAATTTCTAAGAGCTATTGCGGGGATGTTGTCAGGACCTGAGGCTTTTCTAGGATCTATTTTTGTTAGTAACAGTTCAACGCCATGCCTACCAATGGTTATATCCTCCATTTTCGGGATAATCTTACAGGTTTCAAAAGGAGGGTAAGGGAGGGCCTGATCTTCATAGACTGAGGCAAAGTGAGTGGCAAGTGTGTCAAGTATTTTGTGTGGTTCTGTGTCAGTCAGGCCTGTGATGCAGTTTGACCTACCGCTATGTTTGTTAAGATAGTTGTATAAGGGCTTGGTATTTCCTTCCTCCATCTGTTTAGTGAGATGGCCATTTAAAAAGTCTGATTCTGCGGTTTTTATCTGGATTTTTAGCTGTTTGCACAGTGAGTCTAGTTCATATTGGTGAGCTATACTAGGGAACCGTTCATTTCTTTTATATAGTCTATGTTTTTTTCTGATTAGTCTAACTATGTTTCTATTTATCCAAGGTTGCCCTCTTGGCTTAGCTAGCTTACTAGGAATAGTATCTAGTGCTTTTCCGACACCGTCTTTAAAGTCAGTCCACTGGGATTCAGTATGTGACTTTGTGGTTTCTAATTCGCTTGCTAATGAGGAAAAAATATTTTCTATTTCACAGTAATTTGCCTCATTGTAGTTTTTGAATACACGCATAGTGTTACGGGGTGCATTAGCCGCACATTGAGTTTTAAGGTCGACTAAAATCATGTTATGGTCTGAGATCCTAGGCAGGACCTCGCATTGTATTTCGACTTCATTAAGGAAAGCTTTGTTAGTCATGACCAGGTCTAAGGTGTTTCCTAACCTGTGCGTAGGTGTACTAATTAGCTGTTTCAGGTCGGCCTCTATGATTGAGTCCAAAGCAAATTTGTGTTGGGCTTTTCGCGAAGAGTCTGATTTTACTTTGCCATTTCCTGGGTCACTCTGCCAGTCAATATCCGGTAAGTTATAGTCCCCAATGTAGAGACCGTTTTTATTGTTGTTTGATTCTATAATCTCAACCAAATTATCCAGGGCATATTCACTTGGGGGTCTGTAGAAAGTGACCAGACTAAATTTAACCTTCGGGTGTAATTGAATCAATAAGGTGATGGGTCAATACCGTATTCACAGTCCACTACTTGAAAATGCTGATTTTGTTCACTGTCATTCTTTAGTGCCACTAAGACACCCCCACCATTGGTATCTCTATCATTTCGCCAGATGGTGTATTTGTCTCCCAAAAGTTCGTTATCGTCGAAGTTTGGCCCAATTTTGGTTTCAGTTATCGATATGAGATCAGGGTCATATGTTCGGGCATAACATTTAATTTCATTTAGCTTTCCAGTAATAGAGTTGCAGTTCATAGAGAGAATATGTAAATTTAGTTGTTTAGGATGCATCTTGTTTCGTGTTTCAGCTTTGGTTGCCTGGCTTTTGGTTGGTCATAGGGTCTGTATTTGGATTGCCGTTGTGTTGTGTTTGAAATTTGGTTGTCTAGTTTCAGGTTTGCTGTAGGCTCTGAATTTGTGTTGCAGTGTGCGCCATCGGTGAATGGGACAAAGGTGCTGCCTGTGGCCTCGTGTATCTCCCCTTTGTATATCTTAAAGGTTCTTCCTTGGTATTTCAGTCGTACGTCTGCCAGCTTCTTAACAAGCTCTCGGTCTTGTTTGAGTTGCTCAGTTGTCAGAAAAGGTCTAGCATAGACCTTTACATGGTCACACATGCTTTTTAGTTTGTTTATTTCTCTTATAAATCTCCATTTACTCTCTTGATTGCTGCATGTAATAAACATAGGAGTGTTACTTCTGCCTAATATCTGTTTTATTCAGTTACCATTAAATAGTCTTTCAAAGTAGAAGACACAAAACCAGAACCTTTCTAATATTTAAATTGTTATTCTAAAAGTTGATTTTTGCAACATTGAAATTACTTTGAAAACACCAATGTCCTCGTATATTAATTATTACTCACCTAAATAGATTACGGTCGGTATAAATCCCCAATGAAATAAAAATTTAGCTGCACCCACAACGGCGTATATTCTTTTTTTAGTGCCATCGTATTTACTAGGTTCTTCTTTTGTAGATTTTATGGCTTGCATGGCACTAACTCTGAAAGCAAGATTTTCCAAACAAGTAATTCAAGACCTGAGGATCTCGAACAATCAGAAGCACGCTAGTGGACTGCGTTACGAAGCGCTACATTGGCATGACATCGCTGACAACATCGCCCAATATATGAAATCGACGTTGTTTATCAAATACATGTAGGTATTGTTGCCAGAAGTACCACTTTCGCTATTTGCTTTAAACAATAAATTTAACTCGACGAATAAAATAAACCAACTCGCCGCAAAGTCAACCAGTGCAATGAAAAAGTATACTGTACCTAGGCCTGTCTTCACAAACTGTTGTTTTTGCGGAGTTGTTTCCCCGTCGAGCGACGCCTAGATCCGGCGATTTGCTATAAGATACGGTCAGGTATAATTGCAGTGGCTCAAAACCTGGTCAGTTTCTGGGTCGTTTTGTAGAGGTGGAGCTTAATCCGGAAATGCAAATGTTTTGTCGGCACTAAGCGACGAGGTTTTACGCAAGTGCCAATGTTTAGTCGGTTAGAAATTGAGTCTGTAATCTTTTTATTTTTTGTAACAAAATAAGGCATAAACATCGTTTTAGATAAATCTTTAATCAAAAATATGAGCTCTTTCATCAAACTAACATAACGTATTCACATAGTTGTTTATTGTAGTTTTGTCGTGTTAAGACGAAATAGTAAAATGCTCACTAAACGGAAAAAATCTTCTTAAAAATACATCATTAATTATTCTGTATTCGTTTATACAGTGTGTATGAAAAATTTCTTACATACGTTGTGATATGATTGCACTTACATGTATGTAATGCGGTATTATATAAGTTATTGAATATTTGTGATTATGTTCTAACCAAATAAAATGCACATTGAAACAATTGTCTACTTTGCTACCATTCTGAGAGCTAAAGAAGAATCTATTTCATTTTAGTGTAATTATTTATGTTAGCGTATCGTAAGACAAAGATTGTGAAAAGGCAACAGAAGACATTAGCCTATCTTATCTTTACTACAAACACTGACTTCTCCAACAACTAACTTTATTTAGATTTTAAACATGACCGCACTTTGTAGGTATTCATTTGTCAATTTGCTTATATATTTATTATTTATGTACAGCATTGTGTGACCAAAAAAATTTTCTTGATTTGTTGGGCAAAAAATATTTTCTTACTGTTGGCATGATGATGTATTTTCTTGTTCCAATATAAATAATGCATGTGGCAATTGTTGTGCATCATTGTTAGCAGCTTTCCCGTTACCTCCACAAGCACAATGTAGCCAATTCCGGAAAATCAGAGGGCAGCACACAAAAAACCTTTAGCATGATGTATGTCTATTGGCATTGCTGACGTTGTACAACATACATTGTTTGAAAAGTCGATGCGCAATGACAAAATGTCTGGTGATGGACCACTGGAACAATGATGGGAAGTATGTTGTTTTAGTTATCGGACGAATCTATCATGATAAATTGTAAAGTTTAATAATTTTACTTTATTTGATATAAAAAGAAAATGTTGCACATAACTTAATTACTACCACATCAGCACCAAAGCCATAAAAGGCCTTTAACAAGCACAAATGAGAACAGAATAACACAGTAGAAAAGGGCTACATATACTACATGTACATTGTAGATATGTGAAAATAAGTGAATATAAGTCTGGGTTATTTAAAAAAAAATCAGTGTTGAAAATCCTGAATGTTTTATGTATGTAGGTATGTTTTAATTTGATCAATATATTCACTCAAAATTGAGCACAGTACAAGCTGAAACAGTTCGAGTTTTTGCATATAAAAATATTCCTATCTAGAACAAGTTTGTTCTCTATGGCTGCAGATGAATTGGCAATGAGGTGGAGGGCACGCCAGATGCCGTCTGGCGTGACCTCCCTTCATTGCCAGTTCACCCACAGCTATAGGGAACAAACTTGTTCTATGCCTATCTAGATATTGCATGTATTAGAAAGCCTCAGGAAGCATTTTTGCTCTGTCATTTCTTACTCCCTGCAAACTCCTCTTGGAAATCCTTGATCTAAAATAAAAACAATCATAGCATGTGTATTTACATCTCCTTAAACTTGTAAAGTACTGCGAATGCAGTATTCAAGTGGCATTATTTGCGACGATTTTTGACTTTGACAGGAATACTATTTGTTAATTTAATGAAGTAGATTGGAAAGTTACATTGGACATTGTGATTAGCTGGAAGTTAATTTGGCGATCTCAAAGAACCGGGCAAATCTGCTTTTGCTAGTTCCTGACTTTATTACTGTTTTTACAGTAGTTTTATTTCACAATTATTTCCTGGCTTCATATATCTTCTCCAATCCTACATTGCTCAACCAACTTAGCCCATAGAGTTGACTTGTAGAAGACAACAGCGAAATTAGTCCAAGTACTCAGTCTATGAATCGGATGGTGTTGTGGCACCTTGTTATCAATTTCTCAAAGAGTTGATAACAACTCCAGAGATGCTCCTAAATCCTGATTAGAGATTTGCAAATTACATCAAATAACCAATCATGAGATTGGCATCAAAGCACCATAAAACTGGATTACCCAGTTTGTAAATTAAATCAAATTAAAACCATCAATTACATAGTGGATGATGGTTTAAACTTCATTTTATTTGAAAGCTGAGCAGTCAACCTTCTAAGTGATTTGATTTGGAGCAAAACGCATGCCAGCGATTTGATACGCTTTACAAATCTGGAATCAAAGATTTGGGAGCATCGCTGCACAACTCTCTCCAATTCAGACACTGAGCACTTACACTAAAGTGACACGAAAGCATCATGCAACAGGGTTCTAATTTTAAAACTGAGTTACTGAATATTATCACTCACCGGACTGTTAGGTATGAAAGTAACATCAGGTCTCTGAGTTACATCTATAATGCTGTCGTTTGTGGAATTTCGTAGATGCTCTCCACATCTATGGAAGCTTGCATAGCCTCTGCTCTTACTCCTACCCGTCCTGAGCAAGCACTGCATTTCCTCCTTATCTTGAGCTATAAATCAGAATGCTCGAGGCATTAAACGTTTGGCTGGGTGTGAACAGGCAACTTAACAAATATCGCAGTTGGCAGCAAATAATTTGTTTCTAAAACCTAATCCTGCCTACACAAGGGGTTCTTCTGCATTATCCTACTATAACTTCACGTTTTTCTAGCTACTAATCTAGGGCTATAAAGGGCTTGAAGATCCGCCTACCAATGAAATTCCACATTTAACCATAATTAATATTGCACGATTTGCCTAAAATTTTATTGCTGGTTATGTGAGTACCTCCGTGTTACTATCAGATGTATTGTCTTGAGGATGCGGTCTCTTTGTTGGATTCTGTGACTAAAAATGTAAACAATACGTAAATTATGTATATCGACACCATGTGACAACATATATGAATTTATGCACATGCATAGCATATTTACATTTGTGGGCACAATCTAACTAAATTCAAATTGGCAAAAGAGTCCAAACAAAGGCCTTGTTGCAGGGCTCCAAAATAAGCATTCATTTTATCTTGCTTTTAATGATTGTTTTTGCAAATTTTAGGTGTAAAATATTAAATGTAAAATAAAATATTACGTCCAAGTTTAACCAAAGGTGTGAACTGCGATATAATACTATCTGGCGCATGTGTGAGGCCTCGGGATGAGAAATTCTCAAGAAAAATTCTCAAGACAGATTGCCGTAAACTTCACTGGCTATTGGGTCAAGGATATGGTATCTGAGCATTCCAATCAAGTCCTTGTTTCTTTGCAATTCTACCAAATTTCTATGAGAGTGTAGATGAATTAAAATAAGAGAAAATGTTTTTGAACTTTGATGTACTGTGAGACCGAAAGCAAAGTATCGAATACAGCTTAGACATGTCGCAACCCTCACAGTAGTGTAGACTTAGATTTACTGCATTCTCTGATTTCGGCTTACAAGAATATAAATGTGCACGCACGCTTTTGTTACAAGATAGCTATTTCAGAAATAAGACAAATTAAAATCCATAAAAGTAATAAATATTATTTATCATCTCTATGTAAAATCCATACTATACTATCTGTGCATTTGCAAAGACATGGAAGGATAGCCCTGTCTAAATATATTGGACATACAATGACCGAGTTTTGCTGTCCAAAAATATCCCTTATAATAGGCTGAGTAAAATATTCTTGGTGTACCAGTAACTTACCCTCCGCTGTTCTTTGTACTTTTCCTTCTGGGTTTGCCGTCTTTCAGGGCTGTACATGCAGCCATACTCTTTTTCTTCGCCATACTCTTTTTCTTCGCCATACTCTTTTTCTTCGCCATACATACATAAATAGCCTTGACTGTCATGAATGACGTTCTTACCTCTCCAAATATCTTCACCTTGCTAAATTAGAGCAGATAAAATTTTAAAATTAAGAAACATGGTACAGATTTTTTAGATTCAATGGCTGAAGACGTTGTAGGTTTTTAGCCTTACTAGATTGTTAACACTCAATCGGGAAGTAACTGCTGCATGTATATGATGCTTCATACATTTATTGCTTGCTTGATTGTAGTTATTAATATATACAATGATTTTTAATGTCATTTCAATTGCATGCCAATGCTTGTACACTGAAGCCCGTGTATATCTTCTAATCAAGGCTGCACTAAAAGCTTGATTGTAATCCACTGCATGTCTGTATATACACGAATATCCACTTCGTCAAATTAAGCTTAAGACTTGAGTGTCTATCTAGTGTCTTGAGAGAGTAATCCTTTATTGCTGAGAGGTAGATGGTGTGTATCCAGTGTGAGTTGCTAGTGAACTGATGAAAATTGTGTCAACTCTGCTTCAAGTAGGGCCTGTGACGTCATAGATCACATGGTACAAAAACAAACCAAAAAGGGCTTCATGAAACTGCAGCATAAAAATATATAAGCTACTATTGACATGTACTTCTATTGCACAACAACCAAGCATAGGCCTACATTTTACAATCAAGGTTACACTTCACAATCAAGGTTACACTAAAATATCCGAGGTATAAAATGTTCATTTTCAACACAAGATCACAAATTAGGCAGTGGAGAAAAAGTGCTTTAAGGATATGAGATTACCTTCAAAAAGTCTTTCATGCTTGTTGAATATGCCGTCCTCATGGTTTGTGTAAAACTTGTTGCCATATTCGATTTCATGGGCTTTAATGGCTTGCTCAGCCTCGTCTAACAATGAGGCAAGAAGGAGCGGCATAATGCTTAAATGCACTGCAATTAAAAAATATATTTGGTAGGTCCTCAGGCTCCTCGTAGAAGTTGACTGTCGTCAGCGATCATGTCATTCAGCTATCGAGGCTTCGATAACCTACCGACATGATTGCCGACTACAGGCATGGGAGGCCTGTAGGTGGGCCTATATAGAAGATGAAATGATGAATACAAAAAGTCAGTTATGAATACATGATGAACCACTGAGGTCTTCTTTTAGGGTTGAAGCAATATGAATATGCAGTGCATTTCAATTAATTTTTTAAGACAAATTGCAAGCAGTAAGCGACTCTGACTACTGAGGACTACTGATCACAGGCAGGCTGTCTAGTCCAAAAATATAACTGCCCTGCATTGCAGAAGACTATGTTGTCTTTGTCTTACAATACGCTAACATAAATAGTTACACTAAAATGAAATAGAATCTTCTTTAGCTCTCAGAATGGTAGCAAAGTAGACAATTGTTTCAATGTGCATTTTATTTGGTTAGAACATAATCACAAATATTCAATAACTTATATAATACCGCGTTACATACATGTAAGTGCAATCATATCACAACGTATGTAAGATATTTTTCATACACACTGTATAAACGAATACAGAATAATTAATGGTGTATTTTTGAGAAGATTTTTCCGTTTTGTGAGCGTGTTACCATTTATTCTTAACAAGAAAAAACTACGATAAACGGCTATGTAAATACTCTATGTTATTTTGCTAAAAGAAATCATACTTGTAATTAAAAATTTGCTTGAAAAAGATGCTTACGTGATATTTTGTTAAGCAAAAAGATAACTACTCGATTTCTCAAAACTAAACGTTTGCAGTGGTTCGACTAACTTTAAAGCTTTGGTATTTCCGGATTAAGCTCCACCCCTACAAAACGACCCAGAAATTGACCAGGTTTTGAGCCACTGCAATTATACCTGACCAAGATACACTGTGTCACAAGACGTACTGCACCTGATGCATCAGCTGCACTTATAAGGAGTTGTTCTCTTCCGTCTACGCGGCTCGGCTGTTGTTGCTCGCCGGGGGACAACTACGCAAAAACAACAGCTTGTCAAGGCAGGCTACTGAAGCATCAGCCTCACTGAAAGAGAGTTGTTCTCTTCCGTCTATGCGGCTTGGCTGCGATGTCATGGCGGACGCTCCATTGGTAATCATAACGGATTTCGCGCAGTCATTGTAAAAAAAACATTGCAACACATTATAGGTCACACTGTTTGTCAAACGCAGCTCTTTTAGTAAAGCAAGAGGACATCAAAAAGATGTCAAAAAAGTGATTTATTCCTTTTGAAGGTGGGCTATGTGATAAGATTGGCATTAGACCTGCCAACCCAAGAGTGGGGCAATGCGTGATATTTGGTTTTGGGACAATTTATGTATCAATGATAGTATATATCAAATTGTGGAAATTGGGGCAAAAATCTCACGCATTTTCATTTTTTCTTTGGCATGATTGCGTGAGTCTCACACCCAATGCGTGAGCAGACCTGCCAACCCAAGAGTGGGGCAATGCGTGAGATTTGGTTTTGGGGCAGTTGATGTATCAATGATAGTATATATAAAGTTGTGGAAATTGGGGCAAAAATCTCACGCATTTCTCACGCATTTTCATTTTTTCTTTGGGGTGATTGCGTGAGTCTCACGCCCAATGCGTGAGAGTTGGCAGGTATGTGCGTGACAGTTGGCAGGTATGTGCGTGACAGTTGGCAGGTATGAGTGACATCTAGATCAGAATTTCGAGCTGATTTCAAATACCTGGTTTCTACACCTTGTTGTATGGAGATACTGCGAAAACAAGATACCAACAGGGAATGTAGCCAGACCACAGGATAAGCATATAATTCGTACAAGCAGCAAGACACCCAAAGACATTAAAAGATTCAATAATTAGAAAATGTCAGAAGCAAATTAGAAACTTCAAGTTTGGAAGAAATCAATCATAGAAATTGCCTCAACACCAGATGGAGAATATGCCAAAGGGAAGTCGAAGCAATTAAACCTACCAACCACCATCATCAAAAAGCCACCAGAGAAACATTAGAGACGAGTCAAATGAGTCACATACAAATCTGCCACTCCTGTCAAACATGACCTAGACACCAGGAGTAAGTCACGAGCTCTACCCTACATGTCAACATCACGTGCACCAGCTGAAGACTTACGCAAACAAGATATCTTCACATGCCTGACAGAAAGCATTGAACCTTAACACTCAACCTACACCCACAGGCTAACCATCCCACATGCCAGACATCTATAAAAGGGAACAGCTCCAATGACTCAGCATCTCTATCCCCATCTCTATCTCCGGCCCTAGCTTGAGCTCTGGCTCTCTTTCTTCCCGAGGGCCTCCTTGGACGCTTTCCGATCTGCCTGCTGAGGAGCCTCTCTCTCTCTTCTCTACCAATGGAGCCTTCTTCTCCTCCACCAGCTGAGCCTCCTCTACGCAACTATCTCAACTGCCGACACTCTCTACCTATGACCTCTCACGACTCTCATTTGACTGTCGAAACTAACAACTGTACAGGACTGATCAACAAGCATAGACGACCGTTCGAGTAAAGATGTAACTTTCATTAGCTATTCTAATTGTTTTGTCATTAATATTATTGTTTTAGAATTTTGCTAGTTGTGTATTTTAATTGTTTGACTTATAGAATAAAGAAGTAACTTGTACTGGTAAATATCAGCATTACTTACAATAGCTTAACACCTTCATTAGTACCTGAACCAGTAATAATCAAATTAGTTCCCACAAGCTAAGCAAAAGTACACAAACTAAACATAGTCAAAATAGAATAATACGACAAGCAAATTCAACACTGATGTTGTGCGTGAATTCGGATTAGTTATGCATAACATAATTTCTCTACAACCACACATAACAACGTCTCAGATTGTTCATTTTTGAGCAATATAATTAATATATTATTTTAATTGAATAAATGTCTGTAATGTTTTATGTGCTTCTGCCAACAATGTGATTATGAAAATGGCATATAAATACTAAATAATCAGCAACAACCCAAGGGCTAGCCGGGTCATGCACTCAAGGATTTCCGCCACGCACACGCAAAACACAAACAGTTGTTTGTGTTTTGCGATCTCGCTTTTATAGATAAAAGATTTTTACCTCAGGCAGCTTAGGAAGAACAGGCTGCAACTACATGCACTAAAATTGTGACACGAGGAACAAGCTATTCTTTGCTCACCCGAATGATAAAAAAAAGTCGCATTTGTTAGGAAAAAACGCTTAAGCTAAAAATCTACTTTTGTAATGATTATAAAAGAAAAGCAAAATTTATTTCAGAATGAATAGCAAAATTTTAAGAAAGATGACCTATTGTCCTGCCCGTCACACACCATACCAGAAAAATCTACTCGCATACCCCATATCATCATGAGAGATTATTTCATTATAAAAATTTTCTTGTTTCTGTATGTCTGAACATGTTTACTCACTAATCAACAGAAAATTATGATCACAAAAAGTAGAAAAAAATTGCCTATGTGTGTGACCCTATGTCTGGCTCTGCCCAGTCAAATTTTTCTTGCTTGTGCTCGCGTAGAACAACTCGTTGTTGCTCACTGTGCTGAGCCATGTTGAAACTGACAATTCAGATATGTATACTGTACACAGAAAAAAATCTTTTTTCCTGGCATTATACAAAACATGCCTTTATAAATGACCTCAAGACTCGATTTTTGGAGTAATACATTTATACTCTTTCCTTTTAGAATACAGAAACCTGTGGTGAAACCTTATGATGCTCAAGTTAATCAATAACTTTTGGGAACTTGGGCTTGGGAACATTCAGGGAATTCAATTTTATTGCATCCTAACCATAGCTTGATGAGATATTCCAAGTAGTGATGAGATTTTGAATTTAGCGATGTAGGTATAATATATTTGTGCTTACTTGCTACCAAGCCAGCAACAGCACATTTTAAGCTGCTTTGGAAAAATTTTCAACTGTCCAAAGTGGTGCAGTTTATCTTACAACTACCAGAAAGTATGTTTGGGGCTTATGCTATGTTAGGCCTATTATAAATGTAGGTTATTCAGGGAGTCCTGTTTGTCATTCTACTCTATTTTAACTAAGCTTATGCTGGCTTTTTGGGTGGTGTTTATAAAGCTGAAAGATCATATTTCACATCAGAAGGTTACAGCAACAATAGATATGTCATACGTTTCAGCCAACTCATACTCACTCAGGCTCTGTAACTCTGAGTCTGATCATCAGGGACCACCGAGAAAGGAGATGGCTGTAGATAGCCATTTTCTTATGCCTATGGTGTTTTTATAAAAGCACCTATACTGATCATCCCACTGAACATGTAGCCAGCAAAATAAATCAGGCTTATGGAGAATACGGGCATTAGTTCAGAACTGCCAGCTTATCAACCTGAGAATTGTCATTCACTTTTTAGTTTTCCTTGTGCCCAACAGCAGTTGAGCATAAGTTATGTTGTGACATTATTATTTGTGTTCATAAAAATTAAGGCTATTGGAGGGTATGTCCAAAAAGTGTCTTATTGCAGCCACATTTATATACATGTAGCCGTAAACATTTGCTTCGTTTGATTGTCTGACTTAATAATTTAAGTCTGAAATTTAAGTTCTTAAAATTATTTTTTTACTTTGATAAGGTTTATCATCACCGCTATGTACAATATCTTTAACATACCATGAAATTTTTAGTAAGTGTTTGTCTCAACACACAAAGTAATGACATTATACGAGGTCGAGTTTTTTCAAAACATTCTCTTTTTGCAAATTAAAATAAAAAGGCAAGTAAAAATCATAAAACATTAAGGCTTTACTGTATACGCTTGTAGATGCTTAAGGTAGTCAAGGGAACTGAAGAATTTAGTGCCTTTGAGGTTGTTTGCGACTTTGAGATAAGTCTGCATGAAGCAATAAAAGCAGCATGGCCCAATGTAGAAATATGTGGGTGCTATTTCCACTTAACCCAGAGTATTTCTTGAAAGGTGGCAGCTTTTGGTTTGAAATTGGCACACAAGAAAGCAGAAACACAATTTCCATTTCCATAACATTTCCATAATTCATTTCCAAATTATTTCCATTTCCATAATTAATTTCCATATTATTTCCATTTCCATATCATTTCCATAATTAATTTCCATATTATTTCCATTTCCATAAAATTTCCATAATTCATTTCCATATTATTTTTATTTCCATAACATTTCCATATTTCATTTCCATATTATTTCCATAATTCATTTCCATATTATTTCCATTTCCATAACATTTCCATATATCTAAAATAAGATTTCCATATCCATAAAATTATGGAAATATTTATGTTTATGAAAATGGATATGGAAAAGTAAGCATTTCCATAATATATTTAGCGATCCCTGCTAGAAAGATTGTAATGTACTAGAGATCGTACAAACACTCTCAAGTATGGGATCTTTTCCGCCACATCACGTGATCGGGGCATTTGAGTAAGTTGTATTAAATTAATATGATTATTGTAATGTAGATTTTTGTTGTTACATAATTTTATTAATTTCATTTGAATATCATTTGACACGATAAACATTTGAACAAATGCTGATCAGCAGTTGTGCGCATTACAAAGTTATTTAAAAGCAAATACGCCTGGTTATCGAAATATGGTGGTGATAGGACTAACGATCAAATCAAGAGTGGAAAGTATTTTACTGATTAATAAGCAAACTACAGTAAAAGTTGTTTAATGCTATAGTAATCAATGCAGTTCTATGCCTGGAAGATTAGCTCTACATAGAGTATTTGGTTAATAGAATCTTACAAAAATATATGAACTGAACGTTTACATTAGTATAAATGGCAATTCTTTACAAGTGGATAGGCATTTTCAGGCAAAAATTGTATTATTATAAGTATTACTCATGTATAAGTCAACCCCGCTATTCCAGAATATTTTAGAATCACTATAACTGTATCGATTGTTGCTATCCGAAAAAAATATAGCTTTCAAACGTTTTTTATTCGATATGATAAATAGAGTTCATCGGCATGTTTTAAACGAGGTTTTAGTTGACTCACTTGTGATATTGTTTGTGAATGGATCACATGCTAAAACAAAATTTAAGCATTGCCTGTTCTCACTTGAGTGTGGGCTGCTCAGGAGGTAGTAAAAAACAACCAGTGCATATTTAGAATTTACAATGGGAATATTTCGCCTAATGTTTTCCAAATATATTACTTGTTAAACTTGAAACCGATTGGTAGCAGTTCAGCATAACATTAGCGCTTGCCATATTATGATTGAAATGCTGTACTAAGCATGTTCAATAGAAATATATATGGTATCTTCGCTGATGTTCCATACTGAGACTTTCGTGAAATAACTTTAACATTAATTTTATATGCTGAACTATCATTAATATGAGTGTTTGTGAATCCGTAGACTAATGCATGCTTCGTCGTCATTAAATTTGCTATTTTGCTTATTTGCTATTTATGGAAGGGTTTTGATAATAACGGTTTTTGCTGGAAAGCCTTTCGTCTTCAACAACCATGAACAATTGTTTTTTATTTACCCACATTGCTCGTGCCATCCAGATTTTGTTAATTAGTCAATATATATAGTATGAACACGGACTACATGGATAAGAATTGATATTCATATTTTTAAAATATTTTTTTTAAATATTTCACTGCATATGTGCATATAAAATTTTATGTAGACAACAGTGCAAATGTGCAGTACCCAGTACTTAGGCTAAGATCCTAAAAGGCTAGTAAGCTAACAGCAATCTGCTGTAAATCAGAAATAAGCTTCCACAAGGTTAAAATAAAAACTGTATGCGACTTTCATCCAAATTTTTGGGTTAAAAAAGATAATTCGTATAGCGTAATCATATTATAAGTTTATTCAGCAAAGTGTTTTTCCTTAATGCCTGGCCTGGAACAGTCATTTCAATAACGTGGTTAGAAAAAATCACCCTTCGATATAGCTTCTAATTTCATGTTTAGAGGACGAAGAAGTATTGTATAAACATCAAGCCGCAGCTGCTGAAAAAGGTTTGTCTTTTTTTAATGAAAAAATATGGGAACGATCATTGTAATCTACTTTCTTTGGCAGACTTTGTGTGACGTAATGATTAATTTGTATTGCTAAGTGAGTATTGCTCAATGACACAATTTATGCTCAATACTTAATTGCTTATAGGCATAGAATTTACCAAGTGTAACTGAAAAAACCTCATAGTCTCAGATTTTGATGATTTTTTAATATGTTGTTGCCTATGTCGAAAAACGCTCAAATCCCAAATATTTACCTTCTAGGGTCATCGGTTCAGGCGCTATGAGGATTTGAACTTTGACCATTTGTCTCCTGAGTTTGAGGGCATCGCACATCTAGCTGACTTTATATTCATATAAATTCAAGAATATACAAGTTAGAGGCCTAGACCTTTATTTGTCTACGCTCAATTTACATATTTACACAAACAAATAGGTTTGAAATTTTTCGGATGAATAATGTGGGAGATAACTCCGACCAAAAATGACCGAAAATGCTATTTTAGCCACTATTCAAAAGCGAATATCACCACTAACATATAATTTGCCATTGTTTCTGTTAATATTTCCGAATTTCTCTAGACCTCAGCTATCCAAAACTAGTCTCATCTTTTCTGTAGATGCATCGGGTCAGCGTCTAGAAACCATACAAGATTAACATCTTTGTCGAGATACTGCAAAAGTAGAAGTCAAGGTCAACCTGTGGTTTGAACAAAGTCACACATTTTTCTCATGTTTTATACCAATTAACATATGCAGATTTCATTACAATCATCAAAAGTTTGTGTTTCAGATTGTAAAATGCTTAAAATTGAGTTCCAAATGCCCTCCAAACACCTTTGTAAAGCGCCTTAATTAAATGAGATTATCCCCCCTAATCAAGCTTTAACTTGGCTGATTATTATCCTATTATATATATATATACATATATATATATATATATATATATATATATATATATATATATATATATATATATATATATATATATATGTATATATATACATGTATATATATACATGTATATATATATATATATATTAACTAAAAGCAGGTGCAAAAGCATATAAAAAGAGAACTCTACACTAAAAACCTAAAAGATAATCAGTGGAGTATGAAATATTTGAAAAATTATTACGAAGAAAGTAAACTTTTAGTATTTGCACTACAAATTTGTTTCGTGCAAAGCACTTATCAGACGCCGGTTGTACTAAAAAATCTTTTTTTTAAAAACTTTTTAGTACAACCCGCGTCTGATAAGTGCTTCGCATGAAACAAATTTGTAGCGCAAATACTAAAAGTTTACTTTCTTCGTAATAATTTTTCAAATATATATATGAATAGTGGAACTGATAACAAACCCCAAAATGCTTTTCAAATGCATTTTTATTTATATGCAATAATTTTCATTTCAGGGAAACTGATAGTTTGCAGGCGGAAAAAATAACAGAAGTTAGAGGAACGGATTCAAAAGCTCAAGAGACAGCTGGAGCAGGGAAAACGAACAATAAATTGCTACTGGCGGGCAATAAAATATGCTGTGAATTAAATAATTTAAAGTTACCCCCATTTACTTTATAAAAATCTATTGTATACTGTATTTATCATCTCAGTTAATTGATGGAGAACACTTTTATATGTAAAATTATTTATTAAGAAATAGTTCATGCCTGTTGGGACTCTCCCATGAAATTGCTAGAACGAGATAAACTCCTAAATATATCGGCTATATACATGTATAATCCAATGGTTACTTGGCTGCTTTGTTTATGGTATATGTTTAGAATACATTTTATTATTATAGTTACATAGTATATTATTATTATACCGATTAGCTCATTTCTTTTATTTAAATTGGGCATGTGAAAAGTAGAACATGTAGAGTAGAAAAAGGAGATATGGAACCTTTTTTAACAAGCGCTTGTTGCATCTTACGGCACTAATGTTACATAAGGATATTTTACCAGTTTCCACTTAATAAATTACTAGGCAATATCATCCCTTAATTGCCAGATGTAACTACATGTACTTGATTTTAGTGCTGCTCTTTTGAAATACCTAGGAACATAGACGCAAGTGAGTATAATATGCTCATTATGAAGTGAGGAATATAATAGGCCCTTTGATTATATTGCGAAATTGAGTTAGGAACAGACCCAAGGGAGTAAAATATGCTCATTATAAAGTGAGGAATATAGGCCCTTTGATTATATTGCGCAATCTCGAGTGAGGAACATAGACCCAAGCGAGTTTAGTATGTTTGTTATGAAGTGAGGAATATAGGCCCTAGTGAGTACCTATATCGTAATATCTCGAGTGAGGAACATAGGCTCAAGCGAGTACATTGTACAATATCGAGTGAGGAACATAAGCCCTCATGATAATAATTATATTATAATTGAGTGAGGGATATAGGCCCTCATTATATTTATAATAAAATAGAGTGAGAAACAGAAACCTTCATATTTATATTTATATTATAATAAAATGAAGGACAAATTATATTTATAATATACATAACTATATATAGTTACGAGTGAGTAACTATATGCGTAACTAGTAATAATATAACTAATTTTGGTAATAAAATATTAAAAATATAACATTGCTATAATTACAATAAAATAGAGTGAGGAACATAGTTTCTCATTATTGTATTTATATTATAATTGAGCGAGGAACATAGGCCTTCATTACTATATTTATAACATGATAGTGTGAGGAACAGAGACCCTCATGATTGTATTTATATTATAATAAACTGAGGAACATATTATATTATAATATACATAACTATATACAGCTAATAATATAAATAATTTAACTAATAAAATATATATAATATAACATTGTTATATTTATAATAAAATAAAGTGACGAACAAAAACCCTCATGATTATATTTATATTATAATAAAATGAGAAACATATTATATTTATAATATACATAACTATACATAGCTAATAATATAAATAATTCAACTAATAAAATATTTATAATATAACATAATTATATTTATAATAAAATATGGTGAGGAACATAAGCCTTTCATGGTTTTTATTTTTATGTTAATAGAATGAGGGACACAGGCCATCAGAATTATCTTTATAACAGAGTGTAGACCATTGGCCATCACGATTTTATTTATAATATATTAGGGTGATGAACATAGGCCCTCATGATTATATTTATAATATAATAGAGTTAAGACCATAGGCCCTTATTACTATATTTGGCCATATTTATAATATAATCGAATGAGGAACTTTGGCCTTAATGATTATATTTATAATACAGTTGATTGAGGAATATAAACCTCATGATTATATTTATACAGTACTATAATTGAGTGAGGAACACCCAGGGCTGATACTCTGAAAGAAACACCCACCTGAATAGGCCCAGACTTGGATATTGTACCCCAAATCACCTGGTTGGTCAATTGGAATTTTGATAATGTACCCCCAATTACCTGGTTGGTCAATTTGAAATACACCCCCTAAACACTGGGAGTTCCCTAGAGGGCGCCCAGGTTCCAGGCTGCGCTAAACATCTAATATGATTCATGTATTAATCCCAGGGCTGATACTCTGAAAGAAACACCCACCTGGATAGGCCTAGACCTGGATATTGTACCCCCAATCACCTGGTTGGTCTATTTGAAATACACCTCCTAAACACTGGGAGTTCCCTAGAGGGCGGCTAGGTTTCACGCCCCACTAAACATCCGATATGAATCATGCATTAATAAAGCAGAAAAAGCTACAAACAAAATTCCCAATTTTATTTAAATACGTTTTTATTTCTGATTTTTCGATTGTTTAGTATTGCAAAAACGATCGTTTTTTTTTCTTCTGCAAACGGCTTATTTTTTATTGCTAACAGAGACCAATATTTTGTAGTTTACTATTGGTAAAAAAATTAAACAAAAAAGGCAAAAAGCTAACCATAAATTAATTTATAAAAACCGTTCGTGTGGCGACATAATAGTCGCTCTGCCCCCTAGCGTCAGTATCGAAAAACAACAAAATGTCGCTATGCCTGCAAAACATTTTCATTTACAAAGGAAAACATAATGAATATCAATGAAAGAAATATCATATCATTCATTCTGAGTATATTGAGTATATTATTCTGAACCCTTTTACTTGCTTGGCTGTTGAAACCCCCTAAAGTAGTAGATTCACTGACAGTGCCCCATGATCTGAAAACCCCCCCTAAAACGTGATTTTGGGCCGAACCTAGTAGGCCTGTTAGGGGGGAGTATCAGCCCTGGGGAGGAACATAGCCTCATGATTGTTTATTTACTATATCATTTAGTGTAGAGCACCGGTTTTTTGGCATACAATATCATATGGTGAAAACATTACGCTTAGAAGAAAAATGGTATAATATTACAGAATACATAACATAGGCTTACATGATTATGTTAATATCGTTATAGAGTGATATACCGGTATACAGAGTTTATGGCTTTGATAATTAGAAATGTAGGCTTACATGAACACTTGTATTTAATTAAATAGAAGAATGAAGTAGCCTTTGAATTTATCTATATTACTTTAAGATAAAGATATGACTGAAAAAGATGGTTTTTTGCGTATTCTAATTTAATAATTCGTGTATTATCACTACTACTATTTTTTAGTGAACGTTCATTCGTCAGATCTTTTTATTTTCTTTCAAGTTCAGCAGAGCGGTTTGTGTTTTCCCAACGGCGTGATTTCGCAACGACGGTTTTAATTTAAACAGCAATATTTGCATTTGCTTTAGAAGTTGTCTGTCCTTTTTAGAAATTTCATCCGATTTTGCGGAAAAGTTCGGAACATAGGGCCTTGCGGAACATAGACCTGTCACCATTAAAACTTCCTTGCTTTACTTCTTCGTTAGGAAAATCGAAGGCATGAAAGGAGAATGAAAACTTTCGAGACAAGTAACTCAACATTCGTTTAATATTAAGGCAGTAGCTGCTAGTTTGCGTAAGAGTTGACATTGCTATACAGAAATGTTTGAATACGTGTAAACTGTTACACCAGTTTTCCTAATCTTTTTCATATACCGATTTTAATTATTTGTGACTGTTGGCAGTTGGATTCCCAGGGCTGATACTCTGAAAGAAACACCCACCTGGATAGGCCCAGACTTGGATATTGTACCCCCAATCACCTGGTTGGTCAATTGGAATTTGGATAATGCACCCCCAATCACCTGGTTGGTCAATTTGAAATACACCCCCTAAACACTGGGAGTTCCCTAGAGGGCGCCCAGGTTCCAGACTGCGCTAAACATCTAATATGATTCATGTATTAATAAAGCAGAAACAAGCTACAAACAAAAGTCCCAATTTAATTACGTTTTTATTTCGGATTTTTTGTTGGATTATGTATTGGATCCTGCGACCAACACGTAGAGGCGACCTGGGTCGGCTTACTCTACCGGTCTGCATTCACTCTCCACAGGGGCCGTGTAAGTGTTGCCTGTTGACCAACACGCGGAGGCGACTAGGTCGGCTTACACCACCGGTCTACTACAACCACCTTATACGGGGAATTGCTCCCTGAGTGATATTATGCTCGTTCGACAAGGTCGACCTGAGGTCGACCGGGGTCGACAGTGTTTCTATACTCTACTCCCAAAGCACAGTCCGTAGACTGAGGCTTGGAGTAAATAAGTGCTCAGTGTGATTCTGTTATTGCGCAAGGTAACAGAAGAGTGTGGGTCCAAATGCAAAGCATGTATTGAACGAACTTACTA
The DNA here is from genome assembly GCF_963576615.1 of Watersipora subatra. Lineage (NCBI taxonomy): Eukaryota > Metazoa > Bryozoa > Gymnolaemata > Cheilostomatida > Watersiporidae > Watersipora > Watersipora subatra. The sequence goes on along the minus strand of NC_088710.1, from coordinate 10,078,297 downwards.
GGCCGAAACACGGCCTTAAGTATAACCAGATATGCAAATGAGGTGGCTAGGGCCAACCTCCTCTAGGGGCGTGACTATATAAAATAACACAAGAGAACACAACTCTAATGACAATAACCAAAAAGGAGATGGTAATGCATGTTTCCATCACAATTAGCATTGCAAAAACGATCGTTTTTCTTCTGAAAACGGCTTATTTTTTGTTGCTAACATAGACCAATATATTGTAGTTTACTATTGGTTAAAAAATTAAACAAAAAAAGACAATTAGATAACCATAAATCAATTTATAAAAACCGTTCGTGTGGTGACATAATAGTCGCTCTGTTTACTAGCGTCAGTATCGCAAAACGACAAAAATGTTGTTATGCCTGCAAAAGGGTTAATAAAACTTATTCCAAACACGAACCATCAGATCATCATTTCATTTACAAAAGAAAACGTAATAATACCAATAAAAGAAATATCATTCATTCTGAGTATATTGCTAAAGGGTTGCTAAGATGATGCAGTGTCGACTGTCTCTTTTCCTTTCCTTTTCCGTCAGCAAGCATGCAAATTTTAATGCAATCTGCATTAAAATGAAGACTGTGGAATTTTGGTGCAATTTATTGGTATTACTTTGGCTGAATAAAACCTTAATGAGCATGGGCCCTTTTACTGGCTTGGTTGTGGAAACCCCCCTAAAGTAGCAAATTCACTGACCGGTCCCCATGGTCTGAAAACCCCCCCTAAAACGTGATTTTGGGCCGAACCTAACGGGCCTTTTGAGGGGGAGTATCAGCCCTGGGGTTGGATTAATCCAGTGTCGTATAGTTTCACAGAGTCCCGCGACCTACAGAAGCGAATACGGGAGCTCGCTCGATTCCAAACAAACAGGCTACGCCTACTATTTTTATATAGGGTAAGTTATAATGGAGAGGCCGCAACATTAATCAACAAAAACTACTCCCATTAACAGTCGCTTTGAAGTTGATTGTTCTTACATGAACCATTTGAAAAAAAAACAAAATTTCTTACATAAAGCTACTAATAACGTTTTTGTAAAAACGTAAAGTAAATGCAAAAAAGAGCGGCATTGAAAGCGAGGTATGAATATTCCATTAGAGGTCAGTCAATATGTCGATCGGGTTTGTTTGGAATCAAACGTTTTTGTTTCCGGTTTTTGGTCACTGGACTGTGAAACTAAACGTCGCTGGATTAACCTATTTAGCATTAATCTTTCGTTTTTTTAGCAAATATTAATTTGTTAAAATATACATTGTAGTCGTATTGATTTGCATATGGTCTTTGGTTTTTGCACAGCTCATTCTCTTGTACTTACTGTGGGATATCATTTAAATATTCTAGGCTTTCCAGTGATTAGCTGGTAATGCAGGAGTTGGCTTTCATAGAAAGCCGGGGCTTTTAACCCTATATAACCCCTTGTAGCGTATATGCTGCATGTAATTTGCCTGGTCATAATTTCTATAAATTAGAAAAAATCATAGTTCTGAAAGTCATGCCCAATGTTGCATCAATGATATACAGCCCCCCCCAATAGGGAGCTGTATATCATTGGTTGCATAAATGCTACATGAAATGGCAGATTTGCTATCATGTGACTAGTTGGGGAAATGTGATTTCCATTTCCTGTAATGGCTGCCCCAAAAATGTTCAACTAGTATCTTGGTTATTTCCCTGTTGTTATTTCTACATAAAAGTTCTTTTAAGTTTGCTTATACATTTACTTTTTTATGAATAGAATATATTTCTGATTCATTTTGATGTGTTGGGAAGTGGGTAATATCCAAGCATGATGACTTTTCAGGCATAAATTGATGTATAGCATATATCCTAAATCTGGCACTTTCATTCAAAACTTTTCATTGGTTATTGTGTTTTTTGGAATAATTAGTTTGGTTCATGTAATTGTTAGTTATTGTCATTACTAATTGGCCTAATATAAAATGCTGCTAACTATGATTTTGAGCAGTAATACTGGTGGCACAAAACAGTGGATGCTATGTCAGGTTACCAGCATAGTCTCTAAGCACACGGTGTGTGTGGATGGCATGTCTAGGCGTGTGAGGGTTGTCAGGCGACGGTGCTTTGGCAACAACATAAATACTGGCCATGTCAGCCATGGACTTGTTTGTGACATTCTACCTAGACCATTGGGTTTAGATGGCAGCCACATCCTGGAAGCTGATGCCGTCATAATGCCACCGGTCAATATGGCTACTGACAGTGCATTGCCTGTTGGGCCTTTAGGTGAGGCTAAAGGTGATGCAGCAGAGAATCAGGGAGGCGACGGAGCTCAGCTGCCAGCTGAGGAAGTTGAACCTGAGGCTGATGCAAACAGACTGCCTGAGTAGCCTGAACCGTCTAGATGGTCGCAGCATGTGTGACGGCATCTTGCGATTTTGGATGACTATGAGTGCTGGTCACTCGAAACCATTGCATCTTTTTTGTGAGCTTTAAAAAATGCTGGAAAAGATGTAGGATATTATGTAAATATTCGAGGCTGCCTAGTGATTAGCCGGTAATGCGAGGGCTGGCCTCTATGGAAAGCCAGGGCTCTGAAAAGCTAGCTTTTTACAGGAAATCTGAGAGACTAACAGGTCTCACTATATAAACAGGCGTGAATCAGATGCTTGAGACAAGCCTCAGCGAGGAGAGCCAGGGAGCTGATTTAACAAATCGCCATGCCCTTGCTGACGGGAAATATGTGTGTGGTGGTCGGGCTTAAGAGTCCATTGTATAGCAGCGAAGCAGCTTATTTGATTTGCCTACAGATTAGGAGTAGGGACTGCCGTAAGATTCATGACAGTATTCTGCTGTGAGTGTGCATCGCCCTCGTGGTGAAGGCTGGTGGCGAAGAGAAGGTTGGTGTGTCATCGTAGCAGCTTGGTGCTGCATAGCAACACCATTTCTATCTTGCTGACACTTAAAAAAACTAATCACAAGTGTTACTAAGTCATTGACCAGAATACGTAGTACACGAATACAGCAGTATTTATATAATCAAACATGGTAAGATCGACCAACTTGTAATAGATCCCACATAGCAGTTAGTGTTTGCAAGCGCAGTAATCCGTTATACTAGTGAGAAGCGCATGCAAAAATTCACTAGAGTAATTTGTTTGCGATGGTTGATGTGATAGATCAACACTTCTGTCATAGAATTATTTTTTGTGGTAAATAATAGTTAAAATATACGTTGTTGCCATGTTAGTCTGTACATAGTCTTTGGTTTTCACACAGCTTGTTCTACTCTTATACCTACAGCAATTAATTACAAGTGTTACTAAGCCTTTGACTAAAATACAGCCGTATTTAAATAATCAGATTTGGTAAGATCAGACAACTCGTAACAGGTCCCACATGGTAGTGTTTGTAAGAGCGGTAATCCGCTGTACTAGTGAGAAGCACACGCAAAAATTCATTAAACCCATATTACACATCTACTATCATCCATCCAACCTTCTTGCACATGGATCTGTCTTGCTGTTCGCTTCTCTGTTAATTATGTATTATCAGAGGTTGCCGTTTTATTCTATTGTGTAGGCGGGCCAATACGATGATGAAGTGCTGTTTTTATGCCCGTTGGTCTTCATTAGCACCACTTTCTCTCGCTCTTTTGTTTAAGTGTCGTATTGCCAACGACACCAGAAAACATTAGCGTTTTTGCTGATGGCAGTTTTTAATGTCATTTCTTCAGCTTATCGTCCGCTTCTGATGCTGACAAAACTATTAGCTATTGAACGATTTGAGCCTAAGAAGTTGAATTGACTTATACAGCAGGTACATGTAAAACCCAGGATTTTTAAAACAAACTGTAGACATCGACTTATACGCCGAGTTGACTTGTACGCTGGAATCTACGGCATTTCAAGCAACAATGCCATGCATCAGATATATCACAATGAAGTCCTCAAGGGCGTAATGCCAATTAAATAATCACATGCAACATACCATGAGCCTAAAAATCAACTAAGAGAATATCTACTAGTAGAATAGCAGCCATTCAATGAGTATTGATGTGTTTGACTAAAGTGTCTATAAACAAAAGTCTGTTGGGTCGGAGAGAGAAGCTTAGCTAGGTATTGTTTGTTGTAGCAGCTCACACAGACTGTCAACAGCTTTACATAACCTGGTTTGTACTAAATTGTTGTTTAATACCATAAAGTATTTAATTTCATTTTTTCTACTCACAATGTTATCGGAGTAAAATATCTGAACAATTTTTGGAGTTGCATAGAACTGCTAAGAGACTGTAATCTGTTGAGCTTTAGTATTTGATGGTTATAAAAGTGTTGAGCATTTCAGTAAGTTTAACAACTTGTTCAGGTGTATTTGAACCACTGAATAAGAAAACAGCAAGTAGGGCATAACGTCAACGTTGAAACATGTATAGAGCTTAAGCACACTTATTTGGCTAAACCAAGAGTCAATATGTAGGACAGTTATTGGCAAGGTCGTACATCAGCTAATTATAACCAGTTCGTACCGTAAAACTTTTAATTGAACGCTTCCTTTATCTGAATGCCGCCGCGTCTTTGATATTTTTTGATCTTAACGAACTCATAAGAACCCGTTATCAGAAAAAATATCCATAAAATGGTACTATTAAGGACTCGGTCACATCAATAACAAGTAATTCTTTCATTGAATCTGTTCGTATCAACGTTCATTTTCTAACTTTAAAGCTTTTGTTTTTTCGATAAAATTCTGACAGCCACATCATAGAAATAATTAGTGACTGTATCAGGCTAATAGTAGTTCCTTGTTCAACACGGTCTTGCTACTTTGACATACGAGGTCTGTTAATTAAGTAATGAGACAAGTCAGATAGCATTAGAATGGTGAATTCCCTGGGGACTCTCCTGCTATACTACTATGGTGCAGGTGCTTATCTATCAGCAGTGCAATTAGGAAACTCATAGGTGTAACAGGTGGGCTCTGAGAGCAGTTTTTTGTAAGGGACATTTGCTACATGCGTTCCAAAAATGAGCGACAGCAAAGTTGAGCAACGCTGTGCAATTAAGTTTTGTGTCAAACTTCAACACAGTGCCACAGAAACCTGCTCAAAGATTCAACAAGCTTATGGAGACACAGCTCTGTCAAGAGCACAGGTTTTTAGGTGGTTCAAAGCATTTTCTGAAGGCAGGGACTCTGTCGAAGATGACACTCGGCCAGGGAGGCCATCATCCGTTCACAATGATGCAAATGTTGAGCGAGACTTAGTTCGTTCAGACCGCTGTTTAATTGTCAGGATGACTGCTGAACAGTTGCAGTTAAATCCTGTGACTGTCCATCAAATTTTAACTGTTGATCTGGAAATGAAGAAGATTTCGGCAAAGTTTGTTCCCAAGAATCTGACTTTCGAACAGAAAGAGAACAGACGAGCCATTTGCTCTGATCTTCTAGAGGGAATTGACACTGACCCAAATTTTTTCTCCAATGTTGTTACTGGGGATGAATCATGTATTTTTGAGTATGATCCTGAAACAAAACGTCAAAGTCTCGAATGGCACACTTCAGCCTCACCTCGACCCAAAAAAGCAAGAATGAGCAAATCAAGAGTGAAGACCATGCTCATCTGCTTCTTTGACAGCAAAGGTATCATCCATAAAGAGTTTGTACCTGAAGGACAAACTGTCAATGCCCTATTCTACCAAACAGTCCTGGAAAGGTTACGAAAACGAGTTGCTCGTGCAAGGCCAGCCATCAAGGACAGCTGGATGTTGCATCATGACAATGCGCCTTCCCACACCGCACTCTCTGTAAGAGAATTCTTGGCTCAGAAAAGCATACCAGTTGTACCACATCCTCCATACTCTCCAGATTTAAGTCCCTGTGACCTTTTTCTATTCCCCAAAGTCAAGAAACACCTCAAGGAACAGAATTTTGGTGTCTTGAACACCATAAAGGCAGCTGTGACGGAGCAACTAAAGGCGCTGACGGTTTCTGAGTTCCAGCACTGCTATGAGGAGTGGAAACTCCGATTCATGCGATGTGTGGCCAGCCAAGGCAACTACTTTGAAGGGGATAGAGTCAAATTGTGAATAAATTGTAAATATTTGGCACTGCAATAAAAGTCTCATTACTTAATTAACAGACCTCGTATGTGAAAAATGGTTTACATTTGCGATGGCTTATGAGCGACTAGTTTTAGGCTAAAAGTTGTGCTTAATGCCCATCCGGCTAAAAGTTGATCATTATTTGTGCAAAATGCAGCGAATAAAAGTTTTGCTCTGCTTAAGAAATTGTTTAGTCGCTGATATTGACTAGTTCAGCAGTGCAGAAAAAACTTAAAGCATTCAGAAGGTCAGAAAACATTGCAAAAGGTATTGAGCAGCCAGAAGAAAATATTTGTTTTATCGAATGCAACAATCAGAACGCGAATGATGCAAATATTTTTGTCTCAAGTTGTCAATTTTTGTTTCTGCATGTATTATCAGTATGGTTCATTTATCTCACTTGTTCTTTAATATATAGTGTATTAGAAGCATTTGTTAGATTATCATTATATAACTTATGAATTTGCAAATTCATAGCATATTATTCGATAGCATCTTTGCGTTTACCGTAACTCGGCTTACAATTGATCGACACTCATAAGTCATTTCTATTGCACATAAAAAAACAGTTTTGGCTGCAAACTGTGGTAAACATATCAATGAATGCAATGAGCTTTTATGCAACATTGTTAGATATATAGTTGAAAATAAATGAAGATATACCTTCAAATTTAAGATGAAATAAAAAAATATAAAGCTCTAGCAAATTACAAAGCAGGGCGTAGGCTATAATATCATCGCAGGTTAGTAGAAAGCAATAGATATCTCATTGTAGAGATATTTCTCGGCCTCCCAATGCATGTTTATTTAAAGATCTTTGACAAGTTGGAGCTAGTTCGCAGATTTATTGTGTGGTGGACGCTGGGCCATGATTTTCTGTTAATGTATTATTCTTATAACTGCTCGTATATATTTTGCATGTTGTGTTCAGGTCTCTTATTGTGTATCATATCGCTTATAATTTATTTGTTTATTATAACCATGCCAACGTGTTAGCGATTTTATAATTCTTACTTTTATACGATTTCCTACTCAGTTCCATTATCCGGAACGGGTAAAATGCATGTATATATAGAGAGCGCTGTCTCGATGGGAGAGCAGAGCAGTAGTCGCAAGCTCCACGACTAATGGAATTTCCTTCAGAATAAAAACAAATGAAAAACCACAATCATTTTCTCACATTCATGCAACATTTATTACAAGTTAGATCATGCCTGAGTAAAAGCCGGCCAAAATTCTTCACAATTGCATCCAAAAAGGTTGATGTCGCTCCGCCCGAAGGATAGTACAAAATATAGGCGACATTTGCTTCGCCCAGTAAAGATTTAAATTTAGCTTCCCAAAAATTCTGACAAGCTATTTGAAAAATACAACGCCAGCCTGTATTTGAACGCCACCTCCATTATTTGTCACTGTAGGAAAAGGATTGAGAAATAGAGCTCCATGGCATTCAAATGGAGGTTTTACCTTATTTCAAGATGATCATAGGAGCATATTAACAGTAGATCTTAAATTAAGATGCAACACTTCTTGTTTTTATATATATATTGCACAGTTTTAGAATGACTCCATTTACGTTTCCCTTTTAGGTTGCTTGTCATTTTTGTGGTTTGCTAGAGATCAATGTGTTTGGTGTGCCTCTGAGGTGTTCATCTAACAATACTTGGTTTTTGTCAGCTATAATAAAGGTGCAAAACGATGGCGGACTCTGAGGCAGAAAACAAATGTGGATTCTGTATGAGAGAAGGTAAGGGGATGGAAGAACCAAAGATCCTTCCATGTAAACACGTCCATTGCCTGGAGTGTCTCTCCGGCTTCTATCTCATAAACCAGCTCATACAGTGCCCAATAGAAGGATGCAGGTGTGTAAAATGATGCTTCTCATCAACCTTAAAATTAGGTTTTCCAACGATCCTCAAATATGTACTTTTATGCGCTTTTTTCATTGAACTAATAATATCAAGTCTCTGTCTATTTAGAGAGGTGTATGAAATATCAGCAGCTAACCTTCCTTCCTATGTAACTGAAGACAACACGGAATGGTGTGATGTGTGCCTCAGCAAAGAGATAGATCTACAACCAGCTGATATCTACTGCACAGACTGCAAAATGAAATACTGTGTTAAACACAAAGAGGTAAGAGCGGATTTTGTCTGGACGTGATGCGGTGTGTGCGTGCTCGCTGTGTATGCGGTGTGTGCGCACGGCGTGTGTTTGCATGTGATGTGTGTGTGCGGCGTGTATGCGTAGTGTGTGTATTTGTGTAAAAGCAGTTCTTCGAAGATCAGCCATAATGTTTGCTTTGTTAGAATGTCTGGTTAGCTTATTGCAAGCAGATGCTGTGCATGTTTATAAGAGCGTGGTTGCACAAACAATGACTCTGCAATCTCGATTATGTGATCTTGGCCGGACATGTCTGAAACCAGTGGCAAGGAAGCCTCGTTGACTGGAGACATGTTCAGTTGCAGAGAACAATTAAAGTTTGGATGCCATGCCTGTCACCACCAGTGACCTTTTGGGAAGTCAAACCCTAAACTGTTGTTTGTAAGTTGGGAGTTCTCGACCACTAGGCCACCGCTGCTCTTTATGCAGTTTTGAGCAGCTCTATGTGCAGGCTGCTCTTTGTGCTATCTCCGCATGCATAAACATCTATTCCAAGATGAGACGACTCCCCCTCTGTGTGCTTTCAACTTTTGGTTGTTTATTTTACAGACACATGATGATATTCTCATGGACCACAAATATATAGACATCAAAGAATACAAACCACAGAAACAGAAGATAGATATAAGAACATGTGACAAACATGAGCAACAGCCTTACAGTTCGGGATGTAAAGTCTGTCTTATGGTTTTCTGTAGTCGTTGCTTCTCTGGATTGACAAAATGTCAAGGCGGTAAGTTAAAGATAGACGTACACAAAATATTGGTAGATTTTATCAAAAAGTATCGGTATTTTTCTATCATTTGTGATTGTTTTTGATGTTTGAAGTGATCTGACTGCCAGGATGTTTCAAATGAAAATCGATAAAACCTGATCAGAGTGAAAATGCTCGGATCAAACGAAATTATTAAACGAAAGTGCGATTATAGCGTCTATAATTGCAAGAAAACTGTCAAAGTAGAGAACCTGAAATAGAGAAAAGGAGAACGCATAAACTTGAATGCTCATAACAACTATAGCAACAATAACAACTAGTGATGTCATTTTACACTTGTTTTACTTTTTGACGTTTTAACCGTGATCAATTGTTATCGATTTTAATTTAGAAACATCTAGCAATCAAATCACCTCGAACATCAAAAACGATCACAAAGTATAGAAAAAACACCGATACATTCTGATGAAGTCTACTAATGTTTATCAGAAAGAATACCCATTCAGTAGACAAAAACCTTGTGTAAGTTCTTCTTTAATACTGAAATTTTGCTTGCTATGGCTAGACTGGCCTATTGCTATGGCTAGACTGGCCTATTTGCTATGGCTAGACTGGCCTATTGCTATGGCTAGACTGGCCTATTGCTATGGCTAGACTGGCCTATTGCTATGGCTAGACTGGCCTATTTGCTATGGCTAGACTGGCCTATTTGTTATGGCTAGACTGGCCTATTGCTATGGCTAGACTGGCCTATTTGCTATGGCTAGACTGGCCTATTTGCTATGGCTAGACTGGCCTATTTGCTATGGCTAGACTGGCCTATTTGCTATGGCTAGACTGGCCTATTGCTATGGCTAGAATGGCCTATTGCTATGGCTAGACTGGCCTATTGCTATGGCTAGACTGGCCTATTACTATGGTTAGACTGGCCTATTGCTATGGCTATACTGGCCTATTTGCTATGGCTAGACTGGCCTATTGCTATGGCTAGACTGGCCTATTGCTATCGCTAGACTGGCCTATTTGCTATGGCTAGACTGGCCTATTGCTATGGCTAGACTGGCCTATTGCTATGGCTAGACTGGCCTATTGCTATGGCTAGACTGGCCTATTGCTATGGCTAGACTGGCCTATTTGCTATGGCTAGACTGGCCTATTTGTTATGGCTAGACTGGCCTATTTGCTATGGCTAGACTGGCCTATTTGCTATGGCTAGACTGGCCTATTTGCTATGGCTAGACTGGCCTATTTGCTATGGCTAGACTGGCCTATTTGCTATGGCTAGACTGGCCTATTGCTATGGCTAGAATGGCCTATTGCTATGGCTAGACTGGCCTATTGCTATGGCTAGACTGGCCTATTTGCTATGGCTAGACTGGCCTATTACTATGGTTAGACTGGCCTATTGCTATGGCTATACTGGCCTATTTGCTATGGCTAGACTGGCCTATTGCTATGGCTAGACTGGCCTATTGCTATGGCTAGAATGGCCTATTGCTATGGCTAGACTGGCCTATTGCTATGGCTAGTCTGGCCTATTTGCTATGGCTAGACTGGCCTATTACTATGGTTAGACTGGCCTATTGCTATGGCTATACTGGCCTATTGCTATGGCTATACTGGCCTATTTGCTATGGCTAGACTGGCCTATTGCTATGGCTAGAATGGCCTATTGCTATGGCTAGACTGGCCTATTGCTATGGCTAGTCTGGCCTATTTGCTATGGCTAAACTGACCTATTTGCTATGGCTAGACTGGCCTATTTGCTATGGCTAGACTGGCCTATTGCTATGGCTAGACTGGCCTATTGCTATGGCTAGACTGACCTATTTGCTATGGCTAGAATGGCCTATTTGCTATGGCTAGACTGGCCTATTTGCTATGGCTAGACTGGCCTATTGCTACGGCTAGACTGGCCTATTGCTATGGCTAGACTGGCCCATTTGCTATGGCTAGACTGGCCTATTGCTATGGCTAGACTGACCTATTGCTATGGCTAGACTGGCCTATTGCTATGGCTAGACTGGCCTATTGCTATGGATAGACTGGCCTATTTGCTATGGCTAGACTGGCCTATTGCTATGGTTAGACTGGCCTATTGCTATGGCTAGACTGACTCATTTGCTATGGCTAGGCTTTCCTATTGCTATGGCTAGACTGGCCTATTGCTATGGCTAGACTGACCCATTTGCTATGGCTAGACTGGCCTATTTGCTATGGCTAGACTGGCCTATTGCTATGGCTAGACTGACCCATTTGCTATGGCTAGACTGGCCTATTTGCTATGGCTAGACTGGCCTATTTGCTATGGCTAGACTGACCTATTGCTATCGCTATACTGGCCTATTTGCTATGGCTAGACTGGCCTATTTGCTATGGCTAGACTGGCCTATTTGCTATGGCTAGACTGGCCTATTTCTATGGCTAGACTGGCCTATTGCTATGGCTAGACTGGCCTATTTGCTATGGCTAGACTGACCCATTTGCTATGGCTAGACTGGCCCATTTGGCCCTTCAAAAATGAAAAACTAAACTTAACTTTTTAATTTAATGACTGTACAGCGACTGTGGTATTATTGGTTTGCATCAACAATTTCTTTTATCACTTCCACTTGGTTATTATTGTAGATGATTATGGCAACAGTTGACATTATGTTTGAGATTATCTACATGTTTTACCTTATCCACGTCAAGCTAATTTGGTGTTTAATAATTACAATGCATTGATAATTGTTTACTGTATAATATTTTATGAGCATACTCTTTTCTGTTAGCATCTTGGTTTAGAGATTACAATATAAAAACCGGGTTCGTTTTCCGGTCACCATACTTGCAACTACGATTAATTCTCTCTGTCTCCAAACTATCAAAACAAGTACTTTAACCAATCATAACATGGTGCCCCAAGTGTGATACTGGTTTTTGGTCGTTACGAGAGCCATTGAACAACTTCTGGCGCCAAAACCTTTAAGTGATGGGGGTAATCTACCCGAGGAGTGGAAGGACTTTAAGAGACAGTTTGATCTTTTCCTGGTAGGTACAGAGAAAACCAATGCCGATAATGTTGTCAAAGTTGCTTTATTACTAAGAACCATCGGCCCGAGGGGAGTTGATATTTATGACTCGTTTACGTGGACGACAGATGAACATAAAAATAATTATGCCAGGGTTTGTGAGGCGTTTGATGCGTTCTGTGCACCACGTGTGAATACAGTGGGCCAAACCCATAAGTTACTTACTATGAGGCAGGGCAAGAAAACATTTGATGAATTTCTAACCGAGGTGCACTCAGTTGCTAGACTTTGTCAGTTTGACACCATGTATAACAGGATGGTTTTGCACGCTCTGCTATTGGGCATAGAGTGTGACAGAACAAGAAGGCGCTTGTTTGAAAAACAGGATGTAGACCTGAATACTGCGGTCCAAATAGCACGACAGATGGAGGCCGCAGCAATAGATCTGAAGGCAATCACCTTGCGAGAAGAAGTGGCTGCAGTACGCCGCTACCAGCCACAGAGAAAACTAGATCAGGAGGGCAGAAGAGGCCATTCCAAAGGCGGTAAAGGTATGCCGTCTAGCGGTAGTTGTGATAGGTGTGGAATGTCACACCCTCCCAAGTCTTGCCCAGCGTTTGGTCAAAAGTGCCATCTGTGCACAAAATACAATCACTTTGCGAAATTGTGTAGGTCTAAGAAGCCGGGTGGAGGCAAAACTGAGTCTGCCCATCAAGTCAGTTCATGGAACTACTCGTCAGATGAAGAATCGACAAACAGCATTCACTACACGAGACAAGAAGTTACTTGCTAAGATTTCGGTGAGAGCTGGGGATTTTCAGACCGAGATCCATTTTCAACTCGACACGGCAGCTACTTGTAACATTCTTACTGTAGCTGACTATGAAAAGATTGGTCAACCAACCCTACAGCCAACCACTACCAGACTCATCATGTATGATCAGACTGAATGCAAACCAGAAGGCTGGTGCTATGTTGAAGTCATGGACAAAGAAGGAAGCTATCACAATTTGCGATTTATGGTGGTAAACACCACACAAAGGAGTCTGCTGTCTGGAACCACATGTCTGGACATGGAGTTGATCTACCTGACAGAGTCAGTATGTCTGGTAAATGAAAGGAAACTGAGCGATCTTCTGGATGAGTATGATGATGTGTTCACAGGGATGGGCACTCTACCAGGAGAATATCGCATAGAGCTGGATAAGGAAGTTCAGCCTGTTCAGGTGAGACCTCGCAAGTTACCTCTCTCGATGAAGGCCGATGTTGAGGCTGAAATTACCTCACTAGAGAAGCGTGGAGTCATCACCCGTGTCAACCATCCAACACAATGGATAAGCCATATACAGCCAGTAAGAAAGGCGAACAACTCCATACGCATATGCATCGACCCTCAAAACCTTAATCGCGCAATCAGGCGCAACCACACACAGATGCCTACGCTAGATGACGTACTAACCCAGCTGAACCGAGCCAGGTGCTTTTCGCTCTGTGACGCCAAGGACGGTTTTCTCCAAGTTAAACTAGCTATGGATTCGACTGATCTGACAACATTCTGGACTCCTGGTGGAAAATATAAATACCTAAGGATGCCCTTTGGCATCTCGAGTGCACCAGAGGAGTTCCAGAGAAGACTCTGTGAGTGTCTGCATGGCTTGCAGGGGGTAACAGTTGTCGCCGATGATGTACTTGTCTATGGAACTGACAGAGAAGATCATGACAAAAACCTGGAGGCACTTTTGAAACGAGCTAGGGATACCGGACTACGCCTGAATCGCCAAAAATGCAAGTTTCTGTAGGATGAGCTCAACTACATTGGACATGTTCTCACAGCCGCCGGAGTTAAGCCAGATCCGGCGAAAGTTGAAGCCATTGAGAAGATGCAGCCACCAGCGTCTACAGAGGGGGTGCGGAGATTTCTCGGACATGTGACATACATGTCCAAGTTCATCAACAACTTGTCGGCTGAGAGTGAACCACTGAGGAGACTCCTTAAGGACAATACAGTCTTTGAGTGGGGCCGTGACCAAGAAAGAGCTTTCCGAAAGCTTAAGGCTATGTTGGTGGGGGCAGACACTCTCCAGTATTTTGATACCAACAAGCCCATCGTGATCCAGACGGATGCTTCAACGGCAGGAATAGGAGCTGCACTTATGCAGGATGGTAAGCCGATGGTAATGCCTACGTGTCACGGTCGCTCACTGAATGTGAGACCAAGTATGTCCCCTTGGAACTTGAATGCCTGGCCATTGTTTTCGGCACAGAAAAGTTTGACCAGTACATCTTTGGTCACGCAGATGTGACGGTCCACACAGACCACCAGCCAATACCCACAATTTTCAAAAAACCTTTATTCAAGGCTTCAAGGAGAGTGCAGGCTATGCTGCTGGCTCTACAACGATATTCTGGCATCAAAATTCTTTGGAGACGGGGAAAAGACCAGAAGACTGCAGATATGTTGTCTAGAGATGCTTACATGGAAGCACCAGGGACAGCGCCACCACGGGAGCACGTGTTTCAGTGTACAGAAAAGCCTGGATACCGGTCATTGCCAAATGTGCTCTACCAGAAAGTACAGCGGCTAACCTCTAAGGACAAAGATTTGTTAGAACTGATGGAACACATCAAAGCCGGTTGGCAAGATGTACCATCCTCACCTCTGATCAGGCATTACCACTCCTTTCGGGATGAAATGACCGTAGAGGATGGCATTATCTACCGTGGCAGTAGAACAGTCATTCCGAGAGAGATGCAAGCCGAGGTGATTGAGAGTCTCCATGCTAGTCACATGGGGACGGGAGCAACTCTACACAGAGCCCGACTCACTGTATATTGGGCAGGCATGTCCAAAGATGTCACAGAAAGATTTAGTCGATGCTTGGTGTGTCTGCAGGATACAGACCGACAACAGCGAGAAGAACACCAAGCACATGCAGTTCCTGCGAAACCCTGGACCAAGATCGGAGTCGACTTGTGCGAATATGAGAAGGAACACTTCATTGTGATTGTGGATTACACATCCGATTATCTGGAATGTCACCCAGTGAAGAACCTGTCTTCTCAAGGAATTATAGACCAGCTGAAACAACTGTTTGCGAGGCCGGGCATCCCACAAGTGGTCCAAACCGGCAATGGGCCTCAGTTTGCCTCTGATAAATTTGCAACATTTGCAGAGAAGTGGCGATTCTACCACACTACAAGCTCACCACACTACCCCCAGTCCAACGGCAAAGTGGAGTCGGCAGTAAAGATAGTAAAAAGGACTTTAAGGAGGACTGCAAATCCCCAGCTAGCAATACTAGAGTACCTCAACACTCCTACATCGGAGATGTCCACTACTCCTATACAGAGACTCTTGGGTAGGGAGACGAGATCTATCTTGCCACTGAGCCCCCGAAAGCTTAATGAGGATGAGGTCCAGAACTGGAGGGAAGTGGCTAAAACGGAAAAAGACTCAGGAGAAATATAATGATCGGCACAAGAATCTTCCTGCTTTACAGGAGGGGACCCCGGTAATGGTACAGGATTTCAATCGACATCGTCGAGAATGGAAAGAAGGAAGACTGGTCAAGCAACTAACTGACCGCTCCTACACAGTCGAATGCCATGATAACTTGTTGAGGCGAAACCGGCGTGATCTAAGGCCAGTGTCTGTAGATATGCCAGAACACCCAAGCCAGCATTCTCCACCAAGGAGCAGATCACCACAGAATATTGATGCACCAGCTACTCACTCAGAGTCCCAGTCCCAGGTCCTAGCCCCAGGTTCCGGTCCCGGAATTCAGTCCCCTGAGGCCACTTCCCGACGAAATCCACCTAGGCAACGCCAAAAGCCAGTCTGGATGAAAGACTATGTACAGTAACAGACTGTTGTTAGAAGGGGAGATGTTGACATTATGTTTGAGATTATCTACATGTTTTACCTTATCCACGTCAAGCTAATTTGGTGTTTAATAATTACAATGCATTGATAATTGTTTACTGTATAATATTTTATGAGCATACTCTTTTCTGTTAGCATCTTGGTTTAGAGATTACAATATAAAAACCGGGTTCGTTTTCCGGTCACCATACCTGCAACTACGATTAATTCTCTCTGTCTCCAAACTATAAAAACTAGTACTTTAACCAATCATAACAGCAACTATTAACTTAGGGTGTCGCGCACCTTCAATGTGAATTCAAATCAATCTTTTTTACTATTTTTACACAGCAAGATCTATGCTGCAAATAAAACATATTTTGTATGTCTATCATATAGTAAAACCAAAATATCTTTACTATGGTAAAAGTAGTGTCTGTGTGTTCACCTGACTGTTCAAAGCCAGGGTTAAAGGTTAGAATATAATATGGCCTTCAACAAGACTCTAATTCGCGACATTTTTCTTGATAGACGATACTCTAACAAATGCACCAGTCGACTGCCGTTAGGCACCTATTGTTGAATAATTGGGCGACTACTTACTCTTTGTGGTTTCTCGGCACACCTGACGATTCACCACCCCCTCCTACCACCCCTCCTACTACCCCTCCTACCACCCCGGCATTAGAGTGCCCGAGTTGTAAGATATAATTATAATAGAGATACCCAAGTACGCCGTTTTCTCTCCCAAGTGTTGTAAAATAGAAATTGTTTTTTCAAGGCCAACTTTGCACTCTCGTTATTCAAATCGAATTTGAGAACTTCCATCGACGTGACGCTTTACGATATATGGAATTTCTATAAGAAGAGGTTTAAGTCGTAAGTCTACTGCTATTAGTTTCATAGGACGATAATTCTTAATTCAAATAACGTTGTTTTTCTGGTAACTACTTTAGTAAAATGGTTAGACTTTTACTGTAACACCCATTGAACTTAAAACCCCTGGAATGGCAATCACGTGACTTTTACATTGATAATAATACGTAACATATGCGCCATATTGGAGAGCTAATCGAATGCTAGTTCCATTTGCAAACAAACGGTGAAAAATTACAGAAATGTACATGTTGAATAATTATTTTCCAGCTGGGTGTTAATGAAAGCTACTCCTACACAACGTTTAGAGTGCCCTGATAGAAGAAAACCTATTTATAACATATAGAGTGGGATATATCAAATGATAAGTAGATGTATAATAGATCTTTGTGGACCATGTTACTCATACAAACTGTTGTATTACAAATGCATAAACCCAGCAAATGATATATTCAGGCAAATAACAACTGTTCCATTATATTAAAATTTATATTACTTATGCATAAATGCATATGGAAAAATTTAGCACATGAAGTACTTCGATAAAAACAACACATATGCTGCCAAAACAGAAACTGTGTTCAAGATTTAAGTGATAATAGCTTATGAATGTATGATATGTATAATACAGTATCTGTAAAAGATGGAATGAACTACTGCAACAACTAAACGGAAATTAAAAACAGTTGTAATAGAGGATAATCAAAATAATGCAAACAAGGAAATGCTGGAATTAGTGTAATCAGATGATTAAACTTATACATACACGTTACAGAAACTGTGTAAAAGGAGATTTGTATAGAACTGGATATTGAGCCAAGGGGCATCAGAGTTTCTTAGAACTAAATCAGATTAGGCATAACAGCACAACAACAGCTGCAGATAAATATTACAGTGATTACATTGTTACTGGCCTTTAAAAAGTACTACTTTAGTATTGTATGCCACAAAGATGCACCTTGCAGTTTGAGTGTAGAATTTTAGCATAATGATGCTGTCGGAGATCATAAAACGACTGAATAAGGTTTTTCATCAATGACGCAGTGGTTGGATATGCCATCTACCGTATCCGTAAGGTGTTTCCCAAAGCATAACACATCACTAGATCTTACACTACTGATAAAATACACCACACAATGGAGTGGATCTGGCTTTGTATGAATACAAAAGTATTGATCTGCAACTATCAGGATCCTGATGACATCGTCTGATGGACACACCAATCCTCCATTGTTTTGCAGCTTGAGTAGAGTATAGAGATGTCGGTACTAGATACTTGACTTAGTGGTAACCAGCAACTGATGGCCAATGTAATGACAGCACTTTAGTTAGCGTTTGCACAATGTAGCCAGCTATATAGACTATACTGTTACCTATAACAGAAATTTGACATCTGAAATCATTGCGTTCCACAAACTGATCAACTTCTGGAGTAGCCTGTATGATGAAAATCTTGTTTTGAGCAGTAACATTACCTGTCTTACTAGCATCTGATTCTGCACCTCATTTGCTGATAAGTTTGCGAAGGTAGCCTTAAACTGAGTAACAGTAGGATTATTATTCCAACCCCCTAAACAAAAGCATCAATTATAACAATTACATAAAATCAACAAAAATGGATGTCTTATTCACATAAACATAGTACCCTTAATATACAACAATACAACTAATAAAATAAACGAAAATAAAACAGCTCAAAATGCTACCATATCGCTATGTAAAATGAAAATGTGGCAATTTTCACTGGAAGTCATTCACACCCATCTTAGGCATAAAGCTTAAAGGTTGACTGGCAACAAAATTCACATTACCGTTATTTGATATGAAAAGATTCACCATGTCTTACCCTGTTATGTTGTAGGCAGGGTTGTTAAAAATCGATGATTTTTTTAAATCAAAAAAATCGATTTCTTTTGATTTATTTGATTTTTTTACTTAAATCGACTTTTTTGATTTTTGTTTGTTCCAAAAAGATGTTTTGTGTTCTAAATTGCAAGTTATTGCTATCAATTTGGAATTTATGATTTGCAGGGGTATTATGTAGTTTTATTACAACAACTAGGAAATGAAAAAAACATTTACACAGTTAACACACGATAAAAAGGACAGCATAATTTATGCGTTGGACATTAAATCCCAGAAACGAAGATGAAGAATCACAGAGAACAGATCACACAACTGCTAAGCTGCAGACATATTCATAAGCACTTGCTGTGGCAGCTGTCACTGTTTTGGGTGCTGTTTGAGGTTTCTAAATTTTTTTTAGATATAGCTACTTTAAGTTGAGCAACCTTGCAGTATCATTCAACATTGAAAAATATTACCTTTAAATGACTTCAGTCGAACGTTTTAACCTGCTGTCAAAACATGGATCATTGAAATGTTCGTTGCAAATAAGTGCTCAAGGATCAGGCTTATTCACTCTTCTGCAGTTGCGATACCATTGTAAATAACGAGAGTTCTCAGTTGCTTTGTTTGGAAATCTAAAAATTAAAATGAAACTGTAGTAGTTAGTTAGCAACAGTAGTAATAACAATAATATTATTACTCTTATCTCCTTACTGCTAGCTAGATCCAGGTACAACAATAAATAATATTATAAGCACAACAAACACTTCCTTCAAATATAAATATTTAGAAATAACCTAATGGGTTGTAGTTCCAAAATATTAATATAAAACAATTCCAAATTTAAATAATAAAAAACCTTCGTTCTGAAGGAAGAAAATTTCACTCACTAGCTTATAAATTTATCTAATCACCGACAAAATACAGTCAAACTCACATGTGTCCTTTAGCGGAGTTATTGCCGAAGCCGAGACCAGGCCATAGTCTACACACACAAAAACAACAAAGGTCCACGCATTTATGAGCAAAAACAAAAGTATCCACCCAAATATCTCACCAATTTGAGGAACAGCACACACAAAAACTAAGCCAATCGACTGAGCCACCCATCATGTAAAAATATTCCAAGTTTCAAGTCATTTCTTGCACAACTCATCTTATGGTTTGTCAAAATTTGTCCCAAAGTCCCTATTAATTTGAGACTGTCCAATATCTGTTTTAGAAATGGTCGCCGCTAGCCTAACCTAACGTCCTGATTCAACATATTAGTAACTATCGGGGCATTGATGAGTGCTCCCGATCTTTTTGAGTCTCTTTCAAGCATGCAAGAACCAATCAAAATCGGGTTAACACTATTGTAAACAAAACTTGAGAGGGACTCAAAAGGATCGGGTGCACTCAGCAATGCTCGATAGTTACTAAGATGTTGAATCAGGACGTTAGGCTAGGCCAGCGGCGACCATTTTTAAACAGATATTGGACAGTCTCAAATTATTCGGGACTTTGGAACAAGTTTTGACAACCCATAAGGTGAGTTGTGCAAGACATGACTTGAAACTTGGAATATTTTGACATGATGGGTGGCTCAGTCGATTGGTTTAGTTTTTGTGTGTGCTGCTCATCGGATTGGTGAGATATTTGGGTGGATACTTTTGTTTTTGCTCATAACTACGTGGACCTTTGTTGTTTTATTGTGTGTGTAGACTACGGCCCGGTCTCGGCTTCGGCAATATCTCCGCTAAAGGACACCTGTGGTCAAACTCGTACACTCAGTAGTGACACTGATCGACTCTCACTCACCCAGTGACTAGTAGAACTAACTGGTGGCAGTACTAACTAGTAGTAGCACAACTGTTAGTAGTTGTAGACTTGAGCAATGGCAATAGAACGAGTAGTAGAAGTGACTCACTTATGAAATGTCATGCCTTTTCCTTTAAAAGTCCATTCTTGCGGTTCATGGAATAGCAATAGCACTGTGCACCTACACCATTATCTCTCATTCATAAATTATTAGTAGTAATCTCAGTAGTCTGTTCCTTTGATTGAGCGGTGTATTTGTGACCTTCCATAGCTGTTAAATCTGAAATTAGATTTATTTCTCACATTGAACACAATGAAATTAACTTGAACATTAACTGATAATGGTGTTGGCCGGATTTCCGTACTCGCAAATGACCTTTGCCCTTCCAGGGTCTTTTAGTTCAATGGTAACACCCCCTTTAAAGCATCTGAGAGACTTCAGTATGACTATTCAATCCATCATTTTTTTTGACGTCATCAAGCCGTTTGCTCATGCGCTCGTTCGCGAAAAATATTTGGAGAAGACGATTGTTATTTGCTTGTTTAATAGCATTTTTGGTGTTGTTTTGATACTATAAGAAAAAAATTGCAAACAAAACATCATTTTCAAAAATTCATTGCAGAAGCTTCGATTTTTAACGATAAAAGTTGTCTACAAAGATGGCCGACAACGATAGAATGATGTCACACAAAAAAACCAATGATACAAACATGATAATCAGCAGTCAATGAATGCGAATCAGATGCCTTCTGTCTCACAACATTGATCTCTAATCGTACATTTCTCACATCATTGATCTCTAACCTCACATGTCTCACATCATTCTTCTCTAACCTCACATGTCTCACAGCATTGATCTGTAACACTATACGTCTTACAACATTGATCTCTAACCTTCAATAGCTACAACATTGATGTCTAACTTTCTACTACTCACAATATTGGTCTCTAATAAGTTGTTTGTCTGAAAGCAAAATGAGGTCCATGCTTTTTAATACATTTGTAGAGAGATGGGGAATTGCTGTGTGATTATACATATGCGATTGATTATTAAAGGTTGACTTGGGAAAAAATTCACATTACAGTTATTTGGTATCATACGATTCACCATGTCTTACTCTGTTGTGTTGTAGGTGCCAAATATGTGGAAATGTGATTACAAGCTCCTAAAAACTCAAAAACAAACAGTTAATCGCAGCCACGCGAGACCGCCGTAGTTTGGATTCTCTTTCCAAAATGACTCGAATGTGGCGCATTTGTGCGAGATGGTTTCTGTTTACACTTTCATGCAACCTTGTTTGTCGAAATATTTTCACAAATATACTTCACGCATTCGATAAAACCATGTCTATTGTTCTTACGCGTCTGTTTTATCGTCATTGTAATGCTGTTGTAATGCTGTCACTTTTAGCACTGATATCTTATAACTTACCGTAAAAATCCATTTAACTTCTTAACCTTACCTCGAAGGAGTACATATCATTGTCTGATAATCATGACGAACATGTTGGTCACCTGTGATAATCGAAAAGTGTTGCAAAGATTATTTGCAAAGTATTGGGTCACATGATCAGATTACGACTTGCCGATTAGACCAGGCCGAAACAAAACTGTAAAGTAGCGAGCATCTCTATTTGATACAGGGTCTTCGATAAAACCCAAAGTGTTTGTCATAAACTAGTACTACGATAAGTTTTATATTGAGCTTTTTATTGGCCTTACAATTCACGTCAGAACCTATGTGACAAAACGATAACCAAATTTCGTGCCTACGTCATCGAAATAAAGAGATTCGAATCTACGGCGGCTTTTCGTTTATGAGCTTTAAAGAGCTTGTAATCACATTTCCACATATTTGGCACTTACTACACAACAGAGTAAAACATGGTGAATCTTTTGATACCAAATAACTGTAATGTGAATTTTGTTGCGAGTCAACCTTTAAGATATAATCATGCGAGGTACTTGATCACACGAATATACGTGTACAGAAAAAATGTAAAGATGAAAGCACCAAATAGTTTCAGTTTGAGATGTTGGCTACAAGGTAATTATTTTTGTACTTACAGAGGAAAGTCATCAACTGCTGCCACTAGATGAATTAGTAGCCTCTCTAGAGAACAGATTTAACAATATTTTGGAAAGAGAAGTTGACTTGGAAAAATTTTTTAAACTCATCTCAAAGAGCATCTCAGACTTTGATACTGAAACTGCGAAGATGCTGGAGTCTTTACACGCTACTAGAGATGCACAGGTAGTAAATACAATACTAATAATAATTTACAGGTAGTAAATACAATACTAATAATAATGTACAGGTAATAAATACAATACTAATAATAATGTACAGGTAGGAAATACAATACTAATAATAATATACAGGTAGTAAATACAATACTAATAATAATGTACAGGTAGTAAATACAATACTAATAATAATATACAGGTAGTAAATACAATACTAATAATAATATACAGGTAGTAAATACAATACTAATAATAATATACAGGTAGTAAATACAATACTAATAATAATATACAGGTAGTAAATACAATACTAATAATAATATACAGGTAGTAAATACAATACTAATAATAATATACAGGTAGTAAATACAATACTAATAATAATGCACAGGTTGTAAATACAATACTAATAATAATATACAGGTAGTAAATACAATACTAATAATAATATACAGGTGGTAAATACAATACTAATAATAATGTACAGGTAGTAAATACAATACTAATAATAATATACAGGTGGTAAATACAATACTATTAATAATATACAGGTAGTAAATACAATACTAATAATAATATACAGCTAGTAAATACAATACTAATAATAATATACAGGTGGTAAATACAATACTAATAATAATGTACAGGTAGTAAATACAATACTAATAATAATGTACAGGTAGTAAATACAATACTATTAATAATATACAGGTAGTAAATACAATACTAATAATAATATACAGGTAGTAAATACAATACTAATAATAATGTGAAGGTAGTAAATACAATACTAATAATAATATACAGGTAGTAAATACAATACTAATAATAATATACAGGTAGTAAATACAATACTAATAATAATATACAGGTAGTAAATACAATACTAATAATAATATACAGGTAGTAAATACAATACTAATAATAATATACAGGTAGTAAATACAATACTAATAATAATATACAGGTAGTAAATACAATACTAATAATAATGCACAGGTTGTAAATACAATACTAATAATAATATACAGGTAGTAAATACAATACTAATAATAATATACAGCTAGTAAATACAATACTAATAATAATATACAGGTAGTAAATACAATACTATTAATAATATACAGGTAGTAAATACAATACTAATAATAATATACAGGTAGTAAATACAATACTAATAATAATATACAGGTAGTAAATACAATACTAATAATAATGTACAGGTAGTAAATACAATACTAATAATAATATACAGGTAGTAAATACAATACTAATAATAATGTACAGGTGGTAAACACAATATTAATAATGTACAGGTAGTAAATACAATACTAATAATAATGTACAGGTCGTAAATACAATACTAATAATAATATACAGGTAGTTAATACAATACTAATAATAATGTACAGGTGGTAAACACAATATTAATAATGTACAGGTAGTAAATACAATACTAATAATAATGTACAGGTAGTAAATACGATACTAATAATAATATACAGGTAGTAAATACAATACTAATAATAATGCACAGGTAGTAAATACAGTACTATTAATAATGTACAGGTAGTAAATATAATACTAATAATAATGTACAGGTAGTAAATACAATACTAATAATAATGCACAGGTAGTAAATACAATCTAGGTATTCAAGATTACATAGCGCTGGATGTGATTATTTACCTAGATATGAACTATGTAGTATAACTAAGATTTTGGAGTGTCTCTCAATAGTTGGCAGAAATAAAACAGAAATATGATAAACTGGAAAGAGAGTTCATGGCAAACAGACAGCGTACCAAGACAAGGTTGGCCGAATACATGGAAGAAACAGTGATGAGCAAATGGAACTCTGCGACAAACACAAGACACAGATTGGAAGCAAAGTGCAAATACAGCCACGAGGTTAATTCACTGATATTTATACTTTACTTTTTAACCTAAACCTGATCAAGAATCTTATATTAATATGAAAAGTAGTAGCTGGCTCCCTTCAGTGACTACCAGTTATAATAACATACACAGTGACATATGTAATAACTACCGGTGATAATAACATATACACTGACATATATGACTATCCGTTATAATAGCATACACACTGACATATATAGTGACTACTAGTTACAATAATATCTATATTGGCATATATAATGACTACCAGTTATAATAACATATATACTGACATATATAATGACTACCAGTTAAAATAACATATATACTGACATATATAATAACTACCGGTTATAATAACATGTATGCTGACATACACAATGACTAACAATTATAATAGCACACACACTGACATATATAATAACTAGGTGTACTGCCCGGCGTTGCCAGAGTAATGAAAAAGTGTTTGGATAGAAAATTTATTCTCATATTGCATACCGTATACAAAGTTTCCCACTCTTCCTTTTAAACTTCATATCATGAGAAAATATTTTTAAGCAGTTCAAATGATTGAAGAGGAAAAAGAAAACAACTGTAAAGGTTTTCAAGCTTTATCAAACAACTACAACTTTTAAATTTCATACCATGAAAGAAGTGTTTTGTTGAAATAATTTAGAAAGAAAAATAAAACTGTAAATGTGTTTAAATGTAAATGTGAAATAGTTAGCAAGTAATAGCTAAATATAATCTGTTTAGCTATGATTAAAATGAAAAATTATTTATTAAATAAGGTAATAAAAAAGTATATTTTATTTTTATGTAATTTTAATTTACTATAATTAAGTATAGTTTATTTTAATTTAACATATAACAACATTTGCCACTCTAACTTTCAAACTACATATCACAAAAAAGTGTTTTCTGTAATTGAAATAAATGAAGAGAGAAAATAAAACAACTGTTTTAAAACCAAAGGTTTTTAAACTTTTTCAAACAACTGTATCTTTCAAACTTCATATCATCAGGAAAAGGTTTTGTGCAGGACAACTAAATTAAAAATAAATAAAACAACTGTAAAGGTTTTCAAACCACTGTAAGTTTAAAATTTCATAACTTTCAGCGACTTGTAAGAAGGTTGTTCGAAAACCGAGTTGTTCTAAATCTGAAACAATTTTGCCCATTAAAATAAAATTATGTAAATTATGTAATCCGTTCCAAGGCAAGAAAACAACTTCGGTAAAGTATTTTTTCAACATTTTACACCATAAGCTTTACTGTATACCGCATACTATAAATAAAAACGGGTAATTATGGACAAAACGGTAGATATAGGTCGTGTTTAATCTTCATAAAAGGTTTTCTATTTATGATGATGGAAATAGAAAACAAAAGTAATCAATTTGTACACTTTGTCAGTGTACAAATTGTTTACTTTGTAAACAATTGTAAGTAATTTGGCTCTTATAACATCATAAACATTAAAGGTTAAGATACACAACTAAAAATGCAAAAATTGATAATGAAACAGCTAAAAATGCAACGAATCAGCTACATCAAAAGTCGTAGGAAAAAACAATTATAAACAGCAATGGCACGTTTACTTCACATCTTTAAAGGAGAATCCTCCTCCAAAACAATTTAGGGTAATTTACCAGGCTAATAGCAAGTGGCAGGCAACTCTCATTACTTCTCATTGTTTATAAGCTGATTTTTAATACCCGGGCAATGCCGGGAAGCACAGCTAGTAACACTATATACACTAATATACTGTATATATCAGGCCCGTATTTCCTGGGGCGGCTGGCCGGCTGAGCCGCCCCAACTTTTTGGGAATTTTTCACGGCCAAGTACAGTCCAACTCGGATAACTCGCCCTCGGATAAAATGTAACAATTCATCTCAAACACAAGGTTAACTCGAATGGATTTGTTTGGTCAGTTCCAACGCAATGATAAATTGCTTCAGATAACTCGACCTCAACATCATTTATTCGGAATGTTATTTGCCCCACGGCCATGGACACGGTTTTTATCGCTGTAGAATATCACTTCATTCCAAGCCATAGAGACAAACATCAACTTTTAGTAGTTCTTAGGCGTCATTATTATCATCATCAGCGGCAAAATATTCTTGTTAACGACTTGTATAATGGTTTGCAAAAGATCAAGTTTTACCAAACATCCGCTTGGCCATGTCCCATCGAAAGCGTAAAAACCTCCGAATGAACTTGAAATAAAATCCGCAAAATTGATCTTTGTTAAAACGCTCAAAAGAAAAAGATGCCTTTTTCTGAGCGTTTCAACTGTGATCAAGTTTTGCCTATTGTAATTTAGAAATGTCTTGTCAGTCACATCACCTAAAACAAAACAAATCTCAAAAA
Source organism: Watersipora subatra (assembly GCF_963576615.1). Lineage (NCBI taxonomy): Eukaryota > Metazoa > Bryozoa > Gymnolaemata > Cheilostomatida > Watersiporidae > Watersipora > Watersipora subatra. The sequence goes on along the minus strand of NC_088710.1, from coordinate 10,051,428 downwards.
ATAGAAAAATGTTGATACTTTCCGATAAATTTTTTAAACTTCACATGAGAGGCCCGGCTGGAGGCCCTACATGAGAGAAACCTGTTGGGGACTTACACCGCCCCTCCACACCCTAGGTGTTTATAACTAGTCGCCTAACATTAGGCGCCCCAACTTGCAACCAGTGAATACAGGCCTGGTATATATAATAACTAATGTATCATAAACCACTAATCTAATTGATGTAGAAGAAATATTCTTTATATACATGTAGGTTGATATAGTAAGAGCATACGATGAGCTGTATGACAAAATGGAGAGTCTTTGGAGAGAACAACTCCCACCTCTGAAGTTGTCTGATATCCAGGAGATAGAAATAAAAGGTAGTTTGTTGAAACATTGTTAACTGTAATTATGTTCTTGTTTTACGGTACCTTATATTACCAAAGTTTTTCTTTTATTTTTATAGACCAAAATAGAGATGCTGAAGTGACTATAATTTTCAGCTCTATCGCAATCGAAAGTGAGAAGTTGGTGACAACTCCTACATACCCGAAATCCCTGTCTCCTGGGGGAAGCATCCGGTGCTGATGCTCCCCCTTCCATGTTTTCCGTCTGATCCTGTTTTGGCACAAGTTTCTGGGGGCAACTTCTCACTATGTGGGACTGATCGCCACAGATATGGCATGCTCGGAATTTTCGGGGATTAGCACCACTATTCGGTTTCACCCCCCTTTTCTGTGAACAGTCTCGGGTGAGATGAGAACCTCCGCATATATAACAACTTAATTTTGGTTTGTGTCCATATTGGCTGTAGCCCACAGCACAGGTTTGACTACCTGATCTACTGGACAACATCAGTCTGGCGAGTGCGACCAAATCAGTCAACTCCAGGGTTTCTACCGAAGCCATCGATTTCAGTTGAACAGATATGTCCAATGGAAGGCCAGTCATAAATGCACATTTCAGCAAGGGGTCAGCGTCTGTCTGTCCAATTAGATTAACCAGCTTTTTTAAATCAGATAGATATACATCTACCGTCTCACCTTCTTGTAGGACGCGTCTCTGAAGCTGGTCGTGAGCAGCGTAGCAGTTGACACCAAACGCCTGGAGCATCGCAGGCTTCAGCTTCGCGTAATCATTTTTAGTTTCATCTCCCAGCTGCTTATAAACAGCAAATGCTGGCCCATTCAGAAACAAAGGCAAGAATGCTGTTAAATCGTCGATTTTCTGTATCTTTGCTACCAGTTCAACTTTTTCTAGCCAGTCAGCAAAATCTCCACTCGTTTGTGAATCCTCATATCTTGAAATTACATCCGATAACTTCAGTTTCGCCATTTTTATTGCCGAAATAGCTTGTGGTTAAACTGTTGGCACTTTAATATACATAAGCAATCAGCTAACTCGTCGTTATTATTTTATTGCACTCTCAATAATCCAATTAGTTCACTGCCAAAACGTGTACAATACTAAAGAAACGTGCTCGCTAGATCGTGTCCCATGCGCATGTCTCCACAGGTCAAGGTTAGCAGCAGTTAGTTAGCATGACAGCCTTACGTAAAGTTACATGTATAAAACAACACTTCACCACAGAGTAACAAAGCCTTATGAAGCTTTTGTACAGGGTGTCCTATCTAGAGTACATTTCTCTATTTTTCTATAAATTTTCCAAATACCTCTCTGGGTACAATAATCTTATGCAAGATTTTGCAACTATTTATGCACATTTTTGCATAATATCTTATCTTATATTTTTTAACAGTATTGGGTTATTAGTAGTGGGTTATTGCAATATTGCTGTGATAGAATATAGTTTCATTGCCGCCTTGGCTTTCTAATTTTTGCTTTGTGTATTTCTGCTGATGAATTTTAGATGGTCTTAAGATGTTAGCATTGTGACCGAAAATTCCCACGTCACGTGACCAGGTTCTGAACCACTCCAGTTATACTCGTCCGTGTGAGAGGCCGCTTTCGATAACTGCATCGCTCGGCCTTTCTTATTGAATTCTGGTTGGAAAAAGGTTTCAACCAGACACGCTAAATTTTATAATGAAAGTGAAGACAGCAACTTATGAAGGATAAAATTTCGTGATAATAAGTTGAAATTTAGTAAACTAATTCAAAATACATACTAAAATATAAATTAACATACTATTTTGTTATTAATTTTCAATATGTACCGCATTTTTATAAAATTTTGAACGATTTTTACCTTGCATTTTTCCATTGTATAATTACAATGGTTTCTATACCCCGACCTACGTGCACTATATAGCCCCTTTGATTATATTGCGCAATCTCGAGTGAGGAACATAGACCCAAGTGAGTATAATATGCTCATTATGAAGTGAGGAATAAAGGCCCTTTGAGTATATTGCGCAATATGAAGTGAGGAATATAGGCCCTTTGAGTATATCGCAATCTCGAGTGAGGAACATAGACCCAAGTGAGTATAATATGCTCATTATGAAGTGAGGAATATAGGCCCTTTGAGTATATTGCGCAATCTCAAGTGAGGAACATAGACCCAAGTGAGTATAATATGCTCATTATGAGGTGAGGAATATAGGCCCTTTGATTATATTGCGCAATTTCGAGTGAGTAACATTATAGACCCAAGTGAGTATAACATGCTCATTATGAAGTGAGGAATACTTGTATAGGCCCTTTGAGTATATTGTGCAATCCCGAGTGAGGAACATAGACCCAAGTGAGTATATTATGCTTATTATGAAGTGGGGAATATAGGCCCTTTGAGTATATTGCGCAATCTCGAGTGAGGAACATAGACCCAAGTGAGTATAATATGCTCATTATGAAGTGAGGAATATAGGCCCTTTGAGTATATTGCACAATATGAAGTGCGGAATATAGGCCCTTTGAGTATATCGCAATCTCGAGTGAGGAACATAGAAACAAGCGAGTTTAGTATGTTTGTTATGAAGTGAGGAATATAGGCCCTAGTGAGTACCTATATCGTAATATCTTGAGTGAGGAACATAGGCTCAAGCGAGTACATTGTACAATATCGAGTGAGGAACATAAGCCCTCATGATGATAATTATATTATAATTGAGTGAGGGATATAGGCCCTCATTATTATATTTATAATAAAATAGAGTGAGAAACAGAGACCTTCATGATTATATTTATATTATAATAAAATGAGGGACATTATATTTATAATATACATAACTATATATAGTTACGAGTGAGTAACTATATACGTAACTAGTAATAATATAACTAAATTAGGTAATAAAATATTAAAAATATAACATTGCTATAATTACAATAAAATAGAGCGAGGAACATAGTTTCTCATTATTGTATTTATATTGTAATTGAGCGAGGAACATAGGCTTTCATTACTATATTTATAACATGATAGAGTGAGGAACAGAGACCCTCATGATTGTATTTATATTATAATAAACTGAGGAACATATTATATTATAATATACATAACTATATACAGATAATAATATAAATAATTTGACTAATAAAATATATATAATATAACATTGTTATATTTATAATAAAATAGAGTGACGAACAAAAAACCTCATGATTATATTTATATTATAATAAAATGAGAAACATATTATATTTATAATATACATAACTATACATAGCTAATAATATAAATAATCTAACTAATAAAATATTTATAATATAACATAATTATATTTATCCCACGACCAAACAAGAGTGCCAAGAGTGAAACGATTGATTGGGAGAATTATGATAAATGCACATGTGCACACAACTCCCGAAAGATTATCCGTTAACGGCTGTCACCAAACCCTTGCAACGAAATCCTATCAACAAATTTAACTATTTTTCAGTAAAGTCGTTTAAGTATAATAATGATACAAAATGCATATAAACCTATTTAAATATGTTACTAAGCCTTTGAAAGGTTACCGCAGATTCCTAAAACTAACCCATCTGATCGGATTCTACACCAATAGACAGATTTTTTTGGACGAAAGTCGCCACAAAACGCTTGAAAAGCTTGGATTAATAAAAGTTAAGACCGGAAACTGAAACGCCGGACGACAGAGAATAGAACGATAAAGTCTTGCGCGTTTCACGAAAAAAAAAACGTGCACTTTTCACCAGTCTATAGCATTGTCGAATTGCCGAAGGTTTCGGCAATTAACATAGGAGTACAGAAATCGTTTCATTTTTGCCGATTTCAATTTTTTCCTTTTCAATTTCATTTGCCGACATATTTGAATACTTTCGCATTCTAACTGATGTTAAAGTAGTACTCGCTAATGATGCCACACCCGACCGTCGAGATTATACGGGAGCTACCCTAAGTCTGACTAAGCTGGACCGAAGACTGGCCCTGACGAATTTGGACCGAACACAGGCCCGTAGAATCAGACCGAATACTGGCCTCGTAGGATTAGACCGAAGACTGGCCTCGTAGGATCAGACCGAATACTGGCCTCGTAGGATCAGACCGAATACTGGCCTCGTAGGATCAGGCCGAATACTGACCTCGTAGGATCAGACCGAATACTGGCCTCGTAGGATCAGACCGAATACTGGCCTCGTAGGATCAGACCGAATACTGGCCTTGTAGGATCAGACCGAATACTGGCCTCGTAAGATCAGACCGAATACTGGCCTCGTAGGATCAGACCGAATACTGGCCTCGTAGGATCAGACCGAATACTGGCCTCGTAGGATCAGGCCGAATACTGGCCTCGTAGGATCAGACCGAATACTGGCCTCGTAGGATCAGGCCGAATACTGGCCTCGTAGGATCAGACCGAATACTGGCCTCGTAGGATCAGACCGAATACTGGCCTCGTAGGATCAGACCGAATACTGGCCTCGTAACCTGGTTACCGGTATACCCCAACACTGTAACTCACTGAACAAAACTCTTGGAAGTTAGGGTTACCCGGCTTCAGGCATGAAATTATCCAACTATCATTACACGTCTAGTTCCTATTAGTTGGCAGAACACTTGTCTGGCTGAGGTGGTGCACTAGCGTGGATGCAGCTGTGGTTCACTGTCTAATACCACGTGCCTACGCACAGCGTTACAGACTCGCCAAATCTGTCTGTCGTCCCTCGAAGCCTTGTGTGGCTGCAGCTATGAAACGCAGTCTTAAGCCACAGCTTATGAGGAGAAGACAGAACAAATAAAGCTAGTGCTCCCTACTAGATAGTCTGCTATGAATCAATTAACACACTTTGAGAAAGTGTAAAAGTTTATTCACAAATATCAGCACAAAGCACAACATGAGCAGACCGCTCTAACAACACGATTGCATGTTCTTATATACACACAAAAATGGCAAAAACTAAGATAATTGGTTAAAATAATATAGGTCAATTTCACTGACTGTAATTGGTTACACACATGGATAAGACAGCAAAACGATAAGATCCAGTCAAATCTTACCACAAAAGTTAGCGCAAAACAAACAAAACGAGTGTCTATTACCTCCGCTTTACAAGTCCTCTCTCCGATACGCCCGCTTATTACCCATAAATACCGTAAGCTAGTTCTAACACACATCAGCCGCAGCCACGGCGCTCTACCGCACATAATGCTCCTCCAAAGCGAGTAGTCTTCGCGATCTGACCTGACCCTCGTGATCGACTCGGACTATAGCCTATAGTTCCGAGCTGATTTTCTCCCAAAGGGCCCTTTTCAGGGCCACCACCTTGTACAAGAGTGTTGTTCATCTGGCTACGAGCGTTTACTTCACTACCCCCGACAAGAACTGAATTCTGTCCCAGAATAGCTACTTCTTTGTCGACCGGAAACATCTCCTGAGCCTTACACAGGTCCAAGTGGAACTCATCTAGGTATCTGGGTCGATGAGACTTCCTCTTTCCTCGGGGTGACTTCCACACCTGCTGTCTCTAAACGGCACTTGCGACCTGGCGGCCTATGTCATGGCTTTCTTGGGTGTCTTCATTTGTATCTGATTGAGCTGGAGTTTCCTCCATTTGTGATTGTTCCCCTCCCTGCCATAGCCGGATACGTCCTTCGTGTTGAACGGATAGCTTGCCATTTTGGCTCATTTCGTAACTCTGATATGGAAGCACTGCCGTAATGTGATATGGACCAATGTATTTGGGCTGAAGTTTGTGGCCCCTCCCAGTAGGTTTATAGAAGGACTTCAACCACACCTTATCCCCAACCATATATTTTGATGGTTCTTCACTATCTGAGACTCGAGGTATTAGCTGTTCCCTTCGTAGTTTTTCTCCAGCTATTTGTAAACGCTCCTGGAGTTGCTGGGCATAATCTTCCTGCAGCACGGATTCCTCCCGTCCTTCATGGAGTAGATCAGGTGGTAGTCGCGTTTCTCTTCCGAGCATCAAATAATTAGGTGTTTCTTCTGTCATCCGGTGGGGCGTGGCACGTAGGGTTCTCATAATTTGTGGCAAAAGCTCATCCCATTCTCGATGCTCTGAATCACGCAATAGGGCACGCAGGAATTCCCTACCGTTCGGTTTAATCTTTCTACCACCGAGTTCCCTTGTGGGTGATAAGGTGCCGTCTTGGTTTTCTTACAGTTCCAGAGCTTGCAGCATTCCGCTAGCAGCTGGGACTGAAATTGCGCACCCTGGTCGCTGTGTAATGTTTCAGGAATGCCGAAATATGAGAACACCCGTTCATCCAGTATTTTAGCCACGGTGGAAGCTTTGCCATCTTTAATCGGAATGGCATCATACCATCTGGTAAAATGGTCTGCCAGCACTAATATTTGCGTATTTCCTGCTTCTGTCTCAGGGAGCGGTCTGCACAAATCTACAGCAACCACTTGCCAAGGCCGGCCTGCCGTTAGATGATTCTTGGGGTGGAAGTGGCGATGGCGAGCTACCTTGGCTTGTTGACACGCTGTACATGCCGCCACGAATCTTCGGATGTCTCCAGTCATACCAGGCCAATACCATTGTCGACGAATAGCTAGTAGGGTTTTGTTGACTCCCAGGTGTGCCTGGTTATGATTTTCAGTCATGATTGGCAACCGCCGTTCCTGAGGGCACACAGTTTGGTAACTTCTGTGGCGCCCATTTGGCAATTGGATCCAGAGAGCCCCGTTTGGGCCTATCTCCAAAAATTCTTTTCTTGACCACAATTTGAGAGTTTCTGCCGATGCATGCTTTTCATCAATAGCACCTGCTGATTTCACGGCCTGTAGGACTGGTCCAATGTGTGGGTCAGCCAATTGTTCGGAGGTTATTTTTGACTCTTGAATCTCTGGGTTGTCTAAGGTACTCAACTTAATCTCCCCTGTCAACCTAGCACATTGCTTGCAGTCTTGACACTCTTGTCAACTCAATCCATCAGCGTTGTTGTGCTTGCGACCGGAACGATGAGCCAATGTAAAGTCGAATTCTGACAGTGTTTCCATCCGACGTGCAAGTTGACCAGTTGGAACAGTGGTTCGTAAAAGCCAGAGAAGTGAGGCATGGTCCGTCCGTACCTCAAACTTCCTGCCGTATAGTTGTGGCCGGAAATGGTTTACTGCCTTGACTATGGCCAGAAGCTCCTTGCGGGTGACACAATAGTTCATTTCTTCCGGGGAAAACATTTTGGAGTAGTAGGCGACAACCTTCTCACCTTCCTTTTGCTTTTGGGAGAGAACAGCTCCAGTTCCCACCTGACTGGCATCTGTGTCCAAAATGAAGGACAAAGTGTAATCTGGGTAAGCTAAAATAGGAGCTGATGTCAGCTTCTCTTTGAGTATATCAAATGCTCTTTGACAATTTTCATCCCAACGGAACTTTGCCTCCCGTTTACAAAGTTGACTGAGTGGCCTTTGGAGTTCGGATAACCCGGCAATAAACCGACGATAGTACCCGCAAGTTCCCAGGAAAGCCCGCACATCAGTCTTGTGCTGCGGTACTGGCCAATTTCTAACAGCTGCAACCTTCTCTTGGTCTGTTGCCACCCCATCTGCACTGACAACATGTCCCAGGTAGTTTACTTGTTTTGCAAAAAGCGTACATTTGCTCGGCTTCAATTTCAGCCCCGCAGCCTTCAGTCGGGTGAATACTTCTTCCAACCTACTGAGATGGCTGTCCAAATCTTTGGAAAACACGATTATATCATCCAGATATATAAGCAGAGTTCGCCAGTGTAGCCCTCGCAGTACTCGTTCCATTAGTCTTTCAAATGTCGATGGAGCTGAGGTTAGACCAAAGGGGAGGACTTGCCATTCCCACAAACCAGAACGTGCGGCGAAGGCTGCCTTCTCTCGAGCTCCCTTAGCTAGCCCCACCTGCCAATATCCGGATGTCAAGTCCAAGGTGCTAAACAAGCGGCTCCCGCCGAGAGCATCCAGACTGTCGTCTATACGCGGGAGGGGGTAAGCATCTTTTTGTGTGACCTCATTTAGCTTACGATAGTCGACGCAAAAACGCCAACTGCCATCTCTTTTTTTTTACCAGCACCACGGGAGAGCTCCATGCACCATGACCTTCCTTGACCAGGCCATGTGCTTTTAGTTCTTCGACTTGCTTTTCAATCTCTTCCTCTTGCACGGGCCCATGTCTATACGGTCTTTGTTTGATCGGCCTAGCTCCAGTGTTGAGATTTATGTCATGTTGTACAACATCTGTTCGACCCAGATCAAATTTCTCTCTGCTAAATACTGCGTGATGTTTGCTGAGCAGATTCCTTGCTTTTACGGATCCTTCTTGATCCAGACCTTCACACCATCTGCAGACGATATCCTCCCAGTTTTTGTCTGGTATGGCTGGGGTGGCCATGTCTAGGCTTTCTATTGCTTGTACTGCTGTACAAACCGCAATCCGTTTGCCCGCAGGAATGGTCACTGGATGATCGCTATAGTTCATCACCCGTATGGGTAAGAGCTGCCCATTAGGGCGGTGCAACGAGCTAGCCACTACCACTCCTGGGGCTGCTTGAGTGGTTTCAATACACCCAGCCCCATGTACCCAGACACAATTTAGTCGGGCCTGTATGACCAGTTCGGTTTGCGGAGGAATCCTGCTTGCGTGTCTGGCTTGCACCCCGACCTGTAAGGGTTCTCCCTCTTTTGAGCAACAGCTGACTTTGATACCATCGCATTGGAACTGGCAAGTTTTAAAGTCGATTGAGCTGTCATGCTCTTGGAAAAAGTTGAGCCCCAATAAGGCGTGGTTGTTGATGTCTGCCACCCAGAATGGTGCACTTACTTGTAGACGACCCAGCTTAAAGGTTAGTGTTGTGACCCCATCTAACCGGATCTCCTCCCCATTAGCGAGCACCCCGCGACCTCGGGTGGGCGATACCGGTGTGTAACAACTTCGTGGCAAGGTCTCCAGCACCGTGGTTGGAATGACGGATTGTGTACAACCACTGTCGAGTAGCATGGGCATAGTTTTGTTCTCAAACCTGGTAGGAACAAATAGAGCAGATGTGTGCCCTCCAATGTTAAATACAATTGTTTGCCGGATAGGGTCCTGTTCAGCAGGGCTCAGGCTTGACCCTGCTGAACATTGCCATTTTCCGCTTGCAGCTTTGGGGCCGGTCTAGGCATGGTCGGACAACTCCTGGCCATATGCCCAGTCTTTTGGCAACGGTAGCATGTAATTGGTGTACGCCTGGGCTGTATCTGTGTTAAGGCAGCGCTCAGCTGCTTTTGCATTTGCGCCTGCGAAGCTACCATTTGCTCAATTAAGGCGGCCTGAGCTGCAACTTCCTTCCGCAGGCAGCTCACTTCATCTGTCTCGACCTGGTTTATGCGATTGGGTCCTCCAAAATTTAGCTCCCCAAATGACTGTACAAGCTCAACCACCTCTTCATAACTATCAGGAGTACGATGTCGCAGCTCCCATGAAAGCGGCTGACATCCCGATGGCAACGCATTGGTAAGTTCCTTAATGGCTCTTTTCTCTTGCTGTGTATTATCCAGCTCCGGAAAAGCTTTATCTACCAATTTGCGCACATAAGCAGCAAATTCATGAACATTGTCATTCGCCTTCCACTTCAATGATTTCAATAGCCTCACCGCGCTATCTTCACTCAAACGGTAGCGGGAGGTTAACTGAGTACACATCCCCTCGAAGGATGTTGCTGTTAGTCCCTTTTGAGCAGGCCCCGATATCGCCATCTGAAATCTAATAGCAGCTTCTGGCTCCTCCCACTGCATTAACTGCGCAACTCGCGTGAACTGGTGTATAAATGTATCGACATCGGAGGTCCCATCAAACGTAGGTGTAGGTAGATTCGCCCTTTTTGATGCCTTCATTAGGTGTACAGTTTATTCCGCCATATGATTCACATCAGCTGCTATGGTTCCCATCTGTCTTGTAATCGAGCTATTTCCAATAGCTGCCCTGGTTCGCGATGATATTGGTGAGGCGTGGGGTGTCGACATCCTCCTGTTTTATGTGGGTTCTCTGGTCTTTCTCCAGCAAGATCCCACTGCTGCCACCAATAAAGTAGTACTCGCTAATGATGCCACACCCGACCGTCGAGATTATACGGGAGCTACCCTAAGTCTGACTAAGCTGGACCGAAGACTGGCCCTGACGAATTTGGACCGAACACAGGCCCGTAGAATCAGACCGAATACTGGCCTCGTAGGATTAGACCGAAGACTGGCCTCGTAGGATCAGACCGAATACTGGCCTCGTAGGATCAGACCGAATACTGGCCTCGTAGGATCAGGCCGAATACTGGCCTCGTAGGATCAGACCGAATACTGGCCTCGTAGGATCAGACCGAATACTGGCCTCGTAGGATCAGACCGAATACTGGCCTCGTAGGATCAGACCGAATACTGGCCTCGTAGGATCAGACCGAATACTGGCCTCGTAGGATCAGACCGAATACTGGCCTCGTAGGATCAGACCGAATACTGGCCTCGTAGGATCAGACCGAATACTGGCCTCGTAGGATCAGACCGAATACTGGCCTCGTAGGATCAGACCGAATACTGGCCTCGTAGGATCAGACCGAATACTGGCCTCGTAGGATCAGACCGAATACTGGCCTCGTAGGATCAGACCGAATACTGGCCTAGTAGGATCAGACCGAATACTGGCCTCGTAGGATCAGACCGAATACTGGCCTCGTAACCTGGTTACCGGTATACCCCAACACTGTAACTCACTGAACAAAACTCTTGGAAGTTAGGGTTACCCGGCTTCAGGCATGAAATTATCCAACTATCATTACACGTCTAGTTCCTATTAGTTGGCAGAACACTTGTCTGGCTGAGGTGGTGCACTAGCGTGGATGCAGCTGTGGTTCACTGTCTAATACCACGTGCCTACGCACAGCGTTACAGACTCGCCAAATCTGTCTGTCGTCCCTCGAAGCCTTGTGTGGCTGCAGCTATGAAACGCAGTCTTAAGCCACGGCTTATGAGGAGAAGACAGAACAAATAAAGCTAGTGCTCCCTACTAGATAGTCTGCTATGAATCAATTAACACACTTTGAGAAAGTGTAAAAGTTTATTCACAAATATCAGCACAAAGCACAACACGAGCAGACCGCTCTAACAACACGATTGCATGTTCTTATATACACACAAAAATGGCAAAAACTAAGATAATTGGTTAAAATAATATAGGTCAATTTCACTGACTGTAATTGGTTACACACATGGATAAGACAACAAAACGATAAGATCCAGTCAAATCTTACCACAAAAGTTAGCGCAAAACAAACAAAACGAGTGTCTATTACCTCCGCTTTACAAGTCCTCTCTCCGATACGCCCGCTTATTACCCATAAATACCGTAAGCTAGTTCTAACACACATCAGCCGCAACCACGGTGCTCTACCGCACAGAATGCTCCTCCAAAGCGAGTAGTCTTCGCGATCTGACCTGACCCTCGTGATCGACTCGAACTATAGCCTATAGTTCCGAGCTGATTTTCTCCCAAAGGGCCCTTTTCAGAGCCACCACCTTGTACAAGAGTGTTGTTCATCTGGCTACGAGCGTTTACTTCAATGTCCAACGCAGTGTCAGTAAAGCAAATGACGGTGATATTTTTTTAACGTTTTTTATGAGATTATTACAATAATGAATTATAAGTTTGGATGACTACAGAACAATGACTACGTAGTACAGATTTTCTAAAAATTTATATAAATATCACAACTTCGTGATATTGTTAGCTATGCCGTTTTGAAACGTAAAAAAAATTGTGCTTTGGTTTTATATTATTACTATATAAATAATATTGGTTATTCTAATAATATCAGTGCATTTTACTTCTAATATTGGCCAATATTGCATTTCTCTTTTTGCAGGAGAGATATAAACATATAATCTTTTCCTTTCATTATTGCTATTTGTTGTATATAATAACACCCACACCCAGTACATTACAGTTACCATTGCAGTAATCCTATTTGACTGCTAATATTGCATTTCTCAACCATCAGTACCCTTTCTTTTTCCAATATCACTCTGGTCGTGGGCTGTATGACAGTGGAATTTCTAGTAATAAAATATAGTGAGGAACATAGGCCTTTCATGGTTTTTATTTTTATGTTAATAGAATGAGGGACACAGGCCATCAGAATTAACTTTATAACAGAGTGTAGACCATAGGCCATCACGATTATATTTATAATATATTAGGGTGATGAACATAGGCCCTCATGATTATATTTATAATATAATAGAGTTAAGAGTATAGGCCCTTATTACTATATTTATAATATAATCAAATGAGGAACTTTGGCCTTAATGATTATATTTATAATACAGTTGATTGAGGAATATAAACCTCATGATTATATTTATACAGTATTATAATTGAGTGAGGAACATAGCTTCATGATTGTTTATTTACCATATCATTTAGTGTATGTAGTAGTTGTCTTCCCTCGTTCACATATACACGTGTATTGTATCCGCATTATCGCAGTAGGATTATATATTAGGTTATGTAGAAAAGTATAACATTCACGCTTGCTTCTGGGCAGAACAACACGAGATTGTTAATGACTTAATAGGAAAATCTATCGAACGCATCTAGTCTAGTGGCCGTGCTAAATCAATCTTACTACATGGTGGCAGCGAGAGGAGGTTTTCAGCAATGTTATGGGAGACAGTGAGCATAGCGAGGAAGAAGATGCCGCTCCTGTGGTACATAAACATTACTCAATTCCAAGATTGAATCCACCGGACGAATTTGACTTCAATGACCCAGGACAATAGACTAGGTGGAAAGCCAGATGGCTCAGGTATCGGAAGGCAAGTAGATTATGTGAGCAAAGGGACAGAGAACAGATTAACATCCTTGTTTACATGTTAGGCCCTCAAGCAGAAGATATCATTTTAGCCAAAGCTATCCTGGAGGATACACACGACAATCTAATTAATGCTTTCGATACATATTTTGGTGTTCGTACTAATACGATAGTAGAACGCCGAAATTCAACAAGCTTGCTCAAGGCAACGATGGCATGGACGTATTTATCAATAAACTTTATAGACAAGCTGAGTATTGCAACTACGGTGCATTGAGAGAAGAACTCATCCGCGATAGATTGGTTGTTGGCGTTACTGAGGATTCGCTGAGCAACAAACTACAATCAGAATTAGATTTGACTCTCAACACTGTTGTAGACATTTGCAGAAGTTATGAATCAGTAAAGCAGGCGCAGACGGTAGTGAGACCTGGCATTGAAGGTTCGTCGGCATCAGTAGACAGCTACATTTGAAAAACTGTAGATCTATGAAAGCGACCACCAAGAATGCTAGGCCCATAACGGCTGGTGCCGCTAGTTATAACCCTAATTCAGCCAGTAAACCGAAAGCCTGTCACAGGTGTGGAAAAGGCTTCCACCCGAAATCATCATGCCCAGCTATCAAATCTGTATGTAACCAATGCCGGAAGATCGGACATTGGAAATCGGTATGCAGACAATTATCTAAGGTTTCAGAAGTTCAAGTAACCGAAAATATCTTGACATCACATTTCCTAGGTGAGGTCAAGCCGGTCAAAGTAGACAATCGCAGCTGGTCGGTGAGAATAAATATCACTTTCAACAACTGTCCCGAGGTTGTAAATGTGTTCAAACTCAATACATGTGCTGCTGTATCTGTATGCAGTGTAGATTCTTTCGGAGGTAACATTCATAAACTGTCTAAACCCGACAAGCAACTTGTTGGACCCGGTAACACTCACTTACCTGTACTAGGCTATGCCAATGTTAAGATGCGCATTGACAACCGACACATTGTTGAGAAAGTTTGTATAGTTTTTGATCAGAACACTAACCTGTTAAGCAAGGATGCCTGTATTTCTTTAGGATTGGTTACTCGTGATGTAAACCATGTTTTCAATGTTAACACTGTTTCTGGTGATGTTGTAGGGAAACATGATTTTAAATCTGAATACCCTGATGTTTTTTGTGGTTTAGGCAAGCTCGCAGATCCATATACGATACAGATACGAGACGATGCGAAACCAGTAGCGTTGCATATCCCGTACAAAGTATTGATGCCCCGTTTGCGGATCGTAAAGAAGCAGCTGGACGATATGGAATGAAAGGAGGTCATTTCAAAGGTGACCGTACCTACAGACTGGTGTGCGGGCATGGTCCAGGTTCCGAAGGCAGACCAGAATCAGATCCGAATTTGTGCCGACCTTACAAATTTAAACAAGGCCGTACGGCGTGACACATATCCAAGTACGTCAGTCGATAGCTCGCTTGCTAAGATATCAGGTGCAAAGTTTATGAGCAAGCTTGATGCAAACTCAGGCTATTATCAAATTCCGCTATCTGACGAATCTCGGCTACTCACGACATTCGCGACTCCTTTTGGGCATTACTGCTACAATAGGGTTCCATTCGGACTAGTCAGCGCCGGCGACATCTTTCAACGGTGTATATATAACATTCTCGAAGGTCTTGACGGTGTCGTCTGTCACATGAACGACTTATTAGTATACAGCTCTGTCAGCGAACAGGAGCATGATGACCGTGTCCGCAAAGTGCTCCAACGCCTGAGGGCGGCCGGCATGACACTTAATGCGGAGAAATGTTGCTTCAGCCAACGCTTCACAAAATTTTTAGGTCATTTGGTAGATGCAGAAGGCGTGAGACCCGATCCCGATCGTATCAGAGATATTCAAAATCTTGCTGACCCGACAAATATAGCTGAACTACAATCACTCTTAGGTACCGTGAATCAGTTGGGAAAGTTCTCGCCGCGTATCACTGAATTGACGATACCACTTCGTGCTGTCCTCAAGTCGCCACATTGGGTCTAGGATGTTGCCCAAAAGCAAGCCGTGTCTGACATTAAGTGTGAATTGTCGAAGGCTCCGTGTTTAGCATGGTACAGCATCGACAAACCAATAATCATAATGTGTGACGCTTCCAATCAGGGTCTAGGAGCAGTTTTGCTACAAGTGCAATCCGATGGCTCCCGAAGGCTAGTAGCATGTAAATCCCGATCTCCAACCGAAACCGAACAGCGTTGGTCACCTATAGAGAAAGAGGCACTAGGTATAGCGTGGCCATGTGCTAAGTTCGATAGGTACATTCTTGGCCATCAGGACGTGACAGTCGAAACTGATCACAAGCCGCTAGTGTCCATATTTAATTCGAAGGCGGTAAACGGTCTTACGATTCGCATTCAAAAACAAAGGTTACGTGCAATGAAGTACACTTTTGTGACTAAACACGTACCGGAAAAGTCGAATTATGTGGCAGATCTGCTTTCACGTCGACCAGTAGATAGACCAGACGTCGAGGACAAAAAGCTCACCGATGAAATTGAGGTGGACACTATATCGTCTCTATCGCAACTACCAGCGACGGACCGCAGGCTTAACGAGATTGAACACGCACAGCTGGAGGATACAACATGTAGGCAAATCAGGCAATACGTGCGACATGGTTGGCCATTTTACTTATCAGACTTGCAGACGAACCTGAAACCATATTGGCAAGTTCATGGAGATCTGAGTCTGGTGGACAATGTTCTCATGTATATGGACCGTTTGGTAATACCTCTTCCGATGCGCACAGACATTCGTTCTAGATTGCATTGTGGCCATCAGGGCATCACAAAATGCAGAGAGAGAGCCCACCAGTCAGTCTGGTGGCCAGGCATTTCTTCCGAGATTTCCGAAATGATAAAGTCATGTAGAACATGCCAAACATACTCTAGCAAAAAGACTGAAACGTTGCAACCGTCAATCTTCCCCGACCGCCCATGGCAGCGTATAGCCACCGACATGTTTCATTGGCAAAGCAAAAACTATGTACTAGTTATAGACTATTATTCTAGGTACATAGAAGTGATAAAGCTAGATCCAATCGATAGCGACTCCGTGATCAACGCACTGAAGTCCCTATTCGCTCGTCACGGTATTCCACAGTCTGTCATATCTGACAATGGTCTACAGTACGCTAGCCAACAGTTCAAGAAGTTTGCTGAAGAATACAATTTCGTCAGCATAACCAGCTCACCGAGATTTCCACAAGCTAACGGAGAAGCAGAGCGTGCCGTGCGCACAGTTAAAAATCTGCTACACAAATCATCCGACCCGTATAGAGGGCTACTAGCGTATAGGAACACGCCCATACATAACGGTTATTCTCCTGCCGAACTACTTATGGGACGCCGTTTAAGATCGGACATACCCGTTGATCCAAAGACACTCCACCGAATTTTCCTGACATGGAGATAGTCAGGCCGAAAGAGCAGGATTACAAATGAAGAGAAACTTCGACAGCCGCCACAGAGCGAAAGAGTTATCTCTGTTATCGCGAGGTGATGACGTGTACATTAGGGATCTCGACAGAGAAGGTGTTGTTACCAAAAACCTTCCAGGACGCTCGCATGAAGTACACACTCAAGGCACCAACGGCAGCGTACGTCGCAACCGTCAAGCCCTCTGCCGATTGTCACCGAACAATCAGGACACTGTCGAACCGAGCACTCTCCCACTAGTCGAGCGTGAGGCCGGATCCAACACTGCAGCAGTACGACAACCTATGTCAATTTCTGACAACCAGCCCACCAGTACTACGCCGCAGCACTCGCATACGTAGACCTGTAAAGCGCATGGATCTGTAAGCAGCCGATAATTTATTCGTTGCTAGATCTTGTACATATTATACTCACTCTTGTTATTCTCAGTTTACGGCTTACATGTTTGCTCCGTTCGACATAGTTTGTAATGCCTTCCTTCTGTATGCCCAATCAACATATGCCTTACCTACTTCTTATTTTGTATTAAGGGAGATGTTGTAGTAGTTGTCTTCCCTCGTTCACATATACACGTGTATTGTATCCACATTATCGCAGTAGGATTATATATTAGGTTATGTGGAAAAATATAACATTCACGCTTGCTTCCGGGCTGGACAACACGAGATTGTTAATGACTTAATAAGAAAATCTATCGAACGCATCTAGTCTAGTGGCCGTGCTAAATCAATCTTACTACAGTGTAGAGCACCAGTTTTTTTGGCATACAATATCATATGGTGAAAATATTACGCCTAGTAGAAAAATGGTATAATATTACAGAGTACGTAACATAGGCTTACATGATTATGTTAATATTGTTATGGAGTGATATATACAGAGTTTATGGCTTTTTATAATTAGAAATGTAGGCTTACATGAACACTTGTATTTAATTAAATAGAAGAATGAAAAAGCCTTTAAATTTATCTATATTACTTTAAGATAAAGATATGACTGAAAAAGATGGTTTTTTTGCGTATTCTAATTTAATAATTCGTGTATTATCACTACTAACTTTTAGTGAACGTTCATTCGTCAGATCTTTTCATTTTCTTTCAAGTTCAGCAGAGCGGTTTGTGTTTTCCCAACGGCGTGATTTCGCAACGACGGTTTTATTTAAACAGCAATAATTGCATTTGCTTTAGAAGTTGTCTGTCCTTTTTAGAAATTTCATCCGATTTTGCGGAAAAGTGCGGAACATAGGGCCTTGCGGAACATAGGGCCTTGCGGAACATAGGGCGTGCAGAACATAGACCTGTCACCATTAAAACTTGCTTGCTTTACTTCTTCGTTAAGAAAATCGAAGGCATGAAAGGAGAGTGAAAACTTTCGAGACAAGTAACTCAACATTCGTTTAATATTAAGGCAGTAGCCGCTAGTTTGCGTAAGAGTTGACATTGCTATACAGAAATGTTTGAATACGTGTAAACTGTTACACCAGTTTTCCCAATCTTTTTCATATACCGATTTTAATTATTTGTGACCGTTGGCAGTTGGATTAATCCAGTGTCGTATAGTTTCACAGAGTCCCGCGACCTACAGAAGCGAATACAGGAGCTCGCTCCGGGTTTAGTAAAACGCGTGACGAGGCGTGATGGTCAAAAACACTTCTAAATAACGTAGAAGCATTCTAGAACACTCATAGATGATATTTTGATGGTTTTCAGTAGGGTCAAAAATTTTTCGTGACAACGCGTGATGGCTAAAATCGTGCAGAATCATCATAAAATCGTTCCCAATGGCTAACCGGATGCATTCTACGTAATATCTCGACTGACCAAAAAAATTTTTGAGAAAAACATTTGATCAAAATGTATTAAAATTGTTTAGAAACACTTAAAAATTGATTCTACATAGTCAGGAGACATATTTACAGTGCTTAGAAAAAAATTCGACCTGTATTAGCCTGAAAATATTCAACCGTCACGCGTTTTACTACCGTTTTGGTAAAAAACGGCGACCGTTTAGTACGACGACGGTCACGTTATAGTAAAAACGGCAACCGTTTCGCACACGTTTTACTAAACGGGTTGCCGTTTTAGTAAAACGCGTGATGATTTAAAACACTTCAAAATGACATCAAATCTTTATAAAACATTCCTAGATGATATTTTGATGGTTTTTGGTTGGGTCAAAAAATTTACCAAAAATTGCGTGACAACGCGTGACGGTTAAAATCATGCCAAATCATCGTGAAATCGCTCCTAATGGCTTACTGGATGCGTTTTACGTAATATTTCGACAAACTTTGAAAAACGCGTGATGGTCAAAGTCGGTTTAAAACAACTTTAAAATATTTACAAATGTATTCTATATCGTCAGGAGTCATATTCACTCATGCTTGACAAAAATTTCGACCTGTATTAGCTTGTAAATCGTCACGCGTTATACTATGCGGCTACCGATATAGTAAAACGGCGGCCGTTTCGCACACGTTTTACTAAACGGGTTGCCGTTTTAGTAAAACGCGTGATGATTTAAAATACTTCAAAATGACATCAAATCTTTCTAAAACACTCCTAGATGATATTTTGATGGTTTTTGGTTGGGTCAAAAAATTTACCCAAAATTGCGTGACAATGCGTGACGGCTAAAATCATGCCAAATCGTTGTGAAATCGCTCACAATGGCTTACCAGATGCGTTTTAAGTAAGATCTCAACAAACCAGAAGTAATTAGTCAGATTGCTACTTCAGTCAAGTTCCTAAATGATATAATCGTAAACCCAAACCTATATACAGAGTCCCGTAATGATTGTTTACGGGAGCTCGCTCGTTTGCAAACAAACAGGCAACGCCCTTTTTATTTTATAGAAGTTACTTGTATAATGGAGAGGCCGCAACATCAGCCAACATAATTTACTCCTATTTGTGGTTGCTCTTAAATTGATTGTTATATTATACACCAATTGAAAAAGGAGAGAATATCCTACAAGAAGCTTATAAAAAATGTTTTACTTTAAATATATAACCGTTATGAAGCTAAAATTAAAGCACTTCTCACCTAAATTGGCATATAGCTCAAGTTCTGATAGGTTTTGTATTTGTAACCAGTTTCTGGTTTCTGTTTCTAGAAGAATTGTATGTTGTGATGTTTGTGTTAAAGCCTTAGGTGCTGCTGCTAAACTGATGTAACAACATAGTGGCTGTTGACAATATTAATTTGAATACTGTATGTGGATAATTTTCATTCAAAACATGTAATATGCAAAAGATATTGTATACAGTATCGCAATAAATATGTAAAACTAGGCTGAGGTCAGCAGTTACAGATATTATGATTATCTGCACATGATTAAATAAAATAAAATTTATGTAGCAGTAACAAACAACAAAAACTAAACAATATTGCAGTAAAACGTTGAATGGTGTTAAAAAGGTTTACGCTGCATTCGCAACACTGGTTTCAGGTGAGCAATTGGATACTACTAATATTTTGACAATGTGTCAAGATGAATGATATTAATCAAAGAAAAATTTAAACATAGAGGGAGTAATGAAAAGAAAATTCCACTTAGAAGGCGCACTTCAGCTCTGCTTCTCAGACCTCAACAGACGCTTTAAGCTAAGAGTTAATTGATGCCGCCAACTCTGTACACAATATCTCACATTGAAGCATTCCCAAAGCTCACAGGCGAATCATTCTTCAGTACTTCAGTGGCTTTTCTACACATGAAGTGCATATGTACCGTGACAAACTTATTCGCAAGACGATGCGCTAGCTGATGTTGGCAGTTTGACGGTGTCAGTGCATGGCACCCTGCTGCCATGGCAAAAACCGCATCCTTATCTTGCGCTGTCTAAGCTAGGCCTCATCCGCCCTTTTCTCTTTTGTTTTTGGCCTAAAACAAAAAAATTCTAAACACAACCCAAGCAAACGTAAGTATTTTAATATGCATATTACAGAAATATTTAATGTGATTTAATCCATGATTTAATGTGCGAAAACACAACCCACTGTAACAATTGTACCAAAATGGGTAAAAATGTTATTCTTTACAAAAAAAATGGCAGTATGTATAATTACCCGATTTAGTCTTTTTTGAAGGTCAATAACCTTGCGTTTGAGTTGGTCAACCTCCGAATGACTGGTATGATGGACTAGAAATAGAAATGAGAATGACCATTAAGGAATATACATGGAGCTTCTTTAGAACAACCTATAAAATTCAATTACTCAGCTTTCACTCTGTCCTGTGCTTCTCCTTCTTGTGTCTAAACATATGATCTCCGACAGAGAAACTATGGAGAGACCTGCAGGCATGACCAGGCATTCAGCTGCGAGAAGAAAATATCATTGATGTTTAAGGTGGATAAAAGGTTAAATGACAAACATGTCACAACTGTTAGTATTTGGTTAGCATTTTTGGTAGCATCATTCCGTTAGTATTTCTTCAACCAGACAAGCAGAAGAGAAAGTGTTAGCTGTTTGGTGATATGTTAGCCATATCATACATTTCAGGGTGCAGTAAGGTACAACTCATACTAGTATTAGTTGTGATGGTAGCAGAAATCTATTATTGAAACAGATGAATCACGTGCATTACTACTTACTAGTGATACCGTATGCCGCTATCTACCACACGCACAGCAGTTACTTAAAATACGTACCATTGTGCTGAATTGGCTGAATGTGAGAAAATAGAGCATGGCAATAAATTGCAGTCAATATAAGGAAATATTTGTTACAGGCTAAAATGTTAGATGAAATTTGATTAAAACTATACCAAGTCTCACCAAACTGTCCAACACTGCCAGAATCATGGAAATCAAGGCAGTTAGTCGTGGCCAAACGCTATCGCTGGTTATTTGACAACAATCTATAAAACTAGAAATTCCCTTGTCATACAGCCCACAACCAAAGTGATGATGGAAAAATGAAAGGGTACTGCTGGTTGAGAAATGCAATATTAGCAGTCAAATAGCAGTGCAGTGCAATAGGAGAACTGCAATGGTAGCTGTAATGTACTGGGTGTTATTATGTACAACAAACAACAATAATGAAAGGAAAAGGTTATATGTTTATATCTCTCCCCTGCAATAGGAGGAATGCAATATTAAAAGTAAAATGGCAAGCTGCTGTATAAAATACATAGTTAGAAAGTTGGTTGCGCTAAATGTAGAATGGTTTTGACACCGATCTGTAACGGAAAGCAAGCATGTAATGGCATTAGCAAGCAGTGAAACTATTCGCTGTTCGCTCTATGCTTATATATTGAATTTCCTTGTGTTTTATAAAAGACGCCCTGGCTGTGTATCGGCTCTCGTGGAGAAATAAATATTTTCTGCCCTTGCAAATTACATCTAACAGCAGACACATTTTAAATATGTCAACAAACTAGGAAACATGTGAGGGTAAAAATTGGTCCGAATGTATCAAAACTAGTTGAAAACTGACAAAAAATTTAAAATTTATTAGAAATCGTCATGAGTCATATTTGTTGTATATGCGTGCGTCTGCCTCGTGCCCGTTTGTATTGCAGGACCTTAGGTTATGCATGACAGTCTGGCACAGAGGGGTAACACCGCGAGTATGTGGATATATAGGTGTTGACCATGTGGACTGCTGCGGAACTATAAAACCATGTGGCAGACTGCAGACAGGGCTTTTCCCTTGTGGGATATTTGGTGAGAGCATGTTTATGAATATTAACACGTGCTTGAAAAAAACTTCAAAAATGCTTAAACTTGCGATGTCATCCAGACTAAAATAGTAAAGGAATTTACTAAAAAACAACATAATATAGGCATATCGTATTAAGAATAGTTGTGTACAAAACAAACAAAACCTTAGTTTACTTATATTAGCCTATTAATAATACTTAAACTTGCGATGTCATCCAGACTAAAATAGTAAAGGGATTTACTAAAAAACAACATAATATAGGCATATCGTATTAAGAATAGTTGTGTACAAAACAAACAAAACCTTAGTTTACTTATATTAGCCTATTAAGAATACTTAAACTTGCGATGTCATCCAGACTAAAATAGTAAAGGCATTTACTAAAAAACAACATAATATAGGCATATCGTATTAAGAATAGTTGTGTACAAAACAAACAAAACCTTAGTTTACTTATATTAGCCTATTAAGAATGCTTAAACTTGCGATGTCATCCAGACTAAAATAGTAAAGGGATTTACCAAAAACAACATAATATAGGCATATCGTATTAAGAATAGTTGTGTACAAAACAAACAAAACCTTAGTTTACTTATATTAGCCTATTAAGAATGCTTAAACTTGCGATGTCATCCAGACTAAAATAGTAAAGGGATTTACTAAAAAACAACATAAAATAGGCATATCGTATTAAGAATAGTTGTGTACAAAACAAACAAAACCTTAGTTTACTTATATTAGCCTATTAAGAATGCTTAAACTTGCGATGTCATCCAGACTAAAACAGTAAAGGCATTTACCAAAAAACAACATAAAAAACCCAAAACAAACACAAACCAAAGTTAAAAACCATATTGTATAGTAAAAAAGAGAAAAATTTATTGCTTGTTAAAATTTTCTTTTTTTTTGTAACTAAAAAAAGGGTTCAAAAATTACAAAATTTGGTTTTGTTGAGTACTGACTAGCAAATAAGATTGCAATAAACATTTAAACCTTTGCCTGAAAATCTTTTAAAATACAACAAGGAAAACAGGTGTTAGAAACCACTTATCATATCTTGCTGATACTCGTTGAGGCTGGTCTCAATTTCTGGACAAAGATGCAATTTCCGTTTGTAAAATTCATAACATCTTTTCATGCAGTGCACATGTGCATACATGTAATGATATAAAATTTTTCCATCTTTTGGGGTTCCTTTTAACAATGTACCAACAATGTTATGGGGAACTTTTTTAGTTTTAACTATTTGTTTTTTACAATGCGCACAAGTTACATAGGATTTGGTAATGGTTGTTGTATATCGTAAGTACATATAATTTGAATTTCTATGTACTTTACTTAAACATTTGTTTCTATTCAGTCTTATTCTCTCCTTTTGGCATGGTTTTTTGCTTCGAGCTGCCCGATTCCCAATTATTTCTTTCCTACTTTCTTGCTTCTGTTTGCATAGCATTGGACCATTCCAAAAGGAGTTAAGTTTTTGTTGTTTAATCTTTAATGGCAGCTTTGCCCAATCATCTGGATCAACATGAAATTTTTTTTTATGAATGGGTTTCAACTGATATGGGCCTGTTGAAATTATGCTAAGCTCAATGTTATCTTTTTGTAAATTAACTTGTTTTGCTACATGTTTACAAAACTTGATTATATTGGTTTTACGATTCATACCAGTTTTTAAAATTTTGTTAATTGCCTCGTTTGGATTATTGAAATACTGTTTATCGTCCCTTAGTTCAGCTTCAACTCGTCTTGGATAAATTACTCCAGTTTTAAAACGATTATATTGTGACTTTTTGAACCATAAGTAAAACCCTGGAGCAAGCTCCTCCCATGATTCTTTTAATCGATCAAGTGTTAAATCAAAACTTTCATCTTCTTGATTAATAAGACAATCTGTGTCAAATAATATTGTTTTTAGTATAATGCTAGAATTTTTGGTACTACACATTTTAGTTAACTGACGAGATAAATTATCCTTGACATGTTTTGAACACAGAATTAGTTTTGTGTTTGGAAAAATATTTTTAAAGCCGTTATACATTGCCATCTGGCCATCACTCCCAAGAACAATTTTGCAGTTTCTTAAATCTGATTTAAACAATGCTAAAACGGCAGCAAAAATTTCAAAAGCTATGGTGTCTTGTGTGTTAGACACCAAAATTGGTCCCAAAACATGGGGTGACTTTCCCTGACAATTCATTATTAAAGGATGTTTAAAAACTAAGGGCGTGACCAAATACTCGGTGCAGTTAAATGTTGTGTCGATCCCGACAATAGAGGATAATACATTTTTTTTAGAGACCATAGCCATTAGATCTAGTTGCCACTCATAACCCAAAACTATAATTAACCGAGGATGTTCTCCAACAAATAAAATACCAGAATTCTGTTTGCGAGCAAGTTTTAGCAATTCTTTAATATCATCATCATAACGCTCGTCTTTATTGGCATTATAGAATTGTGACAGATTACGGGGTATGTCACCACTAGATTTTAAATTCATTAAACCCCCACTTTCCTTAACCATTTCATGCATTGCATACTGTGGTTTTTGGGTGGGCAATTTATCTTTCATCTTTGCGATAACAGATGGCTTTGTTTTACTGTAAGATTTGTTAGAGTTTTTTTGGCTATTCCCATGACATTTATTTTTAAAAATAAATTGCTCAGTATTATTTTCAGAGTTGCGCGTATATGTAATGACAGAAAAAATTGTAAATGTATTTTTACGTTTTGCACTGGAAATTTTTTTTGTGATTTCTGGATTATGAACATTTGTAAAATACGTAGTGGTTATTTTATACTCAGATTTGGTTTTTGATTGCGTTTGCTTTTTTTTCTTGTTTAAATAAATATCCCGATTTGAATTGTTTTTATAGACTCCCAGCCCATCACACTGCAAGTCTTTTCTGAATTTTAAACCTCGACAATCAACTACAAAATTGATGTATCTCTCTGTTATTTTAGGTTTATAAGGTATTACTTTACAAACATTCGAGATATCTGAATTGGTTTCTAATAGAATATCTAAAATTTCAGACCTTTCTAACAAAGAATATGAAAAAACTTTAAATTCTTCATGTAAAACAGATTCTATTTCTGTTGAAACATCAGAATTGTAATTATCAGGGCTTGTTGTTAAAGATATATCACTACTAGGCACTCTGCAAGGTGATTGCCCAAGTACGTCTATATTATCGATACTTGAGCTGTCAAAATTATTTATTGTAAAAGATCTTTCACCACTGGGCATTCTAACGTGTGATCGCTCGAGCACATCGTCATCTTCACTATTTGAGTTATTAAAAATTTCATTGCTTATTTGTGGTGGTGAACTATTTACTTTGTTTTTATTCTGCTTTGAAAAAGTACAATCATTAATTAATGACTTGCCTTGCACTTCATCATCTACCTTCACAAATTGATCACTAGACTTATCATGGGTTTCCTTATCATAAATTATTTCTTGTGACTTGGGCTCAAAAGAATATTCATTTTCCATATTAATAGTTTCATTTTTAACATTGGCAATATTTTTATTAGTTGAAAAATTAGGTGGAAAAGTATAATCGCTTGTTTTAACATCAGAGGCCTCTAGTGTTGCTTTGTGACGAGCTAACTCTTGTTCGGCTACCATCGACAACAAATCAAAACCAAAGGTTTCTTTAGGCAGAACTTTTATTGTTGAAAAACAATGATCTGTGCAATTTAAATTTTCAAATAAATCAAATTTAGTGGGTTTGAACGCCTCGGTCAAACTGAGGTCGGCTGCATAGGTCATACCTACATGATCTACTTGTTTTATATTTTTAACCAATGGTAAAAGAGCATTAGCAACAAGGGCGTCGTAGTGCAATGGCGTTTGCCGGCATAAATTGATTACCTTGAGAGAGCCGATACACTGCCAATTGTCCGGCTTTGTAACAACCGGTGATTTGTACTGTTGATCATGAATAACAATAACTATCTTCAAGCTGTTGCTTAGTAAATAAAAGGCCAAATCCACAATATCTTGAGAGAAGTCTCTCATATTTTCATACCTTTGTATTTGCTCCAATGCCTCTGGCAAAGAATGAATATTTGGCAGAAATGACCTATAAATAGCTGCCCAACCTGATGCCAATTCCTCTCTCATCATCTTGGTGTAGTATCCCACACAGCCTCCTAAATGAGTGATAACACTGTGCAGGATACAGTGTCCATCTTGTGGACTTCTGACAAGTGCCTGTCAGAAAAAGGAAACATACATTTCGATAGAATCTACCTGAAAGTCAAGAAAATAGCGTTCCTAATATTGACAACTTTAAAGGTTAATGGATCTTATTGAAAGGTTAGCTTGCAACATAATTCACATTACAGCTATTTGGTATCAAAAGGTTCACCATGTCTTACTCTGCTATGTTGTAGGTGCAAAATATGTGCAAAACTGATTACAAGCTCTTAAAACATCAAAAACAAACAGTTAATCGCAGCCGTCACGAAGCTGCCATAGATTAGAATATCTTTCAAAATCGGCTCAAATGGGACGTAGTTTAACAAGATGGCTTCTGTTTACACTTTCATGCAACCTAATTCGTAAAAATATTTTCATAAATATACTTAACGCATTCGATAAAACCATGTCTATTATCCTTACGCGTGTATTTCGTCATAATCGTAATGCTGTCATTTTAGCACTGGTATCTCAAAGCCTACCGCCAAAACAAGTTCTACATTTTTACTTTATCTCAAAGGAGTGCATTTCATCCTCTAATGAACATGAGGAGCCTGTTGGTCACCTGCAATAGTCGAAAAGTGCTGCATTAATTGTTTGCGCGATTTGGCAGAAAGTATGGGTCACATGATCCAATTACGACTAGTTAATTAGACTAGGCTCAAATGAACTGTAAGGTAGAGAGCATTTATATTTGATGCAGGCTTTCCGGTAGAACTCGAACTATTTGACATAAACTAGTGTTAGACGTTTTATATCAAGGCCTTTATTGGCCTTTCAATTCATGTAAGAATATGACGTGTCAAAACAATAACCAAATGGATCGACTATGTCAGAGAAAAAAAATTTATTTTGATCAACGGCAATTTCGTGATGGCGACGATGAACTTTTTGTTTTTGAGCTTTAAAGAGCTTGTTATCACATTTCCACGTACTTTGCACCTACGACACAGCAGAGTAAAACATGGTGTATCTGTTGATACGAAATAACTCTAATTTGAATTTTGTTGCAAGTCAACCTGTAACCTATGGAACAATTTCGTATTATTTTACTATGGAAGATAGCTACATAACCAATAGTAGTGGTAACAATGGCTTTTTATGGCAAAAATTGGTCCTACTTTTCAAGAAAAGGCAACTCCAACTAACAGATAAAGTTGCATGCAGGGCCTTGTCCGTCTTTGAACCAGCTGTTGTTTTGCAAGATATGCTTCTCAGGAGAGTAACTCCACAAAACAAGATTTGTCAAGTCAGGCTAGTTGTTGCCCTCTCTTAAAAAAGAAGGGGCTACAATATGAACACGCTTTAAAATACCTTACAATAGAAGATTGAGTCACTAGTAAATATTGAATATTTTGTGCTTACCATCCCTTCAACAACATCATTTGGGAAAAGTTTTTGAGTTCGTCTCTGTACTTTCTTGGGTCCCTATGTAAAATAATGTATGCATTAGTAGAGTGTGTCAGATGCAAGAAAATTAAAAAGTTATTAGACTGTAACCTAGCCAATAGCTCTTGGTCTTCGTGTAGTATGAACCAAAAAATGTGCATTAGGTGATACTGAGGCAAATGGTGTATAATTGTTAATGCACTATATGTTACTCGTGTACAGTAGATAACCAAAAGTTTTTTGTACTTACAGATAGAATGGGTGTGAGTGTTAGAGGTGGTCTCCAGATATCATCCTGATGAAGTGAGTATGCAGTCTGCAAAACAAAAAACTCCTTTCTATTAATAAATCATTTCTATTAGGTTAGCATAAATGTTTTTAGTTCATGGTGTAACATAAGGTTTAGTAAAATGTGTGACGCGGTTGCATGATGGCTAAAATCATGCCAGATAATCATAAAATTCTTCCCAATGGCTTACCAGATGCATTTTAAGTAATGTCTTAACAAACCAGTGATTTTTTTAAATGAGAGAGGAGACATGCTTATTTTAAAGGGAAGTTTTCTTTAAAGCATGTGTGAATATGACTTCTGACGATTTCAGCTAGTTTTAATACATTTTTGACCAATTCTGACCCTAACTCATTTTTGCGAGTGAGAAATATCTCAAACTAGATAAATGCGTGAGGGTCAAAATGGGTAGTAAAAGTATTAGGAGCTAAAATAGTCATGCTTGCTTGAGAAAAATTTCTCTCTGTATTAGCTTGAAAATAAATTAAACTTGGAAACAAAATAGCTGGTTTGTTAAGATATAACTTAAAATCTATCTGGTAAGCCATTGGGAGGATGACGATCTGGCATGATCTAGCAGTAACTATCGGGGAAAAGTTCGGGAGCACTTAGCGATGCCCCCATTGTTACTGAGGTGTTGAAGCAGGACGCTAGGCTAGGAGTGACCATTTGGAAAACAGCAATCGGACAGTCTCAAATTGATAGGGACTTACAGACCACTTTTGAGAAACCATAAGGTGAGTTGTGCAAGACATGACTTAAAACTTGGAATATTTTGACATGATGGGTGGTCCTGTCGATTGGTTTAGTTTTTGTGTGGGCTGTTCATCGGATTGGTGAAATATTTGGATGCATACTTTGGTTTTTGCTCATAACTACGTGCACGTTTGTTGTTTTTTTGTGTGTGTGTGGCCTATGACCCGGCTTTGGCAATATCCCACTAAAGGACCCCTGTGTTATATACGCTAACTTATCACTCTATGGAAATTGAAATCTATATGCGTGTTACACTTCGCTTAATTTACTTACTATTCCTGGATTCTCAAACATTTCTTTCTTAGGCTTTTCAGGAGCATTATTAACTGAACTCTTCCTCTTTACAGGTTTTCTTTTAAGCGTTGGCAAGATGTAATCACCAAGCTTAAAAGGTTGCTGTTTTGGTCTAGACATCTTCGAGTCTATAATATTGAAATAAGTTCAAGAACCATGACAACAAAATGTACAATGTTGTTCATTTGTAAATTCTGTAAAAACAGACTCAAAAGAATAAACACTGAAGTTTCAGCCAATCTGTTTAGTAAATAGTATTATATGCAGGGGCGAATCTAGGAAAAAAGTGTGTGGTGCAAAACTTGTTTAATATATCTAGAGTGGGAGGGGGTGCGCGGGGCGACCCCCTTACCTGGCCTCGCACTAGCGGAACTTTTTGAAATTTAGGCATCTTAGAATGAAGGAGAGGTGTGTTTGAGCCCAAAAAAGTGTAATCATTTATTTGCAGCAAACAACAAGTTTAGAGGTAAAAATTGACATTAGATATGATTATTTAAATTGGTGTTTATAATGTTTATTATACTATGTATATCAAGATTACATGTAAACAGAAAGTTAACAGACATTTATGCAGTAAAATAAAACCAAGACAAAATCAATCACAAAACCTCAACAGCCATTTGGTTTGGCTGTGCAGAAATTAGCCATAATTTCTGCAAACTACCACAAAAAATGTTTCGTAGTATTAGCTACATAACGATGCTATTATAAAACAAACATATTAGGGCATACTTTTTTGAGTTGATGTTTTGTCGTTGAAAGAAATGATCCAAAGTTCGTTCTTGACCTTTCTTTTGAGACATTTTGCTTTTAGAATTGCTTGTAGTGCTTCTTTCGAAAAAGTTGTGGCTCAATTGGGGATGTTTATTGGGACCACTCTCATTTGTTTATAAGCTAAACAAATTCAGGTCAATGTTATTAAAACTGATTCGTTATAACAAGCTCTACTAGGCCGTTTTTGTTCATTTCCTCTCAAAGCAAGTTCTCAGTGAAATGAATTTTAATTTACTCAATTCTTTGTAATAAAAAAAGTGGACGACAAGTACGACACCGAGTTTCCACCATTGTCGTCGCAGAACAAAACCCTTAAAACGAAAATGATAGCCCTGAAAAGGGCTGAGGTGGTTGGTGAGACTACTGGCACTCAAAAATCGATTTTGACTGGTGAGTCCAGTAGCCCGAGAGGGTCACTGTCGTCCCCGATAGGATCTACCGATGGGCGAATGGTCTTGGACCCCACTTCATGCTTGTAAAAGCGAATGAGCTGTCAATCAGTGTGTACCCGTATTTGTAGACGTCAGAATGCGTAAGAGTTGATGACGTCTTTTCTAAGCCTATAATCCGGCAGCTTCAAATTGCTAACTCAACGGATCTATATTACGTTCATCGCAATTCAGACAAATTTGAATAGTCATTTATAAGGCGCACGCTTAACACTTGTTCAATGTAGAGTATATGTATGTGTGATACTAGCAATTTTTTTATGTTAACCATTTATTACCATATTGTTCTAAGAGTTGCATGCTACTATACAAACACTAAAAAAATTATTAATACTCGTATTGCGTGATTAGTTAGTGACAAATGTTATCGTTTTTGTATTCGAAATATGTTATTGTGGAATTGGTTGACCTGATTACTGTGCAGCCAATCAATTGTGGATTTTTCTTGGGATTGCTATATAACCTGCCGGTTTGATCATTGTTGGTGTGTTACTGCTTGGTACTGAGAGATATAACACCAATAAAGATACTGCGTTCTTTACAAATAAGCTCTGCTTGAGTTTGAAAAGCAAATAGGTATAACATTCTTGTCACTGTTTCTGACTTTAGCATTGTGATATTAGCCAGCGTATCATAGCTGCATTCACTATAAGTGCTATTGACCGAACATCAAGAATTATTGCGCTTGGCTTGCTAGGGTGTAATAGTTGAGAAAAGACACCATCGAGTCTGTTCATCAGCTCACCCACAAGTCTGCTTATCGGCTCACCCACGAGTCTGTTTATCGGCTCACTCTCGAGTCTGTTTATCGGCTCACCATCGAGTCTGTTTATCGGCTCACCATCGAGTCTGTTTATCGGCTCACCATCGAGTCTGTTTATCGGCTCACCATCGAGTCTGTTTATCGGCTCCCTCTCGAGTCTGTTTATCGGCTCACCCGCGAGTCTGTTTATCGGCTCACCATCGAGTCTGTTTATCGGCTCACCATCGAGTCTGTTTATCGGCTCACCCGCGAGTCTGTTTATCGGCTCACTCTCGAGTCTGCTTATCGGCTCACTCTCGAGTCTGTTTATCGGCTCACCCGCAAATCTGTTTATTGACTCATCAAGTTTGTGTGAACTCGCTTTTGAGTTGGGAGTTGTCTATCCTTGTCGAGTAGAATTTACTTCATCTTGATGGATTTTAAATCTTTTTTTTAAATTTTTTGCCATATTTATGGTGGTGCATTTGCACCATATGCACCACAGTAGATCCGCCCCTGATATGTTACCACGATTGTACTACATTTATCTTATAGATATATTGATATTTATAGTTATTTTTACTTACCAATACAAGTACTTATGTCAAATTTCAAATAGAATTTAACAATGGAGTATTTTGCTGAAATGATATGACTACAGAAGTTGGCTTGAAACTGAATATATCTGTATACGTATATATTATCTTTCCTCTGTCTGCATAGACACACATGTAGCAATTACGCGGGTCTAGTAAAACACGTGATGCGTGAAAAAGGTGCGTGATTGTCATAAACATTGAACTGAAAACCCTGGAAAAGGCGAAGGTGATTCGCGAGTGCGGACATCCTGCAGTCGCCATGTCAAATTTGCTTTTGAAAAAGTATCATTGTGTTCAATGTGAAAAAGAAATCTAATTACATATTTAACAGCTTTGGCAGATCACGAATACATCGCTAAATGAAAGGAACAGACTACCGAGATTGCTATTACTCATTTATGTAAGAGACAGATGGGTGTAGGTGCGCAGTGCTATTGCTATTTCATCAACTGTAAAAAACGCAGGAATGGACTTTCAAAGGAAATGGCATGACATTTCATAAGTGAGTCACTTTTACTACCAGTTCTATTAGTATTGCTAAAGTATACTACTACTACTAGTTGTGCTACTACTAGTTCTACTAGTTATTTACGTAGTTACTACTAGTTAGTACTGCCATTAGTTTGTTCTACTACCCTAGTCTCTCGGTGAGTGGTAGGCGATCAGTGTCACTGCTGACTGTACAAGTTTGACTGTATGTTGTTGGTGATTACATAAATTTATAAGCTAGTGAGTGAATTTTTCTTCCTTCAGAAGGAAGGTTTTATTATAATTTAAATTTGAAATTTTTATTATATTAATATTTAGGAGTAGAGATATATCCACTTAAAGTAGATATATCTAAATTTCTTTCAGAAACCTCAAACAGCACGAAACGGCGAAAGCTGCCACAGCAAGTGCTTATGAATATGTCTGAAGCTTAGCAGAAGATGTTGATGTCAATCTTTCTCGTAATGCATCTGTGTCAATGGTTAGTACTTCTTTGCATTATTTCTGCAATTTGTTTGTTGTTATTTCTATTGAAATAATCTAATAGATGCAATCGATTTTTTATCTATGCTTGATTAAGAAATTTCCATAAAGCTTTATGCCTAAGATGTGTGTGAATCACTTCCAGTGAAAATTGTCACATTTTCATTTTACATAGCGATATGGTAGCATTTTGACCTATTTTATTTTAGCTTATTCTATTAGCTGTATTGTTGTATCTTAAAGGTCAACTTGCAACAAAATTCACATTACAGTTATTTGGTATCAAAAGATTCACCATGTCTTACCCTGCCGTGTTGTAGGTGCAAAATATGTGCAAATCTCATTACAAGCTCTTTTTAAAGCTAAAAAATAAAAAGCTTATCACAGCCATCATGAAACCGCCGTAGATTGAAATCTGTTTATTTCTCCGACATAGGCATTACATTTGGTTATCGTTTTGTCACGCTGTTTTCACGGAAATTGAAAGGTCAATAAAAGGCTCAATCTAAAATGTCTCGTAGCACTAGTTTATGACTATTACTTTGGGTTCTACAGAAAAGCACGTGTGAAATATAAATGCTCGCTACTTAACACTTTTGTTTCGGCTTGGTCTAATCGTCTAGTCAGAATCTGATCATGTGACCCGTGCTTTCTGCCAAACAGTGCGAATAATTCCTGCAGAATTTTTTGTCTATCACAGATGACAAACAGGATCCTCATGTTTATCAGAGGATGATATGCACTCCTTCGAGCTAAGGTGAAATGATTAAACAAACTTTTGCGGTAGGTTTTGAGATAGCAGTGCTCAAAGTGACAGCATTACAATGGTGATGAAATAGAGGCTTAAGAACAATGGACATGGTTTTATTTAATGCGTGAAGTGTATAATTAGTGGAAATATTTCGACAAATGAGATTGTGTGAAAGTGTAAACAGAAGCCATATTGTACAACTACGTCCCATTTGAGACGTTTTGGAAAGAGGTTCTAATCTACGGCGGTCTCGTGATGGCGACGATTAACTGTTTAACTTTTAAGAGCTTGTAATCACATTTCTACATTTTTAGCACCTTACGCTTACAACACAGCAGAGTAAGACATAGTGAATCTTTTGATACCAAATAACTGTAATCTGAATTCTGTTCCAAGACAACTTTTAAGGGTATTAGCTTTTATATGAATAAGACATTCATTTTGGTTGATTATATGTAATTGTTATTATGTTAATTGATGCTTTTGTTTGGGTGGTTGGAATAAGAATCCTACTGTTACTCAGTTTAAGGCTACCTTTCGCAAACTTATCAGCAAATGTGGCGCAAAATCAGATGCTGGTAAGACAGGTAATGTTAGTGCTCGAGACGAGATTCTCATCATACAGGCTACTCCAGAAGTTAATCAGTTTTTGGAGCTCACAATGATTACAGATGTCTAATTTCTGTTATAGGTAACAGTACATTCAATATAGCTGGATACAAAGTGCGGTCATGTAACATTGGCCGTCAGTCCCTGGTTACGACTAAGTCAAGTATCCATTACCGACATCTCTATACTCTACCCGAGCTACAAAACAATGGAGGATTGGCGTGTCCATCAGACGGTGTCATCACAATCCTGCTAGTTACAGAGCGATACTTTCGAATTAATGCAAAGCCAGATCCACTCCATTGCGTGGTGTATGTTACCAGTAGTGTAGGATCTAGTGATGTGTTATGCCTTGGGAAACACCTTATGGACACAGCAGATGGCATACCAAACAACGCTTCATTGATGAAAAACTTTATTCAGTCTTTCTATGATCTCAGACAGCATAATTATGCTAAAATCGTACATTCAAACTGCAAGGTGCATCTTTGCGGCATAAAATACTAAAGTAGTACTTTTTAAAGGGCAGTAATAATGTAATTACTATAATATTCATCTGTAGATGTTGTTGTACTCCTATTTATAATATGATTTAGTTGTAAGACACTCTGACACTGGCTCAATCTCCGGTGGTATCCAAATCTCACCTCTCAATCTCATCTCTCAATTCACACAGTTTCTGTAAGGCTTACTTATAGGTTTAATCATATAATTACACTAATCCCTGCATATCCTTGTTTGCATTCTTTCGATTATCCTCTATTACAACTGTTTTTAATTTTCGTGTAGTTGTTGCAGTAGTTTATTCCATTTTTACAGATTCTACATATCATACATTCATGAGCTATTATCACTTACATCTTAAAAACCGTTTCTGTTTTTTCAGCATGTGTTGTTTTTATCAAGATACTTCATGTGCTAAGTTTCTCCATTATGGTTTATGCATATGTAATATAATTTTAAATATAATGGAACAGTGGTTATTTGCCTGAATATATCATTTGCTGGGTTTATGCATCTGTAATACAACCGTTTGTATGAATAATGTGGTCCACGGAAATCTATTTCACTTCCAGTTCTCATTTATTATAATCCACTCCATTTGTCATCAATAGGAATTCTTCTTTCAGGCATTCTAAACGCTGTGTAGGAGTAGTTTTCATTACCACCAGGTGGAAAATATATTTTCGACATGTACGTTTATATCATTTTTCACGGTTTGTTTACATACGAAACTAGAACACAATTAGCTCTCCAATATGGCGCTTACATTACGTTTCGCTATCAAAGCAAAAGTCACGTAATTACCATTCTAGGGTTTGTGAAGTTCAAAGGTCATAAAATTACTCCCAATGGCATTCTATGTGTTTTTTAAATAATGTCTTAACAAACCGGGGAGTTTATTTTCAAGGTAAAACTATTTGAAGGCTGTTTTAGAAAGATTTGATGTCATTTTGAAGTATTTTAAATCATCACGCGTTTTACTAAAACGGCAACCCGTTTAGTAAAACGTGTGCGAAACGGTCGCTGTTTTACTATATCGGTAGCCGCATAGTATAACGCGTGACGATTTACAAGCTAATACAGGTCGATATTTTTGTCAAGCATGAGTGAATATGACTCCTGACGATGTAGAATACATTTGTAAGTCTTTTAAAGTCGTTTAAAACCAACTGACCATCACGCGTTTTTCAAAGTTTGTCGAAATATTACGTGAAACGCATCCAGTAAGCTATTGGGAGCGATTTTACGACGATTTGGCATGATTTTAGCCGTCACGCGTTGTCACGCAATTTTTGGTCAATTTTTTGACCTAGCCAAAAACCATCAAAATATTATCTAGAAGTGTTTTAGAAAGATTTGATGTCATTTTGAAGTATTTTAAATCATCACGCGTTTTACTAAAACGGCAACCCGTTTAGTAAAACGTGTGCAAAACGGCCGCCGTTTTACTATATCGGTAGCCGCATAGTATAACGCGTGACGATTTACAAGCTAATACAGGTCGAAATTTTTGTCAGGCATGCGTGAATATGACTCCTGACAATATAGAATACATTTGTAAATATTTTAAAGTTGTTTTAAACCGACTTTGACCATCACGCGTTTTTCAAAGTTTGTCGAAATATTACATAAAACGCATCCAGTAAGCCATTAGGAGCGATTTCACGATGATTTGGCATGATTTTAGCCGTCACGCGTTGTCACGCAATTTTTGGTAAATTTTTTGACCCAACCAAAAACCATCAAAATATCATCTAGGAATGTTTTATAAAGATTTGATGTCATTTTGAAGTATTTTTAATCATCACGCGTTTTACTAAAACGGCAACCCGTTTAGTAAAACGTGTGCGAAACGGTCGCTGTTTTACTGAAATGGAATTGGTTATATATCTCAAATAAATATCATTCCAAATCAAAAACACGGGTCCTTTGTCTAGTGAGTATTTACTTTATTACAAATGAATACTATCTGGGTTGTACAACAAGTTGTAGAATCAACCCAGATTCAAAACATACAATACAACGATACAATACAATACAATTTACAATTACAATTACAAATACGACAAGGAAAATTAACAATTCCGATGGAATTCTATTTACCTCTAACACACTCTTCTTAAAACACGTCCGAATTGACTGAATGATCATCAAAAAGAGAGTCAGTTAAACGCAAAACAAAAAGCTATCTCATTTAAAAGTAAAGCTAGCCATCTGATCACAAAAGAAAAATCACACAATACAAAAAAATAATTCTAGGAACATAAGCTATAAAAATTAGTATCATTGGACTCGCCAAAATGTAATTTCATAACATTCTCCGCCCCTAGATGCGACACAGTATCAACATGATCTTAGCATCGATTGCCAACAAAAAGAAATTACATATAAGTTTGTTCTTCGACAATTCGTCGAAACTTATTAATAGGAGAAGTTGTTAAGTTTTACCCCAATTCAACATTGGAAACTCGTACAACTTTAATTCCCTATAAATTTGTGAATCAAATCTCTAGCCATTCCCAGGTGTCTCCCAATTTGCTGGATTTGGGAAAGGTGCTCTTGTACAGTTCCAATCGTCTGTCGAGCGCCTTGGTTTTCCACTCGCAGAGCAATGTTCTCTTCGCGGAGGCGATCACGTTCTGCAGTAACCCTCTTTAACTCCTCTCGAAGTACCAAAACTTCAGCATTGCAGTGTACATTGGTAGTAGCCGTATTTAGCGTAGTTGGTCGGGGAACCGCTGTGAAAGGAGTCGAGGGTCTAACAACACTACCGCTCATTGTTCGTTTCAGGGCAGGTCGGAGGGCAGCAACACATGCCGAGGATGGTTTATGGGATTGTTGTTGCTTTTGTTCCCGACCAGCACGAATGCTTGCTGCGGCAGCAGTCGACTCCTCTTCATTCATAAGTAGCCGAACATCCCGATTCCGTTTGTTGAAAGTCACACTGAGGGATGACGCATCATTAGAAGTGGTGGCTGGGGCAGTTACTGTTTCCACTTTGATGCTGCGAGCACCATCCTTCCTGTGCACCAGTTCTCCAAACGCTGTAGAATCTGGTAACCCCACAAACTGTAGGAAATTCTGGAAAAGCGTTCGGTCCACTTCATAACAACTCGTTATGTCCTGGTGATCGGCGGCCAAGTTCCTCTTCTGCTGTTGAATATGCATGCCGATCAACGATTTGATATTTTCCGACACACCACAGGAGCAGAAAAACCTTGTGAAGTGGGTGCGGATATGCTCCGTAAGTTTGTCAGGGATAGATATGGTAAACGAACACAGTTTGCATCCATTAAGGTGAAGGCGGGCATTCTTGACTTCCACGGATGTTTGTTCATCGACAAACTTTACAGTGCGCAGTCGCTTTCTGACGGGGCCCGTGGTCGTAAGCTGAGTTTCGGGCTCCTCTACATTGACCACCGGTTCTTCAGGTTCCGGTGATACCGTTAAATTTTCGTCTTCATTATTATCCAGCACAATCTGTTCCTCCTCTACGTCTACTTCAATTTGGAGTGGGACCGATTCCGCCATCTGTAGTAAGAGACGTAACCAACTTCAGAATTGGAAGCAAGGAAGAGTTGCTGGTGCCATAAGTAGTTGTAGGTGCAGCATGCTGGTGTGTGCAATGATAGACAGAAAGTCCTTCACCTCGTGCATAGGGAAATAAACCAGTCTATGTTAACAATTACATATGAAAAGAGAATTAGATCTACATGCTCATAATTATCACAACTGACACTACCAAAGAAGTCAATCTACTTAGTTTAGTTTTGCACCGCTACTCAAAACTAATACAATGTGTAATCAAATAAATGCCTCGGTCGGCGTCGAGTCCTTCCTAACCTTCCCGTAGGCAACACAGGTTCTGGAACAACAGGATCACCAGCCAAGTCTGAGTGAACAGACCTGTTGTCAGGTTCATCTGTGTACTCTAGAATAGACTGATGGGTGGTTTGTCCTAAATGAGGAGTTTGTCGACCGTCCGCGTCAGCACAAGGAACAAATAATTTCAATCGACATTCGTTGACTACTCCTCGGCCGTCTATTTTATAGGTGCCATTATTAAATGACTTGCGAATAAAAAAAGGACCCTCGAACTTTGGCAGAAGCTTAGGGTTAACTCCTTTTTTCTTTCGCTTGCGTTGTACCAAAACCAACTCGCCGGGTTTAAATAAGGGTTCCTCGTCAGAGTCAGGCCATCTCATGAGTAAACTCTGTTGGGACCTCAACAGATCATGAGCTGACTCTAGACGCTCCTTTAGTCTTTGGGCATACTCTAGCCTTGTGTTCAGCTCACATGAATACGTACCACCAATCAACTGATCTGGCAGGCGACATTCCCGTCCAAACATGAGAAAGTTGCTAGTTTCCTCAGTTTTTGAATGCGGAGTAGCTCGCAGAGCTCGCATAATTTGAGGTAGCAAACAATCCCAGTTATTCTGTTCTTGTCCGGAACTGAGGAGCATGGATCGAAGTGAGTCACCAAGAGTTCGATTACCCCGTTCCACCACTCCATTAGACTGAGGGTGGTACGGTGTAGTACGTGTTTTAGTTATTCGCCAAAAACGACATAGTTCGGTCATAAGTTCACCTTCAAACTGCAAACCACGATCGCTATGAAGTTCTTCAGGGAGACCAAAATAACAAAAAACTCGACTATCTAAAGCTTCGGCAACAACGGGTGCGGTTGCATCCGAAAGAGGCAACGCATCTTGCCACCGAGTAAAGTGATCGGTAAGAACTAAGACCCACTTATTTCCTCTCAAGGTTTCTGGCAACGGTCCCACTAAATCAATAGCAACTTTTTGCCATGGTCGACCAACCCAGAGTGGCCCAGCCCTGGAAGAGGGAAGAAGGCCCCCGGACTTAGCACGTTGACAAATTTCACAAGTACGTAACAGCCTACGTACATCAGCGGTCATGCCCGGCCAATACCAGGTTAGCCTCAACCTTTTTAAGGTCTTTGTCCGACCGGAATGAGAGAGGGTATGGGTGGACCATATTAAATCCTTTCGCAATGTCTTAGGACAGACAATGACCTCTTTAGTTCTTTGGCCATTGAGAATTCGAACAACCAGGACACCATCGTCTCGAATTCTCATTAATGACATCATTGAATTGAGTTTTCGTAGTTCCCAACTTCCCAAATTGACGATAGATGCATCAATAGCTACCTGGTCATCAACAGCCTTATATACCGTTGAAACTTCTCCTTGTTCCTTCTGAGCGCCACTCAGTACAAGGTTGGTTTCGGTAGAATCAGGCGTTGGTAGCGGTAGAGATACTTGTTCTTCCCCGCTGTCTTGCAGATTGTCTCCATTAACTGGACACACAAGAGAACCATCTCTGGCTTTTTCCTGCAAGACACTATGGCACTCATTAGAGGGATTATCATAGTGACTAACAAAGTCAGAAGCACCATACAGTTGCTCGCCAATAATATCGGTGACAACCGTATCTTCCTGGGTTCTCATGTCTGAGAGTTCTTTACGAATATCAGGTAAACTAGGGCCCCCACCAGTGCGATCCATTCTGTCACACTGTGAACAGTCGCGGCATGGGCGGCGTGACAGGCCATCTGCATTACTGTGGACTCCGCCGGGCCTATGCTCTATACCAAAATTGAATTCACTTAGAATTTCTAGCCATCTAGCCACTTGTGCTGAAGGAGTTGTCTTCCGGCACAGCCAGAGCAGAGAAGCATGATCGGTGCGAATTCTAAATCTTCGACCGTATAGATAAGGTCTGAAATGGATTACCGCCTTCACAATAGCTAGGAGCTCACGACGTGTGACACAGTAATTGCGTTCTGCCGATGAAAGAGCTTTGCTGTAATACGATATCACTTTTTCCTCACCCTTTTGAATTTGGGATAACACTGCGCCCACACCATTTAGAGAGGCATCCGTGTCTAAGATATACTCCAACTGAGGATTAGGATAAGACAGGACAGGTGCGGTCATCAAAGATTGTCGAAGAAAATCAAACGCTTTTTGGCATTCCTCTGACCACTGGAAACGTGTATTTTTCCCAGTTAATTTAGTTAAAGGGCGGGCTTTACATGCAAAGTTGTCGACAAAACGACGATAGTACCCCACGAACCCGAGGAACGATTGCAGCTCTGTCAAGTTCTCTGGAACTGGCCACTCCTGCACAGCGGCTATCTTATCCGGGTCGGTAGACACTCCTGCATCACTAACCACATGACCCAAATATTTCACTTTTTGTTGAAAAATGTGACATTTCGATGGTTTGAGCTTTAACCCGGCAGCGCGAAGACGTGATAGGACCTCTTCTAGATGCAAACATTGTTGCTCAAAGGTTTTACCAATGACAATGATATCGTCTAGATAGAGTAACACTGACTTCCAATGAAGACCGTGGAGAACCCGCTCCATCGTACGTTGGAAAGTGGCCGGGGCGGCGGTCAAACCAAATGGTAAGACTTTCCATCGCCATAACCCTCCCCGAGTACAAAAAGCAGATTTGTTCTTCGCGTCTTCATCTAAAGGAACCTGCCAATATCCACTCATTAAATCAAGAGTAGAAAAATATTGACTATCAGCTAAAGCTTCTAAACTTTCGTCGATTCTGGGAAGTGGGTAAGCATCATGTACCGTGACGGCATTAAGTCGTCGATAATCGATACAAAATCTCCAGCTTCCGTCTTTCTTTTTAACCAGCACCACTGGAGAACTCCACGCCCCCTGTGCTGGTTCAATAAGATCTTGCTCGATCAACTTCTTAACCTGCTTATCGACCTCCACCTCTTTCTCCGCCCCTAGACGACGAGGTGCCTGTTTAATGGGTCTAGTTCCCGGTTCGATAGGAATCGAATGTTGAACCAGAGTTGTGCACCCCATATCGTGATCTCCGGCAGAGAAAACATCTCCAAACCGGTCTAGTAGGCCGGCAATCACTTTCTGTTGTGATGTCAGTGTACAAATGCTACTGGCTTCTCTGTATAAATTTTCCAAGTGTTCTGGTACAGGTTTATCAGATAGCAATTCCCCTTGCTTTGAATTCTGACCTGTGTCACACTCGACTGGCGTTTCGACAAGCTGGTCACTTTCCACACTAAAACATTGACCAATAATTGACCCAGACGGAATGAATACCGTCTTATTTTGTGGATTCAAACATCTGACCACAAACCTATCTCCCTTGGTGCATGCTACAACACAAGAAGCCAAAGCTAAACCTCTGGAAACTGTCGCTCTACTCATTTCTACCATTCCAACAGAAGAATTGATAACTCTTGATAATTGGCAATCCAACAGTTTTTCAGATTGCGGAGGAACATCTACGTCAGACACTACCTGCACAGAGCTAGTGTAGTCCACTCCATGGCGGTCAGAACATCGTAGAGTTTTACCATTCATTACTAATGTGAAATTACTACAGAAAAGTTGACAATTATTACCTAGCAGAAAAGGCATACCTAAAATGGCGTCAGGTTCAATGTTGGCTACTACCCAAGACACATTGATCATTTCTGATCTAAGTCTACTATCCAACTCTACCTGACCCTCAATTGGCAACCCTGACCCATCTGCCAAGGTTCCAGTATTGCAATGAAAAGGCTTCATACTCTTCTTAGTAACCTGAGGAAGTTTATTAAATATTCTTTTGGAGAGAATGTTGAGGGTACATCCGCTATCCAATAGATAGCGAACTGCTATACGCCCAACTCTTCCAGGCAAATATAACGCAGGTGTGCATGATGCCATGTTCACGGAAAAGTTTTCCGATATTGTGCAAGCAGTGGTTTGGTTCGAAGTAGTCGTAACTGAAGAACCGTACGTTGACGCAGGTAACCTGTTGGTGAGTAGGTGATCAGGCACCTCAACTGGCTCTTTTACCACGTCTCGGCTATCAATGTTGACTACTGTTTCCTCCCCACCACTGTTTATGCGGAAATATGATTCCGGTCTACCACCAGCCTCCGCAGTGTTCTGTGCAGACCTACTTAGTTTTCCGAATTGCTAGAATTTTTAGATTTAGCACTGGTTAATTGTGGACACTCTCGCTTAAAATGCGATGTACTGCCACACTGGTAACAGGCCCGACTATTCTTTTCTGCATTAACACGATTTGAAGAAGAATTAGGCCTCAACAAATTGTCAGTCTGACGTCGGTTACCTTGCTCGTAGAGAGCAAGACGACGTGACTGTTCCTCAATTTGCTTAGTCTGTGCATCCAACTTCTGGGAGAATGAAGCTAACAGTGTTTCAAATTTGTCGGGTTTCGGGCAACCGGCTTTGAATCTTGAAGTTTCGTCAGGTGTGGAGTCCACTACAGCCACTCTAGCACTTCGCTCCAGTCGTGGAGCAGGTTTAGGAGGTACTTGTGCAAGCATTACATAGCGCTCTGCAGCTTTAACAGCTCCATCCAATGTATTGACTTTGGCTAGGGATATATATTGCCTTAATGCTGGGTCGTCTAGCGCTCGATCAAACGCTTCCACAGCAAGAGTACTTTCCACCTCTGAACCAAGACCCCCATAACTAAGACGAGCCAGTCTTCCTACCCGGTTTCCCAAGTTCATATAGCTTTCACCAGGCTCACGTCGGGTTTGATGAAGTTTCTCACGTGCTTCCTCTGGTAAAAGACCAAACATGTATAACAACCGTCGAAACACCTCTTTAACACTATCAGCTCTGCCGGCTTCTTTTGCTCCTTTATCGAGAGCACCTCTCAGCTGTGCTAAAGCCACCCTTTCCTCCCAACCACTCAATGCGCATACATCATTATACTGTTGTATAAACAGATGTACATCTCCTGTACCATCAAAGCGAGGGGTTTTCAATGTTGATTTGACTACATTTGAAGTTGACCTTTCCTCTATAGCGTGGGTAAACTCGTTGACCAAAGTCCGCAACATATCTTCGGTATTACTATTAATTTGAGCTGAGGTTGAAGAATGCAACGGCTTTGGAGCCGACTCAGCAGCACTGGGTTTATGTAACACAGGCAGCCCTGTACTTGCGTAGGCGTCGGAAACACAAGGAGTCGTTTCAAACTTATTTACAGTTTGGTTAGGCCTACTCAATCTCTTCCCTAAAGAATCAGGATATTGATTTATCCTCAC
This sequence comes from Watersipora subatra, assembly GCF_963576615.1. Taxonomy (NCBI): domain Eukaryota; kingdom Metazoa; phylum Bryozoa; class Gymnolaemata; order Cheilostomatida; family Watersiporidae; genus Watersipora; species Watersipora subatra. The sequence goes on along the minus strand of NC_088710.1, from coordinate 10,007,665 downwards.
TAATTTTGACCTAGCAGTGGGCACCGGAGAAATGTTTAGGCCTATCTGTGGCTCTGAGCTGGGAAAGCACCTATTATAGGCATCATCTATCACAGTCTCAGCAGATAACGTTTCTCTGGGGGTGACAGAAGGATAAGATGACCCAACTACTACGGTAGATCTAGGCCTAGGTGTAGGAGGAATAGTTCTCTGTGGAATAAATGAAGGTATAGTAGGTAAACCTACAGTGGTAGATTGGAAAGTGTCTTCCCTACTGTCATAAAATATGTCATCTCCATCAATATACCCAGCCTCAACAGAGTCATCATGGTTTGACATAATTGCAATTAGCTACTGCTAACACAGACTGACAAATTCACTAGACAAATAAACTCAAAGTTAAGAATCTTAAATCCCAACTCTAAATTTAAATATCCCGGACAAGCCCCCAATGAAATGGAATTGGTTATATATCTCAAATAAATATCATTCCAAATCAAAAACACGGGTCCTTTGTCTAGTGAGTATTTACTTTATTACAAATGAATACTATCTGGGTTGTACAACAAGTTGTAGAATCAACCCAGATTCAAAACATACAATACAACGATACAATACAATACAATTTACAATTACAATTACAAATACGACAAGGAAAATTAACAATTCCGATGGAATTCTATTTACCTCTAACACACTCTTCTTAAAACACGTCCGAATTGACTGAATGATCATCAAAAAGAGAGTCAGTTAAACGCAAAACAAAAAGCTATCTCATTTAAAAGTAAAGCTAGCCATCTGATCACAAAAGAAAAATCACACAATACAAAAAAATAATTCTAGGAACATAAGCTATAAAAATTAGTATCATTGGACTCGCCAAAATGTAATTTCATAACATTACTATATCGGTAGCCGCATAGTATAACGCGTGACGATTTACAAGCTAATACAGGTCGATATTTTTGTCAAGCATGAGTGAATATGACTCCTGACGATGTAGAATACATTTGTAAGTCTTTTAAAGTCGTTTAAAACCAACTTTGACCATCACGCGTTTTTCAAAGTTTGTCGAAATATTACGTAAAACGCATCCAGTAAGCTATTGGGAGCGATTTTATGACGATTTGGCATGATTTTAGCCGTCACGCGTTGTCACGCAATTTTTGGTCAAATTTTTGACCCAACCAAAAACCATCAAAATATTATCTAGGAGTGTTTTAGAAAGATTTGATGTCATTTTGAAGTGTTTTAAATCATCACGCGTTTTACTAAAACGGCAACCCGTTTAGTAAAACGTGTGCGAAACGGTTGCCGTTTTTACTATAATGTGGCCGTCGTCGTACTAAACGGTCGCCGTTTTTTTACCAAAACGGTAGTAAAACGCGTGACGGTTGAATATTTTCAGGCTAATACAGGTCGAATTTTTTTCTAAGCACTGTAAATATGTTTCCTGACTATGTAGAATTAATTTTTAAGTCTTTCTAAACAATTTTAATACAATTTGATCAAATTTTTTTCTCAACAATTTTTTTGGTGTCGAGATATTACGTAGAATGCATCCGGTTAGCCATTGGGAACGATTTTATGACGATTCTGCACGATTTTAGCCATCACGCGTTGTCACGAAAATTTTTTGACCTTACTGAAAACCATCAAAATATCATCTATGAGTGTTCTAGAATGCTTCTACGTTATTTATAAGTGTTTTTGACCATCACGCCTCGTCACGCGTCACGCGTTTTACTAAACCCGAGCTCGCTCGATTCCAAACAAACAGGCCACGCCTACTACTTTTATATAGGGTAAGTTATAATGGAGAGGCCGCAACATTAATCAACAAAAACTACTCCCATTAACAGTCGCTTTGAAGTTGATTGTTCTTACATGAACCATTTGAAAAAAATTCTTACATAAAACTACTAATAACGTTTTTGTAAAAACGTAAAGTAAATGCAAAAAAGAGCGGTATTGAAAGCGAGGCATGAATATTCCATTAGAGATCAATCAGTATGTCGATCGGGTTTGTTTGGAATTCAACGTTTTTGTTTCCGGTTTTTGGTCACTGGACTGTGAAACTATACGACACTGGATTAACCTATTTAGCATTAATCTTTCGTTTTTTAGCAAATATTAATTTGTTAAAATATACATTGTAGTCGTATTGATTTGCATATGATCTTTGGTTTTTGCACAGCTCATTCTCTTGTACTTACTGTGGGATATCATGTAAATATTCTAGGTTTTCCAGTGATTAGCTGGTAATGCAGGAGTTGGCTTTCATAGAAAGCCAGGGCTTTTAACCCTATATAACCCCTTGTAACGTATATGCTGCATGTAATTTGCCAGGTCATGATTTCTATATATTAGAAAAAATCATAGTTCTGAAAGTCATGCCCATTGTTGCATCAATGATATACAGCCCCCAATGGGGGGCTGTATATTATTGGTTGCATATATGCTACATGAAATGGCAGATTTGCTATCATGTGACTAGTTGGGGAAATGTGATTTCCATTTCCTGTAATGGCTGCTCCAAAAATGTTCAACTAGTATCTTGGTTATTTCCCTGTTGTTATTTCTACATAAAAGTTCTTTTAAGTTTGCTTATACATTTACTTTTTTATGAATAGAATATATTTCTGATTCATTTTGATGTGTTGGGAAGTGGGTAATATCCAAGCATGATGACTTTTCAGGCATAAATTGATGTATAGCATATATGCTAAATCTGGCACTTTCATTCAAAACTTTTCATTGGTTATTGTGTTTTTTGGAATAATTAGTTTGGTTCATGTAATTTTTAGTTATTGTCATTACTAATTGGCCTAATATAAAATGCTGCTAACTATGATTTTGAGCAGTAATACTGGTGGCACAAAACAGTGGATGCTATGTCAGGTTACCAGCATAGTCTCTAAGCACACGGTGTGTGTGGATGGCATGTCTAGGCATGCGAGGGTTGTCAGGCGACGGTGCTTTTGCAACAACATAAATACTGGCCATGTCAGCCATGGACTTGTCTGTGACATTCTACCTAGACCATTGGGTTTAGATGGCAGCCACATCCTGGAAGCTGATGCCGTCAATATGCCACCGGTCAAGATGGCTACTGACCGTGCATTGCCTGTTGGGCCTTTAGGTGAGGCTAAAGGTGATGCAGCAGAGAAACAGGGAGGCGACGGAGCTCAGCTGCCAGCTGGGGAAGTCGAACCTGAGGCTGATGCGGACAGACTGCCTGAGTAGCCTGAACCGTCTAGATGGTTGCAGCGTGTGTGACGGCATCTTGCATTTTTGAATGACTATGAGTGCGGGTCACTCGAGATTAATGCATCTTTTTGTGAGCTTTAAAAAATGCTGGAAAAGATGTAGGATATTATGTAAATATTCGAGGCTGCCTAATGATTAGCCGGTAATGCGAGGGCTGGCCTCTATGGAAAGCCAGGGCTCTGAAAAGCTAGCTTTTCACAGGAAATCTGAGAGACTAACAGGTCTCGCTATATAAACAGGCGTGAATCTGATGCTTGAGACAAGCCTCAGCGAGGAAAGCCAGGGAGCTGATTTAACAAATCGCCATGCCCTTGCTGACGGGAAATATGTGTGTGGTGGTCGGGCTTAAGAGTCCATTGTATAGCAGCGAGGCAGCTTATTTGATTTGCCTACAGATTAGCAGTAGGGACTGCCGTAAGATTCATGACAGTATTCTGCTGTGAGTGTGCATCGCCCTCGTGGTGAAGGCTGGCGGCAAAGGGAAGGTTGGTGTGCCATCGTAGCAGCTTAGTGCTGCATAGCAACACCATTTTTGTCTTGCTGACTCTTAAAAAAACGAATCACAAGTGTTACTAAGTCATTGACCAGAATACGTAGTACACGAATACAGCAGTATTTATATAATCAAACTTGGTAAGATCGACCAACTTGTAATAGATCCCACATAGCAGTTAGTGTTTGCAAGCGCAGTAATCCGTTATACTAGTGAGAAGCGCATGCAAAAATTCACTAGAGCAATTTGTTTGCGATGGTTGATGTGATGGATCAACACTTCTGTCATAGAATTATTTTTTGTGGTAAATAATAGTTAAAATATACATTGTTGCCATGTTAGTCTGTACATAGTCTTTGGTTTTCACACAGCTTGTTCTACTCTTATACCTACAGCAATTAACTACAAGTGTTACTGAGCCTTTGACTAAAATACAGCCGTATTTAAATAATCAGATTTGGTAAGATCAGACAACTTGTAACAGGTCCCACATAGTAGTGTTTGTAAGAGCGGTAATCCGCAGTACTAGTGAGAAGCACACGCCGAAGTTCATTAAACCCATATTACACATCTACTATCATCCATCCAACCTTCTTGCACATGGATGTGTCTTGCTGTTCGCTTCTCTGTTAATTATGTATTATCAAAGATTGCAGTTTTATTCTATTGTGTAGGCGGGCCAATACGATGATGAAGTGCTGTTTCTATGCCCGTTGGTCTTCATTAGCACCACTTTCTCTCGCTCTTTTGTTTAAGTGTCGTATTGCCAACGGCACCAGAAAACATTAGCGTTTTTGCTGATGGCAGTTTTTAATGTCATTTCTTCAGCTTATCGTCCGCTTCTGATGCTGACAAAACTATTAACTATTAAACGATTTGACCCTAAGAAGTTGAATTGACTTATACAGCAGGGACATGTAAAAACCAGGATTTGTAAAACAAACTGTAGACATCGACTTATACGCCGAGTTGACTTGCACGCTGGAATCTACGGTATTTCAAGCATCAATGCCATGCTTCAGATATATCGCAATGAAGTCCTCAAGGGCGTAATGCCAATTAAATAATCACATGCAACATACCATGAGCCTAAAAATCAACTAAGAGAATATCTACTGGTAGAATAGCAGGCATTCAATGAGTATTGATGAGTTTGACTAAAGTGTCTATAAACGAAAGTCTGTTGGGTCTGAGAGAGAAGCTTAGCTAGATATTGTTTGTTGTAGCAGCTCACACAGACTGTCAACAGCTTTACATAACCTGGTTTGTACTAAATTGTTGTTCAATTCCATAAAGTACTTAATTTCACTTTTTTTCACTCACAATGTTATCAGAGTAAAATACCTGAACATTTTTTAGAGCTGCATAGAACTGCTAAGAGACTGTAATCTGTTGAGCTTTAGTATTTGATGGTTATAAAAGTGTTGAGCATTTCAGTAAGTTTAATAACTTGTTCAGGTGTATTTGAACCACTGAATAAGAAAACAGCAAGTAGGGCATAACGTCATCGTTGAAACATGTATAGAGCTTAAGCACACCTATTTGGCTAAACCAAGAGTCAATATGTAGGACAGTTATAGGCAAGGTCGTACATCAGCTAATTATAACCAGTGCGTACCGTAAAACTTTTAATTGAATGCTTCCCTTATCTGAATGCCGCCGCCTCTTTGATATTTTTTGATCTTTACGAACTCATAAGAACCCGTTATCAGAAAAATTATCCATAAAATGGTACTATTAAGGACTCGGTTACATCAATAACAAGTAATTCTTTCATTGAATCTGTTCGTATCAACGTTCATTTTCTAACTTTAAAGCTTTTGTTTTTTCGATAAAATTCTGACAGCCACATCATAGAAATAATTAGTGACTGTATCAGGCTAATAGTAGTTCCTTGTTCAACACGGTCTTGCTACTTTGACATACGAGGTCTGTTAATTAAGTAATGAGACAAGTCAGATAGCATTAGAATGGTGAATTCCCTGGGGACTCTCCTGCTATACTACTATGGTGCAGGTGCTTATCTATCAGCAGTGCAATTAGGAAACTCATAGGTGTAACAGGTGGGCTCTGAGAGCAGTTTTTTGTAAGGGACATTTGCTACATGCGTTCCAAAAATGAGCGACAGCAAAGTTGAGCAACGCTGTGCAATTAAGTTTTGTGTCAAACTTCAACACAGTGCCACAGAAACCTACTCAAAGATTCAACAAGCTTATGGAGACACAGCTCTGTCAAGAGCACAGGTTTTTAGGTGGTTCAAAGCATTTTCTGAAGGCAGGGACTCTGTCAAAGATGACACTCGGCCAGGGAGGCCATCATCCGTTCACAATGATGCAAATGTTGAGCGAATCAGAGACTTAGTTCGTTCAGACCGCCGTTTAATTGTCAGGATGACTGCTGAACAGTTGCAGTTAAATCCTGTGACTGTCCATCAAATTTTAACTGTTGATCTGGAAATGAAGAAGATTTCGGCAAAGTTTGTTCCCAAGAATCTGACTTTCGAACAGAAAGAGAACAGACGAGCCATTTGCTCTGATCTTCTAGAGAGAATTGACACTGACCCAAATTTTTTCTCCAATGTTGTTACTGGGGATGAATCATGTATTTTTGAGTATGATCCTGAAACAAAACGTCAAAGTCTCGAATGGCACACTTCAGCCTCACCTCGACCCAAAAAAGCAAGAATGAGCAAATCAAGAGTGAAGACCATGCTCATCTGCTTCTTTGACAGCAAAGGTATCATCCATAAAGAGTTTGTACCTGAAGGACAAACTGTCAATGCCCTATTCTACCAAACAGTCCTGGAAAGGTTACGAAAACGAGTTGCTCGTGCAAGGCCAGCCATCAAGGACAGCTGGATGTTGCATCATGACAATGCGCCTTCCCACACCGCACTCTTTGTAAGAGAATTCTTGGCTCAGAAAAGCATACCAGTTGTACCAAATCCTCCATACTCTCCAGATTTAAGTCCCTGTGACCTTTTTCTATTCCCCAAAGTCAAGAAACACCTCAAAGGACAGAATTTTGGTGTCTTGAACACCATAAAGGCAGCTGTGACGAAGCAACTAAAGGCGCTGACGGTTTCTGAGTTCCAGCACTGCTATGAGGAGTGGAAACTCCGATTCATGCGATGTGTGGCTAGCCAAGGCAACTACTTTGAAGGGGATAGAGTCAAATTGTGAATAAATTGTAAATATTTGGCACTGCAATAAAAGTCTCATTACTTAATTAACAGACCTCGTATGTGAAAAATGGTTTACATTTGCGATGGCTTATGAGCGACTAGTTTTAGGCTAAAAGTTGTGCTTAATGCCCATCCGGCTAAAAGTTGATCATTATTTGTGCAAAATGCAGCGAATAAAAGTTTTGCTCTGCTTAAGAAATTGTTTAGTCGCTGATATTGACTAGTTCAGCAGTGCAGAAAAAACTTAAAACATTCAGAAGGTCAGAAAACATTGTAAAAGGTATTGAGCAGCCAGAAAAAATATTCGTTTTATCGAATGCAACAATCAGAACGCGAATGATGCAAATATTTTTGTCTCAAGTTGTCAATTTTTGTTTCTGCATGTATTATCAGTATGGTTCATTTATCTCACTTGTTCTTTAATATATAGTGTATTAGAAGCATTTGTTAGATTATCATTATATAACTTATGAATTTGCAAATTCATAGCATATTATTCGATAGCATCTTTGCGTTTACCGTAACTCGGCTTACAATTGATCGACACTCATAAGTCATTTCTATTGCACATAAAAAAACAGTTTTGGCTGCAAACTGTGGTAAACATATCAATGAATGCAATGAGCTTTTATGCAACATTGTTAGATATATAGTTGAAAATAAATGAAGATATACCTTCAAATTTAAGATGAAATAAAAAAATATAAAGCTCTAGCAAATTAAAAAGCAGGGCGTAGGCTATAATATCATCGCAGGTTCGTAGAAAGCAATTGATATCTCCTTGTAGAGATATTTCTCGGCTTCCCAATGCATGTTTATTTAAAGATCTTTGACAAGTTGGAGCTAGTTCGCAGATTTATTGTGTGGTGGACGCCGGGCCATGATTTTCTGTTAATGTATTATTCTCATCACTACTCGTACATATTTTGCATGTTGTGTTCGCTTCTTTTATTGTGTATCATATCGCTTATAATTTGTTTGTTTATTATAACCATGCCAACGTGTTAGCGATTTTATAATTCTTACTTTTATACGATTTCCTACTTAGTTCCATTATCCGGAACGGGTAAAATGCATGTATATATAGAGAGCGCTGTCTCGATGGGAGAGCAGAGCAGTAGTCGCAAGCTCCACGACTAATGGAATTTCCTTCAGAATAAAAACAAATGAAAAACCACAATCATTTTCTCACATTCATGTAACATTTATTACAAGTTAGATCGTGCCTGAGTAAAAGCCGGCCAAAATTCTTCACAATTGCATCCAAAAAGGTTGATGTCGCTCCGCCCGAAGGAGAGTACAAAATATAGGCGACATTTGCTTCGCCCGGTAAAGATTTAAATTTAGCTTCCCAAAAATTCTGACAAGCTATTTGAAAAATACAACGCCAGCCTCTATTTGAACGCCACCTCCATTATTTGTCACTGTAGGAAAAGGATTGAGAAATAGAGCGCCATGACATTCAAATGGAGGTTTTACCTTATTTCAAGATGATTATAGGAGCATATTAACAGTAGATCTTAAATTAAGATGCAACACTTCTTGTTTTCTTACATGTATTTCATAGTTATAGAAGACTCCATTTACATTTCCCTTTTAGGTTGCTTGTCATTTTTGTGGTTTGCTAGAGATCAATGTGTTTGGTGTGCCTCTGAGGTGTTCATCTAACAATACTTGGTTTTTGTCAGCTATAATAAAGGTGCAAAACGATGGCGGACTCTGAGGCAGAAAACAAATGTGGATTCTGTATGAGAGAAGGTAAGGGAATGGAAGAACCAAAGATCCTTCCATGTAAACACGTCCATTGCCTGGAGTGTCTTTCCGACTTCTATCTCATAAACCAGCTCATACAGTGTCCAATAGAAAGATGCAGGTGTGTAAAATGATGCTTCTCATCAACCTTAAAATTAGGTTTTCCAACCATCCTCAAATATGTACTCTTATGCGTTTTTTCAATGAACTAATAATATCAAGTCTCTGTCTATTTAGAGAGGTGTATGAAATACCAGCAGCAAACCTTCCTTCCTATGTAACTGAAGACAACACGGAATGGTGTGATGTGTGCCTCAGCAAAGAGATAGATCTACAACCAGCTGATATCTACTGCACAGACTGCAAAATGAAATACTGTGTTAAACACAAAGAGGTAAGAGCGGATTTTGTCTGGACGTGATGCGGTGTGTGCGTGCTCGCTGTGTATGCGGTGTGTGCGCACGGCGTGTGTTTGCATGTGATGTGTGTGTGTGCGGCGTGTATGCGTAGTGTGTGTATTTGAGTAAAAGCAGTTCTTCGAAGATCAGCCATAATGTTTACTTTGTAGAATGTCTGGTTAGCTTATTGCAAGCAGATGCTGTGCATGTTTATAAGAGCGTGGTTGCACAAACAATGACTCTGCAATCTCGATTATGTGATCTTGGCTGGACATGTCTGAAACCAGTGGCAAGGAAGCCTAGTTGACTGGAGACATGTTCAGTTGCAGAGAACAATTCAAGTTTGGATGCCATGCCTGTCACCACCAGTGACCTTTTGGGAAGTCAAACCCTAAACTGTTGTTTGTAAGTTGGGAGTTCTCGACCACTAGGCCACCGCTGCTCTTTATGCAGTTTTGAGCAGCTCTATGTGCAGGCTGCTCTTTGTGCTATCTCCGCATGCATAAACATCTATTCCAAGATGAGACGACTCCCCCCTCTGTGTGCTTTCAACTTTTGGTTGTTTATTTTACAGACACATGATGATATTCTCATGGACCACAAATATATAGACATCAAAGAGTACAAACCACAGAAACAGAAGATAGATATAAGAACATGTGACAGACATGAGCAACAGCCTTACAGTTCGGGATGTAAAGTCTGTCTTATGGTTTTCTGTAGTCGTTGCTTCTCTGGATTGACAAAATGTCAAGGCGGTAAGTTAAAGATAGACGTACACAAAATATTGGTAGATTTTATCAAAAAGTATCGGTATTTTTCTATCATTTGTGATTGTTTTTGATGTTTGAAGTGATCTGACAGCCAGGATGTTTCAAATGAAAATCGATAAAACCTGATCAGAGTGAAAATGCTCGGATCAAACGAAATTATTACAAACGAAAGTGCGATTATAGCGTCTATAATTGCAAAAAAGCTGTCAAAGTAGAGAACCTGAAATAGAGTAAAGGAGAACGCATAAACTTGAATGCTCATAACAACTACAGCAACAATAACAACTAGTGATGTCATTTTACACTTGTTTTACTTTTTGACGTTTTACCCGTGATCAATTGTTATCAATTTTAATTTAGAAACATCTGGCAATCAGATCACCTCGAACATCAAAAACGATCACAAATTATAGAAAAAATACCGATACATTCTGATGAAGTCTACTAATGTTTATCAGAAAGAATACCCATTCAGTAGACAAAAACCTTGTGTAACTTCTTCTTTAATACTGAAATTTTGCTTGCTATGGCTAGACTGGCCTATTGCTATGGCTAGACTGGCCTATTTGTTATGGCTAGACTGGCCTATTTGCTAAGACTAGACTGACCCATTTGCTATGGCTAGATTGGCCTATTTGCTATGGCTAGACTGACCTATTGATATGGCTAGACTGGCCTATTTGCTATGGCTAGACTGGCCTATTTGTTATGGCTAGACTGGCCTATTTGCTATGGCTAGACTGGCCTGTTTGCTATGGTTAGACTGGCCTATTTGCTATGGCTAGACTGGCCTGTTTGCTATGGTTAGACTGGCCTATTTGCTATGGCTAGACTGGCCCATTTGCTATGGCCAGACTGGCCTATTGCTATGGCTAGACTGGCCTATTTGCTATGGCTAGACTGGCCTATTTGCTATGGCTAGACTGGCCTGTTTGCTATGGCTAGATTGGCCTGTTTGCTATGGTTAGACTGGCCTATTTGCTATGGCTAGACTGACCTATTGCTATGGCTAGACTGGCCTATTTGCTATGGCTAGACTGACCTATTGCTATGGCTATACTGGCCTATTTGCTATGGCTAGACTGGCCTATTTGTTATGGCTAGACTGGCCTATTTGCTATGGCTAGACTGGCCTGTTTGCTATGGTTAGACTGGCCTATTTGCTATGGCTAGACTGGCCCATTTGCTATGGCCAGACTGGCCTATTGCTATGGCTAGACTGGCCTATTTGCTATGGCTAGACTGGCCTATTTGCTATGGCTAGACTGGCCCATTTGGCCCTTCAAAAATGAAAAACTAAACTTAACTTTTTAATTTAATGACTGTACAGCGACTGTGGTATTATTGGTTTGCATCAACAATTTCTTTTATCACTTTCACTTGGTTATTATTGTAGATGATTATGGCAACTATTAACTTAGGGTGTCGCGCACCTTCAATGTGAATTCAAATCAATCTTTTTCACTATTTTTTACACAGCAAGATTTATGCTGCAAAGAAAACAAAGAAAAAATATTTTGTATGTCTATAATATAGTAAAACCAAAATATCTTTACTATGATAAAAGTGGTGTCTGTGTGTTCACCTCACTGTTCAAAGCCAGGGTTAGAGGTTAAAATATAATATGGAATATTATAGAACATAATATAATATAGACAATACTCTAACAAATGCACCAGTCAACTGCCGTTAGGCACCTATTGTTGAATAATTGGGCGACTACTTACTCTTTGTGATTTCTCGGCACACCTGACGATTCACCACCCCTCCTACCACCCCGGCATTAGAGTGCCCGAGTTGTAAGATATAATTATAATAGAGATACCCAAGTACGCCGTTTTCTCTCCCAAGTGTTGTAAAATAGAAATTATTTTTTCAAGGCCAACTTTGCACTCTTGTTATTCAAATCGAATTTGAGAACTTCCATCGACGTGACGCTTTACGATATGTGGAATTTCTATAAGAAGAGGTTTAAGTCGTAGTAGTCTACTGCTATTAGTTTCATAGGACGATAACTCTTAATTCAAATAACGTTGTTTTCCTGGTAACTACTTTAGTAAAATGATCAGACTTTAGAATGTAACACCCCCTTTAAAGCATCTGAGAGACTTCAGTATGACTATTCAATCCATCATTTTTTTTTGATGTCATCAAGCCGTTTGCACATGCGCTCGTTAGCGAAAAATATTTGGAGAAGACGATTGTTATTCTCTTGTTTAATAGTATTTTTGGTGTTGTTTTGATAATATAAGAAAAAAATTGCAAACAAAAACATCATTTTCAAAAATTCATTGCAGAAGCTTCGAGTTTTTAACGATAAAAGTTTTCTACAAAGATGGCCGACAGCGATAGAATGACGTCACGAAAAAACCAATAATACAAACATGATAATCAGCACTCAATGAATGCGAATCGGATGCCTTCTGTCTCACAACATTGATCTCTAATCTTACATTTCTCACATCAATGATCTCTAACCTCACATGTCTCACTACATTGATCTCTAACCTTCAATGTCTCACATCATTCATCTCTAACCTCACATGTCTCACAGCATTGAGCTGTAACAATATACGTCTTACAACATTAATCTCTAACCTTCAATAGCTACAACATTGATGTCTAACTTTCTACTACTCACAATATTGGTCTCTAATAAGTTGTTTGTCTGAAAGCAAAATGAGGTCCATCCTTTTTGATACATTTGTAGTAAGATGGGGAATTGCTGTGTGATTATACATATGAGATTGATTATTAAAGGTTGACTTGGGAAAAAGTTCACATTACAGTTATTTGGTATCATAAGATTCACCATGTCTTACTCTGTTGTGTTATAGGTGCCAAATATGTGGAAATGTGATTACAAGCTCCTAAAAACTCAAAAACAAACAGTTTCTCCAAAGTCTCTTTCCAAAATGACTCAAATGTGACGCATTTGTGTGAGATGGTTTCTGTTTACACTTTCATGCAACTTACTCGTCGAAATAGTTTCACAAATATACTTCACGCAATCGATAAAACCATGTCTATTGTTCTTACGCGTCTGTTTTATCGTCATTGTAATGCTGTTGTAATGCTGTCACTTTTAGCACTGATATCTTATAACTTACCGTAAAAATCCATGTAACTTTTTAACCTTACCTCGAAGAAGTACATATCATTGTCTGATAATCATGACGAGCCTGTTGGTCACCTGTGATAATCGAAAAGTGCTGCAAAGATGATTTGCGAAGTATTGGGTCACATGATCAGATTGCGGCTTGCCGATTAGACCAGGCCGAAACAAAACTGTAAAGTAGCGAGCATCTATATTTAATACAGGGTCTTCGATAAAACCCGAAGTGTTTGTCATAAACTAGTACTACGATAAGTTTTATATTGAGCTTTGTATTGGCCTTACAATTCACGTGAGAACATACGTGACAAAACGATAACCAAATTTCGTGCCTACGTCATCCAAATAAAGAGATTCGAATCTACGGCGGCTTTTCGTTTTTGAGCTTTGAAGAGCTTGTAATCACATTTCCACATATTTGGCACTTACTACACAACAGAGTAAAACATGGTGAATCTTTTGATACCAAATAACTGTAATGTGAATTTTGTTGCGAGTCAACCTTTAAGATATAATCATGCGAGGTACTTGATCACACGAATATACGTGTACAGAAAAAATGTAAAGATGAAAGCACCAAATAGTTTCAGTTTGAGATGTTGGCTACAAAGTAATTATTCTTGTACTTACAGAGGAAAGTCATCAACTGCTGCCATTAGATGAATTAGTAGCCTCTCTAGAGAACAGATTTACAAATATTTTGGAAAGAGAAGTTGACTTGGAGAAATTTTTTAAACTCATCTCAAAGAGCATCTCAGACTTTGATACTGAAACTGTGAAGATGCTGCAGTCTCTACATGCTACTAGAGATGCACAGGTAGTAAATACAATACTAATAATAATATACAGGTAGTAAATACAATACTAATAATAATGTACAGGTAGTAAAGACAATACTAATAATAATATACAGGTAGTAAATACAATACTAATAATAATATACAGGTGGTAAATACAATACTAATAATAATGTACAGGTAGTAAATACAATACTAATAATAATATACAGGTAGTAAATACAATACTAATAATAATGTACAGGTAGTAAATACAATACTAATAATAATTTACAGGTAGTAACTACAATACTAATAATAATGTACAGGTAGTAAATACAATACTAATAATAATATACAGGTAGTAAATACAATACTAATAATAATGTACAGGTAGTAAAGACAATACTAATAATAATATACAGGTAGTAAATACAATACTAATAATAATATACAGGTAGTAAATACAATACTAATAATAATGTACAGGTAGTAAAGACAATACTAATAATAATATACAGGTAGTAAATACAATACTAATAATAATATACAGGTAGTAAATACAATACTATTAATATTGTGCAACTAGTAAATACAATACTAATAATAATGTACAAGTAATAAATACAATACTAATAATAATTTACAGGTGGTAAATACAATACTATTAATATTGTGCAACTAGTAAATACAATACTAATAATAATGTACAAGTAATAAATACAATACTAATAATAATTTACAGGTGGTAAATACAATACTAATAATAATGTACAGGTAGTAAATGCAATACTAATAATATACAGGTAGTAAATACAATACTAATAATAATATACAGGTAGTAAATACAATACTAATAATAATATACAGGTAGTAAATACAATACTAATAATAATATACAGGTAGTAAATACAATACTAATAATAATATACAGGTAGTAAATACAATACTAATAATAATATTTAGGTAGTAAATACAATACTATTAATAATATACAGGTAGTAAATACAATACTAATAATAATATACAGGTAGTAAATACAATACTATTAATATTGTGCAACTAGTAAATACAATACTAATAATAATGTACAAGTAATAAATACAATACTAATAATAATTTACAGGTGGTAAATACAATACTATTAATATTGTGCAACTAGTAAATACAATACTAATAATAATGTACAAGTAATAAATACAATACTAATAATAATTTACAGGTGGTAAATACAATACTAATAATAATGTACAGGTAGTAAATGCAATACTAATAATATACAGGTAGTAAATACAATACTAATAATAATATACAGGTAGTAAATGCAATACTAATAATAATATACAGGTAGTAAATACAATACTAATAATAATGTACAGGTAGTAAATACAATACTAATAATAATATACAGGTAGTTAATACATACTAATAATAATATACAGGTGGTAAATACAATACTAATAATAATATACAGGTAGTAAATACAATACTAATAATATTGTACAGGTAGTAAATACAATACTAATAATATTGTGCAACTAGTAAATACAATACTAATAATAATGTACAAGTAATAAATACAATACTAATAATATTGTACAGGTAGTAAATACAATACTAATAATATTGTGCAACTAGTAAATACAATACTAATAATAATGTACAGGTAGTAAATACAATACTAATAATAATATACAGGTAGTAAATACAATACTAATAATAATATACAGGTAGTAAATACAATACTATTAATATTGTGCAACTAGTAAATACAATACTAATAATAATGTACAGGTAGTAAATACAATACTAATTATAATGTACAGGTAGTAAATACAATACTAATAATAATATACAGGTAGTAAATACAATACTAATAATAATTTACAGGTGGTAAATACAATACTAATAATAATGTACAGGTAGTAAATGCAATACTAATAATAATATACAGGTAGTAATTACAATACTAATAATATACAGGTAGTAAATACAATACTAATAATAATATACAGGTAGTAAATACAATACTAATAATATACAGGTGGTAAATACAATACTAATAATAATATACAGGTAGTAAATACAATACTAATAATATTGTGCAACTAGTAAATACAATACTAATAATAATGTACAAGTAATAAATACAATACTAATAATAATGTACAGGTAGTAAATACAATACTAATAATAATATACTGGTAGTAAATACAATACTAATAATAATATACAGGTAGTAAATACAATACTAATAATAATATTTAGGTAGTAAATACAATACTATTAATAATTTACAGGTAGTAAATACAATACTAACAATAATGTACAGGTAAAAAATATAATACTAATAATAATTTACAGGTAGTAAATACAATACTAATAATAATATACAGGTAGTAAAGACAATACTAATAATAATATACAGGTGGTAAATGCAATACTAACAATAATGTACAGGTAAAAAATATAATACTAATAATAATTTACAGGTAGTAAATACAATACTAATAATAATATACAGGTAGTAAATACAATACTAATAATAATATACAGGTAGTAAATACAATACTAATAATAATGTACAGGTCGTAAAGACAATACTATTAATAATTTACAGGTAGTAAATACAATACTAATAATAATTTACAGGTAGTAAATACAATACTAATAATAATGTACAGGTAGTAAATACGATACTAATAATAATATACAGGTAGTAAATACAATACTAATAATAATATACAGGTAGTAAATACAATACTAATAATATTGTGCAACTAGTAAATACAATACTAATAATACTATACAGGTAGTAAAGACAATACTAATAATAATATACAGGTAGTAAATACAATACTAATAATAATATACAGGTAGTAAATACAATACTAATAATAATATACAGGTAGTAAATACAATACTAATAATAATATACAGGTAGTAAATACAATACTAATAATAATATACAGGTAGTAAATACAATACTAATAATAATATTTAGGTAGTAAATACAATACTATTAATAATTTACAGGTAGTAAATACAATACTAATAATAATGTACAGGTAGTAAATACAATACTAATAATAATATACAGGTAGTAAAGACAATACTAATAATAATATACAGGTAGTAAATACAATACTAATAATAATATTTAGGTAGTAAATACAATACTAATAATAATTTACAGGTAGTAACTACAATACTAATAATAATGTACAGGTAGTAAATACAGTACTAATAATAATATACAGGTAGTAAATACAATACTAATAATAATGTACAGGTAGTAAAGACAATACTAATAATAATATACAGGTAGTAAATACAATACTAATAATAATTTACAGGTAGTAACTACAATACTAATAATAATGTACAGGTAGTAAATACAATACTAATAATAATATACAGGTAGTAAAGACAATACTAATAATAATATACAGGTAGTAAATACAATACTAATAATAATATTTAGGTAGTAAATACAATACTATTAATAATTTACAGGTAGTAAATACAATACTAACAATAATGTACAGGTAAAAAATATAATACTAATAATAATGTACAGGTAGTAAATACAATACTATTAATAATTTACAGGTAGTAAATACAATACTAACAATAATGTACAGGTAAAAAATATAATACTAATAATAATTTACAGGTAGTAAATACAATACTAATAATAATATACAGGTAGTAAAGACAATACTAATAATAATATACAGGTAGTAAATACAATACTAATAATAATATTTAGGTAGTAAATACAATACTATTAATAATTTACAGGTAGTAAATACAATACTAATAATATTGTGCAGGTAGTAAATACAATACTAATAATAATATACAGGTAGTAAATACAATACTAATAATAATGTACAGGTAGTAAATACAATACTAATAATAATATACAGGTAGTAAATACAATACTAATAATAATATACAGGTAGTAAATACAATACTAATAATAATGTACAGGTAGTAAAGACAATACTAATAATAATATACAGGTAGTAAATACAATACTAATAATAATATACAGGTAGTAAATACAATACTAATAATAATGTACAGGTAGTAAATACAATACTAATAATAATATACAGGTAGTAAATACAATACTAATAATAATGTACAGGTAGTAAATACAATACTAATAATAATGTACAGGTAGTAAATACAATACTAATAATAATATACAGGTAGTAAATACAATACTAATAATAATGTACAGGTAGTAAATACAATACTAATAATAATATACAGGTAGTAAATACAATACTAATAATAATTTACAGGTAGTAACTACAATACTAATAATAATGTACAGGTAGTAAATACAGTACTAATAATAATATACAGGTAGTAAATACAATACTAATAATAATGTACAGGTAGTAAAGACAATACTAATAATAATATACAGGTAGTAAATACAATACTAATAATAATTTACAGGTAGTAACTACAATACTAATAATAATGTACAGGTAGTAAATACAATACTAATAATAATATACAGGTAGTAAAGACAATACTAATAATAATATACAGGTAGTAAATACAATACTAATAATAATATTTAGGTAGTAAATACAATACTATTAATAATTTACAGGTAGTAAATACAATACTAATAATATTGTGCAGGTAGTAAATACAATACTAATAATAATATACAGGTAGTAAATACAATACTAATAATAATGTACAGGTAGTAAATACAATACTAATAATAATATACAGGTAGTAAATACAATACTAATAATAATATACAGGTAGTAAATACAATACTAATAATAATGTACAGGTAGTAAAGACAATACTAATAATAATATACAGGTAGTAAATACAATACTAATAATAATATACAGGTAGTAAATACAATACTAATAATAATGTACAGGTAGTAAATACAATACTAATAATAATATACAGGTAGTAAATACAATACTAATAATAATGTACAGGTAGTAAATACAATACTAATAATAATGTACAGGTAGTAAATACAATACTAATAATAATGTACAGGTAGTAGATACAATACTAATAATAATGTACAGGTAGTAAATACAATACTAATAATAATATACAGGTAGTAAATACAATACTAATAATAATGTACAGGTAGTAAATACAATACTAATAATAATATACAGGTAGTAAATACAATACTAATAATAATATACAGGTAGTAAATACAATACTAATAATAATATACAGGTGGTAAATACAATACTAATAATAATATACAGGTAGTAAATACAATACTAATAATATTGTGCAGGTAGTAAATACAATACTAATAATAATGCACAGGTAGTAAAGACAATACTAATAATAATATACAGGTAGTAAATACAATACTAATAATAATATACAGGTAGTAAATACAATACTAATAATAATGTACAGGTAGTAAATACAATACTAATAATAATATACAGGTAGTAAATACAATACTAATAATAATGTACAGGTAGTAAATACAATACTAATAATAATGTACAGGTAGTAAATACAATACTAATAATAATGTACAGGTAGTAAATACAATACTAATAATAATGTACAGGTAGTAAAGACAATACTAATAATAATATACAGGTAGTAAATACAATACTAATAATAATATACAGGTGGTAAATACAATACTAATAATAATGTACAGGTAGTAAAGACAATACTAATAATAATATACAGGTAGTAAATACAATACTAATAATAATATACAGGTAGTAAATACAATACTAATAATAATGTACGGGTAGTAAATACAATACTAATAATAATGTACAGGTAGTAAATACAATACTAATAATAATGTACAGGTAGTAACGACAATACTAATAATAATATACAGGTAGTAAATACAATACTAATAATAATATACAGGTAGTAAAGACAATACTAATAATAATATACAGGTAGTAAATACAATACTAATAATATTGTGCAGGTAGTAAATACAATACTAATAATAATATACAGGTAGTAAATACAATACTAATAATAATGTACAGGTAGTAAATACAATACTAATAATAATATACAGGTAGTAAATACAATACTAATAATAATATACAGGTAGTAAATACAATACTAATAATAATGTACAGGTAGTAAAGACAATACTAATAATAATATACAGGTAGTAAATACAATACTAATAATAATATACAGGTAGTAAATACAATACTAATAATAATGTACAGGTAGTAAATACAATACTAATAATAATATACAGGTAGTAAATACAATACTAATAATAATGTACAGGTAGTAAATACAATACTAATAATAATGTACAGGTAGTAAATACATTACTAATAATAATGTACAGGTAGTAAATACAATACTAATAATAATATACAGGTAGTAAATACAATACTAATAATAATGTACAGGTAGTAAATACAATACTAATAATAATGTACAGGTAGTAAATACAATACTAATAATAATATACAGGTGGTAAATACAATACTAATAATAATATACAGGTAGTAAATACAATACTAATAATAATATACAGGTGGTAAATACAATACTAACAATAATATACAGGTAGTAAATACAATACTAATAATATTGTGCAGGTAGTAAATACAATACTAATAATAATATACAGGTAGTAAATACAATACTAATAATAATGTACAGGCAGTAAAGACAATACTAATAATAATATACAGGTAGTAAATACAATACTAATAATAATATACAGGTAGTAAATACAATACTAATAATAATGTACAGGTAGTAAATACAATACTAATAATAATGTACAGGTAGTAAATACAATACTAATAATAATGTACAGGTAGTAAATACAATACTAATAATAATGTACAGGTAGTAAATACAATACTAATAATAATGTACAGGTAGTAAATACAATACTAATAATAATGTACAGGTAGTAAATACAATACTAATAATAATGTACAGGTAGTAAATACAATACTAATAATAATGTACAGGTAGTAAATACAATACTAATAATAATGTACAGGTAGTAAATACAATACTAATAATAATGTACAGGTAGTAAATACAATACTAATAATAATGTACAGGTAGTAAATACAATACTAATAATAATGCACAGGTAGTAAATACAATCTAGGTATTCAAGATTAGATAGCGCTGGATGTGAATATTTACTTAGATATGAACTATGTAGTATAACTAAGATTTTTGAGTGTCTCTCAATAGTTGGCGGAAATAAAACAGAAATATGATGAACTAGAAAGAGAGTCCATGGCAAGCAGACAGCGTACCAAGACAAGGTTGGCCGAATACATGGAAGGAACAGTGATGAGCAAATGGAACTCTGCGACAAACACAAGATACAGATTAGAAGCAAAGTGCAAATACAGCCACAAGGTTAATTCACTGATATTTGCACTTAACTTTTTGACCTAAATCTGACAAAGAATCTAAAATTAATATGGAAATTAGTAGCTGGCTCCCTTCAGTGACTACCAGTTATAATAACATACACAGTGACATATATAATAACTACCGGTGATAATAACATATACACTGACATATATAAATATATAATGACTACCCGTTATAATAGCATACACACTGACATATATAGTGACTGCTAGTTACAATAATATCTATACTGACATATATAATGACTACCAGTTATAATAACCTATACACTGACATATATAATAACTACCAGTTATAATAACATATACACTGACATATATAATGACTACCAGTTATAATAACATATATACTGACGTATATATTGACTACCAGTTATAATAACATGTATGCTGACATATATAATGACTACCAGTTATAATAACATATATACTGACATATATATTGACTACCAGTTATAATAACATGTACGCTGACATAGATAATGACTACCTGTTATAATAACATATACATTGACATATATAATAACTCCGAGTTATAATAACATGTACACTGACATATATAATGACTACCTGCTACATATCTACTGATATTTATAATGACTACCAGGTATAATAACATATACACTGACATATATAATGACTACCAGTTATAATAACATATACACTGGCATATATAATGACTACCAGTTATAATGACATATACACTGACATATATAAGGACTACCTGTTATAATAACATATACACTGACATATATAATAACTACCAGTTATAATAACATATACACTGACATATATAATGACTATCAGTTATAATGACATATACACTGACATATATAAGGACTACCAGTTATAATAACATATACACTGTCATATATAATAACTACCAGTTATAATAACATATACACTGACATATACGATGACTAACAATTATAATAGCACACGCACTGACATATATAATAACTAGGTGTACTGCCCGGCGTTGCCAGAGTAATGAAAAAGTGTTTGGATAGAAAATTTATTCTCATATTGCATACCGTATACAAAGTTTCCCACTCTTCCTTTTAAACTTCATATCATGAGAAAATATTTTTAAGCTGTTCAAATGATTGAAGAGGAAAAAGAAAACAACTAAAGGTTTTCAAGCCTTTTCAAACAACTACAACTTTTAAATTTCATACCATGAAAGAAGTGTTTTGTTGAAATAATTTAGAAAGAAAAATAAAACTGTAAATGTGTTTAAATGTAAATGTGAAATAGTTAGCAAGTAATAGCTAAATATAATCTGTTTAGCTATGATTAAAATGAAAAATTATTTATTAAATAAGGTAATAAAAAGTATATTTTATTTTTATGTAATTTTAGTTTACTATAATTAAGTATAATTTATTTTAATTTAACATGTAACAACATTTGCCACTCTAACTTTCAAACTACATAACACAAAAAAAGTGTTTTCTTTAATTGAAATAAATGAAGAGAGAAAATAAAACAACTGTACAGGTTTTTAAACTTTTTCAAACAACTGTATTTTTCAAACTTCATATCATCAGGAAAAGGTTTTGTGCAGGACAACTAAATTAAAAATAAATAAAACAACTGTAAAGGTTTTCAAACCACTGTAAGTTTAAAATTTCATAACTTTCAGCGACTTGTAAGAAGGTTGTTCGAAAACTGAGTTGTTCTAAATCTGAAACAATTTTTCCCATTAAAATAAAATTATGTAAATTATGTAATCCGTTCCAAGGCAAGAAAACAACTTCGGTAAAGTATTTTTTCAACATTTTACACCATAAGCTTTACTTTATACCGCATACTATAAATAAAAGCGGGTAATTATGGAAAACGGTAGATAGAGATCGTGTTTAATCTTCATGGAAGGTTTTCTATTTATGATGATGGAAATAGAAAACAAAAGTAAACAATTTGTACACTTTGTCAGTGTACAAATTGTTTACTTTGTAAACAATTGTAAGTAATTTGGCTCTTATAACATCATAAACATTAAAGGTTAAGATACACAACTAAAAATGCAAAAATTGATAATGAAACAGCTAAAAATGCAACAGATCAGCTACATCAAAAATCGTAGGAAAAAGCAATTATAAACAGCAATGGCACGTTTACTTCACATCTTTAAAGGAGAATCCTCATCCAAAACAATTTAGGGTAATTTGCCAGGCTAATAGCAAGTGGCAGGCAACTCTCATTACTTCTCATTGTTTATAAGCTGATTTTTAGTACCCGGGCAATGCCGGGAAGCACAGCTAGTAACACTATATACACTAATATACTGTATATATCAGGCCCGTATTTTCTGGGGCGGCTGGCCGGCTGAGCCGCCCCAACTTTTTGGGAATTTTTCACGGCCAAGTACAGTCCAACTCGGATAACTCGCCCTCGGATAAAATGTAACAATTCATCTCAAACACAAGGTTAACTCGAATGGATTTGTTTGGTCAGTTCCAACGCAATGATAAATTGCTTCAGATAACTCGACCTCAACATCATTTATTCGGAATGTTATTTGCCCAACGGCCATGGACACGGTTTTTATCGCTGTAGAATATCACTTCATTCCAAGCCATAGAGACAAACATCAACTTTTAGTAGTTCTTAGGCGTCATTATTATCATCATCAGCGGCAAAATATTCTTGTTAACGACTTGTATAATGGTTTGCAAAAGATCAAGTTTTACCAAACATCCGCTTGGCCATGTCCCATCGAAAGCGTAAAAACCTCCGAATGAACTTGAAATAAAATCCGCAAAATTGATCTTTGTTAAAACGCTCAAAAGAAAAAGATGCCTTTTTCTGAGCGTTTCAACTGTGATCAAGTTTTGCCTATTGTAATTTAGAAACGTCTTGTCAGTCACATCACCTAAAACAAAACAAATCTCAAAAAATAGAAAAATGTTGATACTTTCCGATAAATTTTTTAAACTTCACATGAGAGGCCCGGCTGGAGGCCCTACATGAGAGAAACCTGTTGGGGACTTACATCGCCCCTCCACACCCTAGGTGTTTATAACTAGTCGCCTAACATTAGGCGCCCCAACTTGCAACCAGTGAATACAGGCCTGGTATATATACATGTAATAACTAATGTATCATAAACCACTAATCTAATTGATGTAGAAGGAATATTCTTTATATATATGTAGGTTGATATAATAAGAGCATACGATGAGCTGTATGACAAAATGGGGAGTCTTTGGAGAGAACAACTCCCAGCTCTGAAATTGCCTGATATCCAGGAGATAGAAAAAAAAGGTAGTTTGTTGAAACATTGTTTACTATAATTATGTTCTTGTTTTACAGTACCTTATATTACCAGAGTTTTTGTTTTATTTTTATAGATAAAAATAGAGATGCTGAAGTCTTTATAACTTTCAGCTCTATCGCAATCGAAAGTGAGAAGTTGGTGAGAACTCCTACATACCCAAAATCCCTGTCTCTTCTAAAGACGATCAACCTACAGGGCCGTGCTCAAAGGGTCTATCAGCACAAAGGAAATATTTATGTAAAGACGAATAATTATATTGTGAAGGTAGACAACTTACAGAGTGTCAATACCTTAATTCGTCCTCAATACTCAGTGTTATCTGTCGCAATTCATAAAGAGACTATTTATGTTTTGACCTCGACCTTTGCTAACATTGGACGACGACATTCTGATCTTATAGAGACACGGATTGTCCAGTTGTATGATTTGTCTGGCAAGCTGATGTCTAACTGGCCATCTGCTGTCAACAGTTTGTACAGTTCACTGACACTTGTCTCTGATCAGCTTCTTCTTGCTGACGGGACGAATTTCAAGGCTGTACCAGCCCTCTACACACTTAATGGAGTTCGAATAAAAGATGTCTTCAGCTCTATGAGATCATCATTACGAGTTCTCACTGCTGCAGATAAGACTTCTATAATTGCGTTTGATTCAAGTTTCAATGACCTCATCAGGATAGACATAAATACTGAAAAAGTCATGTGGAGGAGGAAGGAGAAAGAGCAACCAGCTATCACATGCTATGGAAGAGGACATGCTCTCTTAGCTGATAGTGGAGGGGAGCTGAGAGTAATCAATTTAGAGACAGGTTAGTTAGCCTCAGTTTCTATAAACCTGTGAATATGACAACTGTAAACCATATGCTTGGTATAAGTTTTCAGGAAAGTGGTTAATATCTATCTTTAGATCTCAATAAGCAAACCTGGCCCTAATATAAGTAGGTTTGTGTAATGTTATTCTTTTCTTCTAAAAATCAAATAAAGTCACTTGTTATTTCCATCGATTGCATTTGATTGCAAATATAATCCCCTGACAGCTAGTCATGCTCATTTTAGGAGTTGTGGTTCATGAGTTTGGTGGGCTGAAGCAAGGCAGTAAGCGTATCCACCGTGAGGGAGACACTTTGGCTGTAGCAAGTCGACATCGTGCAATAGTGACAATTTATAAGCTAAGTTTTAGCCCGTGTGTGCCTCTGCACACAACGATTCAGTTGCCCCAGATTCCTCGTACCCATGGTCCACCTATTGCTGTTTCACCGCCGCCCTACGTCTGTGCGCAAGTAAAAGCTGTCAAGAACTCATAACCAGAAGCCAAAGGAATTGATCAATTGATAATGTATTGATTAATATATTGATATTAGATTAATATATTGATTAAGACTTGTGTTATCGCAGAAAGATAACTCCAGCTTCTACAGCTGGTTACAACTATTAAAACAATAAATGAGCAATATTTTTGCACCTCTGTTTGACAGAGTTTGTCCATTTATATATTTTTATATTATCATATAAGTTGTACCTGAATATTCGATGACTCACCACTTGCTCTGCTATCTTAATATAGAGTATTTTTCTATATATATGTTATAGTTATATATATAACTATAACTTATATATATAATCAGTCAAATCATATTAAATAGATAAGTATGTTATGATGTTATGCTTTAGATAGGTTTATTCATATGTCACTGGATTGATATTGAATGTTACACAATATCCTGCTTTTTAAATTTCTCTTTGCTATACTGCCATTTAGATTTTGAAAAATATATGACTCAGAAGATAAAATAATCATTTTATCATTTAAAAACATTCTGTAAAGCAATGGATAATGAATCAAAAAAGAGGAAAAACCATCTTCTGACACCAATAAAGAGGAGCAAATAAACGAATTGGACAATCAGACTTTTGCAAAAGAAACAAGTAGAGCAATAAATTCCATTCAGCTGCCAGACATCTTTTCCAGGGTCAAATATCTTCACAAGAAAATAAATCACACCGAAAAAACTTAAACTATTCAAGCCTGGGTAAGCCTGAAAACCCACAGATAGTAATAAATTGTACTGCTGCCGGTTATGAGGTTTTCAAACGTAGTTTCGTGATTTACCAATCATCCAACTATGAAGTTGAATTGATCAAGGATAATATAGACCATTCTGGTCTCGTTGTGCACTCAGTGTTTCAGCCTTGTATATTGTAAATTTTTACATCACTACGAGTAGAATACTTGTGAACATGCTTACATATCTCAACATCTTCTTTTCCCACTATGAACAGATATTAACCACCTTCACAGAAGATTAAAAGAAGCCTCTTATTGGGTAAATACAAACAAAGTGCATTGATGAGCTTTCAACGCTGTCTTCATCCAATTCTTTATCATATATTCAATCAGCACCCTTGTGTCTGTCTGCAATAAATCGTGAAGCCTCAACTAGTGCTTCATACACCACTTTAGAAAAAGCTACAGAAACATGTAATAACTGCTCAAAATTGAGTACTATTATAGTAGAATTCTTAATCACCAGAGTTGCAGAGTTAGAAACCAAAATTGACAAGTTACTATCAACATCTACTTCCACAGAATCTAAAGGCTGAATTCATCAAGTACTCATCATGGTCATCAAATCAGTTTGATAACAAACTACTAGCTATGTAAAAATCATTATCTGATGAGCTCAAGGAACAACAGAGTTCTTATGCTGAGACAACAAAATGAAATCTTCATTTCTAAGATGAACCACCAAGGAAACAATCAACCAATGCTACACTGTGTTCAAACCCAGAAAGTAAATCATGCAACAAACAAAATATGCCTTCAATTTCAAATCTCACCTTAATGGATGTTGATCAGCGTATTCCAGCAACAGCTGTTAAGCAACCAGCTCAATCTAAACAACAGAAAACTGCTTTTGTTGGAAACAACAACATGGTGGTTTTAATTCGACCAAACTCTTCTCTCCATAAATCATTTAACCAAGAAACGTACGAAAAGCTATAAACAGTCAGTACGGGCCAACCATCATTGAAATCGTTACTCGTTACAACTTCAAATCAAACAATCCTAGGATTATGATTCAGTTCCGATCACGGGACACCGATAAAAGAGTTACAGATTGCTGGAAATCTGATCTGTTTGATGGATCATCCCGCAGACTGTCCATTGATCCAGATTCTCTTGAAGAGAATGTAGTTATTGTTAAAGGTTTACCGCTCAATGTAGATGACAATAAAATTAATCAAGATATCAAAGATACTGACCCTGATGCTTTTACAGTAGGATTGTTCAAAAATGGTAAAAGATTGAAGTCCTTGAAGATTAAGTTTTCCTCATCCCTATTCTACCAAAATGCCATCTCACATGGAATAAGTATACCATCAACCTATTGTTTATGTCATGCTGAACCTTTTAACTGATGGATCTCTCTAAAGAATTTTCCATCACCCATTTGAATATAAGAGGTTCATCTTCGAAAATGGATGAAGTCAAGTGTTTGATTTCCAAGTATAAATTTAAAATTAACTGTTTTTTTTAGACATTTCTTGGAGCTGGAGTGCTTGAGTGTCACCCAAGCTTGGAGCTTGGGTGTGTGTGAGTGTGTGTGGGTGTGTGTGGGTGTGTGTAGGTGTGTGTGTGCATAGGTGGGTGTGTGTGGGGGTGTGTAGGTGTGTGTGTGCATAGGTGGGTGTGTGTGGGTGTGTGTGTTTTATTTCATCAGTTAGTAGAAATATAACATTAAGCCAAAATAAAGATTTAGTAATAATATTGATTAGGTTGAACAAAAAATGAAGCTTAGTTCCTATTGTTAAGGCCTGATGAGGCCCACATGCGCAGTAGCACTGCGGCTAGTCGAGGCGCTGGGCCCACAGAAATTAGCAAACTTAAACAGCAGGTCTTCCCTCTAGGAATCTAGGTTTAACAAATAGCTATTCATATCAACTCTAAAACTGGGAAAAGCAGAGGTTTTGCGTAAGTCTATTGGAAGACTGTTCCATTGCGATGTTACTCTGTATTCTATTGTTTTTTGACCTGAAGCAGTATAAAATAATGGTAGAGGTAGATTGGTTTCTAAAAATCTGGTGTTATCGTGTTAATCTTTCTTGGTTTCGTCATCGCTTGAATAAAATTTTTAATGAGCTATCAAGAGAATTTTATGCTGATAAAGTTTATCAACAGGCAACACAGCTAGCTGAACAAACAGGGACCGAGATGAAGTTAGTGGTGGTTTATTAAATATTATGCACATTAGACGTTTTTGTGATATTCGTATTGTTTTAAATAACAAAATGGAGCATTTCCCCAGGACTGCTAGCAATACTGGTGATGGTTACTTTAAAATTTCTGATTACAATATGATAAAAAATGATAAGAACTATAATCAGGGTGGTGGCTTGTTATGCTATATTCACCACTCCATTAATTTCAAGCGTTTGGAATTTGCTATTAATGAAATTGATGCTGATAGTCTTTCCATTAAAGTCATTCCATTTATCTTGAGACCTTATATAATGTCTTTCGTTTATAGACCTTCAAATTCAACAGTAGATTGGATAAAAAATTTTCAGACTTTGTGAAAGAGTGTTACAGCAACACTGAAGAAATTTTGGTACTCAATTTGTTGAACACAAAAGAATTCCGGTTGAAAAAAAGTAAATATATATATATATATTTACTTTTTTTCAATCGGAATTCTTTTGTGTTCAACAAATTGAGTACCAAAATTATATATATATATATATACTGATGAAGAAGAAGGTTGCAGTTCACTAGAAGAGAGTGCTCAATATTAAAATAGAGCATTTATATAAACTATATTAAGAACTAAAAATTTTTAAAACATTTTACAACTTACAGTTTCATGGTTGTTACCATTCATCAGGTAAAATTAAAATGATCTGAAGCTCATATGACTGTATGTAAGAACAAATCGAGTAGCTTAATGATAAAGGCTAGCTACATATAATACAACAATTTAATTGGTTCATGACACAGCATTGCAAATTAAGTGCTTATTTGAATGTCTGCACTTTGACACAAGCTCGTTTCTTGAGTCTAAGCTTGGCAAAACCTAAAGCTCTATACAAACCTAAGCTTGAGTTGCAAGCTTAGGTTTGTATAGAATGAAGAACTTCCCCCAAATACACAAATTACAGCGTTTACTGGTCTTATTGTAACTACTCGCTTTTTTCAATACTCTACACTTGATGTCGTACGGGATGGATCGATCTTTAAGCTGCCATATATAATTACTTAGTTCTGTTGAAGTTTGTTTTGATGGATTGTTGAAGCTGCTACGATGGTTGTAATATCTTTTCTTTATATTCAAGAAAAGATGAAAAATGAAACTAAGAAAAACTATTTTTCTCAAAACCCTCATTTCTAGTACCAGGGGATAAAATCATGTTCACTTGTGCGGAATCCCAAGAATGATGCTAAAATCTGAGAATTATTCTTGTGATAGGAGTACTATATCAACATCCATGCATAAGTTGGGCTGCCACATAACTTGTTCAATCATAAGGAAACACCCGACAATAATCTGCTCTTTAATCCAATCCAGCCCTTCAGATGTTTTTGATGCAATGCCTATCGTATACTGTTCACCTTCTGCTTAGAAGATGGTTCAGAACCCAGATTAATCTGTACTGTGTACCTATTAACCATTTTATGTACATGTAGATCAAAACAAACAGATGTAGGAAAACAGATTTACCAAGCTAAAGCTCAAAAAGTTAAGGCTTAACAGTCAAACAAATCCATTTTGTTGCTTATAAACTGAGAAAGCCTCATATGAATAGAAAAATTAAAGAGCTGTCAACTCAAGTAAAGATAACTCCAAGACCGTTGCTGCACCCTCAGATGTCAACAGCTAAATTATGTGAAAGAAGGTACTTCTATAAATATTAAGTTCAACTCATCATGGCCCATTCCTGTTGTTAAATGTGTTGCCTTAATTAGAGGTGGAACGAGACGTCTCGAGTATCGACCTGTCTCGTCTCGTATCGGTCTCGACTTAACTATTGCCAAACTCGAGACAGGAAATAGAACTAAAGCGCCTGCGCACGGTTGTTAAAACATGGCTTCTTGCGGTAGCAACAACTCCATATATTGTAATGGATTGCGGGCAATTGCCTTTAAAGTTATACCCGGTCCGTTACTACCTGTTGCTATTGATTATGTTGGCCACTGAGTCTAATCATGTAGTCCGGACAACGGCCCTGTTAATATATTTTAGTTCGGTTCTGTGTCCTTGAAACAGATACCGGGTCGTATCTAATTACTCTTCGGATAATCCAATTTAATAAATAAGACTTTTGCGGGTAAAATGTCTGTATTTTATCGCATCGTGTCTAAACACCAACTGCCCTTCATAAAATTCGGGCCTCTTTACGTATATACTACCAATCGCCGGTAAAACTTGCCCGGACACAGAGAAACGAACGAAAGGCCGTGTCGACCATAGTCCGTGTTCGGTTAACAATGACGTTTTGTTCGCTCAATATAAGAATATACATGTGCATGTATACAGTAATTAATATAATTTCATGAGTACAATTTAAATATAATTCACATACTACAGTTAATACACAAACAAAATTTAACATTAATGAAACGATAAGAATGAAAGTGTTATCGTGTGTTATTTTAGTTGCGGTATTTCTTTGTAGAGCGACGACTATCGGTTTCATAACACATTACATTAAAAAGTAAGACCTATTCAATAGATGATAAAAATATACATTTACAAAGCAATATGTTTATAATAATTATGACCAATCAAGCTCAAAATTCTTAGAATATATAACTTCGGTATTTTAAAGCTGTTTGTGACACTTTTGTTTACAAAAACTACATGCATATCACTATTAAAATGTTGTATTTAAATCGTTTACACCAGGTGAAAATTCAATCTAATAATAGTTTTATTAATTTTATATATACCAAGTAGCTAGTACTTGTGTAGTGAAATCATCACCAAATGCTCATTATTTTACTGTCTTGTGTCTCGAGTCTCGAATTTTTACAAGACAGTGTCTCGAGTCTCATCTCGAGCTTAAAAAAAATGTCTCGTTCCACCTCTAGCCTTAATAGCTATAGCCCACAAGTACATGAATACAGCAATTAGGAGTTGTCATATCTTGATAAATCACTGTTATTTCGACTCCAGCCATCGGTATAATGAAATGACGCATGCTGTTCAAATAAACAACATGCAAAAGACTGCCAGAGACTTCTGCTCATCGTTGCTGCATACACTCCTCTTATATCCTTTCCTCTTGATTGGCTCCACCCCTATTCATAGCATGTCTGAATCGGCCATCGAACTTCAGCCGACCGGAAGTCCTACCAGTGGTCGTGTCGTCGTGATGTCGGTTACCTCAATGTCAGCTAGGCAGCCAGCTCTGGCCTCGAACATCTTTCGTAACACTGTATTCTATCTCACACATTTATATATATATATGTCCTATTCTTATTTTATTTTTTACTTGCTAATAATTTTGGTCACGGCTAATCACATTTATTGTGACAATCATAATCATTATAATCAACTTCTTGTTCAGTTCAAATCGTTATGCAACTGAACACATGTGAAATTAAACCTCGAATACTGTCTTATAGAACTTTTATATTTTATTGATATCTAGCCATAACAAATTACAGATATCAACACCACAGTATAACTCAACAGTCAGCTGAAAAAATCAATATTAAGCAATGACAGCCTGCGTCAGATGTTTCACAATGAAGTCTTTCTTCAGTCTTTTCGCGATGCCAAATATATAATCACGCGCAGAGCACGAAAAGACTAGAAATCAATAAAGAGATTTTCTACTATATAATAGTAGCCATTCACTGGGTATGAAGTGTATTGATTAGTATTGATGTGTTTGAGTAAGTATCCCTATAAACAAAAGAAAGAAAGGCGTAGCTAGATATTGCTTCTTGTGTCAGCTTACACAGACTGTCAACAGCTTTACATAAGCTGGTTTGTACTAAAGTCTTGTTCAATAGCATAAAGTACTTAATTTAAGTTTTTCCCACCCAAAACATCAGAGCATCACCGTATAATACAGGTAAATGTTTTAGAGCTGTTTTGAACTGCTAGGTGAGTGTGATCTGTTGTGCTTTAGTGTTTAACTAGGTGAATTGCGGGCGTTGCACATGTATTAAAAACAGCTTATAAACTGTGGCAGGTAATGTAGTTGCTATTGGGTAAATTGACTAATTTACCAATGACAAAATTGGCACATTGGTTAATTTGAGTAACTTCAGTTAGTAGCATAAGCTTGCATATATTGATAAACTTACTATAATAAAAGCTGTTAAGCTGTGAGCAGTGAAGCCAGCTCATGTGATATTACGCATCACACAAAGTTTATTGTGCGTATTTCAACTGATGTAATGAATATGTTCACAATTATTCATTGATACTGCTAGTTGGAGATGTAGTCTAGCTGTTTAGTGTGCCTGTCTAGAGACCTGGAGGTTCTGAGTTCAAATCCAGTGCAAACTGGAATTTTTGTTGCTAAACATCTATTGCTATAACTGAACATACAATCGACAGACCAACGAATGAATGACAAAAGAGATTGAGATTTATATACCGGAAAACTGCTAACTGAATGCCTTGGCGCTTTATTTTCAACCCTTTCTCTACGGTGGTGGTCAATTGGAGGCGGGGTTCAAGTAGAGGCTGGCGCTCTATTTTTCAACCTTTTCTCTACGGTGGTGGTCAATTGGAGGCGAGGTTCAAATAGAGGCTGGCGATGTATTTTTCAAATGGCTCATCAAAATTTTAGGAAAATAAATTTAGCCTTATTACGGGCGAATCGGATGTCGCCTGTATTTTGCTCTGTTATTCCAGTAGAGCGGTATTAAACCTTTTGGATGCAAAAAATCTGCTGACTTATCTCCAACTTGTCAGAGATTTCTTAATAAATATGCATCGAGAAACCACGAAATATCTTTACCAGTTGACATCTATTGCTTGCAATTGACCTGCGATGATATAGCCTGTGTCCATTTTTGCAACTTGTTTGCGTTTAAAATTTTTATTTCATTCTGAGTTTGAAGACATATATTTACTTATATCTATTTTCAACAATTTTGCATAAAAGCTCGTTGCACTCTGATATGTTTGCTACAGTTTGCAGCCAAAACTGGCTTTTTATGTGAAATCAAAGTTGAGTTGTGAGCATTGATTTATTGTAAGCAGTGTTAAGATAGTCACGAGGATGCTATTAAATGACATGCTATAAATCTGCATATTTATAAGTTATATACATGTAGTGATAATCTATCAGATGATACAAATATATATTCATGAACAAGTGACATAAGCGGATCATACTTATATAACATGTAGAAACAAAAATTTACGTTTTTAAAATAAAAATATTTCCATCGTTTGCTTGAATAGCTACGTTCTGATTGTTGCTTACAATGGAACAAAAATTTTCTAGTTGTCCAATACTTTCTACAATATCTTCTGGTCTCAAAATTTTTTTCTGCACTGCTGAACTAATTGATATCTTCGTCCAAACAGTTTTTTGGCACAGCAAAACTTTTACGCGCTGCATTTAGCACAAATACAATGTGTAAAAGTTTGCTCACTAAACGTAACCTTTGCAAACCTTGCAAAACTTGCAAACCGTTTTCATATGCATGTTCTTCGGAGGATTAAGACTGCGTTAAACAAGGAACAACTATTAGCTTGAGACCATTATTGATTACTTCTATGGTATTACTTTGAAAATTTTAACGAAAAAATAACGAAAAGTTTTGGAGTTGGACAACGAGAGAAATAATTGTTAGTAATGTAAATGATTCATTATTAATATGATTTTGTGAGCACTTTTACTGATCACTTGATATTATGGGTTCTCAAAGATCAAAAAAGTCAAAGTGGCGGTCAAATAGATGGGGCGGGGGGAGCGGTTCAAATAGAGGGTGAAGCTCTATTTTTAAACCCTTATCTCGTAATGACAGTCAAATAGAAGTGGCGTTCTAATAGAGGCAGCGTTCTATTAGAGGTTTTACGGTATGTTGGTATTGAATTTTCACACGCTTGAGCATTTCAGTAAGTCGAGAAAATTGTTCACATATTTTTAAACTACAGAATAATAAGACAACAAGTACAGCATAATGTCAATAAGTAATGGTAGAATTGAAGCACACATATTTGGGTTACGATGCAATACTTATTGTTTTTTTCACATCTTTGAAAATACTCCATTCACATTTCCTTAAAGGTTGCTTGTCTTACTGCAGTTTGCTAAAGAAATGGTGTTTGGTGTGCCTATGAGTAAATTGTTCATCTAACGATACTTTGTTTATATCAGATTTAAGAAAGGTGCAAAACGATGGCGGACTCTGAGGCAGAAGTCAAATGTGGATTCTGTATGAGAGAAGGTAAGGGGATGGAAGAACCAAAGATTCTTCCATGTAAACACGTCCACTGTCTGGAGTGTCTCTCTGACTTCTATGCTATAAACCATCTCATACAGTGTCCAATAGAAGAATGCAGGTGTGTAAAATTATGTTTCTCATCAACTTTAAAGTTGTGTTTTTTACTCAGCCATAAGTCTGTAGTCATAACTCAACTTATGAGAACCCTAACATATAAGAAAATATGTACTTTTATGCACTTCTCTAAATGAATTTGTAATGTAAACTGTCTGTCTATTTAGAGAGGTGTATGAGATACCAGCTGCTAACCTTCCTTACTACTCAACTGAAGACAAGGTCTGGTGTGATGTGTGTGTCAGCAAAGAGCAAGAAGCGCTAACAGCTGATATGTACTGTACAGACTGCAGAAAGAAATACTGTGTTAAACATAAGGGGGTAAGTGAGTAGCATGCATGGACCTCTATTTCGTCAAGATAAGACAACTCCTTCTTTGTGCACTTTCGACTAGTTCATTTTACAGACACATGATGATATTCACATTGACCACACATCCATAGACATCAAAGAATACAAATTACAGAAACGGAAGATTGATATAAAAACATGTGACAAACATGAAGAACATCCTTACAGTTTGGGATGTAAAGTTTGCCTTATGGTTATTTGTAATCGTTGCTTCTCCAGATTGACAAAATGTCAAGGTGGTAAGTTAACACTACAATATTGTTTTCTGAGAGACTTCAGCATGACTAACCAAAAGAAACATTATAATCAAAAGTAAATGAATATGTGCCGTTGCCTTTTATGTCTCACAACACTGATCTCTGACCTTGTCTCACAACATTGATACCTAAACGTATATCTCTCACAGCATTGATCTCCAACGTTATATGTCTCACAGCATTGATCTCTAACCTTATGTCTAATAACATTGATCACTAACCTTACGTGTTTAACAATATTGATTTCTGACCTTATATGTATCACAAAATTGATCTCTAACCTTATATCTAAACATTGATATCTAAACATATGTTTTATAAGACCGATCTCTAAATCTTGCCAAAAGCAAAAAGTTATACAAGCTTTTAAATGCTTTCATAAGAAAATAATAAAAAGGCACACGTATGCAAGAATGAGCGTGGTTAGTGAGATAGAGTTATGACAACTGCCTGACTATTTGCATCATGTACATGTATTGTACATGTACTGTACATGTACAATACATGTACAATACATGTACATTGTACATGTACTGTAATGTACATTGTAATGTACAGGTACATTGTCTTTGTACATATACATGTACAAAGAAAACGTAAAAATGAAAAAATCAATTACACTAATTTTTTCTTTGAGAAATTACAGTTTAAGATGTTGGCTACAAAATACTTATTTTATTTACAGAGAAAAGTCATCAACTGCTGCCACTAGATGAATTAGTAACTTATCTAGAGAACTCAAACAAGTTTGAAAATATTATGGAAAGAGAAGTTGATTTGGAGAAACTTTTCAAACTCATCTCTAAGTGCATCTCAAACTTCGATACTGAAACTGTGAAAATGCTGAAGTCTCTAAACGCTACTAGAGATGCACAGGTAACTAATGCAATACTAATAATAATGTACAGGTAGTAAATACAATACTAATAATAATGTACAGGTATTAAATACAATACTAATAATAATGTGCAAGTAATAAATACAATACTAATAATAATGTACAGGTAGTAAATATAATACTAATAATAATGTACAGGTGTAAATACAATAGTAGAATAATAATGTGCAGGTAGTAAATACAATACTAATAATAATGTACAAGTAGTAAATACAATACTAATAATAATGTACAGATAGTAAATACAATACTAATAATAATATACAGGTAATAAATACAATATTAATAATAATGTACAGGTAGTAAATACAATCTAACAGTTCGCATCACGTTGATAACATTTATTGTATATCTCTGCATATAAGCCTATCTCGCATGTAAACCGACTCTAAAAAAGCCCTATCAGAAATCAGGAAATATATATAAACTCACATATAAGCCGATCCTTTGAATTGTAATATGTTGACATTGTTGTACATGCCGATCAGAGCAAAAGGTAGCGGAAATGGAGCAGCTTTAGCAAGTTTAGACTAAAATCTTTCTGATTGATGAATAGTTGTATAATTAGCCTATAGTGTCATTGTTTAATTGAAAGGAAACAACCATCAGTTTGCGTTAAGCCAATAAAAATCTGTTTGTAATATACAGCAACCTTGGTTTCACTTTGCAAAAGCCTGTTTCTATAGCTACTTCTTTGCGATGATCAGAAGCATTACAGCTGTGCAGGTTTTACAAGTTGTAGATCAATGATTATTTATTGGGAAATAATGGCAGTGACGGTGAGTATTTATTTTCAACAGTAAATATCACATCGTAACCTATAGTAATAGTGGTAACTTGTCCGACTCGGAACATGATCAACTTGTCAACCCCGGTTGACAAGTTGAAGAGAACCAACATGTCTGAACTGATCCTGCATTATATTTGTGGCCTTTTTATTGTACCAGATGATGGAAAATTTTATGCTAGTTAATTTAGTCAAATATTGTGGCAACTTATATGTGTTAATGTCAAACATTTGGTTTACCGAATATTTAATTGTCTCCATAAAAAAAACATTATTTTGTATGAAAGGGTTAATGGTAGTGGTAACCATCATTGTTGTTTTACTTTTATTAAGAAAATTGAGTTAATAAAGGTTTGAGTTGTAGCTGTTAAAATTAGGTTAGCATAACATCGTTTCATTTACTTTCGATCAAAGTAAATCAAATGACATTATGCATTTCATTCACTCAATGACTCGTATAAGCCAGACCCCTTAATTTGGTAAAAAATCTTTACATTCTAGAATAGGCTTATATGCATGAACATATGGTAAGTAAATGAAGTATTGTAGCTGTAGTCTGATGCTAAGGTGCTAACAGGGGGTAGTAAACCATACATGTCCCTCTCTTTCAGATTTAAATTTTGAGCATCTGTTTAAATCTTGACTTTTAAAGTTCCCACAGCCTTTTGATTGTAATCATCTCTGACTGATTGCCAAAGTACATGATATACTAGCAAAATCTCTCAAGGAGTTCAACATTAGATAGCACTGAATGTGAGTATTGACCTAGATCTGAGCCATATAGTATAACTAACATTATGAGAGTGTCTATTGATAGCTAGCAGCAATAAAACAGAAATACGATGAACTAGAAAGAGAGTTCTTGGCAGACAGGCAGCGTACTAAGACAAAGTTGGCTGAATACATGGAAGGAACAGTGATGAGCAAATGGAATTCTGTGAGAAACACAAGACACAGATTGGAGGCAAAGTGCAAATACAGCCACGAGGTTAATTTACTGATATTTATTCTTTACTTTTAGTCCAAACCTGATTTTACATTACCATAAAACCTGTATTTGAATGCCACTTTTAGTTGAATGGCACCTCTATTTGACCGCCACTGTAGTAACATGGTTGGAAAATAGAACGCCACCCTTTTTATTGAACCCCGCCTCCATTTGACTGCTACTTTGACATTTTTTGATCTTTACCAACCCACAATAGCAAATGGTAGGTAGAATAGTGTCCACAAAATCATACTAACTCAGTCAATATCACTAATATATGACAATTAATTCTTTCATTGGTTCTGGTCATATCGAAGTCCATTTTCTAACTTGAAAGCTTTGCAGTTTTTTTATTAAAAATTTAAAAGCATCATGATAACAATAATTACGTAATAACTGTATAAGGCTAATAGTAGTTCTTTGTTTAGGTCGTGATACCTCGTGTATGAAAAACGATTTAGAAATTACGATGGAATCTACTACTATTTTGAGGCTAAAACTGCTTAGCCGGATGTGCAAAGTTACACATGTATTTCTCTATTTGTGCAAAAAGTAAATTCTAAATGACAATGCATAATAGCTTTGCTCTGTTAAAAAATTGTTTGAACGATAATATTGGCTAGGTCAGCTGTACAGTAAAAGAGTTGTGATTAAAAGACAATGTGAAAGGTATTGGACAACCAGAAGAAGATGAAATGGTTCTAAATGGAAGCAACAATCAAAAATCGACTGCAAAATATTACCAAACGATGCTAATATTTTTGTTTAAAAAATGTTAGTTTTTGTTTCCACATGTATTATAAATATTGTTTGTTCATGTCACTTATTTTTGAATATATATTTGTAGCATCTGATGGATTATTACTATACAACTTAGAAATTATGCAGACTTAAAGCGTACTATTTGATAGCATCATATCATTGCGGCTATCTAACCTCGACTTTTCATTGATTGACACTTACAATAACTTTTCTTCTATTTCACATAAAACGCCATTTGTGGCTGGAACTGTGACCGTATCAACGAGTGCAATAAGTTTTTATGCAATATTGTTAAATATAGTTATGAAATAAAAATATGCCTTCTAAAAAATAAGAAGCTGAAAGTTCCAACAAACTGCAACACAAGGCGCCAGCTATAATTGTATATCTCGTAAGGTAAATGCAAGCAATAATATGAACTGGTAGCGATATTTCTCAGCTTCTAAATGCATATTTATCAACAGATCTATGACGAGCTACAGGTGAGTTAGCAGATTTCTTGCATCCAAAAGAGTTATTATTTTTCACTCCCAAAAGAGTGAAAAATTTTGACCATAAAAAGATTAAATTTAGCTTTCCGAAATTCTGATGAGCTGTTGGCAAAATAGAGGCCAAGCTTTATTTAAACTACAATAAAGCACCAGTTCTAGGAATGGTGGAAAAATAGAGCGCCATGGTATTCAAATAAAGGTTTCACGATATATTGACTACAAGTTATAATAACATCTACACTGACATACATAATGACTACCAGTTATAAAAACATATATACTGACATATATAATAACTACCAATTATAAAAACATATACACTGACATATATAATGACTACCAGTTATAATAACATATACACTAACATATATAATGACTACCTTTTATAATAACATATGCACTGACATATATAATACCTACCAGTTATAATAACATATACACTGACATATATAATGACTACCAGTCATAGTAACATATACACTGACATATGTAATGACTACCAGTTATAATAACATGTACACTGACATATATAATGACTATACCAGTTATAATAGCATGTACACTAATATACTGTGCATATAATAACCAATCTATCATGAGCCACCATTTTAAGTGATGTAAAAGGAGCCTTCTTTATATACATGTAGGTTGATATGGTAAGAGCTTATGATGAGCTGTATAAAACAACGGAGAGGCTTAGGAGAGAACGACTCCCTTCTCTCAAGTTGTCTAATATCCAGGAGATAGAAAAAAAAGGTTGTTTTTGTTTAGAAATTTCCGTTTATAATATTCTTGTTTTGCAGTACCTCGTTGTTATGTTTCTGCACAGAAGCAATTAAATAGAGTATTAAATTAGAGGAATGGTTTATTGCACACTCCAGAGACAACTGATTTGATAACAGAAAACCCAAGTATTTATATGTTTGGTCATAGAAAAGCTTTGTAAAAAGCTACAAGCATTATTAATAGCTATAATGAGACAGTACTATATAATATTAGCTTGTATAAAGCTTTAGCTAAAAAGCATAATGTTTGTTGGCAAAGTACCAATAATACTTGGCACTTGCATGACACCTCCTCACTAAGCTAAAGGTTCTTTCTGGTTCTCTTAGACCTTCGGGGTTTGTCTCTGCTATACTCATCTCCATCAGGTAGACGAGGGTTGCGTGGTCTTCTTCTAGACGGAGGTTGCTCTGTTACAGTTGTAGGGGCTGGTAGTTGCAGTTTTGTCTCCTCTGCTATATCAGGTTTATCTCCAGGGTCTTGATCTTCTTCTGTTGAGTATCTTGGTCTGAGTTGTTCAACATGTCTTCTCCAAGTAGGTCCCTTTGGTACCACTTTGACATTGAGACTACGAGTTCCATATATCTTAGTAACAATGGCTGGAACCCATCTAGGTTGTCTGTTGCGTCTAGGTCCATGATACAAGGCATAGCATGGTGCTCCAAGATTGTAGCTGTGTATCTTGCTAACTGTCTTTTCTGCCGATCGGTTGACTTCTCTGGATTGATGAAACTGTGCTATGTGTGCGGGTGATGGCAATAGGGTGTCAATCTTGCATCTCATCTGTCTTCCATTCAGCAGCTGACTGGGAGAGTATCCTGTAGGAAGTGGTGTCCTTCTATAGTGCATCAGGAACTGTTGTAGTGCAGATTTAGGTGAGAGTGACGATTTCTTCATGGCTTGTTTGAAGGATTGTACTAGTCTTTCAGCTGCGCCATTTGTAGCTGGATGGTAGGGTGCTCCAGTGAGGTGAACAATGCTTCTCTCTTGACACCACTGCTGAAACTCTCCTGAGGTGAAGCTGGTAGCATTGTCAGTGACTATGGTGTGAGGGTATCCAAAGTGTGCGAATATCTCCTCTAAGATGTCTGTGGTAGCTCTGGTAGAAGTAGATGACGTCCTGTGTATGCATGGATACTTTGAGTAGGCATCTATCATCACTAGCCATTGGCTGCCCATGAAGTTCACTGCATGATCTAAGTGAAGACGACTCCATGGCTTCTCAGGTAGCATCCAGGGATGTATAGGATACTTCTGTGGAAGCTTCTGGTGTTCAGCACAGGCAGTGCACT
Organism: Watersipora subatra; assembly: GCF_963576615.1. Lineage (NCBI taxonomy): Eukaryota > Metazoa > Bryozoa > Gymnolaemata > Cheilostomatida > Watersiporidae > Watersipora > Watersipora subatra. The sequence goes on along the minus strand of NC_088710.1, from coordinate 9,966,079 downwards.
GTCGGCTTGTCTCCTCTATATCAGAGTCAATGCGAGGCCAATAGACAGCAGTTCGAGCTAGCTTCTTCATTCTTTCCATTCCAAAGTGTCCAAGGTGAAGGATCTTTAATACTTCCTGTTGTAACTTGACAGGAATGACTACTCTGTTGCCATATAGAAGACAACCTTCAGTGATAGAAAGTGAATCTGAGATCTTGTGGAAGAGTGACAGCTGAGTCTCCTTCATCTCTTTGTTACCAGGCCATCCTTCTGCTGTGTAGCGCATTACTGTGGCTAGTGTTGGGTCTTTCTTTGTCTCCTTTGCTAGAACATTGTAGTCTGTAGAGTTGAGCTGTTGTCCAATAGTGTGAATAGTGCATACTGTATCAACATCATCCTCATCTTCTCTTGCATCAAACTCTTTATCAGGTCCAACTGGCAGTCTTGAGAGGACATCTGCATTTTGATGATGCTGGGTAGATCTGTATTCTATGGTGTAGTCATACTGATTTAGTACCAGTGCCCATCTTGCTAGTCTGTTGGCTGCTAGAGCTGGAACTCCTTTGGTAGGTCCTAGAAGTGTGAGAAGAGGTCTGTGGTCAGTTACCAAGATAAACCGTCGACCATACAGGTACTGGTGATACTTCTTTAGAGCAAATATGATTGAGAGAGCTTCTTTTTGTATTTGTCCATATTTCCTCTGTGTGCTGGTCAGTGTTTTTGAAACATTCGCTATTGGTCTCTCACTTCCATCAGGATAACGATGAAATAGTACAGCTCCCAGTCCAGTTTCTGAAGCATCACATGAGATTCCAATGTCAAGATCTGGGTTGAAGTGTGCTAAGACACTATCAGTTGATAGCATATCTTTCAGTTTGTTGAAGCTCTTTTCTTGTTCAGTGCCCCACTTCCAGGTCTCTCCTTTGCGTGTCAGTTTGTGCAATGGTCCTGTGAGTTGTGACAGATTGGGTATGAACTTGCTGTAGAATTGTGTAGCTCCTAAGAAAGATCTTAGCTGAGTTAAGTCTGTTGGGACTGGCATCTGTTGTACTGCATCTGCCTTCTTTCCTTTAGTGATTCCCTTTGAAGTGAGTTTGTGTCCCAGATACTCTACTGTAGGTTGAGCAAAACAGCACTTGTCTTTTCTACATCTGAGCCCTCTTTCTTCTAATCTTTGAAGAAGTCGACGTAAGTTTTGTAGATGGCTCTCTGCATTGGCTCCACTCACTAGTATATCATCTAGGTATACTGCTACTCCTGGGAGGTCTTGTGTCAGTTGCTCCATGATTTCTTGAAAATACCCTGGTGCTGAGCTTATGCCAAAGGGCAACCTCTTCTGTAGTAGTACTCCTCAGTGTGTTGATAGTGCTAGTCGTCGTTTACTTTCTGGTGCCAACAATATTTGATTGTAGGCATCTGCTAAATCAATCTTTGTGTAGCAATAGCCTCCACCTAGTTTTCTGATTAGATCTTCTGGTAGTGGGATGGGTTTCCTATGTGTTTCTAGCTGATTATTGATAGTCTTGGAGTAGTCTCCACATACTCTGATCTTCCCTGCAGCTTGACCTGTTGTAGATTTGCGTACAGGTACAACTGGTGTTCCATACTGGTTGAATTGAGTTGGTTCCCATATGCCTTTAGCTACACCTGCTTCGTATGCTTGGTTGAGCTCTTCTGTCAAGGCAATAGGAACTGGTCTGGGTCGGCAGAAGACTGGCTTTGTTGAAGGTTTGAAGTTTATCTCTAGTTCAAAGTTCTTGAGACATCCTAGCTCGTCTTTGAATATTTCTGGAAATTCTTTGCACATCTCCTTACACTTGATTTGTAACCTCCCATCTGGCTGGTTCTCTGTGATTGTTGATACAAGGTTCTGTTGTAGCTTGTCATCAATAGAGATGCCTAGTTGCTGTATAGCAGTTCTTCCTAGTAGGTTGAGATCTTGTACAGCACTAATCACAAATGGTAGTCTGACTTCTTTCTGTGCATCCAATTGGGCAGTTAGCTCACATCTGCCAAGCGTCTCTATGAGATGTCCTGAGGCTGATTTGTAGTTAACTGTAGTAGGTTTTAGGTTTGGCTTTCCTAGCTTCTTCCATATTGATTTACAGATGAAGTTGTCACATGCTCCAGTGTCCAGTTCAAGTGTGAAGTTGTCTCCCTCCAGTTTGATGTTTTCAGCAAGTTTCACCATCTTGGTTGATGTGCATTCTATCATCTTTACTGGTTTTTCTGCTGCAGATGATTTCTTTTTCTTGCATGCTCTTTCTATGTGACCTTGTTTAGAACAAAAGTTGCAGGTGGCTGCTTTGAATCTGCAGTCATCCGCTGTATGGTTAGTTCGGTCACATCTGTAGCATAGCTTTCCTTCCTTCTGCTTGTCAGGTGTAGAGTTGTTTTTCTGGATTGGTTTGTATCTTGATTTCTGTTGAGCAACCTTGTTGACTTTAGACGAGTTTCCATAAACTGTCTCTTTGGCAACTTTAGCTGCTTCTTCTGTTTCCTGTGCTACCTGTATAGCTTTGTTGAAGTTGAGTTCATTGTCCTTGACCTTGAAGAGAGATTTGAGAACTGCTTCATTGTTTACAGAGCAGATAAATCTTGTTCTGAGAGCCTCATCTAATGGATCTGTAATGTCTATGAAGGCACATGTAGTTGCATCTTGACGAATTCTGGCAGCTAACTCTTGAATAGTTTCTCCAGGTTTCCTCTGCATGTCACTCCAATACTTGTAACGCTCTCTAACAATGAAGCGCTTAGGGTCATACTGGTCTTTGAGAAATTCCAGTATTTCATCCATGTCGAGGTCGTTGATCTGCTTGGGTGTTGAAAGCTGAGCTGCCATATTACTAAGCTGCTTGTAGAGTGTAGGCTGTTGGTTGGTGAGAAAAGTGCCAGCAATCTTGTCTTGATGAATAGAATTTGCTGCAATGAATGTGTTGAATCTGTCTATGTAATCTGTTAGTAGCTCTGCTGTTGGGTCAAAACCTGGGAAGGCTGGAACAGCGGTTGCAGCTGTTTCTTGTTTCCGTTGTAGGTTTTGTAGTAGTAGCTCCATCAGTTTCTTATTCTCCTCCATTCTTTCATCTTGCTGACGTCTGTATTCCTCTTGTTGCTCCTGCATTAGCTTGATCAGGTCTGCTACTTCTGCCATTGTAGTGGTGCAATTTTGGACAGTTACTCTTGTAATAAACTAGAACTCTTTGTACCGATTTTATCAATGATAAAATCTGAACAAAACTCTTTGTAACTGTTCAAAAGAGAAATCCTTGTCGCCAATTAGCTTCTGTTATGTTTCTGCACAGAAGCAATTAAATAGAGTATTAAATTAGAGGAATGGTTTATTGCACACTCCAGAGACAACTGATTTGATAACAGAAAACCCAAGTATTTATATGTTTGGTCATAGAAAAGCTTTGTAAAAAGCTACAAGCATTATTAATAGCTATAATGAGACAGTACTATATAATATTAGCTTGTATAAAGCTTTAGCTAAAAAGCATAATGTTTGTTGGCAAAGTACCAATAATACTTGGCACTTGCATGACACTCGTATCGCAACACTTTTTTTTTATAGATAAAAATAGAAATGCTGAAATCATAATAACTTTCAGCTCTATCGCAATCGAAAGTGAGAAGTTGATGACAACCCCTACATACCCTAAATCTCTGTCTCCTCCAAAGACCGTCTGTCTAAAGGGTTTTGGTAAAAGCATCGAACAGCACAAAGGAAACATTTATGTACAAATGGATAATTCCGTTTTAAGGGTAGACAACTTTCAAACTGTCAATACCCTCATTCAGTTGCAATACTCAGTGTTATCTGTTGCAATTTATAAGGAGACAATTTATGTTTTGACTTCGACTCCTACTAACATCAGAAGTTATTCTGGTCATACAGTGACACGAAATGTCAAGTTGTATGATTTGTCTGGCAAGCTGATGTCTAGCTGGCCGTCTGCTGTCAAAGGTTCATACAGCTCGCTGACACTTGTGTCTGATCAGCTTCTTCTTACTGATCAGACAAGTTTTCAGTCTACACCAGCTCTCTACACACTTAATGGAGTCTGCGTAAAAAATGTCTTAGACTCTATGAAATCATCATTACGAATTCTCATGGCTGCAGATAACACTTCTATAGTTGCGTTTGATTCAATTTTCAAAGATCTCATTAAGATAGACCTAAATACCAAAGAAGTCATGTGGAGGAAGAAGGAGACGGAGCTACCAGCCATCACAGGCTATGGAAGAGGACATGCTCTTTTAGCTGATAGTGGATGGAAGCTGAGAGTACTTAACTTAGAAACAGGTTAGTTAGCCTCAGTTTCTATAAACCTGTAAATATGACAACTGTAAATCATGCACTTGGTGTAAGTATTAAGGGAATGTCTTATATGGCCTCATACATGTACTGTATATGTACATTAAACTTTATTGTTTTCTCTTAAAGGCCACCGGCTCTATTTGCTTACACAAAGGAAGCAAATAAAGTCACATGCTTTTTCCATAGATTCCATTTAAGTAAATTCTATTGCAAATACGTATAATCCCTGGCAGCTAGTCATGCTCATTTTAGGAGTTGTGGTTCATGAGTTATTTTGGCTGAAGCAAGGCAGTAAGCGTATCCATTGTGAAGCAGACACTTTGGTAGTAACAACATCTGGCAACAAAATGGTAGAGATTTATAAGCTCTCTATATGAGAGCTCATCTGGAGACTCAGTTGGATCATGAGTTCAAACTGTTGGTTTACTTGTGGCATGTTTCATGAGTATTCTTTACACTACATTTCTGTTATATTTTAAATAATGTTTAGTCTCTACTGCTTGATATGCCAACAATTTAACATTTTGATAGATATTATAGTTATTTTTATTCTGTCATTTTATATACTATGCATACTATTTGTTGCATATGTAATAGATTTCTGCCTTAATTAGATTTGCGTAGAATAAACCATTACTGTAATCTACATGTACATGCTCTAGCATAGTATTTTCTTTGAAATAACATTTTGTATTTGAAAATATAGAGTGACGCCTATTTCAGATAAACAATTACATAGATTTGTAAATTTGCTTAAAATAAACCAAAACTATCATGAATTTCAGAACACTTGAAGCGTGGAAAAATTCTAAAGGTTGGTTTACATTATACCAGCAGTAACCTCATGATGCATCAGTGATCGCTTGTGATAACAATTGTTCACACTATCATAAACCTATTCGGTTTACATCAGCAAATAGTCCACCACATATTGTTCTCACTACAGAATGCTATCACTGAAATGATGAAATACTAGTCCCGCAGCAACTATCATGACGGGGAAATATATTATATTAAGCAATCCGTCCCAGTCAATCACCATCACTGAAGTAGCACACATTGCACACATTGTTGTGAATGCTCGGCGAAATGTCAAGAAAGTTTGGCAGCTGCAATGTTTCTCAACATACCCCGTCGCCTTGTTGATATCATCGGCTTATGGTGCACGTAGTCGATGAATAATCGCGAAAAGGACTTTGGTTGATACAGTGTGATCGTACCACCAGAAAATATGACTATTGCTTCTCAGGTTGTCAATAATTTAATTCCTGCAAACTATTGAACTACAGTGCACCCTCGCTATATGATTTTAATCCATTTCAGAGTTGACATCGTATAGCAAAAATGTCGTATAAAGGGTTATACATGTAGAAACCTATAGTAAATAAGTAATGCAAACATACCACGGTAAAAATCATCAAAATTTCATATAATTACTGTACATATTAAAAATTAGCAACTTAAAATGAATTCAGCTAACTAAACAAACCCACGCACCACCAACACCACCCACACCACCCCACACACACCCCTCCCACACACCCCCTCACTTGCACCCCCCCACACACACACACACACACACACACACCCTACACACTTACCCCACACACACATACACACACATACGCACACACACACCCTACACCCTTACCCCACACAAATGTACACACACGTGCGCACGCACACACACACACACACACACACACACACACACACGCACGCACGCACGCACGCACGCACGCACACACACACATACACACACACACACACACCCACCCCATGCACATATCCATACCCCACACACACATGCATACACACTTAAAAGTGAGTTTTAGTACATGTATGTACATCATTTTCAACTATTTTACTGAACTTCAACTTTTTCATCGCTAACATTCCATCACCTATGGGTTTCTGGCTATTTCCACAATAAATTTTAGCTGACCTCATTAAAATCTTTTTGCAACCTAATTCGGTAAAAAGCCCAAACAATGCTGCTCTCGTGATGAAGTGTATATTCGCTAGCAGATTAACAGAAGTTGTCTAACCTCTAATTCTTTCTTCTAAGAGATTGCAACTCCAACTTTACAACTAATTTGCGAGGAGATATTACGTACCAACTTTCTGTCACCCGACAAATGCCGAACTGAGAGAAATCGGTCATTGTATTTCTTTCAGGGGTTGTGAGGTTTTTGACAAACAGAATATCAGCATGTTTGTTATTTCGACGTAACAAGCACACCGACAGCTAAATTTGAATATCGAGCAACTTTTCGTTAAATTCGTATGGCGAAATAGGATTCAGATGATGAGAATGAAAAATCATTGTGTTCCACTTCGTAAGGCATAAGAATCGTACAACAGGGTCAACGTAACCCAAAGTTCCGCTATTTGATTACATATTAGTAGTATATAGAGAGCAGATCTACACACAAAAGTGACGGATCCAGCGGGGGGATAGAAAAAGGGGGTTGTGAATTAAATTGGCTAGGGGTGTAGATTGAATCGTGTGGAGTTGAATGAGATGTTGGGGTTTGGGGGGAAATTGTGGTGTAGAGTAGGGGGTTGAATTCGAGGGGTTACGGATCCGCTCCTGGCGTAATCGGCGGATTATCTGTGGCTGAGTCATCCGATTAGCGGGGGAAGAGTCATCCGATTAAACGCGGATTATCGCGGGATTAGTCGGGGGAATCGTCGCGGATTAGTCGGGCGAATCGTCGCCGATTATCGGTGGAATAGTGGGGGTGAATATCTGGGACATCGAGGGCTGGATGGTTTTCTGGAGTGGATCTCGCGGATTATCGAGGAGAGCGAGAGATTACCTACCGGATGAGTGAGGGGGTTAATATCTGGGACACCGAGGGGTTGATTTTCCGGAGATTGTTATATATTTGAGAACGTTGAATATATATGAGAAAGTGTTTATGTACAAAGTTATTTTTTTTGAAGATTTGATGTTTTTGTAATGTTGAAGCTCTTGAATGGTTAAGAATTTTAAGGATTTTTATTTTCGGTTTTTTTATATATGTTGAATGAAAGATCAGTTTTATTACAAAATTATTCACTTTAAAAGATATATTTATATGTATTATTCATTATTTCCATCATCATTTCGTTTCAATAAAAATAAAATAGTTTATGTTTAACTTGAAATATATGAAATGTACAAGTAGATAAGTCACAATAAAGATAATATAGTATAAATGAAACATTGAATATATATAAGAAAATGTTCATGTACATTCTTTAAAACGAAGTGTACAAGTAGATAAGTCAGAATAAAGATAATATAGTATAAATGAAACATTGAATATATATAAGAAAATGTTCATGTACATTCTTTAAAACGAAGTTTGTATCGAGTTGTTCATCAATCACTCATCGTCATCGGAAATAAGTGAGATAGCAGGATCCTTTTTGCATTGTACCGAACTCTCGTAAAATCTGCTTGCTTCTTCATGTCCCATGACTACTACATCGTAGTATTCGCGAGTATTGTGAGATGTTACTAGCCCCTTGTATATAATGATACCCGGATAATTTTCTTTCAACGAAAGGGCACATCTCGAAGGCATCGTTAAAGTTCCTTGAACTTCCTCTCCATCAACTTTGGTTGAAAATGCTACAGTTGGTACCACATCCACATTGCCTTCACCATCTTTGTATTCACTTGCTCCAACATTGTGATAGTGGAAAATAGATGGTGCTTTGAACTCCTTGAGATGACGAATCTCGAAATGTTGTATAAGTTTTTCAAGTCTCTTCGATCTCAGATTGGCTAGAGTACGTTTCATGTCCGAGGGAGTTGAGGTTCCTTCTGTTACTCTTCTTAAGTCATGGTAACTTCCCTGTCCATTACTCTTAGGTTTTAATCCAAGATATACCATAATACTTGGATAAGACAGCGATCCATCCAGAAATCGTTGTGGAGCAAATACAGCAGTAGATTTACTAATCCCATTTTCCACATAGTTGAAGTGAATGATACAGCACGCTCCATGGATCGAATGAGCTTCTTCCGTTTTTGTCACCTCCATAATCAATCCTATTGAAAGATCTGACATTCTCTGCAGTGATTTTGCTTCCATTAAAGTAGCCTTACTTAATGATCTTAACTTGTCTGCCACATCTTTTACCCTTTGCTCCAAATTCGTTTCGATTTGGTTGGATTTCTTCTTCTTCGTAGGAGGAGTCGTGTTAGAAAGAGTTACAGGTGACATTTTCTTTTTCGACATCTTCACTGAACTATTCGATCCAGGTTTTATCACTCCAGATTGAGTATTATCCTCCATAGTTGTGTAGTGTGTTAATTCTCCGAGTTTGAATGAACAACTGATATCGTTTTAGTAAAATTCTGCTGGTTATATACAATTCTCCTCATCAAATGATTAATGAGTTTTGATAAATTTAGTTGCATCATCCATAATATCAGAAGACTTTTCGCGAAATTGAAAATCGCGAGATTCAATTTCGCGAAAGTTGACTATATAATATATATAATGTGTAATTTCGCGAAATCCAATTTCGCGAAATTCAATTTCGCGAAAGATGACTATATAATATATATAATGTGTAATTTCGCGAAATGGAATTTCGCGAAATTCACTTTCGCGAAATTCAATTTCGCGAAAGTTGACTATATAATATATATAATGTATAATTCCGCGAAATCCAATTTCGCGAAATTCACTTTCGCGAAACTCAATTTCGCGAAAGTTGACTATATAATATATATAATGTGTAATTTCGCGAAATCCAATTTCGCGAAATTCACTTTCGCGAAATTCAATTTCGCGAAAGTTGACTATATAATATATATAATGTGTAATTTCGCGAAATCCAATTTCGCGAAATTCACTTTCGCGAAATTCAATTTCGCGAAAGTTGACTATATAATATATATAATATGTAATTTCGCGAAATTCAATTTCGCGAAAGTTGACTATATAATATATATAATGTGTAATTTCGCGAAATGGAATTTCGCGAAATTCACTTTCGCGAAATTCAATTTCGCGAAAGTTGACTATATAATATATATAATGTGTAATTTCGCGAAATCCAATTTCGCGAAATTCACTTTCGCGAAATCCAATTTCGCGAAAGTTGAGTGAGACAAGTTGGATTAGAAGTGATTTATAGCTTTTGTGCAGGTTCCACCTCCTTGAACTTGACTAGTATAAATACAGCCAAGTTTGATGGACTCACCATTATCGAGAGTTTTTTTCGAACTATTTCTATACCTAACTGGATTATATATCTCACAAAAGTTTGGATTAATTCTACAATTTGGATATCTACGTATAATCTTCTCTCAGAATTTTGGATTATCTCTGTTTCACTGGATTATATTTCTCCGAACTAACTGGATTATATTTCTCACAAAAGTTTGGATTAATTCTACAATTTGGATATCTATGTATAATCTTCTCTCAGAACTTTGGATTATCTCTGTTTCAATGGATTATATATCTCCGAAATTTGATTACATCGAGGAAATGTATCTGGCAACTCCCCATTCAGAAGGAGAGTGGAGCAAATCTGATGAGGTAAGTTGATTTACAATAATTGGTGGAAAAATTTTTTAATGAATGAATAAATGTAGAGAGAATAGTAAAATGAGTTTTTTAAATCTTGACAGTTGGAATTCTTCCTCAAAGATGTTCAAACTTTCACGAGAGCATAATTTAATTTCTTTGGAAAATTCTACTCCTTCCATTTCAATTGATAATAGAGAAAGAAGCAGAAGTAGGGAAAGAAGTGCATCATCCGTTTCAGCTAATAAATATATCTGCATAGAATGTTCGACTTCATTTAACAAAAAATCAATCCTCAAAAGACATGTCAAGCACATTCATCTCCAATCGAATGAAAGTTCAGAATCGTTTACATCATCAACTAATGATTCTTTGGAACAATATCGCAAATATGATGATGATGATGATAGCTCAATTATTATACAAGTTTCCGATCACCCTTTCATTTTCAAAAAAGTAAAGAATGATTCGCATCATTCTTCATTTCGTTCTGCTTCAACTCAAATTGGAAGAGGAGATCCTACTCGATCTGAGATAACAGTAACTCCTATTACTCGTAATCTTGCTGATGATGAAACCGATGAATCAGATGTATCAGAAGAAGAAAATACAAATGAAATCGAAGAAAATAGTTATTTATCTGATCAACCTACAAATCAAATCGAAAGAAATGAAAATGAAGTGGACGCTGATGATGACAATTTAGTTGGTATTAATGATAGAGTCGAGCCCATCGTTCTTATCGAAAATGAAAGAGAACAAGATAATCAGGATATCATTCCTGTTAATGATGATGAGGAATGGGATGAGTTAATAAGAAGATATTGGAATGCTATGAAAACAAAAAGACGACGAGGAAGAGTTGTTGAAACGTTAAACGTAAATTTATGGAATGGAAATATTCCTCAAGCAGAACTTCCAACTCCAAACCATTCGGAAAGAATATGGAACGAGATGTTGACAACTTGGAATGGGTTACAAACAAGAGCTAAGTTAAATTGTAGTGTGGGATGCATTCTTGAACATAAAACTTCAGGAGAATTAAAATATTTTCATGCTTCATCGAATAATGCTACAATTTTCAAAAAAGCAAAACTGATTACAACAAGACAGGAACTACAGAATTTCTTTGAAGAATTGACAAGACAAGATCTTGCTGCTATAGCGATTCGAGAACGCCCGAATACAGCTTGGAAATTGAATGTAATTACCAATATTTCATTCTATTTCTATAAATTGATTGGAATGGGGCAAATAGGATTGGCTTCAGATCTTCCGACTCACATTCTTAACAATCGACATGTAATCACTATGCATAACATTCCTCGTAGCTGCACTCCTTACACAGACAATCTCTGTTTCTTTAGATGTTTAGCATTGAAGGTAATGTGTAAGTGTTCAAACCGATGTAGTTGCACCAGACAAAGACCAAAACAGCAACTTGTGAAGGTGCTATTTCAAAAGTACTCGAATCACATTTCTTCTTCCTCATCCTACAAAGATCTGATGAATAATTTTCCTGGAATTGAGTTAGGAGACTTAATTTCTCTTGAGAAATGTTTTGACCTCCGTATAACCGTATTTTCTCTGAATGCTGATGAAACCTCAACAGTCATCTGGACATCGTCCCAAAAAGAGGGAAAGGAACTCTTCCTCGATTTGCAGAACTCTCATTTCAGTTTCATCAAGGATGTTAATGCTTATACTAAAGGGTTTAGTTGTCCTTCCTGTGAAGTGAGCTTTACAAAAAGAGGAAATTTCAATAGACATAAATGTAGTCAAGAAGTAGTAACAAACTTCATCTTCGAAGGAGGAAAGTTTAAGGCAACACCTACAATTTTCGAACAACTGAAACGAGAGATAGGAATATCCGTGGCTGAGGAAGATACTTATTATCCCTTTTTAATCACCTATGATATCGAGTGTTATCTTCCAAAATCCGACCTTCCACCAAATTCCAATTCGGTTACATTCACATCGAGACACGAATTGATGAGTATATCAGTTTGTTCAAATGTACCCGGATTTAAGGATCCAAAGTGTTTTGTAAGTGAGGGAGATACTGATTCTTGTATATCTTCTTTTGTTCAGTATATTTCCCAAATTGCTGATGAAGCCCGGGATATCCTTGAAAAAAAACTTTACTACATTAGACAGTTGATGAAGGCAAAAGCTGAAAAGCAAGGAAAAGTTGAAGAAAGATTTAAATCCTGCAAATTTTCCAATCCTCGAGTATACCATTCAAGAGAGGAATTTTGTCATTTATTTAATCGTTTCGACAAATTCATCTCATGTATTCCGATTCTAGGATTTAATTCACAAAACTACGACCTGAATGTGATGAAAGGACCTCTACTTCGATGTCTTCAAGACACAGAAGACGAAGATTTTGATTTTGTAGTGAAAAGAACAAACAAGATGAGCTGTATTCAATCAAGAAGATTCAAATTCTTGGATATTTCCAACTTCATTGCTCCAGGATTTTCCTATGCAAAGTATCTCAAAGCTTTCAAATGCTCTCAACAAAAAGGATTCTATCCTTATGAATATATGGATGATCTTGAGAAGTTGAAACAACCGTTTCTACCAGCTAAAGAATGCTTTTACAGTTCTTTGAGAGATGAACATATTTCGGATGCTGATTATGAAATCTGTTTAAACATTTGGAAACAAGAGAAGATGAAAAAGTTAAAGGATTTTCTAGTATGGTACAACAATCTCGATGTAGTACCATTTGTTGAAGCTGTAGAAGAACAAAAAGAAGTTTACAGAACCATGGGAATCGATATGTTGAAAGATGCCATTTCACTTCCTGGATTGGCAGTAAAATGGATGTTGAAACTTTCAGATTCGCCTCCTCATCCTATGAGTTCTCATCATCAGACAATCTCATCACATCATTTCAAAGCTTGTCAATCTGTCTGTCTGATCAAGGAAAGTGATAAAGATATTTACTTTACTATCAAGGACAATATCGTAGGTGGACCTAGCATTGTTTTTCACAGACTTCATGAGTCGAAGAAAACACTGATTCGAGAAAGAAAGTTTGGAAAGGAATCCAAACTTTGTGAACTTATTCTAGGAGTTGATGCAAATGCATTATATTTGTGGAGTATGATGCAAGAAATGCCTACTGGAAACCCTAGAATAAGACGATTCGAAAATGGATTTGCATACACTCATTCTCGAAAAAATAGCATGGCTGCTCATGGATGGTTACAATTTTTGACTTGGAAGGACAATATTCAAATCTTACATGAAAACAACGATAAAGAATTTAGAATTGGACAACATAATCTTCCTGTTGATGGATATTGTGAAGAATCGAATACAGTGTTTCAATTTCATGGATGTTTCTGGCATGGACATAACTGTAACAAGACCAAAGGAATAAGTATACATCCATATAAGAATCGACCCATGAGTGAAGTTCTGGAGGAAACGATAAAGAAGGAAGAATATGTTAAAGAACTTGGATATCGTTTAGTAAGAATCTGGGAGTGTGAATGGAACAAGATGATTGAGGATAACACCGAGATTAAGAACTTTATTAGTATCTTCAACGAAGAGTTTTATCCTTCCAATTCCTTTGCCACCGAGGATGAGATTATTCAGCAGATTATAAAAGGGGAGATATATGGATTCATTGAATGCGATATATCTGTTCCTGAAAACTTATACGAAAAGTTTTCAGAAATGAGCCCCATTTTCAAGAATACATCTTTGAATAGAAATCATCTTAGTGAAAGTATGAAAGAATTTGCTGAAAAGGAAGGAATGCTACCTCAAGAACAACGAACTTTGGTGGGGAGTATGTTTGGAGAAAAAATTTTACTACTCTCCACTTTAGCAAAATGGTATCTTAATCATGGATTGATTATAATCAAAATATATCAAGTCATAGAATACACCCCTAGAAGAGTTTTCCAGTCATTTGGAGAATCTGTCTCAAATGCTAGAAGAGCTGGTGACAAAGATCCTGACCAAGAGTTGATAGCCACAACCAATAAACTCATTGGAAATTCATCGTACGGGAAAACAATCACTGAGAAATTAAAACATCGAAATGTCAAGTATATTCAAGGAGATTATGAAGCATCCTTGAGAATACGATCACACAGATTTGAATCTTTGGAGGAAATCGATGATAGCTTCTATGAGTTGACTCAACACAAGTCTTCGGTTAGTAGTATATATTTATTATCTTATTGATATAATTGAATCATAATGAAAAATTTACTTGAGCTAATATATGTAAAGGAATCTAATAGGACTGTATATATATTTATTCAGATGAAAATGGATATACCTGTACATATCGGATTCTCCATATTACAACTGGCTAAACTTCGGATGTTGGAGTTCTACTATGACTTCATGGATAGGTAAGTAATCTCATTTGTATCTTTTAGAAAAAATATGTATAATGGTAAACATTTGAATGATAATTTTTGAAATGGGAGTATTATAATACTAAGATAACAAGAATTAAGGATTGAAATTTTTTATTTTAGATACTTCGACAGAAAGGACTTCCAGTATGTGGCGATGGATACAGATAGTGCCTACATGGCTCTTTCAGCACCTATGGATAATATCGTTAAAAAAGAGATCGCTGATATATACTACAAAGAATATGGAAAATGGTTTCCTAGGATGTATTGCGATCGACACGCGGATGATTTCCAACTCTGTAAATCTGTTCCTACAAAGTTGTGGGAATTACAAAATTGTTGCAAAGAAGTATATCAATATGATATAAGGACTCCTGGCTTATTCAAAGTAGAATTTTCAGGTCATGGAATAGTAGCCTTAAATTCTAAGACTTACTTTTGCTGGAATGATGAAACTCATTCTACAAAGCATAGCAATAAAGGATTAAGTAAAACTATGAATAGTTTTACAAAAGACACTTTTTTAAAAGTATTACATTCAAGATCTCCTAAGGAAGGGGTAAACAAAGGTTTTGTAAAAAAAGACAATAGAGTGTTCTCATACACTCAACTTAGAACTGGATTAACATATTTTTATTCAAAAAGAAGAGTATGTAACGATGGAGTGAGCACAGAATATATTTTAGCATAATTTTTAGAAGTGAATTTGTTGTTAAGTATATATGATAGTAGAGTTTTGCTCCTCGATGTATTATTACTATAAAATTTTATTTTCTTCATTGGCTCTTCTTTTCGTATATACAATATCAATAATATATAACTAAGCTCATATAAATTCAATATACTATCCAATGTAAAATCATTTCGAATGTAGACTTTCTCATAGTAACATGACTCAAAACATTCTGATTAAAGATTTTGTTCCATTCGAGGTTGCAGAAATAATCCCAGATAACATCTTGGTTCATCTTGACAAAAATGAACAAATTCGTACACATCTTACCGAGGAATGTTTATACTACATTCTAGGAACAGCTGCTTTTAGAAAAGTTGTGTCATTGAAAAGATTAAAGTCCAACTGTGTCTGCAGTGCGTTGGAATGCAGGGAATGTTTGGAATCAACATTATGTGTAAAAGAAATATCGATAACACCCTCAGATTTGAAGATGACCTTTGAATGGGTTGATCTTGAAGCTACCATTCGAGAAGGTAAAATTGGAAAAGAGGTTGATTTAGAATGGATTAACAGATTTATCGCGACCGATTTTAAAACGATGGAAGAAACGATTTTTGAAACCGTGTTTTGGAATAGAATTCGGCACTACATGACTCATCCTACTCAACGTGATGAAACGAAACAACTGCTCTTCAGAAGACTCATTCATATAGCACAATTTCCATTAATCGGAGAAAGAGTGGAAGAGGAAATCGAGCATGAAATTGATGATGTAATTATAGATGAAAAATCTGTTGGATGAAAATGAAAAAAAAAAAAGATTCGGAATGATATTAAGTCTACTCCTCTAGATTTCTCCATCATTCTTCAATTTAGCTCTGTTGGTGAAGGAACCAAAAAAAAAACGAAGAAAACAGAAACAATGTCGGTTATATTTCTAGAGGAGTTTATTCCAGCTCATCTTAAGGATGGACAATTATCAAGAGTGGTTGTAAAGAAAAACACAAAAAAATTCATCAGAAGAGTTACTGAAGAAACTTTTTACTATGTTATCGGATTCTATATCTATGATTGTTTCGTAACATATTTAGAAAGTCGGTGTGGATGCTTCGAGGGAGCTCGAGGATGTCAATATTGTATTAGAATAATGCAAATACGATATGGAAATGAAGGATTGACTCGACAAGAACTTCATGAGACTTTTGCCGAACTCGATATTGGAACGTGTTTGGAATCTGCTCAAATCGGACCAAGGAGTGACAAAGTCCAACTATCATTATTATCCTCACTTGATTGGAACACACCTTCAAACATAACATTAACCGAAACAAGACTTTATCCATATTTGAGAGGAGAAGCCAATGATCAACATGCTACAAATCGTTACTTCAGTGAACTCCTACATATCAATGGGAAGAATTGATAATCATCACAGTTAGACTTTGCATAATTCTTTATATTTAATCACTTTATATCCAAGAAGGATTGACTCATCAAATAGAATTGAATAACTTTTTTTGTATAGTATTTCAAGATAATTTTGAAGAATGAACTATATATATTATATTGACATACTTTTTTATGCATTTTCTTTGCCTACTTCAGTCAAGAGAGTAGTATTTTAAAAAGACACTATGACTATAATGAATTTGCACATTATAATATTTCTCATTTTACGCTTTACGGGAATAATAAATGGAAATCAAAGAATTCAATATGTTACCGATGCGAATAACTGCTTAAGCAGAACACTCAATGAATTTGAAGTTTCATTACTACTTCCATTCGAAGAAACTACTTTATATCACAAGAATAATGAAACATGCGGAAGAATATTTCCATTGGACTACTTTCATTGTGGTTATCCATTACCAGGCAATCACAGATTTGCGTGTAAAGAACTACTAAATGAAGATGAAACAGATGGAAAAAACCTATACCTTAATCCTATAGTGTCAGCTTCATCGGAGCAAGTTCTAACATATTCTGAATGTGAATATTCAGTTCAAAATTCCACAATCGATATTCTAATTGATTTCAAATTATTCTACAGAGGAGAATTATGTGGATATAACTCTACTCTTTCAATGTTGCAATGTCCTCCAGGATCGAATTTTCAAGATATTGACTTTATCTGTAATCTTCAACCTATTTCAAATTCTACTACACCTAAAGATACCTTCATATATGATAATATTGGAAATAATGAAGGATTAGATTTGTTACTTCCTGTTCAGTTTCTCAATTCTTTGGGAAAATCAACTCTTAATTTAGTTCTTCGATGTGACACAGAAATTGATGAAAGATGTATTCCAAAACTTTCCTTTTTAAAACGAATGACAGAATGATTTTGAATTTTTTGTAACATTTATAGTTTATATTTTATAATAAAAACTTATCTCTCATTCAACCAAATATATAACAATCTCCGGAAAATCAACCCCTCGGTGTCCCAGATATTAACCCCCTCACTCATCCGGTAGGTAATCTCTCACTCTCCTCGATAATCCGCGAGATCCACTCCAGAAAACCATCCAGCCCTCGATGTCCCAGATATTCACCCCCACTATTCCACCGATAATCGGCGACGATTCGCCCGACTAATCCGCGACGATTCCCCCGACTAATCCCGCGATAATCCGCGTTTAATCGGATGACTCATCCCCCGCTAATCGGATGACTCAGCCACAGATAATCCGCCGATTACGCCAGGAGCGGATCCGTAACCCCTCGAATTCAACCCCCTACTCTACACCACAATTTCCCCCCCAAACCCCAACATCTCATTCAACTCCACACGATTCAATCTACACCCCTAGCCAATTTAATTCACAACCCCCTTTTTCTATCCCCCCGCTGGATCCGTCACTTTTGTGTGTAGATCTGCTCTCTATATACTACTCATATTTAACAAACATTGCGATATGAATGTGTTAATTCTCACGAATTTTCGTAGTTGTGTCCTACCATCTATTATTTACCATATTACGTTGCAGACAGTTTTCGTATGATGAGACAAACATTCCAAAAGAAGAAAGATGTGGAAAGATTTCACAAAGTAATATTAAAATAAAACTTGCTGTTTAGTAACACGAGGTGTGACTAAACAAGAACAATCATGTGAGAAACAGTAACAATCCTAAACTATTAGTGTCCGTAATCTACTTAAAGCAATATTACTGAAACAATTACTGAACTGTAATATTTTGCAGTTTTTCGTAGATCTAAACAAATTGGATGAAGACAAAGCGACAAGCATAATTTATTAAGCAGTGCAGACACTTGAGCTTCTGCTATAGTGATAAAATAATGTTTATATCAATAGACAGTGGCAAGCATTAAACATACTCCTTAGCAATTAGGTACAATGAACTAGGTGTGATAAAAACACACCCATAATTAACTTTGTAATAGGTTTATTTTCATGTAAAATGTCAAGATATCTTAAAGAATATTTTACAGAGTTCCTGAACAACAAAAACTGATGCACAGAGCATTAAGTTCCTTTAGTCTGCTGAGTAAATGGTCGACTGCATAACAATAATTGACATTGCATTTGGACTCCTGCTACTGACTGAACAGCCTGATGAATGGCTATAAATCTTTTCATGAAAAAATAACTTCTGATTAAAATAAAACTCGCTGTTCGTAACAAGACTTTTATAAAATGAATATATTTTGTATTTTTATTCGCGAGAGATTTATAGAACTTTTTAGAAATCGGAGATTTATTGGCAGCATCTATTATTAGAATAATGTTGATACTGAAAACAAGTAGTAACTGTATATTAGGCTGGAATCATGGACATATTTTATACAACTGACATCAGAATGACATGCTGATTGATGTCAACAGTAACCTTTTTGACCAGGCCTAAATTTAATTAAGACATGTCTACCCCAGATAAGATAAGTCTTAATTAGATGTATGCATAACGAATTAGATTTATGCATAACTATGCCTACTCACACTCAAGTCAGATTTATTGTACCATGAGAAGATAGCCCTAACTTCTGTGTCAAGTGCTTGACTTGACTATATAGCCGGTTGTATTGGTTTGACTTTTTTAGAAACAATATACATGTAGATATTGGTTTTCACAAATATGCCACTCTAGAGATCCTTAAAAATCTAGCCTTTTTATGAGATCAAAAAGTCATTCAGTATCATCCACACTTGCCTTTGTAATGGTATTAATTAAGTGCATGTGACATTTTAATGCTCGTAATTGCGCTCTGCTCTCGTGAGACCGCCAAAGACAGCCGCAGTGGAAGCGGCAATAAACAAGTAGACTACAAACACAAACTGGATTGAGATTCTGATCACGCTTTAGCAGTTAGTACCCCTCTCTCTAGCCGGCCAGTCCTTGTCTTTCCGATAAGCTCCGACTTTTACTACGATACCGGTACACAGGTAATTTGCTTATGATACATATTACTACAGCCTTCTGTACCACAGCCATTGGCATCGACAAGCACAACATCTCCTTACCAAAAAAAACTAGTAAAAATGAATTATTAAGTTCTATTAACTTTCACTTTCATGTACTTTTGCACAGCATTCATCTGCTCTTTTAACAAACACAGAAAAAGAGAAGACAACTACTAGTCAAACCACAATGGCAGTGCTATCACCATTTTCACTGAGATGAAATTTATTACGATGTTGGTTGTTATTCTTAATTTTGCTAAAGATCAAATTGACCCTTTATTTAACTGCTAGCCAATTTTCCATCTCCTTCATCCCATAGTGACTCCTGTAGGGGCAAAAGTACCATTCGGACTTTCCAATTTACTTGATGCTTTTGCAAAAGTATTTTAGAAGGGTCCCACATCAGTTGCGTTAAATAGTGTTCATTACTCGTGACTAAAAATCTTTCATGCCTCCTTCCGCTCTCTTGATGCTGTTTCAAAAGTATTTTTTTACACAGACTTTCATATCAGTTGCGACAGCACATCAAACTATGCTCAGTACTTGTGACCAACAGTCGTTCAAACCTCCTGCCCCTCTTTACTGGGGTGACATCTTGAAGAAACACATTTTTTAAGTTTAAGCTCTTGTAATTCACCAAAATATTTTTCTAACTCTCATTATTAAGCAAATCATTCTTGTTCATTTTTTTCTACTTTGCTAATATATGTTAACTGCCCAAGTTTTTATAGTATGTCATTTGCATTATCTAACTATTATTATTACGTAAAATTTTGTGTAAAACAATGTTCTCAGGCTAACCAGCTTCGGCAGCAAAATGGTATAATAAACCAGATCATCAACAAAACATTAAACGAGACTAGTCTTAACATGAACAGATAACCCCTTAGTGAGCAGATCTAAAATTTATAAAAGATACCGTAAAACCTCTAATTGAACGCCACCTCCATTTGACCGCCACTTTGACATTATTCGATTAAGTTAAATTAAGATATTTGAAAAGTGTCCACAAAATCATATTAATAATGAATCGTTTATATCAATAGCAGTTAATTCTCTCGTTGTCCAATTCCTAAGCTTTTCGTTTTTCTTTGTTAAAACTTTGAAAGCAACACCGTAGCAATAACCAATAATGGTCTCAGGCTAGTAGTAGCTCTCTGTTTAACGCGGTCTTTCTACTTCGAAGTGACCTACATATATATAAAAAAATGGCTTAAATTTACGATAGTAGATGGAACTAGGAAAGCAACGCCATAGAAATAATTATTAACTATCTCAGGCTAATAGTAGCTCTTTGTTTAACGCGGTCCTTAATACTGTAAAGGACATGCATATGAAAACCGGTTCGCAAGTTCTGAAATAAAGGTTATACGTTTAGCGAGGAAACTTAGCACTGCATCAGTGCTAAATGCAGCATGTGAAAGTTTGCTCTGCCGAAAAAAATGTTTGGACGCTAATATTGACTGGTTCAGCGGTGTAGAAGAAGAATGGAAGTCAGAAAATATTGTGGAAGGTATTGGACAACTAAAAGATGTTAGTTCCATCGAAAGCAATAATCAGAACGCAGTTATTCGAGCAAATGATAGAAATATTTTTTCTTTTTAAAAACGTTAATCTTTGTTTCTGCATGTAATATAAGTGTGGTTTGTTTATGTCACTTGTTCATGAATATATATTTGTATCATGTGATAAATTATTATTGTATAACTTATAAATATGCAGATTTATAGCATGTTATTTAATAGCATTTTGCGGCTATCTTAAAACAGATTACAAAGTATCGATGCTCATAACTCCACTTCTATTGCACATAAAAAGCTAGTTTTGACTGCAAAATGTAGCAAACATATCAGTGAGTGCAATGAGCTTTAATGCAAGATTGTTAAAAATAGATATAAAATAAATATATGTCTTCAACTTTAGAATAAAATGCCAACAAATTGCAAAGAAGGTCACAGGCTATAATATAATTGCAGATCAACTGTAAGCAATAGATATCAACTGGTAGAGGTATTTATCGGTTTCTTGATGCATATTTATTAAGATATCTTTGAAAAGTTAAAGGTAAGTTAGCATATTTATTGCATTCAAAATGTTTAATATTGGTCCACCAGAAAAAGAGGGCAAAATATAGGCAATATTTGCTTCGCCCCTTCCGTAATCGGGCTAAACTTATCTTCCGAAAGGTCTGACGAGCTATTTGAAAAATACACTAGACCGCCAGCCACTATTTGAACACCGCCTCCAATTGACTGCCACTTCAGAGGAAGGGTTGAAAAAGAGAGCGCCATAGCGTTCAATTAGAGGTTTTACGGTAAGCTCTTCAGAAAGGATATAATATTAAAAACTTATACATGTACTTGTTTAAGTTTTACACATGTATAACTGTAGGGTAATCATTCTACTACTAAAGTGAAACCTCAATATACCTTTAGTATTAATCAACAAATTCTCTCCGAGTCTTCAATCACCTAACAACCATGTTAACTATATGCACTGTCAACCAGTGTCAGATAAACCACACTAAAATTGTCTTTATGGTTCACCAAATACATTTGGTAAATTATGTATATGATAACTCATACACTTGCCTTGCTTGTGCACTGTGAGAGATCATCAAGAGTAATCAATCCGAGCATGATTAGCAAGTGATGCGTTGATAAATTATTATTATTATTATACAATTTATTAATTTGTATATTTATAGCATACTATTTGATGGCATCTTTGTGATTATGCTAACTCAGCTTACAATGTATCAACACTCATAACTCATCTTCTATTGCGCCAAAAAGCCCATTTTGGCTAAAAACTGTAGCAAACATGCCAATGAATGCAATGAGCTTTTATGCAACATTGTTAAATATTGTTACAAAACATAAATAAGCCTTCAAATAACTACATTGGATCGTTGCTACTAAGTGCAATACAGACATATCAACAAGCGTTATTATTAACTGCTATTGTTTTGGATAGTGTTTCTGAAAAGTGTTCTCACCACTCATCAAAACGCTTTAAAGTCTTCAGGTAAGATTATAAACTCCATTATGAACGAATCTGAATGGTTTAGACCTTCGTGACTTCAAACTAAAGGATAGTTTTGATGATTGTGACAATCAACCGGCTTATTTGCACCGTTACTAAAATCATGGCAACAACTACAGCAACAACGAAAGAATCAATTGTTATTGATGTAACATTATTGGTATTATCATAATAGTTGTAAGAATTGTTGTAATTATTATAAAATTATTAGTACCACTTTTTGGAATCGAAAATGGTTCGTAAAGATCAAAGAATGTCAAAGTGGTGGTTAAATAGAGGTGGCGTTTAAATAAAGGTGGTCTTCAAATAGAGGTTTATGATATATAAGCAACAGTAAACAGTAACAGACTTTCACACATGCTCTTTCTGTTGTTTAACCCAATGGTTTATGACTATGGACAATTGACTTCTACATGTACATAAAACATATGACTGGTTGCTCTAAGATCAACCTGGAAGTTTGTTCCGTGTAAGTGGCATAGTTGAGGATACTAAATAATAAATTATCTCAAGTACGTACAAGCTAATCTGAGTGTGTAGATATTGAGTTGAATTAGGCTAACTATATATGACTGCATAAAAAGGTAGAACAGCGCTATATCAGATGTTGACACAAATTTTCTACTACCTACAATTCACTATCCCGGCCCTTCCGCAATAATACTTGATTACCAACTTTAAAACACTTGTCTTCAACTCACTCAATAATTCTTGATTTCTGTCTTCTTTTAATTTTTATTGATTTATTTTTTGTTTTGGCCAAAAAAATCATTTGGTTGATGATTACCAACACCGATAAAAAGTTTTACATAATTGCAAATTAAGTGCTAAGTTTAAATTATTAATGTAGTGCACTAAAAAAAATTTGGTACAATCAGTACATTTACACGAGCACCTGAGAAGTTACAAAGCACCGGACTGCATGCCTAATGAGCGGGAGAAGTGCAGGGCTTTTCTTGGTGAAGCTTTCACCCGTTATGCGTCAGTAAAAGATATGGGTTTGAAGTATGTTGTTGTATATACTCAAACTAGCCAATTGCAAATAGCTGCCACAAACTTACGGTCTAGTAATATTCTTGAGGAGAGCGTTTGAATAGATACATGTATAACACCTCCAGTCAAAGGTGAACTTACACAAAATTTTAAGAAATTTTATCAGAAAATATCGGTATTTTTCTATCATTTGCAGTTGCCTTTGATGTTTGAGGTGATCTGACTTCCAGGATATTTCAAGATTAAAATTGATAAAACTTCATTACAGTTAAAACGCTCAGAACAAAAATTTGTGCAAAATGATGTCACTAGTTGCTATCATTGCTGTAGTTGATATCAGCTGTTGCATTCAAGTAGCAGATTTACGGGTTTTCATTTGGTTCGTCTCTTTGCAATAATTTACGGATGCCATAGTCACACTTCCATCTGATCTGACTCTTTAAACCCCGATCAAGTTTTGTCGATTTTAATCTTAAAACTTCTTGCCAGTCAGATCATCTCAAACATCAAAAGCAATCTCAAATAATAAAAAATCCTGATACTTTATGATAAAATCTATTAAAGTTTTTGCCCAAGTTTATCTTTTATAGTGCTGTGTTTAAATTATTGCGCTCTAACTAATAGAAGAATTTAATATGAAACCAAAAAGAATGTTTTAGTAAGCTTTTTTTGTAGCAAATCTATAGACAGGTTTCACTTTCATAGTCACCTCTTATATGCATAATGTCTTGTAGGAGTGATCTCTAGACACCGCACTTTTATAGACAAATTTCACTTTCACAGTCATTTTATAAAATTCTCTGTTTATGAGCAAACATACCGTTTGACGCTTGGTTACACTATTTAGAGCTAGCTGACTGATTAGGTAGCTGTATCAGTTATGCCAGCTAGTGTGAAGGTCATGGAATTTAAAATTGTGAACAAACACAAAGGTATTTAGCAGTCAGTGTTAGGCATTAATCAGGGGTGATGTCAATTAACCAATCAACTGTTATAAAGGTTTTGTTTGTTTGTTTGTTTATTTTCATCTATAATATAACCACAAAAAATAACATGAAGAGTGTTTCTAACAGTATAAAAAGACAAGAGAAATAGAAAAAAATGTCACTCCAAGGAAGGTGATGATGAGGTCCCTGTGCGCAATAGCAAGGCTAATCAAGGCGCGGAACCTGAAAGTAGAGTCAGCAGAAGTATGTCTAGTTGGTTTAGTCGTCTGGTTGTCTGAGGTAGCGCTTCAGTTCATTTTTAAAAGAATTAGCATTTACAATTTTACGTAGTGTAACCGGTAGTAGATTCCATAGCAATGACTCTTGATAATCCAAACAACATTGACCAGCTTTTGATTTAAACAATAGTATTTTTAGGTTTATGTGTGTTTGACGAGAAGTTAAATGTGTTATCGTCCTGTTATTGTTTGTTTCGTAAAATGTGTTGTGTGCTTTTATCAGTAATTTGTATTTGTATAACTTTTTAATAGTTAAAATTCTATTTAGATTGAATAGCGGATTAGCTGAAAAGTCATAAGCTTTCTTGCTAATTATTCTGAGTAAACGGTTTTGAAAAACTTTAATTTTGTTTAAGTAGCAGTCTGGAGCATTTCCCCATGCCTCAACACAATACGAGAGTTTCGAATTGATGAAGGAATTGTACAGAATTAGCAAAACATCCTTAGAGAGGTACTGAGACAATCGAAAAAACAACCCAGCATAAGGTCTAAAGTATTTTAACAGTTTGGATATATGATTGCTCCAATTCAGCTGAGGGTCAATAAGTACTCCTAAAAATTTTATATTGTCAGATTTATTTATTGCATGACCATTAATTAATTAGTAGGGAATGTTCATTAAAGTGGTACGAGTTCTGTGGGTTTTTTAATAAAATGTAGCAAGTTTTGTTGAAATTAATTGTTAGTTTATTTTGGTTGCACCAACTCTGAAGGATTTTTAGGTCTTCATTTATCGAATGCATTTGCTTGTGAAGGTCTTTGGATTAAAAAAAAAGATTAGTATCATCTGCATACAATATTGGTGAAAGTACTTTTAATTGACATGCTAAGTCATTAATATATATTAGGAACAAAGTTGAACCCAATACAGATCCTTGAGGAACACTACATTTTATAGTTTGTGGTGCTGAAAGGGTAGTATTTATTTTTGTTCTTTGACTCCGATCTTTTAAGTAGTTTTCTATCCATTTAATAGCTGTTGATTTGAAACCAATAGACTTCAATTTTAATAACAATATATCATGGTCAATGGTATCAAATGCTTTGCTGAAATCTATAAATATACCAAGAACACAATTTCCCTTGTTAAAAGCTTGGAATGTTTTGTTTGTAAAGGAAATAATTGCATCTCTTGTTCCAATACCTTTTCTAAAACCAAATTGATTAGAGTCTAGAATGTTATTGCGTTCAAGATAGTCCATGATTTGGAAATTTATAAGTTTTTCTGTGATTTTGCTAAATATCGAAAGAACTGAGATAGGCCTATAATTTTCACATTTATTTATGTTTCTTTTTTTATACAGAGGGTTAATTCTTGCAATTTTCATACCATCTGGAATAATTTGTGTAGTTATGCTTTTGTTTATGATGCTGGAGAGTATACAGCTTAAAGAATTAGCATTGCGTTTAATAACTTTGCTTGTAATACCATCTAAGCCAGCAGCTTTCTTTTCGCTTAAAGAATTTATTGTGTCTATAATCTTTTGGCTGGTAACTGGATGTAATTCAAAGCTTGGACTGTAATCGGGTAGTCTGTAGCTCAAAATTTCAGTGGGAAGCTTTTTTGCTAGTGAGGGTCCAATGTTAGTAAAATATGTATTTAGTTCATTAGCTATTTCTATATCTGAACATATTAAATTGGAAGCGTTGGAAATAGCTTCAAGTTGGGTTGGCACTCTGCAAATTTTTGATGTTGATTTGTTCAATATTTGTGTGTTAATTACTTTCCAAGTTTCTGAAGCATTGGAGCAATTGTTAAAACTGTCCTTGAAATAAGAAAATTTTGCATTCTTCAATTCGGTTGACAGTTGATTCTTGAATTTGTTGTACTTAAGTTTTAATTTCGTATTAAGAGGAGACTTAGATAACTGGCGGTAAATATTGTATTTCTTTTTAATTTTATTCAGCATTGGTCAGCCAAGGTTTGGTATATTTGAATCTCTTGTTCCCGAAGGACCCAGACCTCTCAAGAGTGCATTTTGCTATCAGATTTTGAAGTGTTTTAATAAAAAGGGTGTAATTTGTGTTGAGAAATTCAGAAATAAAAATATTATCCCAATTTGTATTTGTTATATATTGTGCTAATCTATTGTAATGAATATATTGTTTATTTGTGGTTGAAAGGTTACTGATTTGATTGTTAAAATTAGAGTTTTTTGTACTTACGTGTATGTAAAAAGTAGGTAGATGATCACTTAAATCACATTTAATAGTTCCTGAAAATATGTTGTATTCCTTTGTGTTTGTTAAAATATGATCTAAACAGGAATGCTTTTGCTTTGATAGTCTTGTTGGAATTGTAATAGTGTTTTCAAAATTATATAAGGAAATTATGTTTTTATAGTTTTTACTTGCTTTTTATCTAGATAATCAATATTGATATCACCTAAAATGAGGTACTTAGACTCTGAGGTAGTTGCAAGAAACTTGTCAATGTCATTTAGAAATAAATCAAGGTCGGAACTAGGCCTACGATAAATTATAATTACCGTAAGGGAATGAACTGAAGCGCTACCAACTAGTCTAAAAGCGTGTACATCTGCCCCTCTCATTGTGATATTCACCGTCTCAACAGCCATGCCACACCGCACATAAGCCGCAGCACCACCGCCCCTGGAGTGTCGCTGTGTACCTGAGAAAAAGTAATTCTGCAATGTAAAATTTGAAGCTTCATTCTCATAGAACCAAGTTTCAGTAACACATATCACATCAAAACTAGTGTTAACTGTTGAAAGAAAATATTCAAAGTCGGTAAATTTATTCTTTAAACTCTGACAATTAAAGTTCAAGACATGAAAACTATTAGTGGGTAACCGAAGCTGGTTGAAAGAAAATACAGATTGTGGTACACAGTCTACACAAAACTCTGCCATAAATACATATAAGCACCAGTAATAAAAACAAATCATGATTACTGCGAAGCTTCCAAATCATCCAAGTCACTTTGGGTTCTTATCTGAACAGCATCTGATTCAGGAGTTTTACGTAGGTAAATTCTTTGATTGAAAGTCCAAATACACCAGAAGTTTTTGTTTGTTTTAAATTTTCGAGCTTTCCAGAATAGTTCGTTTTGTTCTCTACTTAAAACTTTGTTGATGTAGATTCTGTTTTTCTCTTGAAATCCTAAGAGTGAAGTATCAATAATATTTTTTCTGTATAATTGAAAAAAATTGTCTCGTTTAGTTGTCTGGATGAATTTAACAAGAATTCTGGGAGTCTGTCTAATCCTATAAATATTGTCAATATCTCGTGTAGGGTTGATGTCATCAAGTTTTGCTACCTTCAAAAGTTTTGAAAAACCTTCCATTAAGTTCTCGCCACTTTTAAATGAAATTCCGTTTAGCTCTATGGCTTTAGCTCTGTTGAGATGTTCATTAGCTTCAACACGCATTAGCAAATTATTATGTGTAGTTGATTGTTGCATTTTTGTTTTAGTTGATTCGAGTTCACTAACTTTAGATTTGACATCGTTGATCTCTTCTTGAAAATTTTCTAGCGACAATTCATATTCTGCTTGCTTGTTCTCAATTAAGTCCAAACGTTTGTGTATTTTGGTGACATCCGATATCAGCTGAGTTAGTTTTAGATCAATAGAAGCAAGAGTGATTTCACCAGAGGTCTCCAGAGTGTGAAGCAGATTCTCCACGTTTTGGTCCCATATTGATCAGAAATGTAATGGAAGACTTACCAATTTCAGGGGGGTTTCACAGTTAACACCAATTACGCCCCCCTATTGCAGTCCTGTGCTTGAATTCTTTCTCTTGTGTTCTGTAGTTGGTAAATACTGTATTCTGTAAACGCCTTGATAGGGTATATATCAGCGGTCGAGTATGTGTATTGTGTGTTGCGTATATAGAAATATAAGCTCTTTGCTGGCAAATGCTTAATTCGCAGGAGCTCTCAGAAACGCTTGTGCACAGCTCAACTGCTAACTGCTAAGGTAACTGCCATGTTCCATTTACTGCTCCAATAAGAAATATACAGACATATTCTGTATTTTTCGCAATGTATATAAGCATACAGGCAATTCAAAGTGTGTGTGTACAATGAACAGCATGCAAGGGGCTGCCAGAGATCCTTGCTCATCACTTCAGGCACTCTTTTTATATCATTTCGTCTTACTTGGCTCCGCCTCATCGCTAGCACGTCTGCCTCGGCAGCCGACCTGCAACCGATGAGAAGTCTGGCTGATGGCCTCGTCTTCTGCTGACCGAATCTCGGCCCGGTTGTGATGTCGGCCACCTCGATATTGGCTTGGCAGCCGGCCCAGACCTTGAGCATCATTCGCCATACTCTCCACCAGTGAAGACCTTTGGGGGCTGTCTACTCAGCTTCAGGAGAAGAGAACAACTGAAATCAGAGCTTGTGCTGTCACGCACCATACTCTAAGCGTCTGACCTCAGTCTCCGCAAATGCCCGGTCTTCTACAGTGAGCCCTGAGGCCATATCAAGTTGGCTGTCCTAAAAGCCATCTCTTGCTAGGGCGGCTATAATCTCATAGCTGGGGACTTTCTCTTCCTGCTGAGAATTGAGGGCTCATTGGCGGTAGGACCTTTTAGCAGTTGAGCTAATCCCTCGGCAGGTGCCTTGATGGGTGTAAGTGCTATAATCTCTTTCTTAAGAAAGTGATGACTCTCTTGGTCCTATCCTGTACTTGTGACAGCACGGCGCCAGGACTTGTGCTCCTTTAGCTACTTGAAGGCTGTCTAGTACTCCTCGCCCGACATCCACTTTTTTTTTCTTGTCAGCTGGTGCATAGGCCGTGCTGTGGTAGCAAAGCTCGGTTGGTGTATACAGCCGATAATATCCTACCGAGCACAGATAGCCTTGCAACTCTCTGAGCCCCCTGGAGATTGGCCATTCTCCAATCGCCCTCATTTTCTCTAGGTCAGTAGCTATCTCTTCAGCAGTAACCACATGGCTTAAGTAACGCACCTGTGACTGGAGTAGCTCGAACTTGGACGATTTTAGCTTCAGTCCAGCTCCCTTCAGTTCTCGAACACTTCCTTCAATCGGCTTAGGTGGGTATTAAAGTCAGAAGGGATGACGATGATGCCATCTAATTAGAACAACAGCGTTTTTTTAATGCAAGCCGTGTAGTACATGCTCCATCAGCCTGCAGAAGGTGGCCAGTATGGAAGTGAGTTCGAACGGCAAAACCTTCCATTGCCAGAGTGTAAGCAAACGCCGAATTCTCTTGTGCATCGGTTTTTAGAGGCACCTGCCAATAGCTACTGACTAGGTTATGTGCTAATAAACTTGCGACCAGAGAGCGTACTGAGGCTTTCATCAATACTGGAAAGGAGGTAGGCATTTTGTTCGGTGATGGCATACAACCTACTGTAATCGATACAGAAACACCACTTTCTATCCTTTTTCTAAGCCAACACTACCGAGAAGCTTCAAGCGCCTCCAGTTGGCTTGATGAGTCTTTTGTTGAACAGGTTTTGGACTTGTCGCTCGGCCTCGGTTTCCTTCTCCGGTTTGGGTTGGTGCCGAGACTGCTGAATAGGTCGAGTTCCTTCATTTAGTGGAAATGGAGCGCTCCTCTTGGAGGTCTATCCCACATTTATGTCACCGGTGCTAAATGTGCTCTGGTAGTGCATCAGGAGTCTTGCTAGTTGCTTGGCTTTGTCCGGCTTTGTACAGTTTCTCCAGGCTGCTAGGAACTGGTCCTCCAGTGGAGCTGGCACTCCTGTCTCTGACATTTTCACACTCTAAGATGTAATACTTGAGCCAGTAAAGGATGGTTCGTCATTCAACTGATGGTGCTCCACTTTGTGAACATGCCGAGCATGATGATGGCATGAAGATGTAGAGGTTGGTTCAGGTGCTGCGTGACTAAGTTTCTTTTCACCAAAGGCTGGTTTAAGCTCATAACAAATGGAGACCTTTTGGGCAACCTTCTATCAATTTCAATGGGCAGTAGTTCTGTGTAGTGACTTGACGCGGAACAGCTATCTCTGTTTGGGCCTACAATAACATATCTCTCTCTATTTGCACTTTACCTGCATTTTGCTGAGCAGCAGCTGCCCGTGTCTATCCATTCAGGTCAGGAGCTGACCATCCACAGAAACCACTAGCTGCTAGAGCTCCATAGCGCACGGGTGCGCTACTAAGGGCATCTTTGGGATAGCATACTCGCTAATGTGGCTTACCACAAAGACCTCCTTGGTCTTTACATCATGGAGCCAGATGGGGAGACGTACAACTGCGTAGCAAGGTAGTTGGGTCCTATTGGCTATGAAATCGTGACTGTCACTTTCCTTAAGCAGGTCCCTCATGCTTTGAAGAAGCTTCCCGAACACTTGCTGAGCAAACAAGCTGTGCGAGCACTTGTTTACTCAGCACGTTCATAGTACATTCAGTGTCGATTAGAAACTGGATGGACTGTCTTTTTACGATGTAGTCTCTTGGAGAAGGACTAGCTCATAGAGTGAGCCGGTGTAGATTTTGTGCCTTGATCGGTTTCGTACATCCCTTTTATTACGAGGCAAAATCCTTTGGAATGTACACTTTTGAATCTGGTGGGGCAGCCTTTGAAAGTGTATGCAGAGTCCGAAAGGGGCATAAGGCTAGTCAGACCTGCTGCCTTTAAGGCAGGCATCTGACTATCGAGAGTAATCTCTGGAAAAACATTTCTGGAGCAAGCTGGCTCAACCCAGAAGGCGGGGGGGGGGGGGGGGAGGGGGTGTAAGACACGTCTGCCTTGCCACTTTTAAGGCAGGCTTTTAACCATGCACCAGTCAAGGACCTTTGAGATGATCTGTGAGCAAACTCCTGGCAAAATGGCCAGGGGTGACTTGATTTTGATTGGAGCATGTGTTCATGTTCGAGCTGTCTTTTAGGCTTCCAGGTTTCAGCTCTTTTAAGGCCTTATAGCAATTTTAGAAAGCTATAGCTGGAATCTTCTTCACCGCCATCTTGGCTAGTGTGGTAGGGGCAAACCTCTTCTCTCTCTCTCGTCTTTCAATCATTTGTTGAGCTCTTTTGAGCTAGAGTCTCTCTTAGAAGGATATCTCCGACTAGCAGGTTAAAGTGTTTTTTGCCGGAGTTGGGTCAGTTTGGGGCAGTGCAATCAGTAGTTGGCACTACTATTGCGACCTTTGCCAGTTTTTTGGTTTAGTGGCTTATGACTGGGGCTGTCTCTACAAACATGTTCCTGTCCTCTGAAACCTAAGCATTGAAGAGGTTTCTTCACAGTGGCCTTTCGAGGCTGGTCCTAATCCTGCTGTAGCTGTTGAACCTGTTTCATCAGCTGCTGCACGACTAGTGCCAGTTGGCTGACAGTCTGCTCTTGCACTACAGCAGTTCTTTCAGTCCGCACTTCATCTGTGGACCTGGCGGTCGTTAACTGACATTCTTCGGGTTTGACCTAGAAAAATTCTGACCCAGCTCAAACTGCGTCAATCAATGGTACTGCCAACTGTCGGCACTGCCAACAGATGTCACTGTAGTCCTTAGTGGTTCATGATGCTGTAGAGCAGCACTTTGGCCATGTCCACCCTGTAGGGCTTGGGCTAGTCTCCGTAAGCTACTCGAACTAGTCAATCTACTTGACAAGCATGTTTCTGGAAGGTAGTGGCTGGGGCTCTCCTCAGGGTGTTCGCAGACAGCCTCCAGTCGGTCTGCTTGATCAGAGTTCTCTGCTTCCTTCCGCACAGATTCTTGGAAGTGGAGCAGGCTGGAGGCTTTTGTAAAACTGTTTGCTTCTGCCACTTCCTAGAATCAGCTGATGAAATACTCTATGTCTCCTGATCCAGAAAATGTACTGAGGTGACTCAAACTGGTTAGCTGGGTCCCGGAACTTGAGGCTCTTTTGGGCCTAGCGTTCTGGTACTCTCCCCTTACTATCACTAGGATAGCCTCGGCTTGCACAATTCAATGCCAAAGAATTAACCACACGCAATATACAAAAAGACTAAAAATCAATAAAAATACTTTTTACTATACATAATAGTAGCCATTCAATGGATATGATGTGTATTGATTGTTATTAAACAACAGATAGAGAGGCGTAGTTAAATATTGCTTCTTGTAGGAGCTTACACATGCTGTCGGCAGCTATACATAACCTGGTCTGTACTAAATTGTTGTTTAATAGCATAAAGTACTTAATATCATTTTTTCTACTCAAAACATTACCAGAGCATTAGAGTATAATTATATCTGTGAACATTTTGGAACTGCATAGAACTGCCAGGTGAGTGCAATCTGTTGAACTTTAGTATTTAACTAGGTGGATACCTGATGTTCCACAAAGAATAAAAGACCAGCATATAAGCAGTGGCAGATAATGTTGTTGCCATTGGCTAAGTTGAATAATTTGCCAATGGCAAAATTAGCAAACTGGCTAATTTGGGCTAGTAACTTAAGCTTGCTTATATTGCTAAACTTTCTATATTAAGAGCCGTTAAGCTGTAAACAATGAAGCCAGCTCATGTGACGTTACGTGTCACACAATGTCTATTATGCGTATTTCAACTGATGTAATGAATATGTTCACAATTAGTCGGGATTAGAGGCATAGTCTATTGATTTAGTAGACCTGTCTAAAGACCTGGAGATTTCGAGTTCAAATCTAGTGCAAACAAGATTTTTCGTTCTTAAAAATCTATTGTGAACCACAAACATTAAGATTTATATATGTTGGTATTGGATTGTTATAAAAGGTTTGAGCATTTCAGTAACTCTAGAAAATTGTTCAGATGTATTTGAACTACAGGATAAGCAAACAACAGGTAAGGCATAATGTCAATATGATAGGTGATATTAGAATTGAAACACACACGTTTGTTAAACTAAGTGCTAATATATAGGGCAGTTCTCTGTAAGGTCATCCAACATTAGCTAGTTATAACCAGTACAAATTTCAACACGATCATAGGAGCTTGTTAATAGCAGGTACAAGGTTGAAATGCAACATTTCTTGTTTTTTTTCTGCAGTTTTGAAAATACTCAGATTACATTTCTTTTGAGGTTGCTCGTCATTTTTGTGGTTTGCTAAAGATATGGTGTTTGGCATGCCTATTAGTAAATTATTCATCTAACGATACATTGTTTATTTCAGGTATAAGAAAGGTGCAAAATGATGGCAGACTCTGAGGCAGAAATCAAATGTGGATTTTGTATGAGAGAAGGTAAAGGGATGGGAGAACCAAAGATCCTTCCATGTAAACATATCCATTGCCTGGAGTGTCTCTCCGACTTCTATGCCATAAACCAGCTCATACAGTGCCCAATAGAAGGATGCAGGTGTGTAAAATAAAACTTCTCATCAACCCTGAAGTTGTATTTTTTACTCAGCCATAAATCTGTAGTCATAACTCGACTTACGAGAAACCCAACATATGAGAAAATTGAGAAATGAGCAAAATTTCATGCAAGTTTCTGTCTCGAGATACAAAAAACTTTTGAGATGCGAGTATATGAGCCAGTCCTTGATGGCCACTAAATGGCCAAGTTTGCAAAAGGCTATTTTCAAGAACAGCACCACTTAGTTTTTTTTTGTCGAATTAGTTTGATAAAAGTTAAAAAAAAGTTTGCTAAAGGTTATCGTGAAAACGAGGCAAAAAGCCAAAGAAAATTAAGATGAAGGCAAAATTACAATTAATTTTAGTAATAGATTAAACCTTAGCTTTAATTACGTTTTCAGTAGACTAAATTTATTTAAGTTAAACTCAAAGTATATACTATGTTACGAAGTGTCATAAAAGTCTAGTGTGCCAAACGCTTTGCTGTCAAATCTCTCTCACACCGCTGTTAGCCGCAACACCTGTCTCGAAGGTAAGAACTCTATATAGTAATGTACATAGTGTGATAGCGAAAGGTAGCCGGGCCAAAAGCCGAGAAAAGTCATCACGACCGACAGGCCATGCCGAGGACAAGAGGACGAATGACCTTTTCGAGCTACAAGGGACTCAGACAGGTCCCGGCTGACCGAGGCAAAAAAAGACC
This sequence comes from Watersipora subatra, assembly GCF_963576615.1. Lineage (NCBI taxonomy): Eukaryota > Metazoa > Bryozoa > Gymnolaemata > Cheilostomatida > Watersiporidae > Watersipora > Watersipora subatra. The sequence goes on along the minus strand of NC_088710.1, from coordinate 9,931,520 downwards.
GAGCTGGTCGTCAATTCGACCTCAAGTACGACTGGCTGGTAATTGGACGGTAAGGCATATGAAGAACCGACCTGCTACCGAGATGGCAGACAAAGACCGACCTGCTACAATATAAAAGGAGCCCAGCAAGCAGAGGTTGGCAGAGCACAGGAAAGCCTTGTTATATGCAGTTACATGTTGCACATACATTGGCTGTATGTTATTATATATTTATACAAATATATTGCTTTTTCTACTCCAAGAAGTCGGGCTCATTGTTGAGCAGTAAAGAGTCACAATGAAGCATTTAAAATAGTAATGTTACATTTTTATGCAGATTTTAACCACTAAATGACTATGAAAAACACATTTTTCTATTATAATATGATGCTTATCCTGATTTGAGGTGGTTTTTTCATAGTATGGGAATAGATAAATTTTTATTTAGTTATTTTGTCAAGGAAATATTGCATTGAGGTCTGACAACATTAACATACATGTACAAACTCAGTACCAGAACGCATTAAACTTGTACATGTATGTCAAGATATGACTGTACCTTCGTGTGCTTCTCTAAATGAATTTGTAATATAAACTGTCTGCATATTTAGAGAGGTGTATGAGATACCAGTTGCTAACCTTCCTTCCTACTCAACTAAAGGCAAGGACTGGTGTGACGTGTGCGTCAGCAAAGAGCAAGAAGCACTAACAGCTGATATGTACTGTACAGACTGCAGAAAGAAATACTGTGTCAAACATAAAGAGGTGAGAGCTGATCTTAGCTGGACATATCTGGACGCGTGTGTGCTCGTGCCCGATGCTGTGTGCGTGTCCTCGCTGTGTGCGCATGGCGTGAGTGTGCGCACACACGCGGTCGCTCGCGTGTGTGTAAAAGCAGTCCCCTGAAGATAAAGTATAAAGTCTGGTTAGCTTATTGCAAGCAAATGCTGTGCATGTTTATAAGAGGGTGGATGTACAAACAACAACTCATTAATCTTGATTCTGTGATCTTGGCTGGACATATCTGAAGCCATTGGCCAAAAAGCCATACTGGCTGGAGACATGTTGCAGAGAGCAATTTTAGGTTGGATGCCCATGCCTATCACTTAGTACCTTTTTTGGGAATTGAACCCCAACCTGTTATTTTCAGGTCAGGCATTCCACACCACTAGGTCAGCTCTATGTGCAGATTGCTTTCTGTGCTCTCCATAGACCTATTAACTATACTGTATAGCTAATAGGTCTATGGTGCTCTTTCTCTGCATGCATGAACATTTATTCCATCAAGATGAGACAACACCCATCTTGGTAGTTCATTTTACAGACGCACGATGATATTCACATTGACCACACGTACATAGACATCAAAGAATACAAACTACAAAAACAGAAGATAGATATAAGGACATGTGAAAGCCATGAAGAACAGCCTTACAGTTTGGGATGTAAAGTCTGCCTTATGGTTATCTGTAATCGTTGCTTCCCCGAATTGACAAAATGCCAAGGTGGTACGTAAAAGATGGACTTACGCAAAATATTTGTGGATTCTATCAGAAAGTATCGATATTTTTCTATAAGTTGCGATTGTCTTTGATGTTTGAGGTGATCTGACTGCCAGGATGTTTCTAAATGAAAATCGCTAAAACTTGATCAGAATGAAAATGGTCAGATCAAACGAAAGTGCAATTATAATGATTATAATTTCGAAAAAACCTACAAAATAAAGAAGTTGAAGTAGAGAAAAAGAGAACGCTTAAACTTGAACACCGATAACGACTATCGCAACAATAACAACTAGTCACGTCATTTTAAACTTATTATTTTGGCATTTTAACCGTGATCCAGTTTTATTGATGCTAATTTAAAAACATCCTGGCAATCAGATCACCAATCCTGGCAAAAAATCACAATTGATAGAAAAATTCCAATACATTTTCTGATAAAATCTACGAAAGATTTGAGTAAGTTTAACTTTAATACTGAAAAGTTGTTTTTCCGGTATGACATATTTCCAAATTGATATGCTAATTTTTGAGGTTTCACTTTTGAGTAGAAATGATGGAGATTTTAGAATGTTAAGACAGTCCTAATTTATGACTAGTTTGAAGCAACTAAAGATGTATGTGGACAGACATTTAAATAACAAGAAATGTAATATAAAATGTAAAGGAAGTCCTTCTGCTCTGATAAAGAGATAAAATAGGATATCATGATATCATTGTACGAAGTGTGAAATACATGTAATCCATTAACCAATTTCGAGATATTTCAAGACTCGCCAATTGGACCCTTCAAAAATGAAAAACTAAATTTAACTTTTTAATTTAATGACTGTACAGCGACTGTGATATTATTGGTTTGCATCAACAATTTCTTTTATCACTTCCACTTGGTTATTATTCTAGATGATTATAGCGACTATTAACTTAGGGTGTCGTGCACCTTCAATGTGAATTCAAATCAATCTTTTTCACTATTTTCACTATTTATCGGCACATCTGACGATTTCTTGAAATGCCCTAAACTGCCAGGGTGGTAGGATATATAATAGAGATACCCTAGGACACTTATATTTCACTAGTATTTAGTTTCGTGAGTAGCACACAGAGTAAAATTTCGCTGCAACTTAATTTCGCGGCACTGATGAGTGCGAAAATATAGTGGTGTGAAAATAAATGCAGTGGAAAAAACATTACATTCCTCAGGTCCAGTTCACTAATAAGAAAAAAATTCAATTTGGGAATAGTTCGTATTTGTAAACCACAAGTTGAAATGTGTGGGTGAGATCAATGATATTGTTATATATTCATATTGTAACACGTTCAGGAATAAAGAACCACAGGCTAAATAGACTACTAGAAGTTATAGCTACTGGAAGCTACGGCTTAGACGTCTATTAGGCTACGGCTTAGACGTCTAGGAGACACGTGACCCCCCATCGCTATATAGTGACTGGAGACCAAGTTGACGGCCTCTTGTGATCAGGAGTTCACGGTGAGTGCTTTATTGCTCCCCCAGCAATATAACATGGCGTCGTAGGCAGGATTGTTCGGGGAGAATTGTGATCGGTGATACGTTATTATATTGTGGTGTAGTGGTGAATAACTGGTGATATCGGCCATCGATAGTGGTGATACAGTGGTTAGTGATTTTCCGTGGTGTATTTTCTGTGATAAGTGGGAGACACTATACAAGGTGAGTGGTGATTACATTGTTATAGAGGTTTCGAAGGGTGTTCGGAGGTAAGTTTAAGCTATTTTTGAATATGGCTAGAAATTTGAATTTTAATGACTTTCCGAAACTAGTAATTAATAGCGACGATGTTGGTGGATCATGGAAAAATTGGTTAAATGAGTTTGATCTAAGCGTTGAAATGATCACACTGAGATTAGGAGAAGAAAAAGTTACAATAGATGGCGAGGAAGAAACTGTTGATGTATTTAGAGGTAGAATGAAATTAGTATCTTTGTTGAATGCCGTGGGTAAGGCAGGTAGAGCAGCTTTAACATCTTTAGGTTTTGATCAAAAAAGTGCAACTTCTACATACGAGGGAGCCATGGAACTTTTGAAAACTGTTTACGAATCTGAAGAAACTGTTTATGTTAAAACAATGAAGTTTGTAACTGCTAGTCAGGCTATAGGAGAAAATGAAAATGACTATTTATTACGAATTGAAGATTTAAGTAGAAAAATGACTTTTGGAACTGAACATGATGCTTTGAGACAAGAATTTGCTTTAGCTATTGCAGTTAATGGGTTGAGAGAATCTTCTCTTCGATCCCAGCTGATGCAACAAAATGACTTGAATTGGACTAAGTTTTCAGGTATCTTAAGAGCTAAAAAAATAGCTAGAGATTCAGAAAGAACTATGGAAACCGTCAAAGCAGGCAATTTTAATGTGAAATTGGAAGTAGACGCAGTAGAAAACAAATCAGAGGACAAAGATAGTCAGTTTAAATTTGACTCTGATTCAGATAATGAGAAAGAAATGAATAGAGTATCTTCTAAAGACAAATATAAATCTAGAGGGTATGGTAAGGATAGGAAGTCAAGTAAATACGATAAAGACAATAGTAAAGTTAGAAGCTCTAGAGACTATAGTAGTTCCTCTAGGGATTCTGTTAGAGAGAGACCACTTGAATGGCGTAGGAGAAGTAGAGACAGGTATTCCCTGAGGAGATATGATGATAGATCTAGCAAAAATTCTAGACGGTATCCATCTCCAGGGGCAGATAAATGCTATGGTTGTGGGGTGAGGGGACATGAAATCAGATTTTGTCCAGAGGTAAGATGCTTTTTTTGTGCTACCAAAGGGCACACAATTAAGGACTGCAAGGTACGTAGGAGTCAAAGGAGAGATAGGTACGAAAGTAGTGGAAGTAGTGAAGGTAGAAGAAGTCCTACTCCCAGAGTAAGGTTTTCTGAGTCTAGTAATAGCAGCTGACTAGACGAGAAATTTGTCAGAAATTTATCTGTAAATGGTAAGGATATGCAATTTACTTTTGACACAGGAGCTGATGTGTCCACTATGACTGAGAAAGCTAGTAGAAAGCTTGGTTTGAATTTAAAAGAACCCGAGCAAATTTTGAATGGAGCTGATGGAAATAGATTGAATGTTTTAGGAGTAGCTGATGTAGCTATTAAAAGTACTTACAGAGCTATTGATACTTCTGTTTACATACTTAAAGGTTCTAGAAGAAATCTTTTAGGTATGCCCGAGATTAAGAAGTTGAATTTGTTAGCAGTTATTAATGCTTTGTGTGCTAATGAATTTGACCCTTTGAAGGAATTTCCTAAGACATTCGAGGGACTAGGAACAATGCCTGGTATTTTTAGTATTGACATAAATAGGAATGCTGAACCCGTTAGATTGTACGCGCCTAGGCCTATTGCAGCAGGCTTGCGTAAAAAAGCTAAAAAAGAAATTGATAAAATGTTGGAAAGTAAGGTTATAGAACCTATAGAAAAAGCAACTGATTGGTGTTCTGGTCTTACCATCGCTCCAAAACAAGGTGGTAAGATTAGAATGTGTGTAGATTTGACCAATTTGAATAAATGTGTTAGAAGGGAAGTATATCCTTTACCTAGGATATCAGACATGTTGAGTAAACTGGCAAAAGGAGTTATGTTTTCCAAACTTGATGCTAACTCTGGATTTTGGCAAGTTAGACTTGATAAGAAATGCAAAGAATTGACAACTTTTGTAACCCCATGGAGTAGATTTTGCTTTAAGAGAATGCTTTTTGGGATATCTTCAGCCCGTGAATTTTTTCAGAGGGAAATGGAAAAGATATTGAAAGGCTTAGACGGAATTGTGTGTTTGATGGACGACATTTTAGTTTACGGTAAAACTGTAACCGAACATTGGCAACGTTTACATAAAGTTTTAAATAGAATTGAGAAGTCTGGGATGACTTTGAGGAAAGAAAAATGTGAATTTGGATGTACCGAGGTGAAGTTTTTAGGACATTTGGTTAGCAGTGCTGGTATTAAACCAGACCCAGGTAAGATAAAAGCTATAGTTGAAATGAAGCCTCCGAGGAGCAAAAAGGAGGCCAGGAGATTTACCGGAATGGTTAATTATTTGATGAAGTTTAATAAAAGGTTAGCTGGTTTATGTACTGCGATTTATGGAGTAACGGGTAGTAAATCGGAATGGTATTGGGGTCCTGACCAACAAGAAGCTTTTGAAACTGTTAAGAAAGAAATTTCTAATAGTCCAGTATTATGTACTTTTGAGATAAATGCTAAACATAGAGTTTCTGCTGATGCTAGTAAAAATGCACTAGGTGCAGTTTTGCTGCAGTATAACGAGGAAGGTGCATGGCAACCTGTAGAATACGCTTCTAGAAAAATGACTGAAACTGAAGGTAGATATGCCATGGTCGAAAAGGAAGCTTTAGCTACGACATGGGCATGTGAGAAGTTTGATTACTATTTAGTTGGTAGAAAATTTGAAATAGAGACGGACCATAAGCCTTTAATTGCGATTTTAGGTGAAAAGGATTTGTCTAAACTACCTGTAAGAGTACAACGTTTTAAGTTAAGACTAATGAGATATGATTATGATATTTTCCACACTCCTGGGAAAGATATGTTCATTGCTGATTTGCTTAGCCGTCCGAACAGTGGTGCTGTTTGTGATGAGGTAAGTAAAGCTGTTTGTAATAAGGTAGAAGCTTATGTTAACTCGATAGTTTCCTCTTCTGCATATGGGGACGTTAAAGAAGAGAAACTAAGAGAAGAGGTTAGTAAAGATTCAGATGCTCTCAAGTGTATAGAGTATTTATATTCTGGTTGGCCATCTGAAATGGATGGTTCTAGTAAAGAACTGATAGGTTTATATGGATCTAGAGAGAGATTAAGTATTTATAATAATATATTGTTATATGACTCTAGGCTGTATATTCCCAAGTCATTAGGACTGCAGTATTTGGAAATTTGTCATGAAGGTCATCAAGGCATAACGAAATGTCGCAGACGAGCTCAGCGTCATTTTTGGTGGCCTGGTTATAGTAAGGAGATTGCAGATTATATAAGTAGATGTAATGTTTGCATTATGCATGGTCAAGTTAAACACCAGCCCATGTATGAAGCAGAAATGCCTTCTAAACCATGGGAGGTGATAGGTTCAGATATACTTGTGTTTGATAACGAATATTATCTGATAGCTATAGACTATTATTCGAAGTGGATAGAATGTCTGCATATAGAATCTCAAACTGCAAGAGAGATAATTCGAGTGCTCAAGTATCTGTTTTCTCGATTTGGTATACCCAACGTTATCAGGTCTGATAATGGAACTTGTTATGCTAGTAAAGAATTTAGAAACTTTGGAGAGAAAATGGGCTTTATTCTAACTACTAGTAGCCCCCGGTATCCTTGTTCTAATGGTTTAGCAGAAAGCGCCGTAAAAATTGTAAAAGGATTATGGGAGAAAAGCCGAGATAAAGATGTGGCTTTGTCTGCGTATAGGACTACACCTTTGGCTTCAGGATATACGCCAAGTGATCTGATTTTTGGTCGAGCTATTAGATCAAACTTGGGCTTCCCTTATGAAAGTGTTGTAGACTATGAACTATTTGAAGAAAATGAAATTAGACGTAAAAAGAAAATTAAGAAACGGTGGGATAAAAAGTATAGAGTTTCAAAGTTAGACGAGTTAAAACCTGGCCAAATGGTTTATGTAAAAGCTCCTACAGATGTAGGTTCAAGAGGTATAGTTTTGAGAAAGGATAAATCCCCTGAAAGTTACTGGGTCAATGTAGGCATGAGTGAAATACGCAGAAATAGAAAACATTTGTTTTTGTTGAATTCTGATGACGAGAACACATCGTCTGACTCTTCTGAGGAAAATTGTCTTTCCTTGGATAGCTACTCCTCAAAAGAGGGCAACTCTGAAATAGTAAAAAATGCCAACGGTTTATCTGAAAGTCAGGAGAACATGATCCCTGATTTAGAGATCCTTGAACAAGGGGCGGAAACTCCTGGTGTGGCTGAGCACGTGGAGGAAACTCCTGGCATCAGTGAACACGAGGAGGAAACCTCTGTTGTTGAGAATAGACTCATTCCAGGAAATAGTAATGATTTGCCTAGAAGAAATTCTAGAAGTAAATTTGTGCCTCTTAGTAGAGAACCTGTTGTCACTAGCTCAGGTCGAGTTAGTAAACCACCTAAGAAATATGGTATGGAATATTATAAATGACCTTGTTTATAGTTTCAGATTGATATCAGACCAATCTTACTTCTCTATCACTTATGAAGAGTGCTGGCGATTCGCCGGGAGGTGGTGGTGCCGAGAGCGGCGGTGCAGGTAGAAACAGGGGTGGAGGTGTGAAGGTGACGAGGGATTCAGAAGGTAACACGGTGTTTAGTAAGCAGAAGGGGAGTGAGTCGGGTAAGAACCAGAGCGAAGGTAAGAAAGAAGTGTACGGTAAGCCAGGTAACATTAAGTGTGTTGTCTGCAAAAGCTTTAGAGACCATTATGCTGCTCAGTGTCCTGGATTTATTTGTTATAATTGTAAAGGTCAAGGACATTTTGCGGTAGATTGCAAGAAGACATTGTGTAGATTTTGTGGGAAGTTAGACCATGGACTTGAAGGATGTACTCTTGGTGGGTCTTCCTATAGAGATATTGCAGCGGGTATTAAGCGTAGGGTAGAGGAGAGTAACAATAGGGGACCGGATTCTAAGTTGAAGAAGCCTAGTTCAAGTTTACCCTTTGTTGCTAAGATGGATAGTTTTGTAGAAGAGATGGAGTCGGAGTCTGTTTCGACCAAAGCTGCCATCGAGCAGAGGAAAGTTATGCTCTTGCATAGGAGGAGACAAGTAGAGGAGCAGTACAAGCGCGCATTGTCTGCTATAGAGAAGGACGAGAGAGAGTTGGAGGAGGAGATTGAGAGTGAGAAGGAGTATAGAGAGGCTCTGTTGCACTTGGCTGCTGTAAAGCAAAAGAGGGCTCAGAGGAGGGGTGCAAGGAGCGCGAGTTCCGTAACGACTACTAGTAAGGAGAGTAAGGTCGAGGAATCCAAAGAGGAGATCCAACCTGAAACCTCCGTTGTGAGAGTAGTCCCTAGCAGAGATGCTAGTTGTGAGGAGAGTAAGGTTGAGGAACCCAAAGAGGAGGTCCAATCTGAAAGTTCCGAAAAGAGTGGCAATGACGACCAGCTTGCTGGTTCTGAGTCAAAAGTTCATAGTGGCAACGACGACCAGCTTGCTGGTTCTGAGCCAAAAGTTCAGAGTGGCAATGACGACCAGCTTGCTGGTTCTGAGCCAAAAGTTCAGAGTGGCAATGATGACCAGCTTGCTGGTTCTGAGCCAAAAGTTTCAGATAACCTGGAGGCAATGGAGGAGGAACATGAGAAGGCCGATTGGTATGGGGATACTGCCAGTATGGAGGAAGGCGATTTGCTAAATGGAGATGAGGTAGATTGAGATGGATTGGGGTGCGATTAAAACTGTTAAATTTGCGATAACTGATAACTGAAGAAAGACGAGTAAGTAAACAGAATATTGGGTGAGTAGAGAGATATTTAACTCATCTTCGAAACGGTAACTATGATTTGAAGCTTTTGTGATTATCTAACCTGCTTGGCTTGATAACCCTGCTTCATTGAATTTAACGCTCCTCTTGAGAGATTATGTGTTCTGCTAACAGTGGTTGCACTTGGGCAAGTTGGAGTATATTGGAATTAGAGTTCGTATTTGGATTTTAGATTAAGCGGTGAAGTCTTGAAAAAAAAAGGGCATGTTATATATTCATATTGTAACACGTTCAGGAATAAAGAACCACAGGCTAAATAGACTACTAGAAGTTATAGCTACTGGAAGCTACGGCTTAGACGGCTATTAGGCTACGGCTTAGACGTCTAGGAGACACGTGACCCCCCATCGCTATATAGTGACTGGAGACCAAGCTGACGGCCTCTTGTGATCAGGAGTTCACGGTGAGTGCTTTATTGCTCCCCCAGCAATATAACAGATATACAGCCCCCATACCTTTGGGCTGTATATCATTGGTGAGATCGACAATTCAATTTGATCACTTGCTGCCATTTGTTTCTTAGACTATCAATGACGTCTAGGTCCCTCCCGCCGTGACTTTCACACTCGAATCCCAAGAAGAAGAAAATAGATAGGTAACAACCAACTTCACAACCAAAACTGTATAACCCTTACGCTGCCATAAACGCATTTATGCGTTTTCTAGGGGCCACTGACATGAACGCATTTTCTGACTTTCTCAGCAATTGTCTGGTAACCTGATTTTATTATTTGTTGACCACATAACCCATGGTCTTTAAGTGTTTTATGAAATTGACTGTGTTGTCCGAAGATTTCTTTATAAAATCAGCCTAAAACAACGAAGCAATTTTAAACTTTTGTTTGAGAATTTCTAATCTAAAAACGAACATTTTTCTGTGAGTTCATTAACTACCCCGCGCGAGTCATAAAACAGGTAATTAGTTGTTGATGACATAATAGCCAGTTTAGATTTTCGTGATTATACAGATAATTAAAGTAAAACTTGAAAAATACTGTATACATATCATGAAGCAATATCGGCAATTTCGGTAAAATGGCTGGCACTAGGCCGGTAACGAATTTGTACATGATTGGCAGTGAAAGAGATAATGTGGTTGGACCTGATGAGGGTTGATATTGTTTTTGGATGATAATAAAATTCATCACTGCAATAATTATTTTTCAATTTTACGACTTCACCTACCAGACTTTCATCCTCATCAGTTACAAATTCGGTGACTAAACTGATATTGCTTTGCCATGCTGCTCAGTTGGTGTATTAGCTATAATGAGTTTACCAGAAATTTCCCATTTATCCTAACCACAGACGAAAGTTGCCTGCATTTCTAATATTACGATTTTATTGTGGATATCAACGAACAAAGCTATTTAACTTCGCGTTTTCGCTCGTTCGTTATGATAGTTTAGTTTCGCTCATTAAATCTTCGCGAGAGGATTACACCGCGAAAACGCGAAAGTTAGATGCCGCGAATACATAAGTGTCCTAGGGTACCAATTTACACATTTTTCAATTCCCAATTAAAACTGATATTTTTAAGGCCAACTATGGAACTTTCTTTATTCGAATCTAATTTAAGAACTTGCACCGACTTGACACTTTACGTTATTAAGAATTTCTTATAGAATACGAAGCAAAGACTTCACATGGGTTTTTTACTGTAAGTGGATTTTCCATAAAAGAGGGTTTAAGTTATAGGAGAATCTACTGCTAATAGTTTCATAAGAAGATAACTCTTGATTCAATTAAAGTTGTTCTCCTGATAGATACTTTCGTTGAAAGATGAAAGATGTGATTGCATCGAATTTTAGTTGATTTTAACAGAATGTATTGATTGTTTGTATCAGTTGATATGTTGTTTCTTGTTTTAGAAATTTAGGCGATCTCATTGGCAAGATATTTGAAGATTAAAATCGACAAAAATTGATAGCGGTAAATAATGCTCAGAAAAAAAAGATGTGCCCAGACTTGCCCAAAATGATGTATATAGTGAAACAATCTGTCTCTATCTCTCGTATTCACATTGGCTATTGCAATAAAAGTCTAGTCCTATTGGCATATCTAGTCCTATCAGCCCTATTGGCACATATTTTATTTTGTATTTGCTGATTATTGCTACGATAAAATTTTAAATCTAGCTACGGATACAGTATTATAAATGTCTCAAATGCCTCAAATAAGGAAAATTAAAAATTTGTCATATTAGTTTTCTCTAAATGCTGTGTAAACATCTGAGTACCGACTACGATTCTGCCAATCTACGGTAATTAGGTCGTCGAGTTAACTTATTTCATCGCAGCCTTTGTATCAGCGAAGCTCTCAGTTGCTACCCACACCGGAAACTAGTAACTAGAAAAAATAAGCAAGTCGCATCTTTGAAAAGAATATGTTTGAATATATGGCAAGACCAACTGTATCCTTAAAAATTCATGCATAGTCAACGTTATCTAGTCATTATTAGTATCAATTTGTAGAAAAAAAATTTGCTGGTCACATTTGATTAGTTGATTCAAGTACTAAACAAATGGTTTTATGAGTTGACCGAAATAGTGAATGCAAGACGTCAAATTCTTTGAAATCAATCAACCCACCGATTCGGGCAAAGGGTTAATAAAGCCATTCTTGCACCTGGTTGGCAGCGTAGACTCACCTGTTTGCACTTGGTAGTGTGGAGCATAAAGTTTTTTGAGTTCTTATTATTTGGTTCATTGGAATTGAGTCGAGCTATGTAAAAGTACCTGTCAATACAGCTCTGATTACACTTCATAAATTCATCTATCAGACAAGATTTCAGCACAGGTGGCAATGGGGCTATGATGTATTCAATATGTTCTGCAAATCATGTTTTGCATTATCTTCAAGAATATTATTTTATTACATAACTTTTACAAGCAAAGAAATTTTTCCTCGGCATAAGGTTTTTATTAAAAACATCCATTCAAGTCATGGCCACTCACATAGTTTTAGTTCTAACGAGTATCTACTGAAAGCTTTCAATTTAGGAGTTAGATATATTGAGTAAAATTATAAAATGAACGAATGTTTAACAAAAGCGTAAGTATGCCAAGCCAACAATTTAATTGGTTTTTGAGAGTTGAAGATGAGCGTTGATCAATCGATCTTTCTCACTTTCTGCAAGTGAGAAGTGAGCATAACTTCTAATCACGAATCTAATTTACTAGCTAAAACTGCAAAAACAATTTGAAGCAAATATTATAGCTAAGTGAAATGACAAAAAAAGTTATGAAACGAAGATTGGTGATAGCAAAAAGTTATAATTTTATTATTTAGTAAATGTATTCATGAGTACTAAAATTATTACCATTAGTATATTTAACACTTGTTCATCAATCTAAGCCATTATATTGCTAGATGCTATAGATTAATTCAGAAGCCGTCAATTTAACAATTAATATCATTTATTCTGTAGCAAGAACTCACTGTGCATCCGAATCACGCACGCGTGCACAGGAAGTTACATTATAGTCTCAAACAGAAATATATTCTGAATGCAAACACTACAGTATATATATATACATACATATATATATACATATATATATATATATATAAAATTGGGTAAAAATGAAAGTTAAAGTTAAGTTTAAAACAACTTTATTACTAATAGTTTCATATTGCCATGCAATAATCATCAGATAAAATTGTTAGCACTGAAAACGACTTATATATAGATGGAAATAAAAGCGTAGGTCTTAAAATACCTAAATACACCACTGATACGTAGGATTAAAATTAGCAAGCAACACGATTTAAAGCCTCAACAAAGCAGAAGTTTAAAAGTTAAGTCTTAAAATTGCTTAAAAGGAATTTGCCAGCATGTCTACATGTTGAAACTAGTTTGCAGCGTTTGTTTAATGTAGCAATGTTAGGATTGTATATAATATAAAATTTCTCATACAGACATAGATTGCATCTGCCTGTGGTCTTGTTGTATGATGTAGCTCTTTTGACTATGCTCCACTTGATGTTATATTCTATGCCTTGGTCTTTTAAGGTCCATATGTGCTTACTGAGCTCGGTGCTTGATCTTTTCTCTACATTTCTAAAGGTTGTCATATGATTGTAATAGCGTTGTTTGAATGTGGTGTCAGTCAATCCTATGTAATGTTCGTCCGCAGATTGATCATTGGTGGTGACTGTCGCCTTATATATAATTGACTTGCTCAGGCACTTTCCTTGTAGTGGGCAGCCATTCTTATGTCGGCAGTTGCATTCTCTTGGTTCTGTAGTTATAGGGGTCTCATTGTGATGCTGCAGCAATCTGGTATTATGAGCGCTAATGATACTGCTCACATTGTTCATACAGCTGTAGCTTAATTTCACAAAGTTTCTATTGAAGATCTTACGAAGAGCGTGTGATTTAGGGAACTCTGTGTCCAGGATATTAAAGAAAATCTTACCGATGTTATTAGCTACATTTTTGCTGAATGGCGGGTTGTACCATAGTATCGGTCTTCGTCTGGTATTCTTGTCTCTGTTTTGCGCATTGTTTGTCGGGGCAGGCTGAAACACAAGCTTGTGTTTGTGTCCGCTTAGATTGAGTGCCTGCTGGTATATGTCAGTCTCGGTGGTAAATGTGGAGTTGTCTGATGACAGGCTGCTCAGTCTCCTATTTATACCTAGTGGTATATTGTTAATTACTCCAAGTGGATGATTGGACTTGGCGTGTACATACTGTGGATGTGTATTTGGCTTGTGGTAAATTCTATGTATACCGGTCGTCAGGTTTAGGTTTACATCTAAGAAGTTGGCCACCTTTTTGTTCGCCGATACAGTTATGCGTAGTCCGTTCTTGTGGAAGATAGAGCAGAGTTTTTTCTTGATTTTCTCAGCTTCTCTTGGGGTCTTGTTGGTTATTCCTAGGCCGTCATCTCGATATAAACCGAAAGTGTTGCCTATCTCATCTTGGATCTGCTTGAGTATATAGGCTCCAACCAGCTCACAGCATTCCGCCCCATCATAGCTTCTCATAGTAATGTCAAATAACTCATTGCAGGTTTTCTTTTGCCATGGTGTATTTTGGCTGAACAGCAATGACTTTTTGGCGTGCATAATTGTGTTTATCTCATCTTCTGATATTTGCGTAACGGAGGATGCAAAATTGAGTGCGTCATTCATCAGTTGTTGTGTGATTGAAGAATAAAATTCAACCACGTCAAACTCTATAAATGTGTAATTGTTCTTGTTCTGGATTTTGTTGAACCAGTTCAACACAGCTGTAGTATTCCTCCATTGGTGAATATCGAGCTTGTGATTAATGTCTTTGTTGATTCGTTGTAGGATGATCTTACTAACTTTGCCAATCTCTGACTTGGTCGGATTAATCAGACGGCATGTTGGATTATTTTCGAAGTTAGCCTTATGATCTTTCAAAGTGATATAAGCTTCCCTCTCTGCAATAGTGTTGATTCTGTTACTTAAATCTAATTCGTCTGTAATGGTCTTGGCTTCGCTATTGATACCTGTGATAGTGTCTTTGTCTGCTTTCCTGTAATTAGTTGTTATGTTGTTCTTAAGCAGGGCTTTGTAGTTGTCCACCTCCAGTTTGTAATAGTTGTTGGATTTATCAGCTGGTACAATTAGTTTGTCACAGTTGGTGATATTATCACGAATATCACTGGATAGTTTACTCTGAAATTGACATCTAACTTTTCTAAATTTGATGTTTCGTATCATGCACATTAGCTTGGTTTCAAAAGTAGACAGGTCTGGAATATGTGGTGGTGATTTACGAGATCTAAAACCGTATGTGTTTTTCTTGCTTGTGTTTGCTTCTGGGTGTAAATAGAAGAAGGCCTTCCATCGCATTCGCTTGCAGAAGTCCTCAGTTCTTTCTATCAGTTTCTTGATGTACTGTTGATCTGATGCAATAGGTATATTCTTGGTCGAATAACTAAACTTGGTAGCTTCCATAACAGCAAGATCTGAGAAGGTGCTCAACGATAGGAGCTCGTGTATACAGTAGATGCAGTATGAACAGTCTCTTGCATGAAAGTGCTCAATATTAAAATAGAGCGATGTAAAATTGGGTAAAAATGAACCAAGAGAATGCAACTGCCGACATAAGAATGGCTGCCCACTACAAGGAAAGTGCCTGAGCAAGTCAATTATATATAAGGCGACAGTCACCACCAATGATCAATCTGCGGACGAACATTACATAGGATTGACTGACACCACATTCAAACAACGCTATTACAATCATATGACAACCTTTAGAAATGTAGAGAAAAGATCAAGCACCGAGCTCAGTAAGCACATATGGACCTTAAAAGACCAAGGCATAGAATATAACATCAAGTGGAGCATAGTGTGATGGAAACCTGCAGTACCATCTCCTTTTTGGTTATTATCATTAGAATTGTGTTCTCTTGTGTTATTTTATATAGTCACGCCCCTAGAGGAGGTTGGCCCTAGCCACCTCATTTGCATATTCTGTTATATTTAAGGCCGTGTTTATCGGCCTAGAAGTTGTTCAATACATGCTTTGCATTTGGACCCACACTCTTCTGTTACCTTGCGCAATAACAGAATCACACTGAGCACTTATTTACTCCAAGCCTCAGTCTACGGACTGTGCTTTGGGAGTAGAGTATAGAAACACTGTCGACCCCGGTCGACCTCAGGTCGACCTTGTCGAACGAGCATAATATCACTCAGGGAGCAATTCCCCGTGTAAGGTGGTTGTAGTAGACCGGTGGTGTAAGCCGACTGAGTCGCCTCCGCGTGTTGGTCAACGGGCAACACTTACACGGCCCCTGTGGAAGGTGAATGCAGACCGGTAGAGTAAGCCGACCCAGGTCGCCTCTACGTGTTGGTCGCTGGATCCAACACACTGGTGGCAGCGGTGGGATTGAACTGCGGTAATTAGGACTTATAAGACGAACCTAGTAACCATGCCAAACAGCCGACGGAATGCTACCAGAGATCTGGCTGAGGCAGAGTTACAGCAGGTCGACCAGATTGGTCAACTGACAGAGGCTATCACTAGAGCCTTACAGATACCCCGAGGGGGAGCCAACTTCAAGCCTCCGAAGTTCGATGGGAGTGAGGATGTAGAGCTATTCATCTCCCAGTTCGAAGAGGTCGCGGAAGCAAATGAGTGGAGTGAGAAGGCCACGCTCCTCCACCTGCGGGAGACCCTGAAGGAAGGAGCCAGAGGATG
This sequence comes from Watersipora subatra, assembly GCF_963576615.1. NCBI lineage: Eukaryota > Metazoa > Bryozoa > Gymnolaemata > Cheilostomatida > Watersiporidae > Watersipora > Watersipora subatra. Next base: position 9,915,312 of record NC_088710.1, on the reverse strand, counting down.
CAGTCGAGGGGACTCACCTGCCTCCATCTTCTCGGCTTTACGCATGAAGTACGGGCTCTCCCCGAGAGAGGCTAGGAGTAAACTCCACCTAAAAAGAGAACCCAAGACGAGTCTCCAAGAACATGCCACAGAGATGGAGCGTCTGGTGAAAATAGCATACGCTGACCTCCCAGAATCCTACCAGTCCAGTATGGCCATGGATGCGTTTTCTCTGACACTGGGAAATACGCCCCTCCAACGCCACCTGTTAGCGATGAAGGCACAGAGCTTGGAGGAAGCAGTGCAAGCGGGGAACGAGTTCCTGCAAATCCAGCCCACTCTTCCTCGACCTGGTGCCCGACCCCTAATAATGACGGTGGAGGAGGAAGAAGTTACCCCCGCTACAGTCGCCCCCGTCCATTCGGAACCCCCATCAGCCACCTTGAACGACGTCCTGATGGCTATAAAGGGGTTAGCAGATGGACTGAGGGAAGGGAAGCTGTTGGGACAACGGGGAGTGGACAAAAGGGGACCAAATTGTTGGGGTTGCGGCCAGGCAGGGCACATCCAACGCCGGTGCCCCCAAGCCCCCCAAGGACAACGGCCTCAAGTCACGAGGCCGGGAAACGGTTACCATCCACAGCAGTAGGGGGAAGTACTGACTGTGGATCAAATATACCCTTGCAAGGACAGTGGCAACAGCCACGACGGACTAGGCGACGCAGGCTCCCCCCCTGCTCGCCACCGGTCCCCTTGCATAACCAATATCAACCCTTACCTGAGTGTGCAGGTCTCCCACTCTCAGAAGCCAAGGACGAAACCTACGTCTGGCCAAAGCCGTCTCGGCCTTCCAAGAAGGGCCCCCAGAGGACTAGCAAAGCCAGACGGACCCACGGAGACGAATCATGGAAGCCGCATAATAGCAGCTATTTCTTGCCAGGTCGCATCGGAGGTCAGTCCGTCCAATTCCTCGTGGACACCGGGTGTACCTCTAATTTGTTGGGACAACATGTCTTTGAGCGGTTACCTAAAGACGTCAAAAGCAAATTGGAGGTCCGGGAGGACTATGGGCAAATGGCAGATGGTACCCGGCTGCAGTTCCACGGACTCATCACTCTCCCGGTCAGAGTCAGGAGTGTCCAGGTTACTGTGTCTCTCGTGGTGTGTGCCCTGAAGGAGGATGCCATCCTGGGCATGCCTTTCCTGGTCGACCACCACTGCGAGATGAACTTCCAGCAACCCACGTTGGTGTTAAATGGACAGAAGTTGACGTGCACTGACCGAGAGGGTCGACCTCTGACAAGCAGCGTACAGGTAATGCGAGCCACAACGCTTCCCCCTCGAACCGAGGTCCTGGTTGCCGGACGTCTCACGTCCTCCTCCTATCAGCCAGTCGGGTTAATTGAGGGAACGAAGAACGGATATATGGTGGCCGCCAGCCTACACCAACCCGGTGAGAAGGGGAGAGTGGCCATCCGTTGTATGAACCCCACCGACCATCCCGTCAGTGTGACGGCAGGAACGGTCGTGGGGCAATACACTGGGGTCGGGCCGGACGAAATAGGGGCCCCCTGGACAGCGAAGGGAGAAGCCGAGGTTTCCAAAGAAACTCCCCCTCCTGTCTCCAATGTACCACCCCACATGCTGGACCTGCTCCGACAGGCGGCACCACATTGCTCGTCCCCTACCGAGCACCGAAGAATGAAAGACCTCTTGACCCGTTATGCGGATGTATTCAGCCAAGGGAGCGAAGACATGGGGCGTACCACCCTGGTACAACACGAGATCCCCCTCCTCCCAGAGGCACAACCCATCCGTCAACACCCGTACCGTGTAGGACACGAGAAGGAAGCCGAAATCGAACGACAGGTTTCGGCCCTGGAAAAGCAAGGCATGATTGAGCCCGCTCACGGGGCCTGGAGCTCTCCGGTGGTCTTGGTGAGGAAGAAGGACGGGGCGTGGCGATTGTGTGTAGACTATAGGAAACTTAATAGTGTCACTCGCCAGGACGCCTACCCCCTCCCCCGGATTGATGAGAGCTTGGACGCCTTGTCTGGCAGTAGGTTCTTCAGTACCTTGGACATGATGAGCGGGTACTGGCAAGTACCCCTCTCCGCCGAGGCCCAGGAGCGGTCGGCATTCGCCACACGCAGTGGGTTGTGGAGGTGGAAGGTGCTCCCCTTTGGATTGACCTCCGCCCCAGCTACCTTCCAGCGGCTGATGGAACGTGTCCTCCAAGGGCTACACTGGAAAACCCTGCTGCTGTACCTCGATGACATCATCGTCATGTCAGCCGACTTCTCCAGTCATGTCACTAGGCTCGCCGAGGTGTTGGAACGATTGAAGCAGGCCGGGCTGAAATTAAAGCCCTCCAAATGCAGCTTGTTCCAGACCCAAGTCAAATACCTGGGCCACATAGTCAGCAACACAGGGGTGGCTACCGACCCTGAAAAGATTCAGGCTATAAGTGGATGGGCAGCACCCCAAGATGTGACACAGCTAAGGTCATACTTGGGTACCACTGGGTACTATCACAGATACGTGCCGGACTATGCCTCGGTCGCCAAACCTCTCACCTTGTTGACCAGCGAAGGGGTCCCCTGGAAATGGGGAGAAGAGGAACAGGAAGCTTTTCTTAGGCTCAAATGGTCGCTGACACACGCTCCAGTACTGGCATATCCCGACCCCTCCTTGCCCTACGTACTAGATACTGATGCTAGTAATGTAGGGACTGGGGCTGTGTTATCCCAGGTCCAGCAGGGCACGGAGCGACCCATAGCCTACTATAGCAAGACCCTCTCCTCCGCCGAACGCAATTACTGTGTAACCAGAAGGGAGCTACTGGCAGTGGTACAAGCTGTCCGGCATTTCCGGCCCTACCTATATGGCAGAGAGTTTACCATCCGAACCGACCATGCCTCCTTGGTTTGGTTGCACCGGAGGAAGGAACCCTCTTGCCAGGTGGCCCGGTGGCTGGAGAGTCTGGCCGAGCACAAGTACCGAATTATCCATCGAAAAGGCGATAAACACGGGAACGCCGATGGATTGAGTCGACGACAGTGCGTCGACTGCCGGCAGTGTGCTGCTATTGAGAAGCGGGATCAAGGGCCAACGAGGTCGCAAGTATACGACTCCCTAATAAACCCAGGAACGAATTGGGACACTGCGGTGCCAGTGGACCAAGTTCCGGTACAGCCGCCGAGAGGCGTCGGAACATCCAGTCCCAACCCCCGCCAGTTGGATGAGGATGAATGGCCTCAACTACCTGGCAACAGACCGGCTTTAGGGCACGGCCCCCCGATTCTCACACCAACCAGTCCAGTCCCGGTACGGCTGCCGGGCGGGGCAGGAACACCTAGAGTGTTGGACCACCCTCCCAGAAGACCTCAGGATCCTCAGTCACAAGCCGTCAAGATAACTGGCGAAACCAAAAATTTGGATGGAACTGGTGAAAGTGTAGTCAAAAAGGGTCCAGAACAGCTGACGGTGGTACAAACCCCGCTGGACGAAGTACGGGCGCTACAACAGAGGGCCACTACCGACCTAGGGGTCATTTACCAAGCCGTCAGGGACCGGAAAGGAGTGGAAGAAGTCGTGCTACGAGTGGGCAGCCCCGAGCTGCAACGATTGGCCCGGATGTTTCACCAGCTCCAGCTCGACGAGTCGGGCGTGTTGACTCTCCATCTTACCCAGAATGGGCGAGAAAAGGTAGTGGTGGTATGCCCGAAAACATTGAGACAGGAAATCCTGTGGAAAGCCCACGAGCAAACACACTGCGGGGTGGAGAAGACCTTGAAACGCGTCCAATTGGACTGGTATTGGCCGGGTATGGCCGGAGATATCCGGAGAGCAGTCCTCTCTTGCGAGGTTTGCCAGAGGGCCAAAACAGGAAAGGGGCGGACCTCCGGGAATAGACAACGGCTGTATGCCGGGAGGCCGTGGCAACGCCTAGCCGTAGACTTGGTGGGACCCCTGCCTCCGACCCCTCGTGGAAACAGTTGGGTGTTGGTGCTCACTGATCACTTCACTAGGTGGTCAGATGCGTTAGCCATCCCCGACGCTACAGCCCCAACGGTAGCCCAGATCCTAGACGAAAGGGTATTTAGTTACTTCGGGCTACCCGAGATTATCCATACCGACCAGGGGAGCCAATTTGAATCCTCATTATTCCAGGAGCTATGCGACTTGTGGGGAGTCGATAAGTCTCGGACCACCCCGTACCACCCCGAAGGGAATGGGGTGGTCGAGAGAAACAATCGTGTGTTGGGTGACTCCCTACGAGCTCTCTTGCTGGGCAGAGGACAGGAAGATTGGGACCAGCTACTGCCACAAATCATGAGGACGCTGCGAGGGTTACCACACTCCGCGACTAAAGAAACACCCAATTATCTGATGTTGGGTCGGGAACTACGTCTTCCTGACCAATTGCAGTATGGGAATAGACTAGAATCATTCGCAAGCATACATGAGTATGTGCAGACTGTCCACGACCGGTTGATACAAGCCCATACTCTCCTCCGAGATAGGCAAAAAGATATTGTGTCAACCGACGCGAGAGAGCCTCCGTTATTCAATGAGGGTGACCTCGTGTGGTTGCTAAGCAAGCGGCGGAGAAGAGGGGAAAACCCGAAGCTAGCGGCCAAGTACTTGGGGCCCTATCGCGTGTTGAGGAGTCACGAAAACCACACTTACGAGATAGAGAGGTATGGACAGCGATCTATCCAAGCAGAGGGAAGGTTACGACTCTGTCGCCCCAGTCCGGTGCAACAAGGACGAGCCCCAGTTGAAGTCGAGCCTGCTCGCCGTCCCAACATGAGGGGCCGACCCAGAAGGCAAATCGCACGAGGAAACGATAACCCAGAAGTAGTTATTTCAGAGTTGCCCCTGCCTAGCCAACTAACGGAGTTGCGAATACCTCAGTCGCCAGGAAGGTCAGAAGCCCTTCGAATTCCCAGGAGGGACCCCTTGGTTCCCCCAGGGGAGCACAATCCTACCTTGATGATTGACCCCGACCCTGGCGACGAGTCGATACCCGAGGAAGAAAGAGCCACAGAAAATATGGGAGCCCAGGCTAGTGATACCGGGGCTGGAGATGCACCACGGCCCCAACGAATCAGGAGGCCTCCCGCGTACTTGGCCGATTACGACACTAGCACCGTCCAATCGGGAGAAGCCCTCGGAGTTCAAGGTCAGAAGGCGGCCATTTTGGGTCCCAGACAGAACGCGCTCATTACTTGTTACCAACTCGAGGCGCACACACCTATATCTTTTCTCAACATGGAAGTCACCAAAGAAACCGTGAAGAAGTCGGCACCGATTATCGGAGCTTTACCCCTGTTGCCAGAAGTAAAGATCCTGCCACTGGAGCTCCACCCAGCGCCGGGTGAAACCCTGGACGACTCAGAAACGGATTCTTTAGATAATCACGTTCCACACTCCCCACTACCAACCAAATGGATTGCGGCAGAGACAGCTAAAACGATCTCGAAACTATGTCGAGAGAAAGGTACTAACTGTCCATTGTGCCAACAACTACTCTCTACCCCTCGACGGCGCAGAATCCACATCGCCCAGCACTTTACACGCTTTTTCTGCAAATGTGGGAGAAATTCTACATCTCGAGATACTATTGCCAAACATCAGGCTCGGATCAAGGATGCCGAAGTAAGGAAGGCGCACGGTGGAAAGGGAATTACTATATACGAGGTCGACCGAGATAGCTACCCGGCCTGGAGCAAAAAGGTACAATTAAATAATCCTCCGGCCTTTGAAAAGCCTATACCCTACGGGCCAATTAAAACCAAGCCACCTACACGAAGAGGACCTCCGGCACCTCTCCCCTCTCCCCCGAAGAAGAAGTGGTACAGTCCGCCTAAGCTGGAACGACCGGTCCCAGCTCCTAGAAGGTTGACGACAATAGGCAGCATCCAGAGCCGGCTGGGGGACGTACGACCCCGGGTTACAGTGGACGCTTTACGAGAAGAGGCCTCCAACCTCCGACGGGCGGCTCGTCGCCTGGAGGACCTGGCAAATCGCATGTCGACCTCCTAGATGACCCGGTCGACATGATTTATCCGTGTTTCTCTTGGTATTTAGTAATTGCGGTTTCTCATATTATTATATTCCCTTTTCTTTGTCTGTTTTGTTGTAGCTAGTTGGTGTGTTCCTATATTTCTTGTGTTTTTTTTCCTTTCTTGTGTTTTTTTTTTTTTTTATATATATAGCCGGTAGTCGTCTATAGGGGCGGCGTGTGTGATGGAAACCTGCAGTACCATCTCCTTTTTGGTTATTATCATTAGAATTGTGTTCTCTTGTGTTATTTTATATAGTCACGCCCCTAGAGGAGGTTGGCCCTAGCCACCTCATTTGCATATTCTGTTATATTTAAGGCCGTGTTTATCGGCCTAGAAGTTGTTCAATACATGCTTTGCATTTGGACCCACACTCTTCTGTTACCTTGCGCAATAACAGAATCACACTGAGCACTTATTTACTCCAAGCCTCAGTCTACGGACTGTGCTTTGGGAGTAGAGTATAGAAACACTGTCGACCCCGGTCGACCTCAGGTCGACCTTGTCGAACGAGCATAATATCACTCAGGGAGCAATTCCCCGTGTAAGGTGGTTGTAGTAGACCGGTGGTGTAAGCCGACTGAGTCGCCTCCGCGTGTTGGTCAACGGGCAACACTTACACGGCCCCTGTGGAAGGTGAATGCAGACCGGTAGAGTAAGCCGACCCAGGTCGCCTCTACGTGTTGGTCGCTGGATCCAACACAATAGTCAAAAGAGCTACATCATACAACAAGACCACAGGCAGATGCAATCTATGCCTGTATGAGAAATTTTATATTATATACAATCCTAACATTGCTACCTTAAACAAACGCTGCGAACTAGTTTCAACATGTAGACATGCTGGCAAATTCCTTTTAAGCAATTTTAAGACTTAACTTTTAAACTTCTGCTTTGTTGAGGCTTTAAATCGTGTTGCTTGCTAATTTTAATCCTACGTATCAGTGGTGTATTTAGGTATTTTAAGACCTACGCTTTTATTTCCATCTATATATAAGTCGTTTTCAGTGCTAACAATTTTATCTGATGATTATTGCATGGCAATATGAAACTATTAGTAATAAAGTTGTTTTAAACTTAACTTTAACTTTCATTTTTACCCAATTTTACATCGCTCTATTTTAATATTGAGCACTTTCATGCAAGAGACTGTTCATACTGCATCTACTGTATATATATATATATATATATATATATATAGGAGACTCAAAGTTGAAGATAAATTTACCTCCATTCTCCTATCTTCCTCTACAGCATAACGCTGTTGACGCCTGTCAGTTCTAACTATAAGCTCTCTGCCCCAAACTTTAACCACCTGATGCTCAGAAAACTCACCTTCGCAGGAGCTGGAAACATTGTTACAATTCTGTTGTTCGTCAATAAAACATGTTGATTCAGTAATTCAGTAAATTAACGGTGTCGATGCGCAATCTAGTAATTGAGTAAAACCCTAACTTTGAGGTCACAGACAACGCATTTTACGAGCAATAACATTTATTATGGCCGATATAAAAAATTCGTGCTGATGATTGGCTAAAGAAAAGACCTTATATTTATGCATCACTATACGCGTCACGAATGAAGCACCCGCTCGAATCTGAGCAATCTAAAAAATGACCTCATTCAAACGCTTATATCTCTAGACAAGGTTAGTCTACAAAGACAAAAATGACATCAAATTGTAGCTGATGTTTTACCCTTTTATTGGCTTTAATTTCATTTGATCGACTTTTTTGACGCGATTACATCTTTAAACATTCTACTGTAACACTCCCTTTAAAGCATCTGAGAGACTTCAGTATGACTACTGAATAGAAACATAATAATCATCAGTCAATGAATTTTAATCAGATGCCTTATATGTCTCACAACATTGATCTGTAACCTTTCATGTCTTACAACATTGATCTCTAACCTTTCATGTCTCACAACATTGATCTCTAACCTTTCATGTCTCACAACATTGATCTCTAACCTTTCATGTCTCACAATGTTGATCTCTAACCTTTCATGTCTCACAACATTGATCTCTAACCTTTCATGTCTCACAACATTAATTCCTAACCTTTCATGTCTCACAACATTGATCTCTAACCTTTCATGTCTCACAACATTGATCTCTAATCTTTCATGTCTCACAACATTGATCTCTAACCTTTCATGTCTCACAACATTGATCGCTAAGCTTTCATGTCTCACAACATTCTAATAAATTGCTCATCTGAAAGCCAAATGTTAAGCATGCTTTTTAATGCTTCCGCAGTAAGGTAGTGAAAAGCTGTGTGATACTGATTATTAAGATAGAATCATGAGATTACTTGATCAAATGTATATACGCGTACAGAAAAAACAACAAGATCAAAGCACCAAATAGTTACAATTTGAGATGTTGGCTACAAGGTGATTATTCTTGTATTTACAGAGGAGAGTCATCAACTGCTGCCACTAGATGATTTAGTAGCCTCTCTAGGGAACAGATTTAAAAATATTATAGAAATAGAAGATAACTTGGAGAAACATTTTAAACTCGTCTCTAAGTGCATCTCAGACTTTGATACTGAAACTGTGAAAATGCTGGGGTCTCTACATGCTACTAGAGATGCACAGGTAGGAAATGCAATACTAATAATAATGTACAGCTAGTAAATACAATACTAATAACAATGTACAGGTAGTAAATACAATACTAATAATAATGTACAGGTGGTAAATACACTACTAATAATAATGTACAAGTAGTAAATACAATAGTAATAATAACAATGTACAGGTAGTAAATACAATACTAATAATAATGTGCAGGTAGTAAATACAATACTAATAATAATGTACAGGTAGTAAATATAATACTAATAATAACGTACAGGTAATAAATACAATACTAATAATAATGTACAGGTAGTAAATACAATACTAATAATAATGTACAGGTAGTAAATACAATACTAATAATAATATACAGGTAGTAAATACAATACTAATAATAATATACAGGTAGTAAATACAATACTAATAATAATGTACAGGTAGTATATACAATACTAATAATAATGTACAGGTAGTAAATACAATACTGATAATAATATACAGGTAGTAAATACAATACTAATAATAATAATGTACAGGTAGTAAATACAATGCTAATAATTATGTACAGGCAGCCGAAAGTTATACTGTGATAGAAAAATGTTAAAACTATATACTCCTATTATAATTTTCTACGTGAGTAATTAATTTTGTTGGTTGTGATGAATCTGATGTGACTTTTCAGCCACTGGTTGAATAATCTGAAAGTGTATAACTACACTGATCACCAACTATGTTCAGATCAAGTGGATATCAAGAGAGGATAACTCTGTCACAAAATTGACAACTCAAATTTCTTGAGGTTAATTTCTGCTTTGATTTACACTTAACTTGCACTTTCAACAGTTTATATGTGCAAGTGAGGAACATACTTAGTTAGTCCTCACAGGTAGCTAATACAATAGAGCAGTTCATTTCATGTTAATAGTACGTGAGTAAATCACAAACTATAGTATGATGTTAGGGCCATAACAGAGAGTGGCAAATTATAAATGTAGCTACTTCACAGCTTGAAAATTGGAGCAGCTATTTAAATCTACTATATAAACGGCAATCGTTGTCTGTCTGTCCGCCTTATAGAGTGCCGTAATTTTCCAACTATTAGCCGCTACTAGGTATCTAGAGTGCATTAACGGGAATCTCCTGTTAGTACACGCCTCTATTCATCGTTTGCCGTTTTCACACAAAAATGACGTAATAATTACAACCCTATGGCTTTCTTTTAACTTCATGACACGTGATGCTTTTTTGTCCTCGACGTATTAGGGCTAATTTGTTTTCAGCAAAACGATATCGACAATAGACTCGCTATTAGAATTTGGCGATTAAATTTTATTAGCTCTATGAAACATGATGCCGTTTTTGTGAACCTCTATTTCTGGCTTTTCTTAAGGTTCAATTGCTAAATCGCTGTTAAGGTCACTACTTTTCACGCGGACAATTGCATTATCTCGAGTAGGAATAACATCTAGATTCTCTCACCTTCGATCAGACAAAGACACTACAATATTTTATTTTTGCATGACATATCGTTGTACCAGTATCATCCTATTCAGATTTTTGATGGATAGCTGTCGCTGGAACAGTAACTTTTTTATACACACTTCTATGCAAGAATTGTTATTATTAATCCAACATATTCACAAATTTTATTTTGTTTTCTCAGTTCGTATTAATTGTATCATTACCGAATCATCTCATATTGTAATCGTAGCAAAACAGTCTCAATTTAGCTATTACTTGCTAATTATTTCACTGTTACATCTAAACCATTTTATAGTCATTTTTATTTTAAATTTTATTTGACCTGCACGAAACATTTTTCTCATGATATGAAGTTTGAATGTTACAGTTGTTTGACAAAGTTTGATAAACTTTGCAGTTGTTTTTATTTTCTCTCAAATTATTTTAACTACACAAAACACTTTTCTCATGATAGGTTACCTATCATGTTTTCTCATGTTACCTATGTAGTTTGAATGTTAGAATGGCAAATGTTGTTATATATGTTAAATACAAATTGTAGGTTACTAAGTAAAAATAACGCAGTACCAGACTGCCAGCCGTGACACTCCAAAACCTCTCCTTATGTCACCTTTACTCCACCTGCACGTTTTACCAGAAAACACCGTAGTGCCAGACTACACCAGTAGGGTTACTCACGAGTCACCAAGACTCAGAAAGACTCTTAATAATCGACAAAGCACAGAGTCACAAAGCATCTAAAATACGACAAGCGCAGAGTCACAAGCTACGCGAACGGAGCTCGGATTCCCAATGACAACATGGCCGTTTTTGCTCGTCCGGTGGCGCATGCCCACGAACCCTTCCGAGCTATCGTCGAGCACCACGTGACTACTAACTCACATCTCCCCAGCTTTTGAGAAGCTACCAGCTATCCCTCATAGTCATCCAAATACCGGGGACGCCGTTGCTCCCGCTGCGACCGCCTGAGCATTGACGGTTGAGGCTCAGGCTCATCAGTATCTAAATCCCCGGACGGAAACCCAGCAGTCTGAGGCTCACCATCCATGTTTTGAACTTCATCCTCGGCAGTCTGAGGACCGTCCTCCACATCCCCCTCTGAGACCTCAACTACCTCACAGGGATGCAGCTGAGGCGGTGGGGGAGCAGCAAAACCGCGTAATCTATCGAGATAGGCCGGCCGTCTTCAACCAGTTCACGGATGCCATTCTCCCTACTACGGTCAGTGCCAAACCGCCGTGTGCGGACATCCCTCACATGCCTCGGCATGCCATCCACGCACACATTGTGCTTTGAAACGACTCCGGAGATCACTCCCGGTGCCCACTGCCTAGTGCACGACAGAGTCAAAGGTTTCACCCACACCTCATTACCGACAGCAAATTTGCCTTGACTGACCTCATCTAACCCGCGTAGATTAACGTCAAAAGGCACTCGCCATGAATATCGATACAGATTATTCGAGGGTACCGAACCCCCATTGGTACCCTTGCCAGGCGTGACATTATACTAAAACGTCGCCTCCTCGGGGCTAATTCTTCCCCTCTCGGCAATCCTCTTGATTGTCCGGTGATTCCTCTCAACGATTCCGTTGCCACTCGGGGCGTAAGTGGCACGAAATCTCAGAGAAATCCCCCACTCGGCAGCAAACTGTGCAACAGTTGCTGACCTAAACGCCATGGAATTGTCCATTAACAATTCGTCACACGGCCCTCGCTCAATTACGACCGTGCGTAACTGAGCCACGATGTGCGCTGCCGTCTCACTTGGCAAGTAGCGCCAGATAGCGAAACGTGACGGCCCGCAATCAACCATGGACAGGAACACCTGGCCGCCTTAGTGAGTCACGTCTATGGCCACCCGGCACCAGTTCCCCTCGACAGCCAAGCTGCCTGTTTCCATGAGGTTCTCACCTCTCGGAGCCGGGTCAACACGCTGACAGGCCTCACAGCCAGCCAGCTCGCGTTTGATCCGCTCCCGTGTCAAGTCACTGCGTACTTGTTGAGCAAGGTACAGTGTTCTCTCGACACCCAGATGGTGAGGCAAATGAGCCGCCCATACAGCATCCCCGAGGGTCTCACCGGTGAAGATGGCAGCAGCCGTGCTCGCGGCCTCACCTCCACTCATCCCACGATGTCCAAGCCACTTCTTGGGCACCCTCGTCATTCTATCCGCCTTGTTCTCCACAGTAGGTACAAGACGCATAGTGGCCGATAAGCCGTACTCGGTGATCGTATCACGGATCACCTCCAGCCGACGCTTCACCAGCATTTCTGCAGCACCTTTCGTGCGAACACGATTGCGCCCGTCAATTGTATTTGACATCCAATTGACAACTGTGAGAGAGTCAACTGCCAAGGTGAAGGTCTTGAACCTCCATGCGATAGCCAGGTTAACACCTCGTCCCACAGCTTCCAACTCGGCAACATTGATGTGTGAATGGTCTGACTCCTTCCTCAGCCACGACGCATCTTCAACAATGCTGCCATCAACCTCGACTGCCACACCGAGGCCCAGAGAGCTAGCATCTGTCCACACAACGACCGAACCATTCGGTCTTACGTGCCATGGACCCCTAACAGGGTTCTCCTGACATACCCTTGTGTAAAGCTCACTAGCCAGCGAGCTGACCTCCTTTTCAACAAGGGCATCCCAGGCTCCGTTGCATCCCAGCCGCTTCAAGAAGCTGCAATAGGGCCGCAACCACCCAGCCACTGGGTAATGACCGACAAGTCGGCCACAAAACGAGAAAAGCTCTCTCTTAGTCAGCCCAGCTGGCTCAAGATGTATTTCGGAGAGTGCAGTTCCCCTCGACATTTGCAAATGTCCACGAGTATTTCCCTTCAGAGAAATGCCCAACAACCGACCTCCATCAAGGCCCTCCGGCTCTTTCGTCGCCAGTCCATACTTAGCAAGGTGCTTCCTCAGCTCCTCCACGCCAAGCACAGACTCCTGCACTACTATATTGTCGATATAGTGGTCAGTCCCTCGTCGAACCCGCTCGTCAAGCGAAAGAACCTTGCCTAGGATTTTGGTCATGATCCTAGGCGCACACGAAAGCCCGAAGCCTAAACGTGTCAGCGCATAAGGGACCCCCTTATATTTCACGACCTGGTATTTTCACAGGTCCTCCGAAACATGGATTTGTAGGTACGCGGACTTGAGGTCAACTACCCCAAGTTTGCCACGCAACTGTTTCCACTTCCAGATTTTCTCGCCGCACACAGCGACCGCGTCACCTTCTGTGTGACTCTCGACAAACGCGTTCAGTTCACGGTAGTCCATGACTGGTCGCACTTTGTCCTTCGTTGGTTGAAACACGGCCAAAAGAGGGATAAAACCCTCAATGGGCCGACTCCACCTTTTCAACCAATCTTTTGAGATCCAGCTCTCAATTTCAGCACAGTACCGCTCATGCAAGTTAGGTGCCCGAGTACACTTGTACTCCGCGACCCGGGTCTGCAATCCTTTCGGAGATTCCCCGGACCACCACCAGCTAACGGTCCAACTGCCTTGGGCAAAAGTGGCAACAAAATCGGGGTCGTCGATTCGCAGTGACACCAGATCACCACCCAACCCCGACAACGGTGCCACCCTTGCCACCCCGCATGCGCAGCCAGCCCCAGTATCCTGCCCTGCAGGTACTGCACAGCATCCACTCTGATAGGGTTTCCCCCACCTGACCGAATACTTCGCATCACTTCTTCTATGGACAGTGACGCCTCCCATGTGGTCAATGACGTCGCCACCCAGCAAGCAGTCAACCCCAAGATTGCACAGCTTGTCCATAACAAGTGCCGTGACGCCGAAACAGTGTCCCTGTACACCGACGACCACCCGACACTGACCCTTCACATGAGACGCCTTACCATCCGCTGTCAACAGCGGGTGGCTCGGCCTAAGTCGGGTTGAGCCTGTCAACACCTGCGGACTTACCAGAGTCCTCTCGCTTCCAGTGTCAACCAGACACTGAAAACCGCAACCATTCAGGATGGCTCGAACGACCGGCATACGACTGCTCGTCGTAGGCGCGCCGGTCGCCCCGGACAGCCAAGGACTGTCCCGCAGTACACTCTTACTGCTTGCATGTGACCTCCAGCCTCCCCCTGTCACGCCAACGCCACCTCGGGTCCCCCTGATGTTATGGGACCTCTCGTAAGCCTGGCTTACACGGTGTCCATATGAGAGGATGCGGCGCCCCGAGTTGCATCCTCCCGATGAAAATTCGGCTCATCCTCCGTGAGCCCTGCCACCGCCCCAGGCGGCGGCCGTACAGGACAGTCCCGTACAAAGTGCTCCGTACTGCTGCACCGGAAACACCCGACCCTCTTGCCAGAAAAGGTCTTTTTCACCCCCGTACCAGACGAAGGCCGCTTAATACGTGGGCAGTCCTTCACCCGGTGTGGACCCCCACATCGAAACCAACTGTCTTTGCTTTCCGGCTGCTTGCCAAAAGCAGCCCCCAACTGCTTGCCAGAAGCAGTCGCCGGCCGGTTACCAGAACTGGCCGCTGAGCTAATTGTTGAGGGGCGACCCTCAACAGCTCTCCGGGAAACCAACCTTTCCCTCACTCGGTTCAGCACCGAACCAAAATCAGCAGTATACGCCTGATCGTGCGTAACTGCCCACTCGTAGACTGACTCGGGCAGCCCTTCATAGAACTTGGTCTTAAACACCATGTCCTCCAGCGCCACCCCCAGTCTACCGCCGAGCCGCTTCAAGCGGTCCAGGTACACGTCAACTGTCTCCCCGGATTCGAGTCGACAGCTGACAAAGCGACGCCATGCCTCCTGTCGAGGCATGGCGTACTCGGCAGTCAACACTGCCTTCACGACATCCCACTGAGATGTCTTGCCCACCCTCATGCGTCCATGCATTCTGGCGGCAGTGCCATCGAGCATGTACGCAATCAGCGTGCACGGAGCAATGTGCTCCAACTCACACAGTCGCTCGTACTGCGAGAGCCATGCAGTTACCTCAACCGCACCATCACCGGCAAATGGCTGCATCTGCCGGCTCAGCCTTTCTAAAATAGGCCCTCGTGCCTGGTTCATCAGATTCGCTAAAAAAGCGGCATCTAGAACCAGCGGCACTGTTGCAGCGCTCGCGGCGCCCTTGGTTGGCTGACCACCTCCGCCATCAGTAGATGGCTCAGCCTTTTGGCTGCTCCCAGGCTCACTCATGGCCCGCTCGTGCTCACCTCAGCCCAGCTGAGTGGCACCACCTAACAACAAAGAAAAAATAAATACAATGTATAAGCTGATATAGCTTGTAAGGGACTAAGTAAAAATAACGCAGTACCAGACTGCCAGCCGTGACACTCCAAAACCTCTCCTTTTGTCACCCTTACTCCACCTGCATGTTTTACCAGAAAACACTGTAGTGCCAGACTACACCAGTAGGGTTACTCATGAGTCACCAAGACTCAGAAAGACTCTTAATAATCCTTTCTAAAATACGACAAGCACAGAGTCACAAGCTACGCGAACGGCGCTCGGATTCCCAATGACAACATGGCCGTTTTTGCTCGTCTGGTGGCGCATGCCCACGAACCCTTCCGTGCTATCGAAGGGCACCACGTGACTACTAACTCACACAAATAGATTTTCTGTGCAAAGACTTTTTTATTACTCGGGTAAAAGTACAGCTTATGGTGTAAAATGTTGGAAAAATACTTTACCAAAGTTGTTTTCTCGCCTTTGAGCGGATTAAAATTTACATTATTTTATTTTAATGGGAAAAATTGTTTCGGATCTCGAACAACTCGATTTTCGAACTACCTTCTGGAACTGATTATGTTCGAGAGCTGAGGTTCCACTGTACGTTATCAAAAGGTATAGTTCGCTGAAAGTTATGAAATTTTAAATTTACATTGGTTTGAAAACCTTTACAGTTTTATTTATTTTTAAATCAGTTGTCCTGCACAAAACTTTTTCCTCATGATATGAAGTTTAAAAATCGTAGTTGTTTGAAAAAGTTTGAAAACCTTTGCAGTGGTTTTATTTTCTCTCTTAATTTATTTCAACTACACAAAAAACTTTTTTCATGATATGTAGTTTGAAAGTTAAAAGGGCAAATGTTGTTATATGTTAAATACAAATCAATTTTCTGTGCAAAAACTTTTTTTACTACCCGGGCAACGCCGGGTAGCACAGCTAGGCTTGGGGCTGTGGCGTCACTTGGGGATGCGCGGGAAACGATTGATTGCGAGGCGAGTGGGAGGTGATTGCAAGGCGAGTGCAAGACAATTGATTGCGAGGCAAGTGGGAGGTGATTGCATGGCGAGTACGAGGCGATTGATTGCGAGGCAATTGATTGCGAGGAGAGTGCAAGGCGGTTGATTGCAAGGCGGGTGGGAGCCAATTGATTGCAAGGCGATTGATTGCGAGTGCGAAGTGATTGATTGCGAGGCGAGTTCAAGAACACGATTGTCAACTGCTCGGCGGGTAAAAACTGGTCAGCCGAGGCGGGGCTCAGTGGCAGAAGTGCGGGATCGTCAACTGCAAATATAGATGGGTATGAACGGATGCATGAATCTAAACACATGAATCTAGAGTATTTTCTAGATTTTACACGCATCTAGCTGTAAGACACACTGCAGGTTTCCATTGTTCTCCCTAACATTGACATGTATATGTGCATGCATACTCTGATTAGGACAACAATTTCAGTAGACTGCATATTTGGAGTTGTTTTACAGTATGAAAGACAACTCTCAATAAACCTTATGCTGCACACGAATTTGTTCCTGTAGGCGGGTAATGCAGCTAGTACTGATATAAAGCTCCCACAGATGTTGGTTGTAATCACCTCAGATCTGTCCTCAAACAATATAATGCAAGAAAGAAACTCTCCAGGTGTTCAACATTAGATAGCACTGATTGTGAATATCTACTTAAATCTGAACTATGTAGTATAACTAAGATTAAAGGGTGTCTATTAATAGCTGGCAGCAATACAACAGAAATATGATGAACTAGAAAGAGAGTTCATGGCAGACAGACAGCGTACCAAGACAAAGTTGGCTGAATACATGGAAGGAACAGTGATAAGCAAACGGAGTGCTGTAAGAAACACACGACACAGACTGGAGGCAAAGAGCAAATACAGCCACGAGGTTGATTTACTGATATTTATGCTTTACTTTTTAATCAATTTTCTGATATCAAGAATCTTATATTAATATAAAAAGTAGTAGTCGGCGCCCATCAGTAACTATATATCAGTTATAATAACATATACACTGACATATATAATGACTACCAGTTATAATAACATATACACTGACATATATAGTGACTAACAGTTATAATAACATATACACTGACATATATAATGACTACCAGTTATAATAACATATACACTGACATATATAATGACTACCAGTTATGTTAACATATACACTGACATATATAGTGAGTACCAGTTATAATAACATATACACTAACATATATAATGAGTAACAATTATGATAATATATACACTGATATATATATAATGATTACCAGTTATAATAACATATACACAAACATATATAATGACTAACAGTTATAATAACATGTATACTGATATATAATCACTGCCAGTTATAATGACATATACACTGGCATATATAATGACTATCTGTTATAATAACATATACACTGATATACATAATGACTACCAGTTATAATAACATATACACTGACATATATAATGACTACCAGATATAATAACATATACACTGACATATATAGTGACTAACAGTTATAATAACATATACACTGACATACATAATGACTACCGGTTATAATGCCTTATACACTGACATATATAATGACTACCAGTTATAATAACATATACACTGGCATATATAATGACTACCAGTTATAATAACGTATATACTGATATACATATAATGACTATCAAGTATAATAACATATACACTGACATATATAATGACTACTAGTTATAATAACATATACACTGACATATATAATGACTATCAGGTATCATAACTTATACACTGACATATATAATGAATACCAGTTATAATAACATATATACTGACATATATAATGACTACCAGGTATAATAACTTATACACTGACATATATAATGACTACCAGGTATAATAACTTATACACTGACATATATAATGACTACCAGTTATAATAACATATACACTGACATATATAATAACTACCAGTTATAACAACATATACACTGACATATATAATGACTACCAGTTATAATAACATATACACTGATATATATAATGACTACCAGTTATAATAACTTATACACTGACATTTATAATGACTATACCAGTTATAATAACATATACACTGACATATATAATAACTACCAGTTATAACAACATATACACTGACATATATAATGACTACCAGTTATAATAACATATACACTGATATATATAATGACTACCAGTTATAACAACATATACACTGACATATGTAATGACTACCAGTTATAATAACATATACACTGATATATATAATGACTACCAGGTATAATAACATATACACTGACATACATAATGACTACCAGGTATAATAACTTATACACTGACATATATAGTGACTAACAGTTATAATAACATATACACTGACATATATAATGACTACCGGTTATAATAACATATACACTGACATATATAATAAATAACTGTTATAATAGCATGTACACTGACATATATAATGACTAATAGCTATAATAACATATACACTGACATACATGTATATAATGACTACCAGTTATAATAACATATACACTGACATACATAATGACTACCAGTTATAATAGCATATACACTGATATATATATAATGGCTACCAGTTATAATAACATATACACTGACATACATAATGACTACCAGTTATAATAACATATACACTGACATATATAATGACTACCAGTTATAATAACATATACACTGACATATATAGTGACTACCGGTTATAATAACATATACACTGACATATATAATGACTACCAGGTATAATAACATATACACTGACATATATAATAAATACCTGTTATAATAGCATGTACACTGACATATATAATGACTAATAGCTATAATAACATATACACTGACATATATAATGACTATCAAGTATAATAACGTATACACTGACATATATAGTGACTACCAGTTATAATAACATATACATTGACATACTGTATACATAATAACCAATGTATCATGAACCACTAATCTAATGGATTTAGAAGGAATATTCCATATATTACTTGTAGGTTGATATAGTAAGAGCTTATGATGAGCTGTATGAGAAAATGGGGAGTCTTTGGAGAGAACAACTCCCTGCTCTGAAGTTGTCTGATATTCAGGAGATAGAAAAAAAAGGTAGTTTTTTTTAAACATTGTTTACCGTAATTATTTTCTTGTTTTACAGTACCTTAATATACCACGGTTTTTTGTTTTATTTTTATAAATAAAAATAGAGATGCTGAAGTGACTATAACTTTCAGCTCTATTGCAATTGAAAGTGAGAAGTTGGTGACAACTCCTACATACCCAAAATCTTTGTCTTTCCTAAAGACCGCCTGTTTCAAGAGCTGTGGTAAAAGCGTCACACAGCACGAAGGAAATATTTATGTACAAATGGATAATTCCATTTTAAGGGTAAACAACTTTCAGAGTGTCAATACCTTCATTCGGTCTGAATACTCAGTATTATCGGTTGCTATTCATAAGGAGACTATTTATGGTTTGACCGCAGCCCCTACTAACAGCAGAAGTCATTCTTCACATCCAGAGATACGAAATATCCAGTTGTATAATTTGTCTGGCAAGCTGATGTCTAGCTGGCCGTCTGCTGTCAACGGTTCATACAGCTCACTGACACTTCTGTCTGATCAGCTTCTTCTTGTTGATCAGACGAGTTTCAAGTTTACACCAGCTCTCTACACACTTAATGGAGTCTGGGTAAAAAATGTCTTAGACTCTATGAGGTCATCATTACGAATTCTCACTGCTGCAGATAACACTTCTATAATTGCGTTTGATTCAAGTTTCAATGACCTTATCAGAATAGACATAACTACTGAAGAGGTCATATGGAGGAGGAAGGAAGAGGAGCCACCAGCTATCACACGCTATGGAAGAGGACACGCCCTTTTAGCTAATAGTGGAGAGAAGCTGAGAGTAATCAACTTGGAGACAGGTTAGTTAGCCTTAGTTTCTATAAACCTGTAAATATGACAACTGTAAACTATACGCATGGTGTAAGTTGTAAAGAGAATGTCTTACATGATTCAAATATAAGTATGTTTAATTTTATTGTTTTCTCTTAGAAACCACTGACTCTTGCTTACGCAAGGAAACAACTAGAATCATCTGCTTTTTCCATAGATTACATTTAAGTAAATTCTACTGCAAATACTTATAATCCCCTGGCAGCTAGTCACGCTCATTTTAGGAGTTGTGGTTCATGAGTTCGGTGGGCTGAAGAAAGATGGTAAGTGTATCCACTGTGAGGGGGACACTTTGGTAGTAACAACAGCTGGCAGCAAGATGGTAAAGATTTATAAGCTCTGTCCATGAGAGCTCATCCGGAGACTCAGTTGGATCATGGGTTCAAACTGTTGGTTTACTTGTAGCATGTTTCATATATTCTGTATACTATATTTCTGTGGTGTTTGAATAATTTTTAGTTTCTACTGTTTGACATGCTATTATAGCAACATTTTTAGAGATCCTATAGTTATATTTTTGTTGTCAAGTTATATACTATGCATATATATTTTTTCATATGTAATAGATGTCTGTAGATTTCTTTCAGATTCGGGTGGAATAAACCATTACTGTAATCTACACCCTATCATGGCAGCTTCTTAGAAATAATATTTTGTGCTCAAAAATATACAGTGATGCTTAGTTCTGATAAACAATCACATAGATTTGTAAATTTGTTTAAAATAAACTACAACTATCAAGAATTTCAGAGCACTTGAAGCATGTAAACACTCTAAAGGCTGGATTACATTATACCAGCAGTAATCCCACAATGCTTCAGTGATCATGTATGATAACATTGTTCATACTATCATAAACCTATCTGTCTTTACAACAGTGAATAGTCTATCACACAGTGTTTTCACTACACACAATGCTATCACTGAAGTGATGAAAAACTAATTGTGCAGCAACTAGCATGAGCGGAAATATAAATTAAGCAATCTGTCACAGCCAATCTCCATCACCGAAGTGATGCACATTACACACACTGATGTGGATGCTCGGCAAAATGTCAAGAAAGTTTGACTGCTGCAATGTTTCCCAACATATTTCCATTGCCTTGGCGATATGATCGGCTTAATGAATAATCGCCGAGAAGACATTCGTCGATACAGTGTGATCGTTCCACTAGAAAATATGACTTACATCTCAGACTTTCAATATCGTAATTCCGGTAAAATATTCAGCTACAATCAAATTTCTCGATTAATTTAAATAGTAATTTAGAACTCAGCCTAATGTCAAGGTTTAGCCAGAAACATAACCTTGCGCTGATCTGCTTTTAGTTGATGCGGAAAAGAACATAGAAACACATGTACCTGCTGAAATCAATACAATGCATAGACTAAGTAAAAGTAACATGAAGTAACTTTTAGTAAACATCCACAAAGTAACACAAGGTGTGACTAAACAAGAACAATGATGGAAGAAACAGTAACAATCCTAGATTATAACTTCCTGTAATCTACATAAAATGATATTACTGAAATTCTTTTTTTATAGCAGTTAAAATTTATCATTTTGCAGTTTTTCGTAGATCTAAACAAATTGGATAAAGACAAAGCGACAAGCATAATTTATTAAGCAGTGCAGACACTTGAGCTTCTGCTATAGTGATAAAATAATGTTTGTATCAATAGACAGTGGCAAGCATTAAACATATTCCTTAAGAAGTAGGTACAATAAACTAGGTGTAATAAGAATACACCAATAATTAACTTTGTAATAGGTTTATTTTCAGGTAAAATGTTAAAATATCTTAAACGATATTCTACAGAAGTCCTGAACAACAAGAACTGACGCCCAGAGCATTAAGTTATTTTAGTCTGCTGAATAAATAGTCGATTGCGTAACAATAATTTACATCGTAATTGACTCATGCTACTGACTGAGCAGCCTGATGAATGACTACAAATCTTTCCATAAAAAGATAACTCCTGAGTAGAATATAACTGGCTGCACATGACAAGTCTTTTGCAAAATGAATATATTTTTTATATTTATTTGCAAAGGATTTTTGGAAGTTTCTAGCAATCAAAGATTTATTAGCAACATCTATTCTTAGAATAATGTTGATACTGAAAGCAACAAGTAACTGTATTTTACGCTGGGATCACGAACATACCTTATAAAGACTGACATCAAAATACATGCTGAATGATATCAACACTAAACTTTTTGACGAGGCCTAAATTTAATTAAGACTTGTCTACCCCAGGTAAGATAAGTCACAATTAGATGTTTGTATAGAGAATTAGATTTATGATTTATATTAGACTAACTGTGCTACCCGGCGTTGCCCGGGTATAAAAAAGACTTTGTTTAGAAAAATTATTTGCATTTAACATATAACAACATTTGCCATTCTAACTTTCAAACTACATATCATGAGAAAATTGTTTTGTGTAATTAAAATAAATTAAGAGAGAAAATAAAAACAACTGTAAAGGTTTTCAAACTTTGTCAAACAACTTTTAAACTCATAATGTTTCGTGCAGGTCAACTAAATTAATAAAAATAAAACGACTATTAAAAGGTTTAGATGTAAATGTGAAATAATTAGCAAGTAATAACTAAATTAATTCGGTTTTGCTACGATTACGATAAAAGATTATTCGGTAATGATACAATTAATGCGACCTGAGAAAACAAAATAACTATCTTGAATATGTAGAATTAATAATGACAATTCTTGCATAGAAGTGTGTGTATAAAAAAGGTTACTGTTCCATCAGAAGCTATCTCTCTTTCTTCTCACCGTCGCCTATCACAACGCTCGGAGTACCCGTGCTTGCTAACCATTTCACACTTACATCTAAACCCTTTTATATTTGTTTTATTTTTTTAATTTATTTGACCTGCACAAAACGTTTTTCTTATGATATCAAGTTTGAAAACTACAGTTGTTTGATGAAGTTTGAAAACCTTCACATTTGTTTTTATTTTTTTTGTTAATTTATTTCAACTACACAATCGATACTGGTGCAAATGTGAAAATGAGATATCGTACGGTCTTTGTCTGACCAATCGGAGAGAGAGAATGTCGGAGCTCTTCCTATAAATGTCCACGTGAGAAAAGTTGGCCTTAACCCCATAGATAGTAATTGAACCTTACAAGAAAAAATTTTTTAACAGGAGCATCATAACATGTGGGCACTTTGCTAAAATAATTAGCGTGTGGTTACGGTATACCAAATATGATAATGCCTTAGATCGAAATTTTCTAACACGGGCTTCGTAACGTGTGGGCGCAGCGCTAAATTAATAGCTATAGCTGGACAATCAAAATGACGAATACACGAATATACATACGACTAACTTTGAGAAATGTATATAGATTTTATCATGAGAAGATAACCCTAGCTTTTGTGTCAAGTGCTTGATTGAATATACATATAGCCTGTTGTATTGGCTTGACTATTTTTAAAAGTAATATACATGTAGATTTTAGCTTTTAAAAATATGCAACTTCAGAGATTCAGAGATTCTTGAAAATATACCCTTCTTAATATATATATATGTATATATATATATATATATATATGTAAGATATCATAATATCTCAAAGAAGAAGACCGCTGGAGTTGACCTAAATATGTCAGCTGTATAGGAGAACCATTATCTCTTCATAATAACATCACAGTAACATTCCAGGACAAGAATAACACTCATTTACGCAAGCTATGCAATGCTTACTGTTTTATTTATATCGACAGTCATTGCTGACATTAATTACTATGAACAATGTCTAAAGCCAAATATCTCATCCTGTCTCTGCCTTCAAGATTTATTCTTGATACATTTCATCATACCTAATGATATATTCTGCGATGAACTTTTGTTGTGCCATCAGTGTCTAAAACATACAATGTATATTTTGTCTAATGTTGTGCGCCACATATACCAAGTTGTGTTTGGCAATGTTTATACTTAGATGTCAATCATGCTGTCACAGTTTTTGTATATAAGAACGGTTTTTAGCTTTATATCAGCAGTTAATTTACAAGTGATTGCTATGTGCACACTGTATCTGACTCAAATATAATATCTCGCTTAATGCTTAGAGTGAATGTCTTGTTTCACGCCGAACCCATAAGTGTGAGGACAGCACCCCCTCACATTCTGGTGTCAGAAGTTGAGGAAAGAGTTGGAAGAGAGAGCGCCAGTTGTCGAGAAAGACATAATTAAAGAGATGGCGGATCGTGACCAGCAAAGAGCTGAGGAGAGGCGAGAGGATGACACGGAGACCATGATCACGCTGAGTGAGGTAGAAGATGAAGAGATAGATGCCATCGAGGCACTAGAGAGGAGGATGGAAGAAAGACACGAAGATGCCCGCCTGTATGCGGATGAGACGTACAGAATGCTGACAGACCGTGTAGAACGCCAGTTAGATGAGCGGACCAGACGCTTGGAAGATATGCTAGAATCCTTCGCGGTAAAAATTGACAACATGGACAGGAGAGAGCCAGCCTTAACAAACTCTCCTCTCCGTAGGTTCCGGGACAATAATGATGACAGGAGGGAGCCAGCCAGCACAAGCTCTCCCCTCCGTAGGATCAAGGAAAACCGGGGTAAGTACAGCCATTATACTATGCATGCCAGTAATAGAAAAGACTGGGTAAAATTTGGCCTGTCTTTCACAGGCAAGTCGATAGACGAAGATTTTGAGACGTTTATCGAAAAATTTGAAAAGTGTTGTGTGCTAAATGATGTCCCGGAAACAGAATACATCGTTATTTTGCCAGTTTATCTAAAAGATTTGGCCGCAACGTATTGCAGAGAGATTGTAAAAGAAAAAGGCGAACGTGTTAGTTATGGCACTTTAAAACGTTTATTGAAAAACAAGCTAAGCGCTTCCCGAGGGGCCGAGCAGGTGGCGATGGAAATTTCGGCAATTAAACAGGGTGAGAGCGAAACCGTGAAACAGTATTACGAAAGATTCCAAAAAATTGTGAGCCAGGGTGAAGAATCGGAGGAAAGTTCATTCGTATTACTTCACTTTAGAAAAGGCCTTAAGCCAAAAATTCGGGAGAGTGTGTTAGCTTTGGCAGGAAAATCTTTGCCCGAGCTTTTGCAGGCTGCCATTAGCGTAGAAACCGGGCTCACGAGCAATGAAGTCGATGTTGCTCTCAACTACAGTTCAAGTTCGGATAGCTATAGAAGGTCAAACAGATTCCCTCCTCAGAACAACCGCTTTGAGAAACGTAGGGAGACGAAGAGACAATGCTTCGAATGTGGAGACGAAAACCACTTGTCTTTTCAATGCCCTATCCGAGGGTCAAATACAAAAAAGAATTTTAATGCAAATAGAAGCTTTGGAAATGAGAGAAAATTTCAGAGCGGAAACCCACAAACAGGCGCATTCCAATCCAATAGCTACTCACCTCAATCATGGGAGCCGTCGAGGCAACCGCCACAAATGGCTGGTTACCCGTGGATGCCATCTCCGTGGTCGTACGGGCAAATGCCTGCGGAATTTCAAGCCACTAAACCAGTCTCTTCTGTTGCTTCCAGCAGTAACAATCCTGATAAGGTTTCTGCTGAAGATAAAGCAGAACTCATTGATAATTGTACCATCTTTGCATCTTCTGCAAATGTTTTGTTTGAAGACAGTATGAATGAGATAGAATCTCAGTACGAAATAGCTTGTTTTGCGGATGCCGAAGACAAACTTTTACCTGAGTTTGATAATCTTGGTGACATAATTGAAAAGAGTAATAATACTGATGAGACAGCTGTGGTTGTAATGACTAATAACAAAGCGCTTAGTGTCGAGGTTGAAATTGAGGTTACGGCAAAAACGGTTGTTGAAGCCCCTATAAGCAACTTGCTTGAGGCAGCCGAGCCACTCCCTGTAGCTTTAATTCTAGAGAGCAATATAGAGCTTGAAGAGACAGTAGCGTTCAATGCTTTTCAATGCTTTGAAAAAGCTGACAAACATGTGCATATTGTAACAGAAAAGTGCGCTGCTATGCCAATGTGCGCTGAGCAACCCCTATGCTCTAAGCAAGGGAATTCCCCAATTAAACAGTCATCAGAATTCATTCATGCATATCAAGCTAATCGAAAAGTCCCCATTAGAAAGATCCCCTTGCTTCATTTAATTGGTATATTGTGTGTCGTAGCATTTGTCAGTGCACAAGCAGCGATGATCTGCAAAACAGGTCATACAATAGCCAGGTTTCTGTTACTGTCATTGTTTTTATGTGTACTACGTGACACAACTGCCTTTGAACCGCTGATTGAGAAATATTCCAAAAATCATGAAGAGAAGCAAACTGTTGAGCCTCGAATTTTTGAACTACTACTAATTTGTACCAAATGTCATTACACTTGGATACTAGCAAAAGACTATTTGAGACACATAGACACACTGCTTCGCTTAGACTACTCAACTGGTAAATTGCATTTATTACCATTGTCAAAAATAAATGCAAACACACCTACAAAAGCTCAAGAAGAGCCGACTTCCTACTTGTCCTACCTGTTCCGACTAACATACTTGTTTGTGACACTCTTACAGCAGCTCATGAAGAGCAAACCCTTACTAACTGAATACTTTCAACTACCGACTTACTACTCAGTTGAGCATAATGGTGGTGATACCTTAACTCCATCTGCCTTTGACCCTGACAAACGTACTCACGGATACATACAAACCAGACAATAGTTGTACCCCTTGCCAAGCTAACTATTGTCTAACTTCATTTTGGCACTTTGACAACAGTAATTTGAGCTTATACTTTTGATTTGTATATAATATTTTTCTTTGCTTTATTGAACAAAACAAAAATTATAGAGAGAGGAGTTTGTTATATCTAAACAGAAATACTTCTCATTTTTTATTATTGTGCTAGAAAGAATTGGAAACCTGAACAGTAGAGTAAGGTTTCATCTAGTTAGTAGCTATATATTTGTCTGTTTATTTATATATTTACTAAGATTACTGCGCATTATGTGATATCTTTTTCCAGAGTTCAAAGTCATCATATACATGTAAGAGCACCACAATTGACGTGTCATCGACAACATGGTATATGAACGCACCGAAATTTTGTGAAATTCGTTAGACACTCAGGCACCAAAATATCACATAAACAAGAAGGACATTATATGAGACAGTACCAAAGCTTACAATACTTCCTTTCCAACACCCACTTCAATACAGCGCTACTTCCGTACAGTCATCTCTTCAGTGACTAGTATGAAAGAACCTTTTCAAAGAGGGAAGGTGTAAGATATCATAATATCTCAAAGAAGAAGACCGCTGGAGTTGACCTAAATATTTCAGCTGTATAGGAGAACCATTATCTCTTCATAATAACATCACAGTAACATTCCAAGACAAGAATAACACTCATTTACGCAAGCTATGCAATGCTTACTGTTTTATTTATATCGACAGTCATTGCTGACATTAATTACTATGAACAATGTCTAAAGCCAAATATCTCATCCTGTCTCTGCCTTCAAGATTTATTCTTGATACATTTCATCATACCTAATGATATATTCTGCGGTGAACTTTTGTCGTGCCATCAGTGTCTAAAACATACAATGTATATTTTGTCTAATGTTGTGCGCCACATATACCAAGTTGTGTTTGGCAATGTTTATACTTAGATGTCAATCATGCTGTCACAGTTTTTGTATATAAGAACGGTTTTTAGCTTTATATCAGCAGTTAATTTACAAGTGATTGCTATGTACACACTGTATCTGACTCAAATATAATATCTCGCTTAATGCTTAGAGTGAACGTCTTGTTTCACGCCGAACCCATAAGTGTGAGGACAGCACCCCCTCACATATATATATATATATATATATATAGGACAGATAGCGCAGTTGGTAAGGTATCGGGACCGTGATCATTAGGTCCTCGGTTCAAACCCCAACAACTGCACTTTTCTGGTGGTCCTTAGACAAGACCTTTGCTTGTATAACGTCTACAACCTCTATGATGAGTGCAATAACCAAAGCCATGCCGGCTCGGACGTCGCCCGGTCAAACAAGGTCCGCGCTGCCTGTAGCTGAACCAGGACAAGGCAGTGAAAAATGGGCTACTGGTTCAAAACGGATGAAATGGACTCGGACTGATAACACGGACCTCATGCAGTGCTACTTTATGAGTGAACCTCAAAAGTGGGGCTACATGGGAAGAATGCATCAACTGTGGATAAACATGCGCCCTGAATTGCCACTAACCGCTAAGCAACTTGTAGCTCAGAGGAGTAACATAATCAAGCGGCACCTCATATCACAACTTGAGGTAGATGAAATTAGGGAAAAGTTCACCCAAGTAACCTCAACCAACGAGGAGTGCATATCAACACACACTGTCATGGATACACGATCATGTGTTGACTCACGGGCTGAAGAGGACATGCACTTGGACCTTGACCCAAGGGTGAAAGAGCTTGCGGAAAATATCATCAACAAGATGTCAGCTGCTAATGATTATGGAAGCAGGGTACCACTACGAAGAGTTAGCAAGGCCATACCTAAGAAGCTGTTAGAAGACATTAACATGGCACTGGAGTCGATCTCAACTGGATCAATCAGTGAGACTAATGCCTTAATCTACAGTACAGCAACCGTCATCTTGGAGGAGATGGATATTAAGCCAATGTCAACAAGGCTTCAAGCCATTCCATCCTGGCAGCTGAGGCTACAAAATAAGATCAAGGACTTGCGCAAGAAAGTTAGTAGGCTCAGTGAGAGATCTAACCACAGTTTGGAGCGTCCAAAAAGGGAAGCCACAATAGAAGCTCTAGAATCTGCCAAACAGCGGCTAGTAGCACTCTCGGCACGACTGAAGCGGTACACCAAAGAGCGAGATAACAAAAGAATGAACAAACTGTTCATCAATAATCCATCTAGAGTGTATTCCCAGTTCAAAGGTGAACTGCAGAGGCCAATGTCTGAGCCTCCCCGATCTAGCACTTCAAAGTTCTGGAAGGACATCTGGGAGAAAGAGACCACTCATAACACCACTGCAAATTGGCTGAAGAGGCTTAAAGAGAACCATCAACACACTGTGGCTCAGCAAAGACTCACCATCAGCAAAGAAGACATCAAGTGCAGAGTGCAGCGTATGAAGAACTGGGCAGCACCTGGCCATGACATGATTCAAGCCTTCTGGTTAAAGAAATTGACATCACTTCACACTAGAATGGCTAAGCAGATGGAATACCTAATAGAACAAGGTGACCATCCAGAATGGCTGACCAAAGGACGAACTGTGCTTCTGATAAAAGATCCAAAGCAGGGGCCGATTCCCAAAAACTATCGACCAATAACGTGCTTGCCCACCACTTGGAAACTGCTCTCAGGAATAGTTGCAGACAAACTGGAAGAGCACATGAGTCACTATATGACCAGTGCTCAGAAAGGAATTGGGCGCAACACCCGAGGAGCTAAACATCAGTTACTGGTGGATCGGACGGTCTGTCAAGACAGCAGGAGAAGGCAAACAAATCTTGCCATGGCTTGGATTGACTACAGAAAGGCCTATGACTCAATTCCCCATAGTTGGATACTTGAGTGCCTCAGTATGTACAATGTTCACCCTGCTCTTGTGGCATTCATCAAGATGTCAATGACCAAATGTAAGACGGAACTGGAGGCTAATGGTAAAAAGCTGGCGAGTGTACAAATTAAGCGAGGCATCTATCAAGGTGACTCCTTATCACCGCTGCTCTTCTGCATATGCCTAAACCCTCTAAGCAATATGCTGGAGGAGACTCAATATGGGTACCAGTTTAAGAGTGGCACCAAGATAAACCACCTCTTCTACATGGATGACATCAAGCTGTACGCTAACAAAGAAAGGGACATTGATTCGCTAATACACCTCACTCAGGTATACAGCAAGGACATCGGAATGACCTTCGGTATTGAGAAATGTGGAAGGCTAATTCTTAAGAAAGGCCATTCTATGCTCACAGATGGCCTAAGAATGCCAAATGGTACCATCAAAGATATAGAAGAAGGGTACAAGTACTTGGGGATTATGCAAAGCAACATCAACCACGAAGCCGAGGTACGTCACAAAGCCATTACCGAATACAAGAAACGCCTTCGGCAGGTCTTACGGAGCCAGCTCAATGCCAAGAACCAAATCATGGCAATAAATACCTACGCACTGCCAGTAATAAGATATCCAACAGGCATAATAAAGTGGACTGAGGAAGCCATCAAAGAAACAGATATAGCAACTCGTAAACTGCTGACCATGCATGGAGCACTCCACCCAAAATCTGATACTATTAGATTGTATCTTGATAGGAAAGATGGCGGTAGGGGACTCAAAAGTGTACAGCAGACAGTGAAAGAGGAGGAGCGAAGCATCAAAGCATATGCAGCCTCCATGGCCATCTCAGATAATTTGCTAGCTGAATTTCAATCGGCTGCTCTCACAACGGACCTACGCCCTGATGATGAGGAAATTGACTGGCATACGAAACCTCTCCATGGTGCTTACCACCAACAAATATCTAAGGTTGGCGATCTTCACCAGACATATATGTGGCTGAACAAAGGAAACCTAACGGCCAATACAGAGTCGCTAATCATGGCAGCCCAGGAGCAAGTGCTCCCAACAAGGCAACTCCAAACGAAAATCTATCACACTAGAGACGATCCTAGATGCAGACTGTGCAAAGATGCACCTGAGACCATCCAACACATCATCAGTGGATGCAGACAGCTAGCAGGGAACGCATACACTGAGCGGCATAATCATGTCGCAGGTATTGTGTATAGAAGTCTATGTGATGAGTATGGCCTTAATAAACCACAACACTGGTGGGAAGCTCCTGGTAAGGTCAATGAAAATGACCGGGCTAAGATCCTCTGGGACTTCTACATCCAAACTGACAAGCATGTCCTAGCAAACCAACCAGATATAGTGGTGGTAGACAAGGAGAACAAGAGGGCTACTATAATAGATATAGCAGTACCCAATGACTACAATATAGCCAGCAAAGAAAAAGAAAAGGTAGAAAAATATCTCCCTCTTGGAGAAGAAATTGAAAAATGCTGGAATGTAAGAACAACCGTAATCCCAGTAGTCATTGGGGCACTGGGCGCAATAACATCGGCGCATAAAATGTGGCTTGCCCAAATACCAACAACAATCAACTCAGGTGAGTTGCAGAAAAGTGCGCTATTGGGAACAGCTAAGATCTTGAGACGAGTGCTCAAGCTCCCAGGTCTCTGGTAGGAGACCCGAGTTAGAGCAGAATTTACCACCCATACGAGGTATCTGGGGTGAGGAAACAATTTTTATATATATATATATATATATATATATATATATATATAGTACTTTATTGGCAATAGTTTCATTTAAAAAATAGAAATGTTTTTCAAATTAGGCCATACAACAATAGCAAAACAAAAAAGGGGAAAAAATCAACAGTTAGTCATTAAAATTGAATAAATAGTCTGACAAATAGTGTTTAAAATACCTTTCTCTGCTAAGAGAACGGATATTAGGTGGAAGATAGTTAAAGCAGCTGGCAATGATATTTTTTAAAATAATTGTTAATGATTGTATGCAATTCGTTCATACCATGTAAGTTGAAATGAGTTGAGAACCTGTAACTGTCATGTGAAAAATGAGGACACAAACCATGAAAAATCTTGAAACCTTGAATTGAAGTAAAATAAACATTTAGCATAGGCAGAGTAAGAAGATGCAAAGATTTGGAAAGATCATTCGTTGGAATAATATATGCAAACATAAGAGAATTAATTAATTAATGAAATTAAAAATTGCTTCAATATCATCCACACTTGCCTTTTGTACCACAGCCATTGACATCGACAACAACAGCAACAGCTTCTCTTTACCAAAAAAGTTAGTCGCAATGGGGTATTAAGTTCTATTCACTTCACTTTCATCTACTTTTGCACCGCAGTAAAACCTCCAATCGCAAATCATCAGCTCCTTAAACAACCATTGAAAAAGAGAAGACAACAACTAGTCAAACCACAATGGCAGTGCTACCACCATTTTCACTGAGTTGAAATTTATTACGATGTTGGTTGTTATTCTTATTTTTACTAAATACCAAGTTGACCCTCTTGTTAACTGCTAGCTAATTTTCATCCTTTTCGTCCCATAGTGACTCAAGTAGGGGCAAAAGCACATCTGGACTTTGCAATTTACTTGATGCTTATGTAAAAGGTTTTTTTACACGGACTCTCATATCAGTTGCTGCAGCGGGTTAAATTGTGTTCATTACTTGTGACCAAAAGTCTTTCATGCTTCCTGCTCCTCTCTACGGGAGTGACATCTTGATTATTGAAGAACACATCCTCTAAGTTTAAGCTCCTGTAATTCACCAAAATATTTTTCCAACTCTCACTATTAAGCACATCTTTCTCGATCATTTTTTTGCTTTCTTAATAAATGTTAACTGCCCAAGTTTTTATACCATGTCATTCGTATTATCTCACTATTAGTATTATGTAAAGTTTTGTGTAAAACAATGTTCTCAGGCTAAACAGCTCAACCAGCAGAACGATATAATAAACCAGATCATCAACGAGACAGCAAGCAAGACTTGTCTTAGCATGAGTAGATAATCCCCCGATTGAACAGATTGAAAACATCATTAATGATAAGCTACTTCAGAAAGGATATGATATTAAAATCTTAATTATGTGCTGGCTAAAGTTTTACACATATTTAATTGTTGGGTCATTCTACTACTAGTTTGCAACCTCAATATACCTTTTGCTGATTGTATTTACACCTATTTAAAAGTCATCTTCAAGACATTGAAATCAGCAAGTTTCCTTTTCCCCACAATGATATCGTCTGCTGCTAAACTTTCTAAACTGCTCAGAAAAAGTAAGGCTTTATAGCAAAACTTTAAATATATTCATATTATGCAGTGGTAAATGCAGATTTCCAATAACTAAAACTAATCATATGGACATACCTAACTTTGCACAAAACAAAACTGGAGTTAGGATTTGCCCACTCTTGCTAAAGTTGATAAAGATGACTCTAAACTTTACTCATCCATATAAGAAGACAACTGCTTAGCACACCATCAGTCTACTCTGAGCAACACACCAAAAACAATCAAAAAGACGATCATTGGAGAGCAAATGAAAGAAAGATAGAAGAGATTGTGTCTTCCAGGAACAATCAGAATAAAATCTGATGCTATAATTCAGAGCTCTGACATGGTCGAGATGTTAAACTGAGCAGTACATGATAAGCTACCCTACTTGAAGACCTGAGCTCAAGTGTGACATCATTCAACAGCTACAGAGAAGAGATACTAAGTGAGTAATTACAGGTTATCTATTAACCTGATTAACCTGATTAACCTGATTCGGTCATAACTAGAGTGCAGCTTTAGCATGATTAATAATAGTTTAAGTTTTTACTCTCAACACATGGTAATCAACATTCTGAGGGATTCTTGTTCAGCAGTTAGGAAGAAAGGCTAAATTTTAAACGTATTGATTAGAACTCTATTGTAAAATATTCTGGTAGACATAGTGTAGTAATGAGCTTTACAAACTAAGTAAAACAGGTCATCATAAAGTCTGCTAAGACTGTTATCATGGTATTTAAACTATTGGAATCTCCATGGAAACTACGCGTTAACCTGAGAACATTGTTTTACGCAAAATTTTACATAATACTAACAGTAAGATAATGCAAACGACATGCTATAAAAATTTGGACACTTAACATAGTAAAGCAAAAAAAATGAAAACAAAGAGTCTGCCGAAGTAATACATTGTAGTTTGGAGTTGTCTTATATCGTCAGAGAACATTATAAGAAAAGCTTGAATTAGAAAAGAGATTAAAGCTAAGTCTTAAGTTGATGTCTTGCTCAAACCATATATATGAATCTCAAAGTTTGTCTGTCTGTCATCTGTCATCTGTCGTTCGTCTGTCTAGCTAAAGTGATAAAATTTTAGCAACGAAAAATCCCCTTAGTAATAGACTGGAACTCACGACATTCAAATCACAAGTCCACGAACAAATCCACCTAATCACAAGGCTACGCCGTTCTTATCACATCCATTGCTCTTTGCATATACTGTATATCCTTTTCACGATTTCACACAGTAAGTGTGTACTTTTTATTATTAATTAATACAGTTCGCCCTCGGGTTACGATGCCCCTGCTATACAATTTTTTTGTTTTGCTATATGAAACAGGATGGTTCTTTGGTCGTCACCATACGAGGGCAAATTTCTTTCGACTTTTTGCAGTCATACGATATCGATAAACATTTCTCTCAAAATTAAAATCTGGCAGCCGGTGTACTGATTACGATGAAATAGCAAAAATGCTGATATGCTATTCCTCGAAATCTTTTCCACAACACCTGAAAGAGATATACATACAATGCTCGCTATCTTAGTTCAGCGTTATTCATTATTAGCTATAAAAAAACGATTTCCAAAGCAAATAAGTGATACAATTTTAGCCTATGACAAAGTTGAAGTTTAACTTAGTAAAATATATACTAGAATTCAGCTTTAGTGTGTGTTTAGTAGGTTAAATTTATTTAAGTAAAATTCTATGTCTATGTTATTCATCTGTCTTAAAATTAAGAACTCCTCAGGTATGTACTGCACGTAGTACCTGCATTGTAATGTTACATTTTTTTGCAGATCATAACCACTAAATACTTACTGTAAGTAACTATAGTTACTAAGATTAACATTGTGTTTGGTTACTAATTATTAATATATGCAGTACACATAATGTAGGAAAGTTTGATGATTTTTAACAGAGGGTGTTTGCATTAAACAATTATCATGGATTTCTATACCGCTCACTCTATACGATATGTTTGCCTTATGATGCCAACAGTGAAACAAATTAAAATTGTATAATTGTGTACCAAATAATCTTTCATTGTAATCATAGCAAAACAGACTTTTTTAACCATTATTTGCTAATTGTTTCATATTCACATTTAAATACCTTTACAGTTCATATATTTTATTTTTGATTTATTTTAACGAAACACTTTTTTCGTTATATGACATTTAAAAGTAACAGTTGTTCAAAAACTTTGAAAACCTTTACAATGATTTTATTTTTTCTTTAATTTTATTTGAACTGCACAAAACACTTTTCTCATGATATGAAGTTTGAAAGCTAGAATGGTAACCATTGTTATATGATAAATAAAAATAATTTTTCTGTAGAAAGACTTTTTTAATTACCCGGGCATTCACCTAGCAGTCTATGAACATAAAAATCTAACATCATCTTAATGTCGAAATAGATTATTGTCCATAAACATCAAAAATAAAGGCTGGCACCAAGAATACTATGTATAACAACAGTGACTTACATGTATATTGACATCAAATCAATACGTGACTCAACTCATGCAACTCAGTTTATAAAAGTTCACTCATACCTTTCCCATGTTTATTAGCTAACAGTTTGTCTTTTTGGGTAAACTATTGAATAATAGTCATAACACCTAGAACCTCTGCTTCTCATCAACTCTGTGGCTACAGCTGCCTTCAATCATAAAAATGATGAAAGCAGCATCTCCTTGACACAGACTTCTGATAACCTTTTAACTGTTAGTATAAACTGACCTGAGTGATTTTCAATAAACCCGTCAAAATTATCCTGCTGTATTTATTCACCAGTTTGATTATTTGACACCTTGCCTCACTTAGTTGTGTCTTCTATGAAGTCTATGTGTATACAGAGTTCATTTGATACCGAGTAATACAAACAAGTGTAGCCTTAGATTCTAGCTTTGTGAATACATCTGCGAAGAGTAAGGCTAAACCTATTATAAGGTTTTTGTGCTTGAAATCGATTTTAGCTCATTAAGAGCCAAGTTATCACGACTTTAGGCTCCTATAAAACTTCCATCTCTGATGCCAAAATTCTTTAGACTGTAGTAATCACTCATTCTATAAAAAAGATCAATTTCATAGCGCATCTTGTAAACAAAATGGAGTATATGCTTAAAATTTGTTACAAAAAATGAAACACTATTATAAAGAGAAAACACTTTTGGCTGTATTTTAATCACCTGATACTGTCAGTGATATGAGATAGAACTGGGATCAACTTTGTAAGTTTTTATGGGAAAATCCACATTCAAAAAAATTAAAACTAAATTAAAACCAGTTGGAAACCATTTAGAATAACTGTTAGATATAAAGATAAAAGTATTTTTGTAAAACTTGTCAAAAATATAAAAAACTGCATCATTGATGTTTTTACAATCCTTAAAGGTTGACTTGTAACAAAATTCACATTACAGTTATTTGGTATCATAAGATTCACCATGTCTTACTCTGCTGTGTTGTAGGTGCAAAATATGTGGAAATGTGATCACAAGCTCTTAAAAGCTCAAAAACGAACAGTTAATAGCAGCTGTAGATTGGAATCTCTTTCCAAAACGGCTCAAATGAGACGTAGCTGAACGTAATGGCTTTTGTATACACTTTCATGCAACCTCATTCATTGAAATATTCTCACAAAGATACTTCACGCATTCAATAAAACCCTGTCTATTGTCCTTACGCGTCTATTTCATTATCATTGTAATACTGTCCCTTTGAGAACTGATATCTCAAAACTTACTGTGAAAATTCGTTTAATTTTTTAATCTTGGCTCGAAGGAGTGCATATCATCCTCTGATAAACATGAGGAGCCTGTTGGTCACTTGTGGTGGTCGAAAAATGCTGTAGGAATTGTTTGCGCCATTTGGCAAGAAGTGTGGGTCACATGATCAGATTGCGACCAGATGATTAGACCAAGCTGAAACGAAACTGTGAAGTAGCGACATAGATATATAAACCTAGATTGGCCAATAGGAAAAAAGCCTGTCAGACTTAAATAGCACGACGTAACGTCATTGTATTGTACCTCATGCTTGACTGCACTCTTATTAACAATGGAGCTCATCAGGAGAAGATGACAAAATCCCATTTATTTTTACATTAAAACCTTCTTGGATACAAAATCCAGTAAACTAAAGCGATTCTGTGATAATATCTGATAACCACCATAGATTAAAAGTATAAAAGCTATGAAATGTTGCACACAAATCATGAGCCATCAGGGCTTTATTTGCCACCCTCTCCTATCCCCATTCTCTCTTTTCCCCTCCCCAAAAGAAAAAGTGAGAAGGGGAAAAGAGAGAAGGGGGAAAGGAGAGGGGGCAAATAGCCCACCCACCCAAAGCGCCAGACCCTGGTTAGGTGAATAGACTAATATCATGCTGAACTAAACTTGACTAAATATGATGAGCCTGTGAAGTTTTGATCTGATCAGAGAAATGGAATCAATGGCTTTCTTAGCTACAGCTGGAACGAGATAAAGGAATGCAGGGTCAGACCAGACTCTGGGTCAGCAATGAGGGCCAAGATCGGGTCGGATTGGGTCAGCACGGCGCGCGATTTTTTATTCATTTAAGGTTAAAAGATAGTTATATTACAGCCTAATGCTGTTACATCAATAAACTAAGATAAAAGAAACCATTATCACACCAATCATTATATTTTGTGGCTTGGTTTATAGATGCAATCTACAATTTACGGTTAGACATTGGTGGATCAATGCTATTCAATAGGTGATAGATTAATGGCATGATTTGGCTAGTTTTTTTTTTACAGATTTTATTTTCAACTGCTATTATAACACATTATTAGACACGCTTTTAAATTCCTCAGGATGCCCTCGTTGTAAATGCCTCAATAGTATTGAGGTAGACCCTTCTTTGTAGCTTAAAGGTTGACTTGCAACAAAATTCACATTACAGTTATTTGGTATCAAAAGATTCACCATGTCTTACTCTGTTGTGTTGTAGGTGTCAAATACGTGGAAATGTGATTACAAGCTCTTAAAAGCTCAAAAACGAAAAGCCGCCATAGATTG
Organism: Watersipora subatra; assembly: GCF_963576615.1. NCBI lineage: Eukaryota > Metazoa > Bryozoa > Gymnolaemata > Cheilostomatida > Watersiporidae > Watersipora > Watersipora subatra. The sequence continues at coordinate 9,877,014 of NC_088710.1, read as the reverse complement.
GAATCTGTTTATTTATCTGACGTAGTCATTACAGTTTGGTTATCGTCTTGTCACGTAATGTTCTCACGTGAATTGAAAAGCCAATAAAAAGCTCAATATGAAACTTATCGTAGCACTAGTTTATGACAAACACTTCGGGTTTCACCGAATAACCCGTATCAAATATAGATGCTCGCTACTTTACAGTTTTGTTTTGACATTATTCAATCGTCAAGTCCTAATCTGATCACGTGACCCAATACTTCGAAAATAATTTTTGCAGCACTTTTCGATTATCACAGGTAACCAACAGGCTCGTCATGATTATTAGGCAATGATATGTACTACTTCGAGGTGAGGTTAAAAAGTTTAAAGATTTTTTACGGTAAGTTATAAGATATCAGTGCTAAAAGTGACAGCATTACAATGACGATAAAACAGACATGTAAGAACAATAGACATGGTTTTATTGAATGTGTGAAGTATATTTGTAAAAATATTTCGACGAATGAGGTTGCATGAAAGTGTAAACAGAAACCATCCTGTAACAACTACAGCCCATTTGAGCCATTTTGGAAAGCGAATCCAAACTACGGCGGTCTCGTGTGGCTGCAATTAACTGTTCGTTTTTTAGCTTTTAAGAGCTTGTAATCACATTCCCATATATTTCACACCTAGAACACAACAGAGTAAGACATGGTGAATCTTATAATACCAAATAACTGTAATGTGAATTTTGTTGCAAGTCAACCTTTAACTTGCTTTTGCATATTGTACAAATAACTTGGTATTTTCCTTTCGTGACTGGCTTCTTCATGAACTCCCAGACCACCGACATGTTGATTATTTCTTGCCGAAAAACGTTGTGAAACCTATAGTCCAAAGACTATTGTCGCAGATGTAAAAATATAGTCTTGACTCATCTAGTTTTATTTCACCTGGTCCTTCCGCTCTAGGACTATATGCGACTCAATTTCAATCGCACTTAAAAAGCGATATACAACCACTGTTGTTTAGCCATAAACCTACCTGTGTCTTTGTATAGGAAGACCCGAGGGTCAGGTGGCTCGACCCGGGCACCTCTGACCTGCCCAGAAGTAGGTCAAGACCAGACGAGCTACCCGTGCCAGCTCTATTCTTAGCTTCATAATGCGCCCTAATCGAAATATATCTCTTAGCTATCTCATGAGCTAGGCTACTAGCTTGATGATTACACATAAACAATAGCATGATGTTGAATCTCAGCAACTTTTCCATGGTGGCAATTAGTGCTAGCCTGGGAAAGTTTTTCACCAATATAGCACTACTAAGCAACACTCTCAGTCGCTTTCTCACTGGTTGCAAACCTCAATCACCGCAGGCGAAGACAAAGTCAAGCCACCACGATTCTTAACTGTGATTAGGGAATTTGTTGCTTGGTTTACATCATAGTTGGTAAAATGCACGATGCTAGTGAAACAATCATTACATTTCAGCTTTGGTGACCTAGCCAGCTACATAGCCAGCTGTAAAATAATCATTCTGTCTCATTTTTGACTAAGACATACTTGCATACTCATCATATTTAGTCATGTTTAGTTCAGCATATTAGTCTATTTACCTAGCCAGGGTCTGGCTCTTTGAGTGAGTAGGCTATTTGCCCCGCCTCTCCTTTCCCCCTTCTCTTTTTTCCCCTTCTCACTTCTTCTTTGGAGAAGGGGAAAAGAGAGAATGGGGATAAGAGAGGGTGGCAAATAAAGCCCTGATGGCTCATGATTTGTTCGCAACAATTCATAGCTTTTTTAGTTTTAATCTATGGTGGTTATCAGAGATTATCACATAATTGCTTTAGTTTAATGGATTATGTATCCAAGAAGGTTTTAATGTGAAAATAAATGGGATTTTGTCAACTTCTCCTGATGAGCTCCATTGTTAATAAGAGTGCAGTCAAGCATGAGGTACAATACAATGACGTTACGTCATGCTATTTAAGTCTGACAAGGCAACCGATGGGAATAGCTATTATTGGCCAATCTAGGTATATATATCTATGAGTAGCGAGCATCTATATTTGATACAAGCTTTCCGGTAAAACCCAAAGTGTTTGTCATAAACTAGTGCTACGAGGCGTTTATATTGAGCCTTTTATTGGCCTTTCAATTCACGGGATAACATCAAGTGTCAAAACAATAACCCCAATGTTTGAGTACGTCATCGAAATTAAGAGATTTTAACCTACGATGGCTGCAAATAACTGTTAACTGTAACTGCGAAAGAGCTTGTAATCACATTTCCACATATTTTGAACCTACAACACAGCAGAGTAAAACATGGTGAATCTTGCTGCAAGTCAACCTTTAAATACAGTTTAATTACATTTTTTAAAGACTAAGTATGCAGTCTTGAAAATAGTAAAAGCGTTTGGGTGACTGGATAGATGGAGAGATTCTAAAGTAGGTTTGATGAGGTAAAAGAAGGATTAGATAATGAAGTCTTGAGTTTTAGTCAGAGTGGAGTTTTTCAAAAGAACCAAAATTGAGATAGTATAAAAATATCTCACATATAGTTATCAGTTTAGATTTATATATTAATGGCGGATGTAACAGTGGTTGTACATTATATCTACTGCTAGTAACTAGTACAATAGTAGCTGATTTAAGTAATCAAGGTTAATTATTCAACTCACTTGTTTTTACTCATTGTTCATTAATGTTACCAATCACATCTTCCTTTTATCTTAGCTGCTTGTATTAGCAATCTCATTGGTCAATTCTTTTCTTATTGAGTCATCACATACAAATTAAAGTAGATGTAAAACTCTCTTATTACATAATTTATAGTTTTTACAAATGAAAAATAATCTGTTGTTCTATTATTCTATTGGTGTATTTACACTAAGGATAGCAAACAAACAGCCATTTATGCGTGAAATAGGCAAGCTAGCTAATAAATGGTGCAGAACCACTGTTGAGCGAGATGACAGAAGATTGCTGCTAAGTTGCAAAGTAATTTTGTTGCTGCTACTGTTTTAAACATAGGTAAAGGAGAAAACATACGAAGTAATGGCACACCTTGGAGCGGAGCCAAAATGTGGATTCTGTATGATAGGAAGCAAAGCAATGACAGATGCCAGGATTCTTCCTTGTAAACATATTCACTGTCTTGAGTGTCTTACAACCTTTTATGACATAAACCATCATATTCAATGTCCAATACAAACATGCAGGTGTGTCACATTACATCAATTAATCAATTGTAAACCTTTACCTAAACATGTTTATCACTAGAGAAGTCTCTATGAAAACTGCTTATTTAGAGAGGTGTATGAGATACCAGCAGCTAACCTTCCTTCCTACTCAACTAAATGTGACAAGGACTGGTGTGATGTATGTGTCAGCAAAAAGACAGGTTTGCAACCAGCTGATATCTACTGCGCTCAGTGCATAAAGAAATGCTGTACAACACACAAAAAGGTAAATGAGCCATAAGTCATCACGATTCAGCTATATCCTCCCATTTGTTTTTAGCTACATTTAGCTTTTCTTGTATTATACATCTATGTCTAGACACATGATGATATTCATGATGACCACAAAAGCATGGACATGAACGAATACCTAAAGCAGAAGGAGAAATTAGAGATAAGAACATGCACCAAACACACGGCACATCCCTACAGCTTGGGATGTACAGTCTGTCAGACAATCATCTGTAATCGCTGCTTCTCTAGATTGAGAAAGTGTGTAGGTGGTAAGTTAGTATTATACTTACTTCACATTTTAGTACATTGACTCAGACGTACACAACTGTTTAACTTACAAACATATAAATAATCTAAAGTACTCTAGTATTAGACTCTCGATACTCTTTTAAACTGTATTAAAATAGTTATTACTCTAGTATTACGGTTTAAAATGCACTGACAATGTTAGATTTGCAGGAGGATACGATAACTATTTTGTTTTTACAATATTATTGTAAGAACAAAATAATTATAATACATTTATTGATCTTTAATAGAGAAGTAATTTTAAGGACTTCAAATAAAAGTATTGCGATCTAGAAGCCACACAGATAAGAATTCACCTTATCAAACTGCTAAAGCTTTTTATTATTAAAATGTTGTAAAGAGACATAATCTCATTTCTTGACTTAACTTTTGTAAACAAATGACTTTTGATTTGAGTTCAAAGTAAGATTTAAAAGGTCATCAAGTACAGTCAAGCCTTATTTGTTCAGATTTATACAGACTCAGCCATGCCCAAACGTTAAAAAAGTCCGGACCTTGAATTGAGAGTACTAGACAGTACTGTACAGTAAACAGACTCTATTGTTTTGCAAACATACTTCTAGACTACCGAATATATAATAGTACAACATGCATATCCAGTATACATGAGAGAGTAAAATATGGTTATTCCTGCAATAGGGTAAAGTATAATATTAATAGCAGTAATACTAACAAACTGTCGGAAAACTCACTCAAACAAGTCGTCTGTCACGAGAGCCATCTATTGGTCAAAGTAGACATTCTTTAGATAGACACAGCTGCATTAAATAATCGTTCAGACTTTAGATGTTGTCTGAACAATTGAAAAGGTAGGGAAGTAAAGCGCGAAGAGGCAGGGATCGATTGTATCATAAGACTTAACCCTTAAAATATCTTGTGTTATATGTGTGTAGTACTTCAGACATGTGAAATTTGATAGTAAAATTCTATTCATTGGAACACTCTAATGTGAAAGGATAAGTATTATTATTTTTCAGTTTATTCCCTAAACCTTCATACCAACATGAAAATGTCATGCATAGAACTGATACGGTATTAATATCATATAAGGAAAGACAATTCCAGTGTATGCAACACCGTATCGCACGATTATGATTACACAACAGGTAATAAATGTAGTTATATAATGGCTTCAAAATCTAACTCCAAATTTTCTGTTTGTAAACTTATTAAATTGCAGACACACAAAAAGCTAATATAGTGTATCAGCCTATGACCAGTTTAGACACAGTTGATGAAGTTTTCCATCCAAAAGACGCATCTAAAAATAGAGAATCTACTGATGAAAACTGAAATGTAAGGAACATGCAGTACAAATAATAAATATTTTTATGACTAAACTGTTGATGTGTACCAAGATCAACATTAATTTTCATTAATTTATTATCAAGGTTTATTTCCTCTCTGCTGTAATATTAATACTATAACAAGGGAGATAACTTGAGCAAAAATTTAAAAGTTTTAAAGAAAATGTACTATGAGAATCAAATAATGACATAAATTATGGCAGCTATGGCAAAACTTTACTTAAATAAAAATAAAAAAGGAAGGTCTTTTCAGCTAAAAAAACACTAAAATTCAGACAATCACTACAATCACTTAGGCGAAAGATAAAATTAAACCTTGTGTTATAATGCTTACCTTTAAGTGCAGTTAACTGAAGGAGAGGTGGCGTAGCTTGCTAAATGAAAAATCAGGATGCCGATGTGACAGTGAGCTGGTCTTATTTTTTGCGTTCCAGTAGGTCTTAGCTTCAACGAAATTAGCAAAGATTCACTTTATACACAAAGTCAGCAAAGACTCACTTTATGTGCAGCTAGGAGACAACCAAAACGGATTTCTTGTCTTCAAAGGTAAGGTGAAGTCGAAAGGACCGAGTGTAGTGTATGCTTGTATTGCAGGAAAGGGTCATAAGCTACTACCACTAGATGAGCTGGTTGAAACTTTAATGAAAGGAAAAGGAATTGGAGAAGTCATGGAAGAAGAGGTCAAGCTTGAGCAGTTTTTTAAACTCATCTCAAAGTGCATCTCAGACTTCGATACTGAGACAGTGAAGATGCTGAGGTCGCTACATGAGACAAGAGATACACAGGTAGTAAATATAATGCAACAGATTAAATTATGATAATAATGTGCTTGCAGCTGAAACATGTGCCACAATAAACAGTGTTAAAATTTTATATTGTGACGCTCTACCTATGTAGGGTGACGCTCTACCTATATACTTAAATTGGTTGATTGCAACAAATGTTTTTGCATTGTGAGTTCACAGAGAAGCTATCATCTAGTCACCTAGTGTAACTTTTCAGCAGCTGTTTGAATAACCTGAAAATGTATAACTACACTGGTCGCCAACTATATACTTGTAATAGCTGGATGCCCGGCGTTGCACGGGTAATAAAAAGATTTTTGCATAGGCAATTTATCTTTAATTGACTAAGTTTCTTTATCCAGTGAATTTGAGTCACTTGAGCTAGTCTATATCTTTACTATAATAAAAGCCGTACTCGCGCCTCTGAAGCCAGCGGTAGGAAAAAAATTGGGTCATGATCTCTCACGCAATCGTGATCTTCAAACTTGCTACTGATGCGTGAAGCGTACTGCTTTAGCTAATTGGCATCAAAGATTGGCAGATGTAATAAGTATGGTGTGCCCAATTATTCCATAGTAAGGCCAATTGAATGTGTAGTGTAATGGATAGTACGCCTGTCTATAGAACCGGAGGTTCTGAGTTCAGTTCCAGTGTGAAGTAGACTTTCATCCTACAACTTTGTTGCTATAACTGAGCAGATGAACGACTGACAGACGACAGACAAACACTGAGATTTATATATATGGATTGGCTTAGTAGCCACTATTACCCAAGAGAGCATAACTCTGGCACAAAGTTAACAGCTCATATTTATGAAAGTTAATTTATGTTTGTTCTAAATTAACCTTCTGCCCTTTTAACAGTCTGTGTATGCAAATGAAAATAGAACTTTGTTAGTTCGCTGTTGCCATGTGTTTTATTATATTCTAAAATATTAAAATCAAGCTAAGAACTTTTGCCATAGTATTTTTAGACTGACAAAGGCAGATTACTTGCGACAAACATGAAATACATCAAATTGGTTTTGTTCTAATTATATTTACAAAGTTTCTATTGTTGAGGAACGGTATAATCTGTAACAGAGTTACCACATGGTTAACTCTATGGTAACTCTGTAGCATAAGGTAGAAAACCATTACTACATACACATCTGAGTACCATACTCGGCTGAACAAACGCTCTCAATTAGTGAAGTACTCACATAAACATCTGTAAGGTATAATACTTGACTTGCAGAAGAAGCCGTAGTGCAATGGTTAGGACACTGGCTTATGACAATAGGTCAGTCATTCGGGTCACATAAGGACCATTGGTGGTGTTCGGAAGGGCATCCAGCCACAATTGTACCTCTGCCAAATCTCGTCGGGTTGTCGGCGAATAAACCAGCTCCTCCATCCTGTGCTCTAGTGTAGATGTGGAGGGTGGCTAGCAACCCTGCAGGACTAAAAACAAAGTCTGACACAGGGTGGAGAAGCTTCTCTGTGAGCCAATAGTCAGCTAGCTAGAGATGGTAGAATTGTAGAATTGGTAGATTCCAAGTAAAAAACCCAACAGAAGACGATGCCAAACCACTGTTGAAACCTGCCTAAATTTTGGTTGCCCCAAATCTTTGTAAGCAAATTGGTTTTCGATTCATCAAAACTGTTTTATTAACTGACCTTTTTCTCTCATCATGGTGTTTCTCATACTGGAGTAATCACGTTACCATGGTGATAAAAGTGCCAATGTGACAAAAATATAACAGAAACGATATTTTTTTTCTAATTTTAGTTCCCTAAAAACTTAGTTTTTTGATGAGTTAAAATGTTTTTTGAAGTAAATTTAGGCTAGTTAGCTTGTATTTCTCTAAAAAAAATCAAATTATTTAAGCCTGCATGCTTTTAATGTAGCTTACTGACTATGAATTTTGAATTAAAAAATCAAAACAATTATGTTTTGTGAGATTACTAACATGTTCTATTGATTTGTAATTAAAATTATGAACTAGTTAAAATTTTAGCTGTCAATTATTGAGTTTTATGTCTATTGACAGCTGACAGAAATAAAACAGAAGTACCAAGAGCTGGAAAGGAAGCTGAAGGCAGATAGACAACGTGTTAAGGTACAGCTGGCTGAATACATGGAAGGAACAGTGATGAACAAATGGAACTTCCTAACAAATTCAAGGAACAGAGTGGAGGCTAAATACAAACACGGTCATGAGGTTGGTTTACTAAGTTTGGTTTAGTCAAGTCCTGTTTGCTAATCTCAGATTGCAATTTAAAGTATTAGCCTGCGCTCTCTCAACTTCTCTCACATTCACCCTCTCTATCTTTCACCCTCTCTCAGCCATCCTCTCTCACCCACCCTCATCCTCTCTCCTCCTCTCTCCCCTTCTTCTTCTTGCTCACCCTTTCCCACCCTCTTTCTCCTCTCTCACTCTCTCTCCCCTCTCTCACCCTCTCTCTCACCCTCTCTCCCACTCTTTTACTTTTTTTCAGTTTCCCTCCCTTTCTCACACTTTCTATTGCTTACAGTTACCCTGTTATCTTGCAACATATTAAAAGAGGGTTGTCTACCCACCCCTGTTGGTATACGTAACATGAAAAAGCTGTCGAGTTGGCATTAGAGCACTGTATGGAAAAAGCAATGTCACCAACGGAGCATGAAAGGACCCAATACGGTTCTCTTACGCTTCCAGCAGCATTACTCTCTCTTTACATTTCTCTGACATAAACTATGCGTACGCGAGAAACACACCACTAAAATTGTGTTGTTTGTAATTAGCTTAAAATAGACATTTTAAAATTCTTGTTGCTTCACATTTTAATGAAGTTGGATATTTTTAGTTTTTACAGTTTCCTCAATTTTTATATAACAAAGTCAGGAGTAGGTAACAGCAGCAAAAGTATAAAGTAGCCATTTTAAACCCCTAACATCTTTGACTACACTTTCACTACACATCTTTCTCTATACACTACACTGGTTGGTACAGAATGAATCTTTCTTATAAAGGTTGATATAGTGACAGCCTATAAGGAGCTGTATCACCAAATGGAAGAATTCAGGAGAGAGCAACTACCGACATTGAATTTACGTCACATACCGGAGGTAGAGAGGAAAGGTAGCCATGTCTAAATATCAGTATTGGCCTTGTTCATGCTGTTCACTGCTGGTCATGATAACACATTTTCTCTCTATCATATATTTACAGACACAAATAGAGATATTGAAGTCAGCATGACTTACAGCTCTATGGAAATTAAAAGTAAGCAAGTGGTGATAACTCCTTCACAGCCAAAATCACTGTCTTTCCTAAAGACTGTCCGGCTAGAGAGTTGTGTCGAAAGTGTGAATCAGTACAAGGGAAATCTTTTTGTAAGAATGGATAAAACTATTGCTAGGGTAGACGACTCCGGGGCAGTTGCTTCCATAACTAGACTTTTTACCTCAGTGTTAGATGCGGTAATTCACAAAGACAGTATATATGCTTTGACCAATTGCAAGACTTATGGAGTTACATCTACCCATGAAGTTCGATCACATAACTTGTTAACCGGAAAGACATCTAGTTGGGAACTTCCTCGTCATAGTTCTTATAAAACGATGACTCTAGTGTCTGATCAACTGCTTATCTATGATGAGAGCAACCTACATCTAACTCTTTACTCTCTTCAAGGAACCGTAGTAAAGTGTTTCGATAACTTCTGGAGATTATCAGTGAAAATACTTATAGCTGCAGGTAACACTTCTGTAGTTGCATTTGACCCTGATTTTCATGAGCTGATCAGAATAGATTTAGCTACTGAAGAAGTCATGTGGAGGAAGAAGGAGGCGGAGCTACCAGCCATCACATGCTATGGAAGAGAACATGCTCTTTTAGCTAATAGTGGAGAGAAGCTGAGAGTACTTAACTTGAAGACAGGTTTGTTAGCCTAAGTACCTAGTTACGGAGTACAATTTAGTTAGTGCTTATTCTATCTGGATAGATTCGTATACAATGTATATGAAACTATAATACTCAATAAACAGATGTGGATTTGATTGATTTATACTGTAATCAAACATGTCAGACATGATCAGTTTATGTGGGATGGTATGTGAATATTTGAGGTTAGCAGGTGTGTTCAGTGCATGACCTGCGCAAGAAAGTAAGGTCAAAGATCCTTAAAAGATTAAAAAAAGCAAAGGTGACAAAGAGATCACGAAGAGGGCATACGTACTTCTCTCTGTATTTTATTTTTTTGCTGTTTTCTAATTAATCCGTAACTGGAACTTTAAAGGTTATCAGCTAGTTATATATATATAACTATATTATATATGTATCTATAACTTATATACATGTGTATAACTAAAATAACTTACCATAGTCTCGTAGTTTGCTACTACGAGACTGCGGTAAGTTTGCTGGTGGATAAGAAGCTGTAATATTTAGAAGGCTAGTGAAATTAGGTACTGCGGAACTCAAGCGAGTCAAGTCAGGCCTGAGAGGTCTGTTAGTCAACAATTTATACAGTAACTGAAATCATAAACAAATGGTCCACTTCCTTTCTATAATAACTGAATCTGGGTAACCTTTGCCATTAGTAGATGTAATCTACTGACAACTTCTACTTATTTTAGGAGTTGTGGTTCATGAGTTTGGTGAGCTGGATAAAGGTCGCAAGTGTATCCACTGTGAGGAAGACACTTTGGCTGTAGTGAGTCAAGATCGTACAGCAGTGACGACTTATAAGCTAAGTTTTAGCCCGTGTGTGCCTACGCACACAACGACTCAGATGCCCTTTGTTCCTGATTTCGATGACCTTGGTCCAACTATGGCTCAATTTCATAGCCGTCCAACGTCCGTCAGTGAGCGTGTAAAGGCTACCAAGAAATCATTACCAGAAGCCAAAGGAATTGATCAATTTATGAAAAAGCTATATTTTGAGTAAGACTTGTTTCATGGCGGAATGATAACTCCAGTTTCTACTGCCGTTACAGCTTTCAAGACACTAAATGCGCAAAATCTTTTTGCACTTCTGCTTGACAGAGTCTGTCAGTTTATATATTTTTAAATTATCAGAGATGTTTTAACTGAATATTGGATTACTTGCTGCTTGCTCTCCTAGCTTGATATAATGTACTTCGCTATAAGCTACAGTTATATATATATAAGTTATAGTCATACATATAAGCTATAGTTAGTATATATATATATAACTTATATAGATAATCAGTAAAAAAATCATAATAAATAGATAAATATGTTATGCTCTATTACGCAATATGTTACTTTTTAGATTTCTTTTTGCTTTTTGTCTTTTAGATGTTCAAAAATAAATAGCACAGAAGATAAAATTATCTGCATGTATGATTTTGAAAACTATCAAGCATTTTTTCAGTCATATTGAAGTAGGTGATTGCCAATTGTATAAAATGTGCAATTATAGCATCTGTTCAAACAATACACAATACATATAAAATTAACTCTTAATAAACAGTTGTGAATGAAAACTCTTTTGTTGAACAGAAATTGTGTTGCCCTCTAGCAAACTATCAAATAGTAAGTCAAAAACCTACTAGACTCTCATCCAATCACTTTACTTACGTGAAAAACGCTAATATTTAATTTCAGAAGTATTCACAATAACGATTCATACTATTGAAGATATAAAGTATTTATTTGCGATACGGTTTAGTACTTTCTGGAAATTGATAGAGACTTTGGCAACAAGCCAGCAGACTGCAAATTCAAAACTTACAAGCATCTGTAAAAAGCACAATGGTGAATGATGTCTAAACTAAAGAGGTAATAAAGCTATCATCACTGAGTCAAAACTTTAAAGGGTTAAACCACAACCTTGGAAGCAGAGACCGAAGAAGCAAACTCCTCTCTAATAGTGGGAAACTAGAGAAAAGTGGACAGTCTAAAGCTAATGACATCAGAAGCTTGTTATAAATAAAGACTCGAGTACAATAGTAGCATCATAGAGTTATCTCCCCCTAGAGTGATAACTACATGAGCGTTTTCGGTGCTAACAAGGAGCGTTTAGGCAACGCCCATTTTTTGTGCTAGACAGTCGTAGCGATTGACTAGATCAATAACATCAGCCATGAGAATGGTTAAACAAGGATCATGGATTTCCAGTTAAGATAGTAATTAATGCTCGTATTAAAGAAATGATGATTATAGTTTATTACTCTAATATATGCTTATTATTTAAAGCAATTCAATACCTACCAGGGATCGCTAAACATATTATGGAAATGTTTACTTTTCCATATCCATTCCCATAAGCATAAATATTTCCATAATTTTAGGAAAATGGATATGGAAAATTTATTTTAGAAATATGGAAATGGTATAGAAATGGAAATAATATGGAAATGAATTATGGAAATGCTATGGAAATGGAAAAGATATAGAAATGAATTATGGAAATGTTATGGAAATGGAAACAATATGGACATGAATTATGGAAATATTATGGAAAAGGAAATAATATGGAAATAAATTATGGAAATGTTATGGAAATGGAAATAATATGGAAATAAATTATGGAAATGTTATGGAAATGGAAAAAACTATGGAAATAAATTATGGAAATGTTATGGAAATGGAAATAATATGGAAATAAATTATGGAAATTTTATGGAAATGGAAATAATATGGAAATATATAAAATATATAATAAAATACAAAAAATTCATTTTTATATAACATTTACCATTCTAACTTTTAAACTTCATATCATGAGAAAATATTTTTAAGCAGTTCAAATGAATTAAGAAAAAAAAGAAAACAACTGTAAAGGTTTTCAAACTTTTTCAAACAACCACAACTTTTAAATTTCATATCATGAAAGAAGTGTTTTGTTGTAATAAATTTGGAAAAAAAATAAAACTGTAAATGTGTTTAAATGTAAAACAATTAGCAAGTAATGGCTAAATATAATCTGTTTAGCTATGATTACAATGAAAAATTATTTAATAAATAAGGTAATAAAAAAGTTTATTTTATTTTTATATAATTATAATTTAGTATAATTAAGTACAATTTATTTTTATTTAACATATAACAACATTTGCCACTTTAACTTTCAAATTACATATCATGAGAAGTGTTTTGTGTAAGTGAAATAATTGAAGAGAAGAGAGAAAATAAAAACAACTGTAAATGTTTTCAAGCTTTTTCAAACAACTACAATTTTTAAATTTCATATCATGAAAGAAGTTTTTTGTTGAAATGAATTAGGGAGAAAAATAAAACTGCAAATGTGTTTAAATGTAGATGTGAAATAATTACCAAATAATGGCTAAATATAATCTGTTTAGCTATGATTACAATAAAAAATTATTTAATAAATAAGGTAATAAAAAAGTCTATTTTATTTTTAAATAATTATAATTTAGTATAATTTATTTTTATCTAACATTTAACAACATTTGCCACTCTAACTTTCAAACTTTTTGCTTGCTTACATCAAGCAAAGATGTCCACTAACTAGTGGACATCTTTGCTTCAAGCTAGTCTATGTATTTGATTTATATGTATTGAAATCTAATATTACATGCAAGGGCTGTTTGTGAACTGTGGTGTCAATGAATCACTCTATCACCATACAATGTCAATACTTTCAGTTGATGGCAGTCGATTAGTTTCCCATCACACCAATGTAATACAACCCCAGTATGACTATCTATCTTATCTATGAGTAACCAATGATATACAGCCCCCCATGTGTGGGGGCTGTATATCATTGGAGTAACTGATTGCATTAACTCACTTACTTAACACTATCTATTCAGTGCCTTCGCAAGGGATGTAGGTATTGAATTGCTTTAAATAATAAGCATATATTAGAGTAATAAACTATAATAATCATTTCTTTAATATGAGCAATAATTACTATCTTAACTGTGGAAATTCATGATCATTCTCATGGCTGATGTTATCGTTGTCAATCACTACGATTGACTAGCACCAAAAAGGGGCGCGGTCTAAACGCTCCTTGTTGGCACCGGAAACGCTCGTGTTGTTGAAGGCACAGTTATCACTCTAGTGGGAGATAACTCTATGATTAGCATCTAAAGACTAAACGATGATTGGACAGATTTGATCCAAATCTCGGCCAGTCAAAAAATTTCAAAACCTGTTTATTGGCTGCTGACTAAAGTTTTGCTGTAAAATAGGCAGCGCTGTACTTATTCTTCTTGCTGCTTATTGTTCAGCCTTAAAAATCGATTCATATCAAATCAATTCAAATCAAATCAATTCAGATCACATTCTCAGTTTAACTTTCATGCACAGAAAGAGCACAGGTTCACTTGTCAAATGTAGATTTAAATTATATTTTTTCTGTAATGCAGTTATAGTGGCAATGTCAATGTCTTGTCTGCAGGGATGCAAATTTGATCGCAACAGAAATCAGCCACAATCTGATAGCTCTAGGAGACTAAGTGTTTTGTAAATTTACAGCTTTCTCTCCTCAAAGATTACATGCAGCCAAAATCTTTTGCAAACAAAGTGCAAAACTTTGACCTTCAGGGTAAAAATAATGCTATATTCTTTACAGTCAGCGAACGGATCTGAAGCTAATGAAGTAAGATGTAGAGGAAAGCAAAAGCCTTCACTACGATAAGAGCCATGTCTGTCCTTAGCCAAGCATAGTGGTTAGGAAAAAAGCTTCATACAAGAGTTGACCTCGAATGGATTCACAGCTAGGCACATATCATCTGCTCTACTTAACTTTACTATGCCATACTTTGGAATAACTGTGAAGATGCTTATTACACATGATGATATCTCACAGCGCAGGGAACTGTCAGTATACTAGTATTAACTTTATATACACCATCAGGAACATTGGAAACAGACTAGTTTGAGTACTTCTGAAGAAATCAGTTGGCATAGCAGTGAGATGCCTGAAAGATGACCAAATATGAGCTGGAACTATATTAAAATGATATCATATAAAGGCCAACAAAAACTGGAGCTATTGTTGTTAATTGATAGTGGTTATCTGATGTATATTACAAGAATTGTCATACATTGTTCTCCATAGAATGATGCTAAGAATGAAACTACTTAATAGAATGAACATACATGTAGATATCACTGAGACTTATACGCTGATTTGCTAACTGTAATGAGTGCCAAAGCATATTGAGTTATCTACCTCTGATGAATACCAGGAATACCTTGTAGTGGGTACTCATGGACCATGCTGTTAATTTGATGAGAACCAGTTGGTCATTATTGGCGCCTATACAAAGTTTCTATGTATACGCACTAATAGCACAGTATTAACTATTCAAAAATTGTTTTGCTCAATACCCTCATTTCTAGTACCAGGTGATAAAATCATGTTCATTTGCGCGGAATCCCAAGAATGAGGCTAAAATCTGAGAATTATTCTTGTGATAAGAGTACCATATCAACATCCATAAGTTTGTATGCCACATAACTAGTCTAATCATAAGGAAACATCCACCAATAATCTGCTCTTTAATCTAAGTCAGCCATACAGAATTTCTTTGATGCATTTCCGATTGTTTTTGTTTACTCTTCACTAAGAAGATGGTTCAGAACCCTGATCAACCTGTACTGTGATAGCCAGTTCATATTGCTCAAAACAAACAGATGTAGAAAAACAGATTTACCAAGATAAAGCTCCATCACTTAGTAGGAGCCTTGCTCTTGGTTATGAACATAAACGGAATGAAATACTTAAGTGGGTGAAACCTGTTGGTGTTCAAGTATTTGGCAGCAGATCTCGGGATTTAAATTACTGTTTAACAAGCTTGCTTAAGAAAGAGATCTGAAACAGCTCAGTTCTAGGAAGCTACTGCTGATGACGGCGGATCACTTACAGCAAACTCAAATACTTGCACAAGTATTCTAGAGTAGCAAGCATTACCTGTTGCAGGACTGAAGTTGTGGATCCCAGGCTACATTGATGTCTAAAGTTATGGCAGTTACTAGTGGTCATCGCAGCTATTAGAAGGTGATTACATCATGAGAATTAGAAGAGTATAGTAGTATATGAGTGAGTGCGGAGGGAGATATGCCCTTCTACAAACATTACAAACAAGCAAGTTTAATAATACGACATTGCCTTCTTCTGCAACAAAAGAACGTTAGACCACCAAATGACAAGGAATATACTAACCAATAATCCTATACCCTTAAAACCCAAATACTTGCAAAGTATTCCAGCCACAAGTATTATCTTAAACAACGCCTTAATACAAACCTTAATTTAACACAATGCTAGACTACAAGATGATGGTGAATATATCAATAGATATCTCTATACACTGAAATGGGCACAAACACAGCTGCAAGTAAGATGATAACATCAAGCTAGCAGTGAGAAACTAGGATATAGTAGTAAAGTTCTATGCAAATACTGCAGTGAGGCAATAAACTTAATAATTGTTTTCTTCAATTCTGTAATTCTAAGCTTTTAGAAGAGAAAACTATAACTTTTTGACTTAAAAAACTCACTAAGTGTGTACTTATATACACCAGAGATGTTTTGTATCTTGAGCTCTTGCATCGCAGCAAGAAAACAACACCAAAACTCCAGAAGGTTTATAACATGGAATGGAGTTATCCTACCTCTCACTCTCCTCATCCTTACACTTTTCTCCCTACAACTTTTTTTACGATATGGAGATTAAACAGTCAAACAATTCCGTTTTATAGTGTTTAAACTGAGAAAGTCTAATATGAACAAAAATAATTAACTTGAGCTGTCAACTCAAGTAAAGATAACTCCAAGACCATTGCTGCACCCTCAGATGTCAACAACTAGATTACGTGAAAAAAATACTTCTATAAATATTTAGTTCTACTTATCATGGGTCATCCCTGTTGTTAATTGTGTTGCCTTAATAGCTATAGCCCACAAGTACGTGAATACAGCAATTAGGAGTTGTCATATCTTGATGTATCACTGCTATTCCTATTCCAGCCATCAATATAATGAAAGGATGCATGCTGTTCAAATGAATAGCATGCAAGAGACTGTCAGAAACTTCTGCTCATCGTCGCTCCAGGTGCTCCTCTTATATCCTTTTTTTTTATTGGCTCCACCCCATTCGTAGCACATCTGAACCGGCTGCCGACCTTCAGCCGACCGGAAGTCTTACTAGCGGTAGTGTCGTCGGGATGTCGATCACCTCGATGTCAGCTAGGCAGCCAGTCCTGGCTTCGACCATCTTCCGATATATATGTATATATATGTATATATATACATTGTATATATATATGTATATATATACATATATATATATATATATATATATATATATATACTAATAAATTATTTAAAAGCAATACTTATCTTTTTTCTCAGCTACTGTCAGTTTCATGATATTCTCATTCATCAGGCTGTGTTGAAATAAACAAGATGGTGACTAATCTCTTCCTCAGGAAGAGAGGAAGAGATTAGTCACCATCTTGTTTATTTCAACACAGCCTGATGAATGAGAATATCATGAAACTGACAGTAGCTGAGAAAAAAGATAAGTATTGCTTTTAAATAATTTATTAGTATATAGCTGCTCCAATATATTGTTGAGTACTCTAATTTTAGTAATACTAGTTCATAATTCTTAGGAATTTATAGTTTATATATATATATACATATATATATATACATATATATATATATATATATATATATATATATATATATATATATATATATACATATATATATGTATATATACATATACTATATATATATACTACGTATATATAGTACATATATAGTATATATATATATATATATATACATATATATATATGTATATATATACATATACTATATATATATACTACGTATATATAGTACATATATAGTATATATATATATATATATATATATATATATATATATATATATATATATATATATATATATATATATATATATATATATATATATATATATATATATATATATATATATATATATATATATATGTATATATATACATATACTATATATATATATACTACGTATATATAGTACATATATAGTACATATATAGTATATATATATATGTACTACTCTTATATTATTTTTTACTTGCTTCTGGTTTTGGTCACGGCCAATCGCATTTGTTTTTACAATCATTATCGTTATAATCAACTTCCTGTTCAGTTCAACTTGTTATGCAGCTGAACACATGTGACACTAAACCTTGAATATTATCTTATAAAACCTACATAAATTATTGACATCTAGCCATAACAAATTACAGATATCACCACCACAGTATAACTCAACAGTTAGCTAAAAGAATTAAGCTCTTTTAAGCAATGACCACCTGCGTCAGGTGTTTCACAATGAAGTCTTTCTTCAAGTCTTTTCTCGATGCCAAATATATAATCACGCGCAGAGCACGAAAAGACTAGAAATCAATATGAGATTTTCTACCATATAATAGTAGCCATTCACTGGGTACGATGTGTATTGATTGTTACTAGAAAAAAGTTGTAGTTGCTATTGGGTAAGTTGACTAATTTACCAATGACAAAATTGGCACATTGGTTAATTTGAGTAACTTAAGTTAGTAACTTAAGCTTGCTTATATTGATAAACTTACCATAATAAAAGCTGTTAAGCTGTGAGCGGTGAAGCCTGCTCATGTGATGTTACGCATCACACAAAGTTTATTGTGCGTATTTCAACTGATGTAATGAATATGTTCACAATTATTCATTGATACTGCTAGTTGGAGACGTAGTCTAGTGGTTTAGCATGCCTGTCTAGAGACCTGGAGGTTCTGAGTTCAAATCCAGTGCAAGCTGGAATTTTTGTTGTTAAAGATCTATTGCTGTAACTGAACACACAAACGACAGACCAACGGATGAATGACAAAAGAGATTGAGATTTATATACTGGAAAACCGCTAATTGAATGCCGTGGTGCTTTATTTTCAACCCTTTCTCTACGGTGGTGGTCAATTGGAGGCGGGGTTCAAATAGAGGCTGGCGGTGTATTTTTCAAATGGCTCATCAAAATTTTAGGAAAATAAATTTAGCCTTATTACGGGCGAATCGGATGTCGCCAATATTTTGCTCTGTTATTCCAGTAGAGCGATATTAAACCTTTTGGATGCAAAAAATCTGCTGAGTTATCTCCAACTTGTCAGAGATTTCTTAATAAATATGCATCGAGAAACCGCGAAATATATTTACCAGTTAATATCTATTGCTTGCAATTGACCTGCGATGATATAGCCTGTATCCCTTTTTGCAACTTGTTTGCATTTAAATTTTTTATTTCATACCGAATTTGAAGACATATATTTACTTATATCTATTTTTAACAATTTTGCATAAAAGCTCGTTGCACTCTGATATGGTATGTTTGCTACAGTTTGCAGCCAAAACTAGCTTTTTATGTGCAATAGAAGTGGAGTTATGAGCATCGATCCTTTGTAAGCTGTGTTAAAATAGCTGCAAAATGCTATTAAATAAAATGCTATAAATCTGCATATTTATAAGTTATATAGTGATAATCTATCAAATGATACAAATATATATTCATGAACAAGTGACATAAATGAACCATACTTATATAACATGTAGAAACAAAAATTTACGTTTTTAAAATAAAAATATTTTCATTGTTTGCTTGAATAGCTACGTTCTGATTGTTGCTTACAATGGAACAAAAATTTTCTAGTTGTCCAATACTGTCTACAATATCTTCTGGTCTCAACATTTTTTTCTGCACTGCTGAACTAGTCGATATCTTCATCCACACAGTTTTTTGGCAGAGCAAAACTTTTACGCGCTGCATTTTGCACAAATACAATGTGTAAAAGTTTGCTCACTAAACGTAACCTTTGAAAACCTTGCAAAACTTGCAAACCGTTTTCCTATGCATGTTCTTCAAAGTATTAAGACCGTGTTAAACAAGGAACAACTATTAGCTTGAGACCATTATTGATTACTTCTATGGTATTACTTTGGAAATTTTAACGAAAAAATGACGAAAAGTTTTGGAGTTGGACAACGAGAGAAATAATTGTTAATAATGTAAACGATTCATTATTAATATGATTTTGTGAGCACTTTTACTGATCACTTGATATTATGGGTTCTCAAAGATCAAAAAAGTCAAAGTGGCGGTCAAATGGATGGGAGGGGGAGCGATTCAAATAGAGGATGAAGCTCTATTTTTAAACCCTTATCTCGTAATGACAGTCAAATAGAAGTGGCATTCTAATAGAGGCAGCGTTCTATTAGTGGTTTTACGGTATGTTGGTATTGAATTTTCACACGCTTGAGCATTTCAGTAAGTCGAGAAAATTGTTCACATATTTTTAAACTACAGAATAATAAAACAACAAGTACAGCATAATGTCAATAAGTAATGGTAGAATTGAAGCGCACACATTTGGGTTACGATGCAACACTTATTGTTTTTTTTCGCAGTTTTGAAAATACTCCATTCACATTTCCTTAAAGGTTGCTTGTCTTACTGCAGTTTGCTAGAGAAATGGTGTTTGGTGTGCCTATGAGTAAATAGTTCATCTAACGATACTTTGTTTATATCAGATTTAAGAAAGGTGCAAAATGATGGCAGACTCTGAGGCAGAAACCAAATGTGGATTCTGTATGAGAGAAGGTAAGGGGATGGAAGAACCAAAGATCCTTCCATGTAAACACGTCCATTGCCTGGAGTGTCTCTCTGACTTCTATGTCATAAACCATCTCATACAGTGTCCAATAGAAGGATGCAGGTGTGTAAAATGATGCTTCTTATCAACCTTAAAGTTGTGTTTTTACTCAGCCATAAATCTGCAGTCATACATCAACTTACGAGAACCCTAACATATAAGAAAATACATGTATGTACTCTCTAAATGAGTTTGTAATGTAAACTGTCTGTCTATTTAGAGAGGTGTATGAGATACCAGCTGCTAACCTTCCTTCCTACTCAACTGAAGACAAGGACTGGTGTGATGTGTGTGTCAGCAAAGAGCAAGAAGCACTAACAGCTGATATGTACTGTACAGACTGCAGAAAGAAATACTGTGTTAAACATAAGGGGGTAAGTGAGTAGCACGCACGAACCTCTATTTCATCAAGAAAAGACAACTCCTTCTTTGTGCACTTTCGACTAGTTCATTTTACAGACACATGATGATATTCACATTGACCACACATCCATAGACATCAAAGAATACAAATTACGGAAACGGAAGATAGATATAAGAACATGTGACAAACATGAGGAACATCCTTACAGTTTGGGATGTAAAGTTTGCCTTATGGTTATTTGTAATCGTTGCTTCTCCGGATTGACAAAATGTCAAGGTGGTAAGTTAATTATGGAATATTGTTTTCGGAGAGACTTCAGCATGACTAACCAAAAGAAACATTATAATCAAAAGTAAATGAATATGTGCCGTTGCTTTGTATGTCTCACAACACTGGTCTCTGACCTTGTCTCACAGCATTGATACCTAAACGTATATCTCTCACAGCATTGATCTCCAACGTTATATGTCTCACAGCATTGATCTCTAACCTTATGTCTGATAATATTGATCACTAACCTTATGTGTTTAACAATATTGATTTCTGACCTTATATGTATCACAAGATTGATCTCTAACCTTACGCATCTCAACGTTGATATATAAACATATGTTTTATAACACCGATCTCTAAATCTTGCCAAAAGCAAAAAGTTATACAAGCTTTTAAATGTTTTCATAAGAAGATAATAAAGAGCAACGCGTATGCAAGAGCGTGGTTAGTGAGATAGAGTTATGACAACTGCCTGATTATATGCATCATGTACATGTACTGTACATGATGCATATAATTGTACATGTACAAAGAAAACGTAAAAATGAAAACATCAATTACACTAATTTTTCTCTTTGAGAAATTACAGTTTGAGATGTTGGCTACAAAATACTTATTTTATTTACAGAGAAAAGTCATCAATTGCTGCCACTAGATGAATTAGTAACCTATCTAGAGAACTCAAACAGGTTTGAAAATATTATGGAAAGAGAAGTTGATTTGGAGAAACTTTTTAAACTCATCTCAAAGTGCATCTCAGACTTTGATATTGAAACTGTGAAAATGCTGAGGTCTCTAAACGCTACTAGAGATGTACAGGTAACTAATACAATACTAATAGTAATGTACAGGTAGTAAATACAATACTAATAATATACAGTTAACTAATACAATACTAATAATAATGTACAGATAGTAAATACAATACTAAATATAATGTACAAGTAACTAATACAATACTAATAATAATATACAGGTAACTAATACAATACTAATAATAATGTACAGGTAACTAATACAATACTAATAATAATATACAGGTAACTAATACAATACTAATAATAATGTACAGATAGTAAATACAATACTAAATATAATGTACAAGTAACTAATACAATACTAACAATAATATACAGGTAACTAATACAGTACTAATAATAATATACAGGTAACTAATACAATACTAATAATAATGTACAGGTAGTAAATACAATACTAATAATAATGTACAGGTAGTAAATACAATACTAATAATAATGTACAGGTGGTAAATACAATACTAATAATAATATACAGGTAGTAAATACAATACTAATAATAATGTACAGGTAGTAAATACAATACTAATAATAATGTACAGGTGGTAAATACAATACTAACAATAATATACAGGTAGTAAATACAATACTAATAATAATATACAGGTAGTAAATACAATACTAATAATAATATACAGGTAGTAAATACAATACTAATAATAATGTACAGGTGGTAAATACAATACTAATAATAATATACAGGTGGTAAATACAATACTAATAATAATGTACAGGTAGTAAATACAATACTAATAATAATGTACAGGTAGTAAATACAATACTAATAATAATATACAGGTGGTAAATACAATACTAATAATAATGTACAGGTAGTAAGTACAATACTAATAATAATGTACAGGTGGTAAATACAATACTAATAATAATGTACAGTTGGTAAATACAATACTAATAATAATATACAGGTAGTAAATACAATACTAATAATAATGTGCAGGTAGTAAATACAATACTAATAATAATATACAGGTAGTAAATATAATACTAATAATAATATACAGGTAGTAAATATAATACTAATAATAGTGTACAGATAGTAAATACAATACTAATACTAATGTACAGGTAATAAGTACAATATTAATAATAATGTACAGGTAGTAAATACAATACTAATAATAGTGTACAGATAGTAAATACAATACTAATACTAATGTACAGGTAATAAGTACAATATTAATAATAATGTACAGGTAGTAAATATAATCTAACAGTTCGCATCACGTTGATAACATTTACTGCAGTATATTTCTGCATATAAGCCTATCTCGCATGTAAACCGACTCTAAAAAAGCCCAATCAGAAATTAGGGAATATATATAAACTCACATATACATGTAAGTCGATCCTTTGAATTGTAATATGTTGTACATGCCTATCAGAGCAAAAGGTAGCGGAAATGGAGCGGCTTTGGCAAGTTTAGACTAAGATGTTTCTGATTGATGAATAGTTGTATAATTAGCCTATCGCGTCTCCGTTTAATTGAAAGGAAACAACCATCAGTTTGCGTTAAGCCAATAAAAACGTGTTTGTAATGTACACCGACCTTGGTTTCACTTTGCAAAAGCCTGTTTCTATAGCTACCTCTTTGCGATGATCAGAAGCATGACAGCTATGCAGGTTTTACAAGTTGCAGATCAATAAGTATTTATTGGTGAATAATGGCAATAATGGCAGTGACGGTGAGTATTTATTTTCAACAGTAGATATCACATCGTAACCTATAATAATAGTGGTAACTTGTCCGACTCGGAACATGCTCATCTTGTCAACCCCGGTAGTATGAAAAGAACAAACATGTCTGAACTGATCCTGCATTATATTTCTGGCCTTTTTATTGTATCAGATGATGGAAAATTTTATGCTAATTAATTTGGTCAAATGATGTGGCAACTTATATGCACCATTGTCAAACATTCGGTTTTATCAAATGTTTAATTGTCTCTATAAAAAGTTTATTTTGTACGGAAAGGTTAATGGTAGTGGTAACCATCATTGTTGTTTTACTTTTATTAAAGGTTGACTTGCAACAAAATTCACATTACAGTTATTTGGTATCAAAAGATTCACCATGTCTTACTCTGTTGTGTTGTAGGTGCCAAATATGTGGAAATGTGATTACAAACTCTTCAAAGCTCAAAAACGAAAAGCCGCCGTAGATTGGAATCTATTTATTTCTCTGATGTAACCACAAAATTTGGTTATCGTCTTGTCACGTATGTTCTCACGTGAGTTGAAAGGTCAATAAAAAGCTCAATATAAAACTTATCGTAGCACTAGTTTATGACAAACACTTCGGGTTTTACCGAAGACCTCGTATCAAATATAGATGTTCGCTACTTTACAGTTTTGTTTCGGCCTAGTCTAAGCGGCAAGTCGTTATCTGATAATGTGACCCAATACTTCGCAAATAAGTTCTGCAACACTTTTCGATTGTCACAAGTGACCGACAGGCTCGTCATGATTATCAGACAATGATATGTACTCCTTCAAGCTATAAGGCTAAAAAATTAAACGAGTTTTTACGGCAAGTTATAAGATATCACTGCTAAAAGTGACAGCATTACGATGATGGTAAAACAGACGCGTAAGAACAATAGACATAGTTTTATTGAATGCGTGAAGTATATTTGTGAAAATATTTCGGCGAATAAGGTTGCAAGAAAGTGTAAACAGAAACCATCTCTCACAACTACATCACATTTGAGCCGTTTTGAAAAGGAAATCTTAACTACGGCGGTCTCGTGTGGCTGCGATTTTCTGTTTGTTTTTGAGCTTTTAGGAGCTTGTAATCACCTTTCCACATATTTTGCACCTACAACACAATAGAGTAAGACATGGTGAATCTTTTCATAGCAAATAACGGTAATATGAATTTTGTTGCAAATCAACCTTTAAGGAAATTGAGTTAATAAAGGTTTGAGTTGTGGTTGTTAAAATTAAGTTAGCACAACGTCATTTCATTTATCTTTGATCAAACTTACGCTTGTATAAGCTGTACCCTTTAGTTTGGTAAAGAACTTTTACCCTCTAGAGTAGGCTTATATGCGTAAATATACATTAAGTAAATAAAGTATTGTAGCTGTAGTCTGATGTTAGGCCCCTAATAGGGGGTGGTAAACCATACATGTACCTACTTCACAGCTTGAAAATTGGAGCAGCAATTTGCGTCTGACGTAAAACTCTCACAGATGCTGATTGAAATCATCTCTGACTGATCGCCAAAGTACATGATATACTAGCAAAATCTCTCAAGGAGTTCAACATTAGATAGCACTGAATGTGAGTATTGACCTAGATCTGAGCCATATAGTATAACTAACATTAAGAGGGTGTTTATTAATAGCTGGCGGAAATAAAACAGAAATATGGTGATCTAGAAAGACAGTTCATGGCAGACAGGCAGCGTACCAAGACAAAGTTGGCTGAATACATGGAAAGTACACTGATGAGCAAATGGAACTCTGTGAGAAACACAAGACACAGACTGGAGGCAAAGTGCAAATACAGCCACGAGGTTGATTTACTGATATTTATGCTTTACTTTTAGTCCAGACCTGATTTTATATTACCGTAAAACCTGTATTTGAATGCCACTTTTATTTAACTGCCACTATTAACAGGAAAAAGGTTGGAAAATAGAACGCTACTTACATTTGACTGCTACTTTGACATTTTTTGATCTTTACCAACCCACAATAGCAAATGGTAGGTAGAATAGTGTCCACAAAATCATACTAACTCAGTCAATATCACTAATATATGACAATTAATTCTTTCATTGATTCTGGTCATATCGAAGTCCATTTTCTAACTTGAAAGCTTTGCAGTTTTTTTATTAAAAATTTAAAAGCATCACGATAAAAATAATTACGTAATAACTGTATAAGGCTAATAGTAGTTCTTTGTTTAGGTCGTGATACCTCGTATATGAAAAACGATTTAGAAATTACGATGGAATCTACTACTATTTTGAGGCTAAAACTGCTTAGCCGGATGTGCAAAGTTACACATGTATTTCTTTATTTGTGCAAAAAGTAAATTCTAAATGACAATGCATAATAGCTTTGCTCTGTTAAAAAATTGTTTGAACGATAATATTGGCTAGGTCAGCTGTACAGTAAAAGAGTTGTGATTAAAAGACAATGTAAAAGGTATTGGACAATCACAAGAAGATGAAATGGTTTTAAATGGAAGCAACAATCAAAAATCGACTGCAAAATATTACCAAACGATGCTAATATTTTTGTTTAAAAAATGTTAGTTTTTGTTTCCGCATGTATTATATATATGGTTTGTTTATGTAACTTATTTTTGAATATATATTTGTAGCATCTGATGGATTATTACTATATAACTTATAAATTATGCAGACTTAAAGCGTACTATTTGATAGCATCATTGCGACTATCTAACCTCGACTTTTCATTGATTGACACTTACAATAACTTTTCTTCTATTTCACATAAAACGGCATTTATAGCTAAAACTGTAGTGACCGTATCAACGAGTACAATGAGTTTTTATGCAATATTGTTAAATATAGTTATGAAATAACAATATGCCTTCTAAAAAAATAAGAAGCTGAAAGTTCCAACAAACTGCAACACAAGGCGCCAGCTATATTTGTATATCTCGTAAGGTAATTGCAAGCAATAAATATGAACTGGTAGCGATATTTCTCAGTTTCTAAATGCATATTTATTAACAGATCTATGACGAGCTAGAGGTGAGTTTGCAGATTTCTTGCATCCAAAAGAGTTAATATTTTTCACTCCCAAAAGAGTGAAAAATTTCGACCATAAAAAGATTAAATTTAGCTTTCCGAAATTCTGATGAGCTGTTGGCAAAATAGAGGCCAAGCTTTATTTAAACTATAATAAAGCACCAGTTCTAGGAATGGTAGAAAAATAGAGGTTTCACGATATATTGACTACAAGTTATAATAACATCTACACTGACATACATAATGACTACCAGTTATAAAAACATATATCCTGACATGTATAATAACTATCAATTATAAAAACATATACACTGACATATATAATGACTACCAGTTATAATAACATATACACTAACATATATAATGACTACCTTTTCTAATAACATATACACTGACATATATAATACCTACCAGTTATAATAACATATACACTGACATATATAATAACTACCAGTTATAATAACATATACACTGACATATGTAATGACTACCAGTTATAATAACATGTACACTGACATATATAATGACTATACCAGTTATAATAGCATGTACACTAATATACTGTGCATATAATAACCAATCTATCATGAGCCACCATTTTAGGTGATGTAAAAGGAGCCTTCTTCATATACATGTAGGTTGATATGGTAAGAGCTTATGATGAGCTGTATAAAACAACGGAGAGGCTTAGGAGAGAACGACTCCCTTCTCTGAAGTTGTCTAATATCCAGGAGATAGAAAAAAAAGGTTGTTTTTGTTTAGAAATTTCCGTTTATAATATTCTTGTTTTGCAGCACCTCGTATCACAACACTTTTTTTTTATAGATCAAAATAGAAATGCTGAAATCATAATAACTTTCAGCTCTATCGCAATCGAAAGTGAGAAGTTGATGACAACTCCTACATACCCTAAATCTCTGTCTCCTCCAAAGACCGTCTGTCTAAAGGGTTTTGGTAAAAGCATCAAACAGCACAAAGGAAACATTTATGTACAAATGGATAATTCCGTTTTAAGGGTAGACAACTTTCAAACTGTCAACACCCTCATTCAGTCGCAATACTCAGTGTTATCTGTTGCAATTTATAAGGAGACAATTTATGTTTTGACTTCGACTCCTACTAACATCAGAAGTTATTCTGGTCATACAGTGACACGAAATGTCAAGTTGTATGATTTGTCTGGCAAGCTGATGTCAAGCTGGCCGTCTGCTGTCAACAGTTCATACAGTTCACTGACACTTGTGTCTGATCAGCTTCTTCTTACTGATCAGACAAGTTTTCAGTCTACACCAGCTCTCTACACACTTAATGGAGTCCGCGTAAAAAATGTCTTAGACTCTATGAAATCATCATTACGAATTCTCATGGCTGCAGATAACACTTCTATAGTTGCGTTTGATTCAATTTTCAAAGATCTCATTAAGATAGACCTAAATACCGAAGAAGTCATGTGGAGGAAGAAGGAGACGGAGCTACCAGCCATCACAGGCTATGGAAGAGGACATGCTCTTTTAGCTGATAGTGGATGGAAGCTGAGAGTACTTAACTTAGAGACAGGTTAGTTAGCCTCAGTTTCTATAAACCTGTAAATATGACAACTGTAAATCATACACTTGGTGTAAGTATTAAGGGAATGTCTTATATGGCTTCATACATGTACTGTATATGTACATTAAACTTTATTGTTTTCTCTTAAAGGCCACCGGCTCTATTTGCTTACACAAAGGAAGCAAATAAAGTCAGATGCTTTTTCCATAGATTCCATTTAGGTAAATTCTACTGCAAATACGTATAATCCCTGGCAGCTAGTCATGCTCATTTTAGGAGTTGTGGTTCATGAGTTTTGTTGGCTGAAGCAAGGCAGTAAGCGTATCCATTGTGAAGCAGACACTTTGGTAGTAACAACATCTGGCAACAAAATGGTAGAGATTTATAAGCTCTCTATATGAGAGCTCATCTGGAGACTCAGTTGGATCATGAGTTCAAACTGTTGGTTTACTTGTGGCATGTTTCATGTGTATTCTTTACACTACATTTCTGTTATATTTTAAATAATGTTTAGTCTCTACTGCTTGATATGCCAACAATTTAACATTTTGATAGATATTATAGTTATTTTCATTCTGTCATTTTATTTACTATGCATACTATTTGTTGCATATGTAATAGATTTCTGCCTTAATTAGATCTGCGTAGAATAAACCATTACTGTAATCTACATGTACATGCTCTAGCATAGTATTTTCTTAGAAATAATATTTTGTATTTGAAAATATAGAGTGACGACTATTTCAGATAAACAATTACATAGATTTGTAAATTTGCTTAAAATAAACCAAAACTATCATGAATTTCAGAACACTTGAAGCGTGGAAACATTCTAAAGGCTGGTTTACATTATACCAGCAGTAACCTCATGATGCATCAGTGATCGCTAGTGATAACAATTGTTCACACTATCATAAACCTATTCGGTTTACATCAGCAAATAGTCCACCACATACTGTTCTCATTACACAATGCTATCACTGAAATGATGAAATGCTAATCCCGCAGCAACTATCATGACGGGAAATAAATTATATTAAGCAATTCGTCACAGTCAATCACCAGCACCCAAGTGATGCACATTGCACACATTGTTGTAAATGCTCGGCGAAATGTCAAGAAAGTTTGGCAGCTGCAATGTTTCTCAACATACCCCGTCGCCTTGTTGATATCATCGGCTTATGGTGCACGTAGTCGATGAATAATCGCGAAAAGGACTTTGGTTGATACAGTGTGATCGCACCACCAGAAAATATGACTATTGCGTCTAAGGTTGTCAATAATTTAATTCCTGCAAACTATTGAACTACAGTGCATCCTCGCTATATGATTTTAATCCATTCCAGAGTTGGCATCGTATAGCAAAAATGTCGTATAGAGGGTTATACATGTAGAAACCTATAGTAAATAAGTAATGCTAACATACCACGGTAAAAATCTTCAAAATTTCATATAATTACTGCACATATTAAAAATTAGCAACTTAAAATGAATTCAGCTAACTAAACAAACCCACGCACCACCAACACTACCCACACCACCCCACACACACCCTTCCCACACACCCTTCCCACACACCCCCTCACTTGCACCCACACACACGCACACGCACGCACACGCACACACACGCACACGCACGCACACACACACAAACACGCACTCACACACACACACCCTACACACACCCTACACACACACACACACACCCTACACACACACACCCTACACACACACACACACACCCTACACACAACACACCCTACACACACACACACACCCTACACACACACACCCTACACACACACGCACACACACACACCCTACACACACCCTACACACACCCTACACACACCCTACACACACCCTAGACACACACACACACACTCACATACACACCCTACACACACACACACACCCTACACACTTACCCCACACACATGTACACACACACACACACACGTACGCACACACGCACACACACACACACCCCATGCACATATCCCACACACACATGCATACACACTTAAAAGTGAGTTTTATGTACATCATTTTCAACTATTTTACTGAACTTCAACTTTTTCATCGCTAACATTCCATCACTTATGGGTTTCCGGCTATTTCCACAATAAAATATGGCTGACCTCATTAAAATCTTTTTGCAACTTAATTCGGTAAAAAACCCAAACAATGCTGCTCTCGTGAAGTGTATATTTGCTAGCAGATTAACAGAAGTTGTCTAACCTCTAATTCTTTCTTAAAAGAGATTGCAACTCCAACTTTACAATTAATTTGCGAGGAGATATTACGTACCAACTTTCTGTCACCCGACAAATGCCAAACTGAGAGAAATCGGTCATCGTATTTCTTTCAGGGGTTGTGAGGTTTTTGACAATTAGAATATCAGCATCTTTGTTATTTTGACGTAACAAGCACACCGACAGCTAAATTTGAATATCGAGCAACTTTTCGTTAAATTCATATGGCGAAATAGGATTCAGATGATGAGAATAAAAAATCATTGTGTTCCACTTCGTAAGGCATAAGAATCGTACAACAGGGTCAACGTAACCCAAAGTTCCGCTATTTGATTACATATTTAACAAACATTGCGATATGAATGTGTTAATTCCCACGAATTTTTGTAGTTGTGTCCTCCCATCTATTATTTACCATATTAGGTTGCAGACAGTTTTCGTATGATGAGACAAACATTGCGAAATAAGCTGGAGCGGAAAGATTCCACAAAGTCATGTTAAAATAAAACCTGCTTTTTAGTAACATGAGGTGTGACTAAACAAGAACAATCATGTGAGAAACAGTAACAATCCTAAACTATTACTGCCCGTAATCTACTTAAAGCAATATTACTGAAACAATTACTGAACTGTAATATTTTGCATGTTTTTATAAGTTTAAACAATTTTGATAAAAGCAAAGCGACAAGCATAGTTTACTAAACAGTGCAGAAACGTTAGCTTCTGCTATAGTGATAAAATAATGTTTGGATCAATAGACTGTGGCAAGCATTAAACATTTTCCTTAGCATTTAGGTACAATAAACTAGGTGTGATAAAACACACCCATAATTAATTTTGTAGTAGATTCATTTTCATGTCAAATGTTAAGATATCTTAAACAATATTCTACAGAGTTCCTGAACAACAAAAACTGATGCACAGAGCATTAAGTTCCTTTAGTCTGCTGAGTAAATGGTCGACTGCATAACAATAGTTGACATTGCAATTGGACCCCTGCTACTGACTGAACAGCCTGATGAATGGCTATAAATCTTTTCATGAAGAAATAACTTCTGATTAAAATAAAACTCGCTGTTCGTAACAAGACTTTTATAAAATGAATATATTTTGTATTTTTATTTGCGAGGGATTTATGGAACTTTTTAGAAATCATTTAGAAAAGATTTATTGGCAGCATCTATTATTAGAATAATGTTGATACTGAAAACAAGTAGTAACTGTATATTAGGCTGAAATCATGGACATATTTTACACAACTGTCATCAGAATGACATGCTGATTGATGTCAACAGTAACCTTTTTGACCAGGCCTAAATTTAATTAAGACATGTCTACCCCAGATAAGATAAGTCTTAATTAGATGTACGCATAACGAATTAGATTTATGCATAACTATGCCTACTCACACTCAAGTCAGATTTATTGTACCATGAGAAGATAGCCCTAACTTCTGTGTCAAGTGTTTGCCTTGACTATATAGCCGGTTGTATTTGTTTCACTCTTTTAGAAACAATATACATGTAGATATTGGCTTTCACAAATATGCCACTCTAGAGATCCTTGAAAATCTAGCCTTTTTATGAGATCAAAAAGTCGTTCAGTATCATCCACACTTGCCTTTGTAATGGTATTAATTAAGTGCATGTGACATTTTAATGCTCGTAATTGCGCTCTGCTCTCGTGAGACCGCCAAAGACAGCCGCAGTGGAAGCGCGCAATAAACAAGTAGACTACAAACACAAACTGGATTGAGATTCGATCACGCTTTAGCAGTTAGTACCCCTCTCTCTGGCCGGCCAGTCCTTGTCCTTCCGATAAGCTCTGACTTTTACTACGATACCGGTACACAGGTAATTTGCTTATGATACATATTACTACAGCCTTCTGTACCACAGCCATTGGCATCGACAAGCACAACATCTCCTTACCAAAAAGAACTCGTAAAAATGATTTATTAAGTTCTATTAACTTTCACTTTCATGTACTTTTGCACAGCATTCATCTGCTCTTTTAACAAACATAGAAAAAGAGAAGACAACTACTAGTCAAACCACAATGGCAGTGCTATCACCATTTTCACTGAGATGAAATTTATTACGATGTTGGTTGTTATTCTTATTTTTGCTAAATACCAAATTGGCCCTTTATTTAACTGATAGCCAATTTTATATCTCCTTCATTCCATAGTGGCTCAGGTAAGGGGCAAAAGTACTGACTGGACTTTTCAATTTACTTGATGCTTTTGCAAAAGTATTTTAGAAGGGCCCCACATCAGTTGCGTTAAATAGTGTTCATTAGTGTGTGTGACTAAAAATCTTTCATGCCTCCTTCCGCTCTCTTGATGCTGTTTCAAAATTATTTTTTTACACGGACTTTCATATCAGTTGCGACAGCACATCAAACTATGCTCAGTACTTGTGACCAACAGTTGTTCAAACCTCCTGCCCCTCTTTACTGGGGTGACATCTTGAAGAAACACATTCTCTAAGTTTAAGCTTCTGTAATTCACCAAAATATGTTTCTAACTTTCATTATTAAGAACATCTTTCTTGTTCATTTTTTTCTGCTTTGCTAATATATGTTAACTGCCCAAGTTTTTATAGTATGTCATTCGCATTATCTCACTATTATTATTACGTAAAATTTTGTGTAAAACAATGTTCTCAGGCTAACCAGCTTTGGCAGCGAAATGGCATAATAAACCAGATCATCAACAAAGCATTAAACGAGACTTGTTTTAACATGAACAGATAACCCCTTAGTGAGCAGATCTAAAATTTATAAAAGATACCGTAAAACCTCTAATTGAACGCCACCTCCATTTGACCGCCACTTTGATATTATTTGATCTTTTCGAGCCCATGTTATCAACTGATCAGTAGAAAAGTGTCCACAAAATCATATTAATAATGAATCATTTATATCAATAACAGTTAATTCTCTCGTTTTCCAATTCCAAAGCTTTTCGTTTTTTTGTTAAATCTTTGAAAGCAACACCGTAGCAATAACCAATAATGATCTCAGGCTAGTAGTATCTCTCTGTTTAACGCGGTCTTTCTACTTCGAAGTGACCTACATATATATAAAAAAATTTCTTAAATTTACGATAGTAGATGGAACTAGGAAAGCAACGCCATAGAAATAATTACTAACTATCTCAGGCTGATAATAGCTCCTTGTTTAACGCGGTCCTTAATACTGTAAAGGACATGCATATGAAAACCGGTTCGCAAGTTTTGAAATAAAGGTTATACGTTTAGCGAGGAAACTTAGCACTGCATCAGTGCTAAATGCAGCACGTGAAAGTTTGCTCTGCCGAAAAAATTGTTTGGACGCTAATATCGACTGGTTCAGCAGTGCAGAAGAAAAATTGAAGTCAGAAAATATTGTGGAAGGTATTGGACAACTAAAAGATGTTAGTTCCATTGAAAGCAATAATCAGAACGCAGCTATCCGAGCAAACGATAGAAATATTTTTTTCTTTTTAAAAGCGTTAATCTTTGTTTCTGCATGTAATATAAGTGTGGTTTGTTTATGTCACTTGTTCATGAATATATATTTGTATCATGTGATAAATTATTATTGTATAACTTATAAATATGCAGATTTATAGCATGCTATTTAATAGCATTTTGCGGCTATCTTAAAACAGATTACAAAGTATCGATGCTCATAACTCCACTTCTATTGCACATAAAAAGCTAGTTTTGACTGCAAAATGTAGCAAACATATCAGTGAGTGCAATGAGCTTTAATGCAAGATTGTTAAAAATAGATATAAAATAAATATATGTCTTCAACTTTAGAATAAAATGCCAACAAATTGCAAAGAAGGTCACAGGCTATAATATCATTGCAGGTCAACTGTAAGCAATAGATATCAACTGGTAGAGGTATTTATTGGTTTCTTGATGCATATTTATTAAGGTATCTTTGAAAAGTTAAAGGTAAGTTAGCATATTTATTGCATTCAAAATGTTTAATATCGGTCCACCAGAAAAAGAGGGCAAAATATAGGCAATATTTGCTTCGCCCCCTCCCGTAATCGAGCTAAACTTATCTTCCGAAAGGTCTGACGAGCTATTTGAAAAATACACTAGACCGCCAGCCACTATTTGAACACCGCCTCCAATTGACTGCCACTTCAGAGGAAGGGTTGAAAAATAGAGCGCCATAGCGTTCAATTAGAGGTTTTACGGTAAGCTCTTCAGAAAGGATATAATATTAAAAACTTATACATGTACTTGTTTAAGTTTTACACATGTATAACTGTAGGGTAAACATTCTACTACTAAAGTGAAACCTCAATACACCTTTAGTATTAATCAACAAATTCTCTCCGAGTCTTCAATCACCTAACAACCATGTTAACTATATGCACTGTCAACCAGTGTCAGATAAACCATACCAAAATTGTCTTTATGGTTCACCAAATACATTTGGTAAATTATGTATATGATAACTCATACGCTTGCCTTGCTTGTGCACTGTGAGAGACCATCAGGAGTAATCAATCCGAGCATGATTAGCAAGTGATGCGTTGATAAATTATTATTATTATTATTATTATACAATTTATTAATTTGTATATTTATAGCATACTATTTGATGGCATCTTTGTGATTATGCTAACTCAGCTTACAATGTATCAACACTCATAACTCATCTTCTATTGCACCAAAAAGCCCATTTTGGCTAAAAACTGTAGCAAACATGCCAATGAATGCAATGAGCTTTTATGCAACATTGTTAAATATTGTTACAAAACATAAATAAGCCTTCAAATAACTACATTGGATCGTTGCTACTAAGCGCAATACAGACATATCAACAAGCGTTATTATTAACGGCTATTGTTTTGGATAGTGTTTCTGAAAAGTGTTCTCACCACTCATCAAAACGCTTTAAAGTCTTCAGGTAAGATTGTAAACTCCATTATGAACGAATCTGAATGGTTTAGACCTTCGTGACTTCAAACTAAAAGATAGTTTTGATGATTGTGACAATCAACGGGCTTATTTGCACCGTTACTAAAATCATGGCAACAACTACAGCAACAACGAAAGAAACAATTGTTATTGATGTAACATTATTGGTATTATCATAATAGTTGTAAGAATTGTTGTAATTATTATAAAATTATTAGTACCATTTTTTGGAATCGAAAATGGTTCGTAAAGATCAAAGAATGTCAAAGTGGTGGTTAAATAGAGGTGGCGTTTAAATAAAGGTGGTCTTCAAATAGAGGTTTTATGATATATAAACAACAGTAAACAGTAACAGACTTTCACACAAGCTCTTTCTGTTGTTTAACCCAGTGGTTTATGACTATGGACAATTGACTTCTACATGTACATGAAACATATGACTGGTTGCTCTAAGATCAACCTGGAAGTTTGTTCCGTGTAAGTGGCATAGTTGAGGATACTAAATGATAAACTATCTCAAGTACGTACAAGCTAATCTGAGTGTGTAGATATTGAGTTGAATTAGGCTAACTATATATGACTGCATAAAAAGGTAGAACAGCGCTATATCAGATGTTGACACAAATTTCTACTACCTACAATTCACTATCCCGTCCCTTCCGCAATAATACTTGATTACCAACTTTAAAACACTTGTCTTCAACTCACTCAATAATTTTTGATTTCTGTCTTCTTTTAATTTTTATTGATTTATTTTTTGTTTTGGCCAAAAAAATCATTTGGATGATGATTACCAACACCGATAAAAAGTTTTACATAAATGCAAATTAAGTACTAAGTTTAAATTATTAATGTAGTGTACTAAGAAAAATTTGGTACAATCAGTACATTTACACGAGCACCTGAGAAGTTACAAAGCACCGGACTGCATGCCTAATGAGCGGGAGAAGTGCAGGGATTTTCTTGGTGAAGCTTTAACTCGTTATGCGTCAGTAAAAGATATGGGTTTGAAGTATGTTGTTGTATATACCTAAACTAGCCAATTGCAAATAGCTGCCACAAACTTACGATCTGGTAATATTCTTGAGGACAGCGTTTGAATAGATACATGTACATGTATAACACCTCCAGTCAAAGATGAACTTACACATAATTTTAAGAAATTCTATCAGAAAAATCGGTATTTTTCTATCATTTGCAGTTGCCTTTGATGTTTGAGGTTATTTGACTCCAGGATATTTCAAGATTAAAATTGATAAAACTTCATTACAGTTAAAAAGCTCAGAACAAAAATGTGTGTAAAATGATGTCACTAATTGCTATCATTGCTGTAGTTGATATCAGCTATTGCATTCAAGTTGCAGATATACGGGCCTTCGTTTGGTTCGTCTCTTTGCAATTATACATGTAGATGTCGTAATTGTACTTTCGCTTGATCTGACCCTTTTAACCCCTATCAAGTTTTGTCAATTTTAATCTTAAAACTTCTTGCCAGTCAGATCATCTCAAACATAAAATGCAATCTCAAATGATAGAAAAATACCGATACATTATGATAAAATCTATTAACGTTTTTGCCTTTCATTTTTAACGCCCTTCGACTTTTATAGTGCTGTGTTTAAATTATTGTGCTCTAACTAATAGAAGAATTTAATATGAAACCAGAAAGAACGTTTTAGTAAGTTTTTTTGTAGCAATTTTATAGGCAGATTTCACTTTTATTGTAACCTCTTGTATGCATAATGTCTTGTAGGAGTGATCTTTGGATATCGCATTTTTATAGACAGATTTCACTTTCACAGTCATTTTATAAAATTCTCTGTTTATGAGCATACCATACCAAACATACTGCTTGACGCCTAGTTACACTATTTAGAACTAGCTAACTGATTAGATAGCTGTATCAGTTATACCAGCTAGTGTGAAGGTCATGGAATTTAAAATGGTGAACAAACACAAAGGTATTTAGCAGTCAGTGTTAGGCATCAATCAGGGGTGATTTCAATTAACCAATCAACTGTTATAAAGGTTTTGTTTGTTTGTTTGTTTGTTTATTTTCATCTATAATATGACCACAA
Source organism: Watersipora subatra (assembly GCF_963576615.1). Taxonomy (NCBI): domain Eukaryota; kingdom Metazoa; phylum Bryozoa; class Gymnolaemata; order Cheilostomatida; family Watersiporidae; genus Watersipora; species Watersipora subatra. The sequence goes on along the minus strand of NC_088710.1, from coordinate 9,839,493 downwards.
AAAATAACATGAAGAGTGTTTCTAACAGTATAAAAAGACAAGAGAAATAGAAAAAAATGTCACTCCAGGGAAGGTGATGATGAGGTCCCTGTGCGCAATAGCAAGGCTAATCAAGGCGCGGAACCTGAAAGTAGAGTCAGCAGAAGTATGTCTAGTTGGTTTAGTCGTCTGGTTGTCTGAGGTAGCGCTTCAGTTCATTTTTGAAAGAATTAGCATTTACAATTTTACGTAGTGTAACCGGTAGTAGATTCCATAGCAATGACTCTTGATAATCCAAACAACATTGACCAGCTTTTGATTTAAACAATGGTATTTTTTGGTTTATGTGTGTTTGACGAGTAGTTAAATGTGTTATCGTCCTGTTATTGTTTGTTTCGTAAAATGTGTTGTGTGCTTTTATCAGTACTTTGTATTTGTATAACTTTTTAATAGTTAAAATTCTATTTAGGTTGAATAGCGGATTAGCTGAAAAGTCATAAGCTTTCTTGTTAATTATTCTGAGTAAACGGTTTTGAAAAACTTTAATTTTGTTTAAGTAGCAGTCTGGAGCATTTTCCCATGCCTCAACACAATACGAGAGTTTGGAATTGATGAAGGAATTGTACAGAATTAGCAAAACATCCTTAGAGAGGTACTGAGACAATCGAAAAAACAACCCAGCATAAGGTCTAAAGTATTTTAACAGTTTGGATATATGATTGCTCCAATTCAGCTGAGGGTCAATAAGTACTCCCAAAAATTTTATATTGCCAGATTTATTTATTGCATGACCATTAATTAGTAGGGATTGTTCATTAAAGTGGTACGAGTTCTGTGGGTTTTTTTAATAAAATGTAGCAAGTTTTGTTGAAATTAATTGTTAGTTTATTTTGGTTGCACCAACTCTGAAGGATTTTTAGGTCTTCATTTATCGAATGCATTTGCTTGTGAAGGTCTTTGGATTCAAAAAAAAGATTAGTATCATCTGCATACAATATTGGTGAAAGTACTTTTAATTGACATGCTAAGTCATTAATATATATTAGGAACAAAGTTGAACCCAATACAGATCCTTGAGGAACACCACATTTTATAGTTTGTGGTGCTGAAAGGGTAGTATTTATTTTTGTTCTTTGACTCCGATCTTTTAAGTAGTTTTCTATCCATTTAATAGCTGTTGATTTGAAACCAATAGACTTCAATTTTAATAACAATATATCATGGTCAATGGTATCAAATGCTTTGCTGAACTCTATAAATATACCAAGAACACAATTTCCCTTGTTAAAAGCTTGGAATGTTTTGTTTGTAAAAGAAATAATTGCATCTCTTGTTCCAATACCTTTTCTAAAACCAAATTGATTAGAGTCTAGAATGTTATTGCCTTCAAGATAGTCCATGATTTGGAAATTTATAAGTTTTTCTGTGATTTTGCTAAATATCGGAAGAACTGAGATAGGCCTATAATTTTCACATTTATTTATGTTTCCTTTTTTATACAGAGGGTTAATTCTTGCAATTTTCATACCATCTGGAATAATTTGTGTAGTTATGCTTTTGTTTATGATGCGGGAGAGTATACAGCTTAAAAAATTAGCATTGCGTTTAATAACTTTGCTTGTAATACCATCTAAGCCAGCAGCTTTCTTTTCGCTTAAAGAATTTATTGTGTCTATAATCTTTTGGCTGGTAACTGGATGTAATTCAAAGCTTGGACTGTAATCGGGTAGTCTGTAGCTCAAAATTTCAGTTGGAAGCTTTTTTGCTAGTGAGGGTCCAACGTTAGTAAAATATGTATTTAGTTCATTAGCTATTTCTATATCTGAACATATTAAATTGGAAGCGTTGGAAATAGCTTCAAGTTGGGTTGGCACTCTGCAAATTTTTGATGTTGATTTGTTCAATATTTGTGTGTTAATTACTTTCCAAGTTTATGAAGCATTGGAGCAATTGTTAAAACTGTCCTTGAAATAAGAAAATTTTGCATTCTTTAATTCGGTGGACAGTTGATTCTTGAATTTGTTGTATTTAAGTTTTAATTTTGTATTAAGAGGAGACTTAGATAACTGGCGGTAAATATTGTATTTCTTTTTAATTTTATTCAGCAAAGCATTGGTCAGCCAAGGTTTGGTATATTTGAATCTCTTGTTCCCGAAGGACCCAGACCTCTCAAGAGTGCATTTTGCTATCAGATTTTGAAGTGTTTTAATAAAAAGGGTGTAATTTGTGTTGAGAAATTCAGAAATAAAAATATTATCCCAATTTGTATTTGTTATATATTGTGCTAATCTATCGTAATGAATATATTGTTTATTTGTGGTTGAAAGGTTACTGATTTGATCGTTAAAATTAGAGTTTTTTGTACTTACGTGTATGTAAAAAGTAGGTAGATGATCACTTAAATCACATTTAATAGTTCCTGAAAATATGTTCTTTTCCATTGTGTTTGTTAAAATATGATCTAAACAGGAATGCTTTTGCTTTGATAGTCTTGTTGGAATTGTAATAGTGTTTTCAAAATTATATAAGGAAATTATGTTTTTATAGTTTTCACTTGCTTTTTTATCTAGATAATCAATATTGATATCACCTAAAATGAGGTACTTAGACTCTGAGGTAGTTGCAAGAAACTGGTCAATGTCATTTAGAAATAAATCAAGGTCGGAACTAGGCCTACGATAAATTATAATTACCGTAAGGGAATGAACTGAAGCGCCACCAACTAGTCTAAAAGCATGTACATCTGCCCCTCTCATTGTGATATCCACTGTCTCAACGGCCATGCCACACCGCACATAAGCCGCAGCACCACCGCCCCTGGAGTGTCGCTGTGTACCTGAGAAAAAGTAATTCTGCAATGTAAAATTTGAAGCTTCATTCTCGTAGAACCAAGTTTCAGTAACACATATCACATCAAAACTAGTGTTAATTGTTGAAAGAAAATATTCAAAGTCGGTAAATTTATTCTTCAAACTCTGACAATTAAAGTTCAAGACATGAAAACTATTAGTGAGTAACTGAAGCTGGTTGAAAGAAAATACAGATTGTGGTACACAGTCTACACAAAACTCTGCCATAAATACATATAAGCACCAGTAATAAAAACAAATCATGATTACTGCGAAGCTTCCAAATCATCCAAGTCACTTTGGGTTCTTATCTGAACAGCATCTGATTCAGGAGTTTTACGTAGGTAAATTCTTTGATTGAAAGTCCAAATAAACCGGAAGTTTTTGTTTGTTTTAAATTTTCGAGCTTTCCAGAATAGTTCGTTTTGTTCTCTACTTAAAACTTTGTTGATGTAGATTCTGTTTTTCTCTTGAAATCCTAAGAGTGAAGTATCAATAATATTTTTTCTGTATAATTGAAAAAAATTGTCTCGTTTATTTGTCTGGATGAATTTAACAAGAATTCTGGGAGTCTGTCTAATCCTATAAATATTGTCAATATCTCGTGTAGGGTTGATGTCATCAAGTTTTGCTACCTTCAAAAGTTTTGAAAAACCTTCCATTAAGTTCTCGCCACTTTTAAATGGAATTCCGTTTAGCTCTATGGCTTTAGCTCTGTTGAGATGTTCATTAGCTTCACACATTAGCAAATTATTATGTGTAGTTGATTGTTGCATTTTTGTTTTAGCTGATTCGAGTTCACTAACTTTAGATTTGACATCGTTGATCTCTTCTTGAAAATTTTCTAGCGACAATTCATATTCTGCTTGCTTGTTCTCAATTAAGTCCAAACGTTTGTGTATTTTGGCGACATCTGATATCAGCTGAGTTAGTTTTAGATCAATAGAAGCAAGAGTGATTTGGTCTCCAGAGTGTGAAGCAGATTCTCCACGTTTTGGTCCCATATTGATCAGAAATGTAATGGAAGACTTATCAATTTCAGGGGGGTTTCACAGTTAACACCAATTACGCCCCCCTATTGCAGTCCTGTGCTTGAATTCTTTCTCTTGTGTTTTGTAGTTGGTAAATACTGTATTCTGTAAACGCCTTGATAGGGTATATATCAGCGGTCGAGTATGTGTATTGTGTGTTGCGTATATAGAAATATAAGCTCTTTGCTGGCAAATGCTTAATCCTCAGGAGCTCTCAGAAACGCTTGTGCACAGCTCAACTGCTAACTGCTAACTGCTAAGGTAACTGCCATGTTCCATTTACTGCTCCAATAAGAAACATACAGACATATTCTGTATTTTTCGCAATGTATATAAGAATACAGGCAATTCAAAGTGTGTGTGTACAATGAACAGCATGCAAGGGGCTGCCAGAGATCCTTGCTCATCACTTCAGGCACACTTTTTATATCATTTCGTCTTAATTGGCTCCGCCTCATCGCTAGCACGTCTGCCTCAGCAGCCTACCTGCAACCGACGAGAAGTCTGGCTGATGGCCTCGTCTTCTGCTGACCGAATCTCGGCCCGGTTGTGATGTCGGCCACCTCGATATTGGCTCGGCAGCCGGCCCAGACCTTGAGCATCTTTCGCCATACTCTCCACCAGTGAAGACCTTTGGGGGCTGTCTACTCAGCTTCAGGAGAAGAGAACAACTGAAACCAGAGCTTGTGCTATCACGCACCATACTCTAAGCGTCTGACCTCAGTCTCCGCAAATGCCCGGTCTTCTACAGTGAGCCCTGAGGCCATATCAAGTTGGCTGTCCTAAAAGCCATCTCTTGCTAGGGCGGCTATAATCTCATAGCTAGGGGCTTTCTCTTCCTGCTGAGAATTGAGGGCTCATTGGCGGTAGGACCTTCTAGCAGTTGAGCTAATCCCTCGGCAGGTGCCTTGATGGGTGTAAGTGCCAGAGTCTTGCTTAAGAAAGTGATGACTCTCTTGGTCCTATCCTGTACTTGTGACAGCACGGCGCCAGGACTTGTACTCCTTCAGCTACTTGAAGGCTGTCTAGTACTCCTCGCCCGACATCCACTTTTTTTTCTTGTCAGCTGGTGCATAGGCCGTGCTGTGGTAGCAAAGCTCGGTTGGTGTATACAGCCGATAATATCCTACCGAGCACAGGTAGCCTCGCAACTCTCTGAGCCCCCTGGGGATTGGCCATTTCCCAATCGCCCTCATTTTCTCTAGGTCAGTAGCTATCTCTTCAGCAGTAACCACATGGCTTAAGTAATGCACCTGTGACTGGAGTAGCTCGAACTTGAACGATTGTAGCTTCAATCCAGCTCCCTTCAGTTCTCGAACACTTCCTTCAATCGGCTTAGGTGGGTATCAAAGTCAGAAGGGATGACGATGATGCCATCTAATTAGAGCAACAGCGTTTTTTTAATGCAAGCCGTGTAGTACATGCTCCATCAGCCTGCAGAAGGTGGCCAGTATGGAAGTGAGTTCGAACGGCAAAACCTTCCATTGCCAGAGTGTAAGCAAACGCCGAATTCTCTTGTGCATCGGTTTTTAGAGGCACCTGCCAATAGCTACTGAGCTAATGTAGCTATGTGCTAATAAACTTGCGACCAGAGAGCGTACTGAGGCTTTCATCAATACTGGAAAGGAGGTAGGCATTTTGTTTGGTGATGGCATACAACCTACTGTAATCGATACAGAAACACCACTTTCTATCCTTTTTCTAAGCCAACACTACCGGGAAGCTTCAAGCGCCTCCAGCTGGCTTGATGAGTCTTTTGTTGAAGAGGTTTTGGACTTGTCGCTCGGCCTTGGTTTCCTTCTCCGGTTTGGGTTGGTGCCGAGACTGCTGAATAGGTCGAGTTCCTTCATTTAGTGGAAATGGAGCGCTCCTCTTGGAGGTCTATCCCACATTTATGTCACCGGTGCTAAATGTGCTCTGGTAGTGCATCAGGAGTCTTGCTAGTTGCTGGGCTTTGTCCGGCTTTGTACAGTTTCTCCAGGCTGCTAGGAACTGGTCCTCCAGTAGAGCTGGCACTCCTGTCTCTGACATTTTCACACTCTAAGATGTAATACTTGAGCCAGTAAAGGATGGTTCGTCATTCAACTGATGGTGCTCCACTTTGTGAACATGCCGAGCATGATGATGGCATGAAGATGTAGAGGTTGGTTCGTAAGGTTCAGGTGCTGCGTGACTAAGTTTCTTTTCACCAAAGGCTGGTTTAAGCTCATAACCAATGGAGACCTTTTGGGCAACCTTCTATCAATTTCAATGGGCAGTAGTTCTGTGTAGTGACTTGACGCGGAACAGCTATCTCTGTTTGGGCCTACAATAACATATCTCTCTCTATTTGCACTTTACCTGCATTTTGCTGAGCAGCAGCTGCCCGTGTCTATCCATTCAGGTCAGGAGCTGACCGTCCACAGAAACCACTAGCTGCTAGAGCTCCATAGCGCACGGGTGCGCTACTAAGAGCATCTTTGGGATAGCATACTCGCTAATGTGGCTCACCACAAAGACCTCCTTGGTCTTTACATCATGGAGCCATATGGGGAGACGTACAACTGCGTAGCAAGGTAGTTGGGTCCTATTGGCTATGAAATCGTGACTGTCACTTTCCTTAAGCAGGTCCCTCATGCTTTGAAGAAGCTTCCCGAACACTTGCTGAGCAAACAAGCTGTGCGAGCACTTGTTTACTCAGCACGTTCATAGTACATTCAGTGTCGATTAGAAACTGGATGTACTGTCTTTTTACGATGTAGTCTCTTGGAGAAGGACTAGCTCATAGAGTGAGCCGGTGTAGATTTTGTGCCTTGATCGGTTTCGTACATCCCTTTTATTACGAGGCAAAATCCTTTAGAATGTACACTTTTGAATCTTGTGGGGCAGCCTTTGAAAGTGTATGCAGAGTCCGAAAGGGGCATAAGGCTAATCAGACCTGCTGCCTTTAAGGCAGGCATCCGACTATCGAGAGTAATCTCTGGAAAAACATTTCTGGAGTAAGCTGGCTCAACCCAGAAGGCGGGAGGGGGGGGGTGTAAGACACGTCTGCCTTGCCACTTTTAAGGCAGGCTTTTAACCATGCACCAGTCAAGGACCTTTGAGATGATCTGTGGGCAAACTCCTGGCAAAATGGCCAGGGGTGACTTGATTTTGATTGGAGCATGTGTTCATGTTTGAGCTGTCTTTTAGGCTTCCAGGTTTCAGCTCTTTTAAGGCCTTATAGCAATTTTAGAAAGCTATAGCTGGAATCTTCTTCACCGCCATCTTGGCTAGTGTGGTAAGGGCAAACCTCTTCTCTCTCTCTCGTCTTTCAATCATTCGTTGAGCTCTTTTGAGCTAGAGTCTCTCTTAGAAGGATATCTCCGACTAGCAGGTTAAAGTGTTTTTTGCCGGAGTTGGGTCAGTTTGGGGCCAGTGCAATCAGTAGTTGGCACTACTATTGCGACCTTTGCCAGTTTTTTGGTTTAGTGGCTTATGACTGGAGCTGTCTCTACAAACATGTTCCTGTCCTCTGAAACCTAAGCATTGAAGAGGTTTCTTCACAGTGGCCTTTCGAGGCTGGTCCTAATCCTGCTGTAGCTGTTGAACCTGTTTCATCAGCTGCTGCACGACTAGTGCCAGTTGGCTGACAGTCTGCTCTTGCACTACAGCAGTTCTTTCAGTCCGCACTTCATCTGTGGACCTGGCGGTCATTAACTGACATTCTTCGGGTTTGACCTAGAAAAATTCTGACCCAGCTCAAACTGCGTCAATCAATGGTACTGCCAACTGTCGGCACTGCCAACAGATGTCACTGTAGTCCTTAGTGGTTCATGATGCTGTAGAGCAGCACTTTGGCCATGTCCACCCTGTAGGACTTGGGCTAGTCTCCGTAAGCTACTCGAACTAGTCAATCTACTTGACAAGCATGTTTCTGGAAGGTAGTGGCTGGGGCTCTCCTCAGGGTGTTCGCAGACAGCCTCCAGTCAGTCTGCTTGATCAGAGTTCTCTGCTTCCTTCCGCACAGATTCTTGGAAGTGGAGCAGGCTGGAGGCTTTTGTGAAACTGTTTGCTTCTGCCACTTCCTAGAATCAGCTGATGAAATACTCGATGTCTCCTGATCCAGAAAATGTACTGAGGTGACTCAAACTAGTTAGCTGGGTCCCGGAACTTGAGGCTCTTTTGGGCCTAGCGCTCTGGTACTCTCCCCTTACTATCACTAGGATAGCCTCGGCTTGCACAATTCAATGCCAAAGAATTAACCACACGCAATATACAAAAAGACTAAAAATCAATAAAAATACTTTTTACTATACATAATAGTAGCCATTCAATGGATATGATGTGTATTGATTGTTATTAAACAACAGATAGAGAGGCGTAGTTAAATATTGCTTCTTCTAGGAGCTTACACATGCTGTCGGCAGCTATACATAACCTGGTCTGTACTAAATTGTTGTTTAACTCATTCGCACCCGACTAATTTCTGGGCGATTAGCCCCAGATACTGCTAATTTTTCAGGAAGTTGCCGTAATTCAAATTACTACTACAGGAGACAGACTTGAGATAATTTACTCATTCAAATTTCACAAGAACCAGCCAAGTCTCCTCTTTCAAATTATATTATATTACTATAGACAACTCGTATCTCTTTTATGTAAATTCGTGCCTCAAAGAAGGTAGTTTTAGGAAGTCTCCAATTTTGAAAAAATTGTCATTTGCTCAAACAAAGTTAGATTTGCGCCACAAAAGTTGCAAAATATACAAAGTTTGACTGAAATTACTTATTTATTACACACAATACTTAGTTATGAGTATTATTGATACATATGCAGTTAGTCAAGAACATGAAAATCATGAAACTCTAACTTTTCCTCATGAGTATCATCCTTCAAACAAAAGCATAGCAAATCTATATGCCATTATAACTCAAATAAAACGTCATAAAAATGTTTCAAATAATGAAAATATGTTCACCAACTGTGTTCTTTACTTTTCAGAATTTGTAAACAGCTCAAAGAATCAATATGATCCTATCGAAACTGAAGGATAACGTTAGTCTAACTGCGGCTGGCAGCTTGAAGATTGCATTTTTATTTGAGCAAAACGATTCAATTTGGCCAAATTAAAAGTTGATAAAACTTTGAAACATTAAAAATAATGTTTTAATTTAATTTATGCAGTATTTCAATGTCTTACCACTTCTGAATCTGCATATTTACTTCTCGAGTTGAAAAGAAATTATCGCGAACGATAGAATTTCGAGTCGGCAGGGTGATTTCCGGTTTTGGTGGATATTGATATGGGTGTACTAATTTGGGTATAACTTTTGCCAGGGACGTCATGGAGGCATAATTTAAAGTTCCTCTGATTGGTCAGAAATTTTTCTTTCCAACTAATCAGAAACTATATTTGATAACGCGAAAATAACGATGCAAAGAGTCGGTAGATTTCAGACGCGAGTTAACTCGCGCTGGGTGCTTAGCAACGTTATAAATAGGCGAGTTAACTCGCGCCTGGGTGCGAATGAGTTAATAGCATAATGTACTTAATATCATTTTTTCTACTCAAAACATTACCAGAGCATTAGAGTATAATTATATCTGTGAACATTTTGGAACTGCATAGAACTGCCAGGTGAGTGCAATCTGTTGAACTTTAGTATTTAACTAGGTGGATACCTGATGTTCCACAAAGAATAAAAGACCAGCATATAAACAGTGGCAGATAACGTTGTTGCCATTGGCTAAGTTGACTAATTTGCCAATGGCAAAATTAGCAAACTGGCTAATTTGGGCTAGTAACCTAAACTATTAACTTATGCTTGATTATATTGATAAACTTACTATATTAAGAGCCGTTCACAATTAGTCGGGGTTAGAGGCATAGTCTATTGATTTAGTAGACCTGTCTAAAGACCTGGAGGTTTCGAGTTCAAATCTAGTGCAAACAAGATTTTCGTTCTTAAAAATCTATTGTGAACCACAAACATTAAGATTTATATATGTTGGTATTGGATTGTTATAAAAGGTTTGAGCATTTCAGTAACTCTAGAAAATTGTTCAGATGTATTTGAACTACAGGATAAGCAAACAACAGGTAAGGCATAATGTCAATATGATAGGTGATATTAGAATTGAAACACACACGTTTGTTAAACTAAGTGCTAATATATAGGGCAGTTCTCTGTAAGGTCATCCAACATTAGCTAGTTATAACCAGTACACATTTCAACACGATCATAGGAGCTTGTTAATAGCAGGTACAAGGTTGAAATGCAACATTTCTTGTTTTTTTTCTGCAGTTTTGAAAATACTCAAATTACATTTCTTTTGAGGTTGCTCGTCATTTTTGTGGTTTGCTAAAGATATGGTGTTTGGCATGCCTATGAGTAAATTATTCATCTAACGATACATTGTTTATTTCAGGTATAAGAAAGGTGCAAAATGATGGCAGACTCTGAGGCAGAAATCAAATGTGGATTTTGTATGAGAGAAGGTAAGGGGATGGGAGAACCAAAGATCCTTCCATGTAAACATATCCATTGCCTGGAGTGTCTCTCCGACTTCTATGCCATAAACCAGCTCATACAGTGCCCAATAGAAGGATGCAGGTGTGTAAAATAAAACTTCTCATCAACCCTGAAGTTGTATTTTTTACTCAGCCATAAATCTGTAGTCATAACTCGACTTACGAGAAACCCAACATATGAGAAAATTGAGAAATGAGCAAAATTTCATGCAAGTTTCTGTCTCGAGATACAAAAAACTTTTGAGATGCGAGTATATGAGCCAGTCCTTGATGGCCACTAAATGGCCAAGTTTGCAAGAGGCTATTTTCAAGAACAGCACCGCTTAGTTTTTTTTGTCGAATTAGTTTGATAAAAGTTTAAAAAAAAGTTTGCTAAAGGTTATCGTGAAAACGAGGCAAAAAGCCAAAAAAGATTAAGATGAAGGCAAAATTACAATTAATTTTAATAATAGATTAAACCTTAGCTTTAATTACGTCTTCAGTAGACTAAATTTATTTAAGTTAAATTCAAAGTATATACTATGTTACGAAGTGTCATAAAAGTCTAGTGTGCCAAACGCTTTGCTGTCAAATCTCTCTCACACTGCTGTTAGCCGCAACACCTGTCTCGAAGGTAAGAACTCTATACAGTAATGTACATAGTGTGATAGCGAAAGGTAGCCGGGCCAAAAGCCGAGAAAAGTCATCACGACCGACAGGCTATGCCGAGGACAAGAGGACGAATGACCTTTTCGAGCTACAAGGGACTCAGACAGGTCCCGGCTGACCGAGGCAAAAAAAGACCGAGCTGGTCGTCAATTCGACCTCAAGTACGACTGGCCGGTAATTGGACGGTAAGGCATATGAAGAACCGACCTGCTACCGAGATGGCAAACAAAGACCGACCTGCTACAATATAAAAGGAGCCCAGCAAGCAGAGGTTGGCAGAGCACAGGAAAGCCTTGTTATATGCAGTTACTTGTTGCACATACATTGGCTGTATGTTATTATATATTTATACAAATATATTGCTTTTTCTACTCCAAGAAGTCGGGCTCATTGTTGAGCAGTAAAGAGTCACAACGAAGCATTTAAAATAGTACTGTTACATTTTTATGCAGATTTTAACCACTAAATGACTATGAAAAACACATTTTTCTATTATAATATGATGCTTATCCTGATTTGAGGTGGTTTTTTCATAGTATGAGAATGGATAAATTTTTATTTAGTTATTTTGTCAAAGAAATATTGCATTGAGGTCTGACAACATTGACATACATGTACAAACTCAGTACCAGAACGCATTAAACTTGTACATGTATGTCAAGATATGACTGTACCTTCGTGTGCTTCTCTAAATGAATTTGTATTATAAACTGTCTGCATATTTAGGGAGGTGTATGAGATACCAGGTGCTAACCTTCCTTCCTACTCAACTGAAGGCAAGGACTGGTGTGACGTGTGCGTCAGCAAAGAGCAAGAAGCACTAACAGCTGATATGTACTGTACAGACTGCAGAAAGAAATACTGTGTCAAACATAAAGAGGTGAGAGCTGATCTTAGCTGGACATCTGTGGACGCGTGTGTGCCCGCGCGCGATGCTGTGTGCGTGTCCTTGCTGTGTGCGAGCGGCGTGTGTGTGCGCACACACGTGTGCACTTGCGTGCGTGTGTGTAAAAGCAGTCCCCTGAAGATAAAGTATAAAGTCTGGTTGGCTTATTGCAAGCAAATGCTGTGCATGTTTATAAGAGGGTGGTTGTACAAACAATAACTCTTCAATCTTGATTCTGCGATCTTGGCTGGATATATCTGAAGCCATTGGCCAGGGAACCATGCTGGCTGGAGACATGTTGCAGAGAGCAATTTTAGGTTGGATGCCCATGCCTATCACTTAGTACCTTTTTCGGGAATTGAACCCCAACCTGTTATTTTCAGGTCAGGCATTCCACACCACTAGGTCAGCTCTATGTGCAGATTGCTCTCTGCACTCTCCATAGACCTATTAACTATACTGTATAGCTAATAGGTCTATGGTGCTCTTTCTCTGCATGCATGAACATTTATTCCATCAAGATGAGACAACACCCATCTTGGTAGTTTATTTTACAGACACATGATGATATTCACATTGACCACACGTACATAGACATCAAAGAATACAAACTACAAAAACAGAAGATAGATATAAGGACATGTGAAAGACATGAAGAACAGCCTTACAGTTTGGGATGTAAAGTCTGCCTTATGGTTATCTGTAATCGTTGCTTCCCCGAATTGACAAAATGTCAAGGTGGTAAGCTAAAGATGGACTTACACAAAATATTTGTGGATTTTATCTGAAAGTATCGGTATTTTTCTATCATTTGCGATTGTCTTTGATGTTTGAGGTGATCTAATTGTCAGGATGTTTCAAATGAAAATTGCTAAAACTTGATCAGAATGAAAATGGTCAGATCAAACGAAAGTGCAATTATAATGATTATAATTTCGAAAAAACCGACAAAATAAAGAAGTTGAAGTAGAGAAAAAGAGAACACTTAAACTTGAACACCGATAACGACTATCGCAACAATAACAACTAGTCACGTCATTTTAAACTTATTATTTTGGCATTTTAACCGTGATCCAGTTTTATTGATGCTAATTTAAAAACATCCTGGCAATCAGATCACCAATCCTGGCAAAAAATCACAATTGATAGAAAAATACCAATACATTTTCTGATAAAATCTACAAAAGATTTGAGTAAGTTTAACTTTAATACTGAAAAGTTGTTTTTCCGGTATGGCATATTTCCAAATTGATATGCTAATTTTTGAGGCTTCACTCTTGAGTAGAAATGATGGAGATTTTAGAATGTTAAGACAGTCCTAATTTATGACTAGTTTGAAGCAACTAAAGATGTATGTAGACAGACATTTAAATAACAAGAAATGTAATATAAAATGTAAAGGAAGTCCTTCTGCTCTGATAAAGAGGTAAAATAGGATATCATGATACCAATAGATATCTCTGTTCTTAGTAATATAAAATTGGTATGCTAAAGCCATTATTATGGTAATAACGCATTACACTAATTTTAAATTAATAACATGTCAGTCAATTAGATGGTTAGCTACATAACTGTAATAACAAAACTTTACATTTATTATTGACTGCCTGTACAACAGAAATAATCTGTCTTGAGAACGTTTACATGATTTTACATTGTACGAAGCGTAAAATACATGTAATCCATTAACCAATTCCGAGATATTTCAAGACTCGCCAATTGGACCCTTCAAAAATGAAAAACTAAATTTAACTTTTTAATTTAATGACTGTACAGCAACTGTGGCATTATTGGTTTGCATTGATAATTTCTTTTATCACTTTCACATGGTTTAGGGTCCATGACTATGGCAATTTCAAGTTAAAGAGATCACACACCTTGAATGTCAGTTTAAATCCTTTTTTTTTGTTTACACACGAAGGTATGCTGAAAAAAAACAGAGAAAAAATCTTTTGTACCTCTATAATATATATAGTAAACCAAAAATATCTTTACTATGCTAAAAGTGGTGTTTGTGTGTTTGCCTCAGAGTCCTAAGTCAGGGTTGGAGGTTAGGAGTTAGAGACTACAACTCATGACATTTGTCTTGATAGACCGATACTCTAACAAATGCACCAATCGACTGCCGTTAGGTAGATATTCCTAAATAATTGGGCTGCTACTTACTCTTTGTGATTTATCGGCACATCTGACGATTTCTTGAAATGCCCTAGACTGCCAGGGTGGTAGGATATATAATAGAGATACCAATTTACACCTTTTTCAATTCCCAATTAAAACTGATATTTTTAAGGCCAACTATGGAACTTTCTTTATTCGAATCTAATTTAAGAACTTGCACCGACTTGACACTTTACGTTATTAAGAATTTCTTATAGAATACGAAGCAAAGACTTCACATGGGTTTTTTACTGTAAGTGGAATTTCCATAGAAGAGGGTTTAAGTTATAGGAGAATCTACTGCTAATAGTTTCATAAGAAGATAACTCTTGATTCAATTAAAGTTGTTCTCCTGATAGATACTTCCGTTGAAGGATGAAAGATGTGATTGCATCGAATTTTAGTTGATTTTAACAGAACGTATTGATTGTTTGTATCAGTTGATATGTTGTTTCTTGTTTTAGAAATTTAGGCGATCTCATTGGCAAGATATTTGAAGATTAAAATCGACAAAAATTGACAGCGGTAAAAATGCTCAGAAAAAAAAGATGTGCCCAGACTTGCCCAAAATGATGTATATAGTGAAACAATCTGTCTCTATCTCTCGTATTTACATTGGCTATTGCAATAAAAGTCTAGTCCTAATGGCATATCTAGTCCTATCAGCCCTATTGGCACATATTTTATTTTGTATTTGCTGATTATTGCTACGATAAAATTTTAAATCTAGCTACGGATACAGTATTATAAATGTCTCAAACGCCTCAAATAAGGAAAATTAAAAATTTGTCATATTAGTTTTCTCTAAATGCTGTGTAAACATCTGATTACCGACTACGATTCTGCCAGTCTACGGTAATTAGGTCGTCGAGTTAACTTATTTCATCGCAGCCTTTGTATCAGCGAAGCTCTCAGTTGCTACCCACACCGGAAAGTAGTAACTAGAAAAAATAAGCAAGTCGCATCTTTGAAAAGAATATGTTTGAATATATGGCAAGACCAACTGTATCCTTATAAATTCATGCATAGTCAACGCTATCTAGTCATTATTAGTATCAATTTGTAGAAAAAAAATTTGCTGGTCACATTTGATTAGTTGATTCAAGTACTAAACGAATGGTTTTATGAGTTGACCGAAATAGTGAATGCAAGACGTCAATTTCTTTGGAATCAATCAACCCACCGATTCGGGCAAAGGGTTAATAAAGCCATTCTTGCACCTGGTTGGCAGCGTAGACTCACCTGTTTGCACTTGGTAGTGTGGAGCATAAAGTTTTTTGAGTTCTTATTATTTGGTTCATTGGAATTGAGTCGAGCTATGTAAAAGTACCTGTCAATACAGCTCTGATTACACTTCATAAATTCATCTATCAGACAAGATTTCAGCACAGGTGGCAACGAGACTATGATGTATTCAATATGTTTTGCAAATCATGTTTTGCATTATCTTCAACAATATTATTTTATTACATAATTTTTACAAGCAAAGAAATTTTTCCTCGGCATAAGGTTTTTATTAAAAACATCCATTCAAGTCATGGCCACTCACATAGTTTTAGTTCTAACGAGTATCTACTGAAAGCTTTCAATTTGGGAGTTAGATATATTGATTAAAATTATAAAATGAACGAATGTTTAACAAAAGCGTAAGTATGCCAAGCCAACAATTTAATTGGTTTTTGAGAGTTAAAGATGAGCGTTGATCAATCGATCTTTCTCACTTTCTGCAAGTGAGAAGTGAGCATAATTTCTAATCACGAATCTAATTTACTAGCTAAAACTGCCAAAGACAATTTGAAGCAAATATTATAGCTAAGTGAAATGATAAAAAAGTTATGAAACGAAGATTGGTGATAGCAAAAATTTATAATTTTATTATTTAGTAAATGTATTCATGAGTACTAAAATTATTACCATTAGTATATTTAACACTTGTTCATCAATCTAAGCCATTATATTGCTAGATGCTATAGATTAATTCAGAAGCCGTCAATTTAACAATTGATATCGTTTATTCTGTAGCAAGAACTCACTGTGCATCCGAATCACGCACGCGTGCACAGGAAGTTACATTATAGTCTCAAACAGAAATATATTCTGAATGCAAACACAACAGTATATATATACATATATATACATGTATATATATATATGTATATATATATATATATATATATATATATATATATATATATATATATATATATATATATATACATATATATATATATATATATATATATATATATATATATATACATGTATATATATATATATACATGTATATATATACATGTATATATATATATATACATGTATATATATATACATATATATATATATATACATGTATATATATATAGGAGACTCAAAGTTAAAGATAAATTTACCTCCATTCTCCTATCTTCCTCTGCAGCGTAATGCTGCTGACGCCTGTCAGTTCTAACTATAAGCTCTCTGCCCCAAACTTTAACCACCTGATGCTCAGAAAACTCTGAGTCACCTTCGCAGGAGCTGGAAACATTGTTACAATTATGTTGTTCGTCAATAAAACGTGTTGATTCAGTAATTCAGTAAATTAACGGTGTCGATGCGCAATCTAGTAATTGAGTAAAACCCTAACTTTGAGGTCAAAGACAACGCGTTTTACGAGCAATAACATTTATTATGGCCTATATAAAAAATTCGTGCTGATGATTGGCTAAAGAAAAGACCTTATATTTATGCATCACTATACGCGTCACGAATGAAGCACCCGCTCGAATCTGAGCAATCTAAAAAATGACCTCATTCAAACGCTTATATCTCTAGGCAAGGTTAGTCTACAAAGACAAAAATGACATCAAATTGTAGCTGATGTTTTACCCTTTTATTGGCTTTAATTTCATTTGGTCGACTTTTTTGACCCGATTACATCTTTAAACATTCTACTGTAACACTCCCTTTAAAGCATCTGAGAGACTTCAGTATGACTACTGAATAGAAACATAATAATCATCAGTCAATGAATTCTAATCAGATGCCTTATATGTCTCACAACATTGATCTGTAACCTTTCATGTTTTACAACATTGATCTCTAACCTTTCATGTCTCACAACATTGATCTCTAACCTTTCATGTCTCACAACATTGATCTCTAACCTTTCATGTCTCACAACATTGATCTCTAACCTTTCATGTCTCACAACATTGATCTCTAACCTTTCATGTCTCACAACATTAATTCCTAACCTTTCATGTCTCACAACATTGATCTCTAACCTTTCATGTCTCACAACATTGATCTCTAACCTTTCATGTCTCACAACATTAATTCCTAACCTTTCATGTCTCACAACATTGATCTCTAACCTTTCATGTCTCACAACATTGATCTCTAACCTTTCATGTCTCACAACATTGATCTCTAACCTTTCATGTCTCACAACATTGATCGCTAAGCTTTCATGTCTCACAACATTCTAATAAATTGCTCATCTGAAAGCCAAATGTTAAGCATGCTTTTTAATGCTTCCGCAGTAAGGTAGTGAAAAGCTGTGTGATACTGATTATTAAGATAGAATCATGAGATTACTTGATCAAATGTATATACGCGTACAGAAAAAACAACAAGATCAAAGCACCAAATAGTTACAATTTGAGATGTTGGCTACAAGGTGATTATTTTTGTATTTACAGAGGAGAGTCATCAACTGCTGCCACTAGATGATTTAGTAGCCTCTCTAGAGAAAAGATTTAAAAATATTATGGAAATAGAAGATAACTTGGAGAAACATTTTAAACTCGTCTCTAAGTGCATCTCAGACTTTGATACTGAAACTGTGAAAATGCTGGGGTCTCTACATGCTACTAGAGATGCACAGGTAGGAAATGCAATACTAATAATAATGTACAGGTAGTAAATACAATACTAATAATAATGTACAGGTAGCAAATACAATACTAATAATAATGTACAGGTGGTAAATACACTACTAATAATAATGTACAAGTAGTAAATACAATAGTAATAATAACAATGTACAGGTAGTAAATACAATACTAATAATAATGTACAGGTAGTAAATACAATACTAATAATAATGTACAGGTAGTAAATACAATACTAATAATAATGTACAGGTAGCAAATACAATACTAATAATAATGTACAGGTGGTAAATACACTACTAATAATAATGTACAAGTAGTAAATACAATAGTAATAATAACAATGTACAGGTAGTAAATACAATACTAATAATAATGTGCAGGTAGTAAATACAATACTAATAATAATGTACAGGTAGTAAATATAATACTAATAATAACGTACAGGTAATAAATACAATACTAATAATAATGTACAGGTAGTAAATACAATACTAATAATAATGTACAGGTAGTAAATACAATACTAATAATAATATACAGGTAGTAAATACAATACTAATAATAATGTACAGGTAGTAAATACAATACTAATAACAATGTACAGGTAGTAAATATAATACTAATAATAATATACAGGTAGTAAATACAATACTAATAATAATATACAGGTAGTAAAAACAATACTAATAATAATATACAGGTAGTAAATACAATACTAATAATAATATACAGGTAGTAAATACAATACTAATAATAATATACAGGTAGTAAATACAATACTAATAATAATGTACAGGTAGTAAATACAATACTAATAATAATATACAGGTAGTAAATACAATACTAATAATAATATACAGGTAGTAAATACAATACTAATAATAATGTACAGGTAGTATATACAATACTAATAATAATGTACAGGTAGTAAATACAATACTGATAATATACAGGTAGTAAATACAATACTAATAATAATGTACAGGTAGTAAATACAATACTAATAATAATGTACAGGTAGTAAATACAATACTAATAATAATATACAGGTAGTAAATACAATACTAATAATAATGTACAGGTAGTAAATACAATACTAATAACAATGTACAGGTAGTAAATATAATACTAATAATAATATACAGGTAGTAAATACAATACTAATAATAATATACAGGTAGTAAAAACAATACTAATAATAATATACAGGTAGTAAATACAATACTAATAATAATATACAGGTAGTAAATACAATACTAATAATAATATACAGGTAGTAAATACAATACTAATAATAATGTACAGGTAGTAAATACAATACTAATAATAATATACAGGTAGTAAATACAATACTAATAATAATATACAGGTAGTAAATACAATACTAATAATAATGTACAGGTAGTATATACAATACTAATAATAATGTACAGGTAGTAAATACAATACTGATAATATACAGGTAGTAAATACAATACTAATAATAATGTACAGGTAGTAAATACAATACTAATAATAATGTACAGGTAGTAAATACAATACTAATAATAATGTACAGGTAGTAAATACAATACTGATAATAATATACAGGTAGTAAATACAATACTAATAATAATGTACAGGTAGTAAATACAATACTAATAATAATAATGTACAGGTAGTAAATACAATGCTAATAATAATGTACAGGTAGTAAATACAATGCTAATAATAATATACAGGTAGTAAAAACAATACTAATAATAATATACAGGTAGTAAATACAATACTAATAATAATATACAGGTAGTAAATACAATACTAATAATAATATACAGGTAGTAAATACAATACTAATAATAATGTACAGGTAGTAAATACAATACTAATAATAATATACAGGTAGTAAATACAATACTAATAATAATATACAGGTAGTAAATACAATACTAATAATAATGTACAGGTAGTATATACAATACTAATAATAATGTACAGGTAGTAAATACAATACTGATAATATACAGGTAGTAAATACAATACTAATAATAATGTACAGGTAGTAAATACAATACTAATAATAATGTACAGGTAGTAAATACAATACTAATAATAATATACAGGTAGTAAATACAATACTAATAATAATATACAGGTAGTAAATACAATACTAATAATAATATACAGGTAGTAAATACAATACTAATAATAATGTACAGGTAGTAAATACAATACTGATAATAATATACAGGTAGTAAATACAATACTAATAATAATGTACAGGTAGTAAATACAATACTAATAATAATAATGTACAGGTAGTAAATACAATGCTAATAATTATGTACAGGCAGCCAAAAGTTATACTGTGATAGAAAAATGTTAAAACTATATACTCCTATTATAATTTTCTACGTGAGTAATTAATTTTGTTGGTTGTGATGAATCTGATGTGACTTTTCAGCCACTGGTTGAATAATCTGAAAGTGTATAACTACACTGATCACCAACTACCGTACAGGATGAATTTATTCGCGGAGTTATATTTCGCGAAAATTGTCTTTTCATGCATATTCGCGGATGAATTTATTCGCGGATGAAAACTGCCACTCTCTAGGAAAAGTTAACTCTATTACGTCTAGCAATAGAGTTAACATCACGCATGCGCGGCTGCGCGCATTGCGCGTTCCGTTTTCTATTTAGCTTACAACCACGGGTGGATCATACTATGCTATAAATTCTTTGTTGCGTTCAGAAGTTTTCACGAATATTCACAGATTTGGAGGCCTTTGATGAATCAACAATTTGTGGTAAGTAATGAGTTTTTCACATTTACTAAATTAGTTGAATCTTACTTTGGTTCTTCGGTAAAACGCAATATTCATGTTTTCCATCCCTACCAATTCATTATTTGTTTTAGTGTGAGAGAGAGATTTTTCATCATACACGGAAGAACAATGATTGCAAGGGTGGTGTATGTCATTTTTAGAAGATCACGAATCATTCAGGGAAGTCTGGAAATTCAGATAGAAGTGACCGCAGCTACTTACGAGAAGAATATATCTGATTTAAAAAAAAGAGCAAAAACGCCTTTACGAGCACAAATCTTTGGCCAGCCGGCAGAACTTTGCAATAGTAAGCTACGAGGAGAGTTCTGATGATAACTTCCTTACCAGCCATGTAGTAGCAAGAGAATCGTCTTTAACATCTACCCAAGACAGTAACAGCGATGTAGAGCTGCTATTACCAAAATAACTAGTCAGAGAGCGCCATTACACGCTAGTATTCACTTATCAAGAGTATCAGTTTAATTTTTTTGCTCTAGACAACCGCAATATAGACTAAACTGTTTATATTTACTCCATTCATCGTTTGTAAAATTTTATTTGTACACTCAAGTTTGTAATAAATTATAATATATCTATACATGAAATAAAATATATAATTTAATCATGTTTGCTGCAGCGATATCAAGGAGTTGTTGTCAATGAAGGGGTCTAGGTTGACTGGTTGCTTCTTTGCCAATATTCCTGCCTTGATGAATATTACTACTTGTCTCTAGTTTTCGTAATCGGAGTAGGTTGTTTTATTCTCAATCTGCAGTAAACACAAAAAAGAAAAAAATCTTAACAAGTGTCAAGGAAGTACAAAAACAATAGCTGAAGTATTTAATGAAAGCGATCATTTTTTAAACAAAAGAGTTAACTAATGCAGTAAATAATGGAAAAACGTATCTGCACAGCACATCAAATACATACCATAATGTCCAGATCAGAATCATGATCGTCCTCAACTTCGGTATTCGAGATTGATGGAGTTGATTTCAATGTATAAAGACTAAGAGAGCTGTTTTGCGATGATGAAGCCATGCCGAACTACTTGTAAAAACCTTGAATAATTTTGTAAAGTTTGCTGCAATGGCAATAAAACTCGGAACCCCGGCAATGATTTTAAAGAAGTTTTGGAACTCGGCTACGTTTAGTACTGCCTAGTGGCTATTTTCGCTATGACGCCATTCTGCCTATCTCGTGACAACCTTGAATAATTTTGTAAATAAATGTGATGCATTGGCAATGGTGTTAGCTCAAAGCCTAGGCAATGATTTTAAAAATGTTTTGGAACTCACCTACGTTTAGTAGTTATATTAAAAACTAGCCTAGCGACTAGTTTTCAATTTGATGCAGTAGTTATTCTCCCTTGTGATAAAAAATAGAACTAATTATTCACGGAATTTAATAATTCGCGGAGTTGACTGCTCGCGAAATCGCGAATTTTTATATCCATCGGATATTTTCATCCTGTACGGTATGTGCAAATCAAGTGGATATCAAGAGAGTATAACTCTGACACAAAATTAACAACTCAAATTTCTTGAGGTTAATTTCCGCTTTGATTTACACTTAATTTGCACTTTCAACAGTTTATATGTGCAAGTGAGGAACATACTTAGTTAGTCCTCACAGGTAGCTAATACAATAGAGCAGTTCATTCCATGTTAATAGTACGTGAGTAAATCACAAACTATAGTATGATGTTAGGGCCATAACAGAGAGTGGCAAATTATAAATGTAGCTACTTCACAGCTTGAAAATTGGAGCAGCTATTTAAATCTACTATATAAACGGCAATCGTTGTCTGTCTGTCCGCCTTATAGAGTGCCGTAATTTTCGGACTATTAGCTGCTACTAGGTATCTAGGGTGCATTAACGGGAATCTCCTGTTAGTACACGCCTCTATACATAACTTATTCATCGTTTGCCGTTTTCACACAAAAATGACGTAATAATTACAACCCTATGGCTTTTTTTTAACTTCATGACACGCGATGCTTTTTTGTCCTCGACGTGTTAGGGCTAATTTGTTTTCGGCAAAACGATATCGACAATAGACTCGCTATTAGAATTTGGCGATTAAATTTTATTAGCTCTATGAAACATGATGCCGTTTTTGTGAACCTCTATTTCTGGCTTTTCTTAAGGTTCAATTGCTATATCGCTGTTAAGGTCACTACTTTTCACGCGGACAATTGCATTATCTCGAGCAGGAATAACATCTAGATTCTCTCACCTTCGATCAGACAAAGACACTACAATATTTTATTTTTGCATGACATATCGTTGTACCAGTATCATCCTATTCAGATTTTTGATGGATAGCTGTCGCTGGAACAGTAACTTTTTTATACACACTTCTATGCAAGAATTGTTATTATTAATCCAACATATTCACAAATTTTATTTTGTTTTCTCAGTTCGTATTAATTGTATCATTACCGAATCATCTCATATTGTAATCGTAGCAAAACAGTCTCAATTTAGCTATTACTTGCTAATTATTTCACTGTTACATCTAAACCATTTTATAGTCGTTTTTATTTTAAATTTTATTTGACCTGCACGAAACATTTTTCTCATGATATGAAGTTTGAAAGTTACAGTTGTTTGACAAAGTTTGATAAACTTTGCAGTTGTTTTTATTTTCTCTCAAATTATTTTAACTACACAAAACACTTTTCTCATGATAGGTTACCTATCATGTTTTCTCATGTTACCTATGTAGTTTGAATGTTAGAATGGCAAATGTTGTTATATATGTTAAATACAAATTGTAGGTTACTAAGTAAAAATAACGCAGTACCAGACTGCCAGCCGTGACACTCCAAAACCTCTCCTTATGTCACCTTTACTCCACCTGCACGTTTTACCAGAAAACACCGTAGTGCCAGACTACACCATTAGGGTTACTCACGATTCACCAAGACTCAGAAAGACTCTTAATAATCGACAACATAATTATACCTCGTCTCACAGCTTCCAACTCGGCAACATTGATGTGTGAATGGTCTGACTCCTTCCTCAGCCATGACACATCCTCAACAATGCTGCCATCAACCTCGACTGCCACACCGAGGCCCAGAGAGCTAGCATCTGTCCACACAACGACCGACCCGTTCGGTCTTACGTGCCACGGACCCCTAACAGGGTCCTCCTGACATACACTTGTGTAAAGCTCACTAGCCAGCGAGCTGACCTCCTTTTCAACAAGGGCATCCCAGGCTCCGTTGCATCCCAGCCGCTTCAAGAAGCTGCAATAGGGCCGCAACCACCCAGCCACTGGGTAATGACCGACAAGTCGGTCACAAAACGAGAAAAGCTCTCTCTTAGTCAGCCCAGCTGGCTCAAGATGTATTTCAGAGAGTGCAGTTCCCCTCGACATTTGCAAATGTCCACGAGTATTTCCCTTCAGAGAAATGCCCAACAACCGACCTCCATCAAGGCCCTCCGGCTCTTTCGTCGCCAGTCCATACTTAGCAAGGTGCTTCCTCAGCTTCTCCACGCCAAGCACAGACTCCTGCACTACTATATCGTCGATATAGTGGTCAGTCCCTCGTCGGACCCGCTCGTCAAGCGAAAGAACCTTGCCTAGGATTTTGGTCATGATCCTAGGCGCACACGAAAGCCCGAAGCCTAAACGTGTCAGTGCATAAGGGACCCCCTTATACTTCACGACCTGGTATTTCCACAGGTCCTCCGAAACATGGATTTGTAGGTACGCGGACTTGAGGTCAACTACCCCAAGTTTGCCACGCAACTGTTTCCACTTCCAGATTTTCTCGCCGCACACAGCGACCGCGTCACCTCCCGTGTGACTCTCGACAAACGCGTTCAGTTCACGGTAGTCCATGACTGGTTGCACTTTGTCTTTCGTTGGTTGAAACACGGCCAAAAGAGGGATAATACCCTCAATGGGCCGACTCCACCTTTTCAACCAACCTTTTGAGATCCAGCTCTCAATTTCAGCACAGTACCGCTCATGCAAGTTAGGTGCCCGAGTACACTTGTACTCCGCGACCCGGATCTGCAATCCTTTCGGAGATTCCCCGGACCACCACCAGCTAACGGTCCAACGGCTTTGGGCAAAAGTGGCAACAAAATCGGGGTCGTCGACTCGCAGTGACACCAGATCACCACCCAACCCCGACAACGGTGCCACCCTTGCCACCCCGCATGCGCAGCCAGCCCCAGTATCCTGCCCTGCAGGTACTGCACAGCATCCACTCTGATAGGGTTTTCCCAACCTGACCGAATACTTCGCATCACTTCTTCTACGGACAGTGACGCCTCCCATGTGGTCAATGACGTCGCCACCCAGCAAGCAGTCAACCCCAAGATTGCACAGCTTGTCCATAACAAGTGCCGTGACGCCGAAACAGTGTCCCTGTACACCGACGACCACCCGACACTGACCCTTCACATGAGACGCCTTACCATCCGCTGTCAACAGCGGGTGGCTCGGCCTAAGTCGGGTTGAGCCTGTCAACACCTGCGGACTTATCAGAGTCCTCTCGCTTCCAGTGTCAACCAGACACTGAAAACCGCAACCATTCAGGATGGCTCGAACGACCGGCATACGACTGCTCGTCGTAGGCGCGCCAGTCGCCCCGGACTGCCAAGGACTGTCCCGCAGTACACTCTTACTGCTTGCATGTGACCTCCAGCCTCCCCCTGTCACGCCAACGCCACCTCGGGTCCCCCTGATGTTATGGGACCTTTCGTAAGCCTGGCTTACACGGTGTCCATATGAGAGGATGCGGCGCCCCGAAATGCATCCTCCCGATGAAAACCCGGCTCATCCTCCGTGAGGCGGCAGCCGTACAGGCATCAGGGAGTACGGCGGCGGTCGTACAGGACTGTCTCGTACAAAGTGCTCCGTACTGCTGCACCGGAAACACCCGACCCTCTTGCCAGAAGAGGTCTTTTTCGCCCCCGTACCAGACGAAAGCCGCTTAATACGTGGGCAGTCCTTCACCCGGTGTGGACCCCCACATCGAAAGCAACTGTCTTTGCTTTCCGGCTGCTTGCCAGAAGCAGCCCCCAACTGCTTGCCAGAAGCAGTCGCCGGCCGGTTACCAGAACTGGCTGCTGAGCTAATTGCTGAGGGGCGACCCTCAACAGCTCTCCGGGAAACCAACTTTTCCCTCACTCGGTTCAGCACCGAACCAAAATCAGCAGTATACGCCTGATCGTGCGTAACTGCCCACTCGTAGACTGACTCGGGCAGCCCTTCATAGAACTTGGTCTTAAACACCACGTCCTCCAGCGCCACCCCCAGTCTACCGCCGAGCCGCTTCAAGCGGTCCAGGTACACGTCAACTGTCTACCCGGATTCGAGTCGACAGCTGACAAAGCGGCGCCATGCCTCCTGTCGAGGCATGGCGTACTCGGCAGTCAACACTGCCTTCACGACATCCCACTGGGATGTCTCGCCCACCCTCATGTGCCATCGAGCATGTACGCAATCAGCGTGCACGGAGCAATGTGCTCCAACTCACACAGTCGCTCGTACTGCGAGAGCCATGCGGTTGCCTCAACCGCACCATCACCGGCAAATGGCTGCATCTGCCAACTCAGCCTTTCTAAAATAGGCCCTCGTGCCTGGTTCATCAGATTCGCTAAAAAAGCGGCATCTAGAACCAGCGGCACTGTTGCAGCGCTCGCGGCGCCCTTGGTTGGCTGACCACCTCCGCCATCAGTAGATGGCTCAGCCTTTTGGCTGCTCCCAGGCTCGCTCATAGCCCACTCGTGCTCACCTCAGCCCAGCTGAGTGGCACCACCTAACAACAAGGCAAAAATAAATACAATGTATAAGCTGATATAGCTTGTAAGTTACTAAGTAAAAATAACGCAGTACCAGACTGCCAGCCGTGACACTCCAAAACCTCCCCTTATGTCACCCTTACTCCACCTGCACGTTTTACCAGAAAACACCGTAGTGCCAGACTACGCCAGTAGGGTTACTCATGAGTCACCAAGACTCAGAAAGACTCTTAATAATCCTTTCTAAAATACGACAAGCACAGAGTCACAAGGTACGCGAACGGCGCTCGGATTCCCAATGACAACATGGCCGTTTTTGCTCGTCCGATGGCGCATGCCCACGAACCCTTCTGAGCTATCGTCGGGCACCACGTGACTACTAACTCACACAAATAGATTTTCTGTGCAAAGACTTTTTTATTACCCGGGTACAAGTACAGCTTATGGTGTAAAATGTTGGAAAAATACTTTACCAAAGTTGTTTTCTCGCCTTTGAGCGGATTAAAATTTACATTATTTTATTTTAATGGGAAAAATTGTTTCGGATCTCGAACAACTCGATTTTCGAACTACCTTTTGGAACTGATTATGTTCGAGAGCTGAGGTTCCACTGTACGTTATCAAAAGGTATAGTTCGCTGAAAGTTATGAAATTTTAAATTTGCATTGGTTTGAAAACCTTTACAGTTGTTTTATTTATTTTTAAATCAGTTGTCCTGCACAAAACTTTTTCCTCATGATATTAAGTTTAAAAATTGTAGTTGTTTGAAAAAGTTTGAAAACCTTTGCAGTGGTTTTATTTTCTCTCCTCTCTTAATTTATTTCAACTACACAAAACACTTCTTTCATGATATGTAGTTTGAAAGTTAGAATGGCAAATGTTGTTATATGTTAAATACAAATCAATTTTCTGTGCAAAAACTTTTTTACTACCCAGGCAACGCCGGGTAGCACAGCTAGGCTTGGGGCTGTGGCGTCACTTGGAGATGCGGGGGAAACGATTGATTGCGAGGCGAGTGGGAGGTGATTGCAAGACAATTGATTGCGAGGCAAGTGGGAGGTGATTGCATGGCGAGTGCGAGGCGATTGATTGCGAGGCAATTGATTGTGAGGAGAGTGCAAGGCGGTTGATTGCGAGGCGGGTGGGAGCCAATTGATTGCAAGGCGATTGATTGCGAGTGCGAAGCGATTGATTGCGAGGCGAGTTCAAGAACATGATTGTCAACTGCTCGGCGAGTAAAAACTGGTCAGCCGAGGCGGGGCTCAGTGGCAGAAGTGCGGGATCGTCAACTGCAAATATAGATGGGTATGAACGGATGCATGAATCTAAACACATGAATCTAGAGTATTTTCTAGATTTTACACGCATCTAGCTGTAAGACACACTGCAGGTTTCCATTGTTCTCCCTAACATTGACACGTATATGTGCATGCATACTCTGATCAAGACAACAATTTCAGTAGACTGCATATTTGGAGTTGTTTTACAGTATGAAAGACAACTCTCAATAAACCTTATGCTGCACATGAATTGGTTCCTGTAGGCGGGTAATGCAGCTAGTACTGATATAAAGCTCCCACAGATGTTGGTTGTAATCACCTCAGATCTGTCCTCAAACAATATAATGCAAGAAAGAAACTCTCCAGGTGTTCAACATTAGATAGCACTGATTGTGAATATCTACTTAAATCTGAACTATGTAGTATAACTAAGATTAAAGGGTGTCTATTAATAGCTGGCAGCAATACAACAGAAATATGATGAGCTAGAAAGAGAGTTCATGGCAGACAGACAGCGTACCAAGACAAAGTTGGCTGAATACATGGAAGGAACAGTGATAAGCAAATGGAGCGCTGTAAGAAACACACGACACAGACTGGAGGCAAAGAGCAAATACAGCCACGAGGTTGATTTGCTGATATTTGTTCTTTACTTTTTAATCAATTTTCTTATATCAAAAATCTTATATTAATATAAAAAGTAGTAATCGGCGCCCATCAGTAACTATATATCAGTTATAATAACATATACACTGACATATATAATGACTACCAGTTATAATAGCATATACACTGACATATATAGTAAGTACCAGTTATAATAACATATACACTGACATATATAGTAAGTACCAGTTATAATAACATATACACTAACATATATAATGAGTAACAATTATGATAATATATACACTGATATATATATACAGTGAAACTCGGATAACTCAAACTTCAAGGGACCGAGCAAAAGTGTTCGAATTATCAGAGTGTTCAAGTTATCAGAGCACTGTCACAAGTCCATGTATTTACTTATTTATTAGTAGATACATGAACATATACAAACTATAATATAAATCAAAAGCACAAATGGCTTGTTTCAAATTAAATGCTTCTAATGTAAAGTTTAAAACGTTTTTATCAAAAAGTATAGAGATTTTTCTATCACTTGAGATTGGTTTGTTGTTTGAGGTGATGTTATTGCCAGGACGTTTTTTAGATTGACATTGGCAAAACTTGATCGTTGCTGAAATGCTCAAAGAAAAGACATCTTTTTCTTTTGAGCGTTTTACCCACGATCAATTTTGCCGATCTTTTTTGAAGTTTATGGAAAGATTACCTTACTTTACCTGGGATTCGTTAAGAGCAACACTCCGAGGCAGTTCAATTAAGAGTTTTACGAGGTTTTACGGTACATTGTATATGACTCACGCTTTTTGAATGGATACTTATTGAATGTACACACGTATTTTGTGTTTAGGGCAAATGATGAATAGTTTTTTTTAGCTAAGACAACGTATACGTTTGACTACCACAATTCTTAAGACGCTTTAAACATTCAACATTCCGACGTTGATTCAACACGGAAAACTATTCATCATGGGCTAGCCGGGTCACGCACTCAAGGATTTTCGCCACGCAAATACAAAACAAAAACAACATGCTGTTTTTGTTTTGTATGTGCGTGGCGAAAATCCTTGCGCCCGTGACCCGGCTAGCCTGTTCTATTCATCGTATAGCATTATAAATCAAATTTCACCAAACCTTTAGAACAGTCGTTGACAAAAATATTTTGCCGATGGAGGTAATAACGACGCTTATGAATTACAAAAAGTTGAGGTTTACCTCTATGGCTAGGAATAAAGTGATTTTCTAAAGCGATAGCAACAGTTTCGGTAGCCGTTGGGCAAAAAACAGTTCGTTATAACAGTGTTGAATTCGAGTTATATAGAGCCATTTATCATTGCGTGGGAACGGACCAAGCAAATCCAGTCGAGTTAACCATGTGTTCGCTATATCCGAGGGCGAGTTATCCATGTTTCACTGTATATATATAATGACTACCAGTTATAATAACATATACACGAACATATATAATGACTAACAGTTATAATAACATATATACTGACATATAATCACTGCCAGATATAATAGCATATACACTGACATATATAGTGACTAACAGTTATAACAACATATACACTGACATACATAATGACTACCAGTTATAATAACATATACACTGGCATATATAATGACTATCTGTTATAATAACATATACACTGACATATATAATGACTACCAGTTATAATAACATATACACTGACATATATAATGACTACCAGATATAATAGCATATACACTGACATATATAGTGACTAACAGTTATAACAACATATACACTGACATACATAATGACTACCAGTTATAATAACATATACACTGACATATATAATGACTACCAGATATAATAGCATATACACTGACATATATAGTGACTAACAGTTATAACAACATATACACTGACATACATAATGACTACCAGATATAATAACATATACACTGACATATATAATGACTACCAGATATAATAGCATATACACTGACATATATAGTGACTAACAGTTATAACAACATATACACTGACATACATAATGACTACCAGTTATAATAACATATACACTGACATATATAACGACTACCAGTTATAATAACATATACACTGACATATATAATGACTACCAGATATAATAACATATACACTGACATATATAGTGACTAACAGTTATAACAACATATACACTGACATACATAATGACTACCAGTTATAATAACATATACACCGACATGTATAGTGACTAACAGTTATAACAACATATACACTGACATACATAATGACTACCAGTTATAATACCTTATACACTGACATATATAATGACTACCAGTTATAATAACATATACACTGGCATATATAATGACTACCAGTTATAATAACGTATATACTGATATACATATAATGACTATCAAGTATAACAACATATACACTGACATATATAATAACTACCAGTTATAATAAAATATACACTGACATATATAATAACTACCAGGTATAACAACATATACACTGACATATATAATGACTACCAGTTATAATAACATATACACTGATATATATAATGACTACCAGTTATAATAACATATACACTGGCATATATAATGACTACCAGTTATAATAACGTATATACTGATATACATATAATGACTATCAAGTATAATAACATATACACTGACATATATAATAACTACCAGTTATAATAAAATATACACTGACATATATAATAACTACCAGGTATAACAACATATACACTGACATATATAATGACTACCAGTTATAATAACATATACACTGACATATATAGTGACTAACAGTTATAACAACATATACACTGACATACATAATGACTACCAGTTATAATACCTTATACACTGACATATATAATGACTACCAGTTATAATAACATATACACAGACATATATAATAAATACCTGTTATAATAGCATGTACACTGACATATATAATGACTAATAGCTATAATAACATATACACTGACATATATAATGACTATCAAGTATAATAATGTATACACTGACATATATAGTGACTACCAGTTATAATAACATATACATTGACATACTGTATACATAATAACCAATGTATCATGAACCACTAATCTAATGGATTTAGAAGGAATATTCCATATATTACTTGTAGGTTGATATAGTAAGAGCTTATGATGAGCTGTATGAGAAAATGGGGAGTCTTTGGAGAGAACAACTCCCTGCTCTGAAGTTGTCTGATATCCAGGAGATAGAAAAAAAAGGTAGTTTTTTTGAAACATTGTTTACCGTAATTATTTTCTTGTTTTACAGTACCTTAATATACCACGGTTTTTTGTTTTATTTTTATAGATAAAAATAGAGATGCTGAAGTGACTATAACTTTCAGCTCTATCGCAATTGAAAGTGAGAAGTTGGTGACAACTCCTACATACCCAAAATCTTTGTCTTTCCTAAAGAACGCCTGTTTCAAGAGCTGTGGTAAAAGCGTCACACAGCACAAAGGAAATATTTATGTACAAATGGATAATTCCATTGTGAGGGTAAACAACTTTCAGAGTGTCAATACCCTCATTCGGTCTGAATACTCAGTATTATCGGTTGCTATTCATAAGGAGACTATTTATGTTTTGACCGCAGCCCCTACTAACAGCAGAAGTCATTCTTCACATCCAGAAATACGAAATGTCCAGTTGTATAATTTGTCTGGCAAGCTGATGTCTAGCTGGCCGTCTGCTGTCAACGATTCATACAGCTCACTGACACTTCTGTCTGATCAGCTTCTTCTTGTTGATCAGACGAGTTTCAAGTCTACACCAGCTCTCTACACACTTAATGGAGTCTGGGTAAAAAATGTCTTAGACTCTATGAGGTCATCATTACGAATTCTCACTGCTGCAGATAACACTTCTATAATTGCGTTTGATTCAAGTTTCAATGACCTTATCAGAATA
The DNA here is from genome assembly GCF_963576615.1 of Watersipora subatra. Taxonomy (NCBI): domain Eukaryota; kingdom Metazoa; phylum Bryozoa; class Gymnolaemata; order Cheilostomatida; family Watersiporidae; genus Watersipora; species Watersipora subatra. Next base: position 9,807,148 of record NC_088710.1, on the reverse strand, counting down.
GACATAAATACTGAAGAGGTCATGTGGAGGAGGAAGGAAGAGGAGCCACCAGCTATCACACACTATGGAAGAGGACACGCCCTTTTAGCTAATAGTGGAGAGAAGCTGAGAGTAATCAACTTGGAGACAGGTTAGTTAGCCTTAGTTTCTAGAAACCTGTAAATATGACAACTGTAAACTATACGCATGGTGTAAGTTGTAAAGAGAATGTCTTACATGATTCAAATATAAGTATGTTTAATTTTATTGTTTTCTCTTAGAAACCACTGACTCTTGCTTACGCAAGGAAACAACTAGAATCATCTGCTTTTTCCATAGATTACATTTAAGTAAATTCTACTGCAAATACTTATAATCCCCTGGCAGCTAGTCACGCTCATTTTAGGAGTTGTGGTTCATGAGTTCGGTGGGCTGAAGAAAGGTGGTAAGTGTATCCACTGTGAGGGGGACACTTTGGTAGTAACAACAGCTGGCAGCAAGATGGTAAAGATTTATAAGCTCTGTCCGTGAGAGCTCATCCGGAGACTCAGTTGGATCATGGGTTCAAACTGTTGGTTTACTTGTAGCATGTTTCATATATTCTGTATACTATATTTCTGTGGTGTTTGAATAATTTTTAGTTTCTACTGTTTGACATGCTATTATAGCAACATTTTTAGAGATCCTATAATTATATTTTTGTTGTCAAGTATATACTATGCGTAGATGTATTTTTTCATATGTAATAGATGTCTGTAGATTTCTTTCATAGATTCGGGTGGAATAAACCATTACTGTAATCTACACACTATCATGGCAGTTTCTTAGAAATAATATTTTGTGCTAAAGAATATACAGTGATGACTAGTTCTGATAAACAATCACATAGATTTGTAAATTTGTTTAAAATAAACTACAACTATCAAGAATTTCAGAGCACTTGAAGCATGTAAACACTCTAAAGGCTGGATTACATTATACCAGCAGTAATCCCACAATGCATCAGTGATCATTACACAGACTGTTGTGGATGCTCGGCGAAATGTCAAGAAAGTTTGACTGCTGCAATGTTTCCCAACATATTCCCATTGCCTTGGCGATATGATCGGCTTAATGAATAATCGCCGAGAAGACATTCGTCGATACAGTGTGATCGTTGCACTAGAACATATGACTTACATCTCAGACTTTCAATATCGTAATTCCGGTAAAATATTCAACTACAATCAAATTTCTCGATTAATTTAAATAGGAATTTAGAACTCAGCCTAATGTCAAGGTTTAGCCAGAAACATAACCTTGCACTGATCTGCTTTTAGTTGATGCGGAAAAGAACATAGAAACACATGTACCTGCTGAAATCAATACAATGCATAGACTAAGTAAAAGTAACATGGAGAAACTTTTAGTAAACATCCTCAAAGTAACACAAGGTGTGACTAAACAAGAACAATGATGGAAGAAACAGTAACAATCCTAGACCATAACTTCCCGTAATCTACTTAAAATGATATTACTGAAATTCTTTTTTTATAGCAGTTAAAATTTATTATTTTGCAGTTTTTCGTAGATCTAAACAAATTGGATAAAGACAAAGCGACAAGCATAATTTATTAAGCAGTGCAGACACTTGAGCTTCTGCTATAGTGATAAAATAATGTTTGTATCAATAGACAGTGGCAAGCATTAAACATATTCCTTAAGAAGCAGGTACAATAAACTAGGTGTAATAAGAATACACCAATAATTAACTTTGTAATAGGTTTATTTTCAGGTAAAATGTTAAAATATCTTAAACGATATTCTACAGAAGTCCTGAACAACAAGAACTGACGCCCAGAGCATTAAGTTCTTTTAGTCTGCTGAATAAATAGTCGATTGCATAACAATAATTTACATCGTAATTGACTCATGCTACTGACTGAGCAGCCTGATGAATGACTACAAATCTTTCCATGAAAAGATAACTCCTGATTAAAATATAACTGGCTGCACATGACAAGTCTTTTGCAAAATGAATATATTTTTTATATTTATTTGCAAAGGATTTTTGGAAGTTTCTAGAAATCAGAGATTTATTAGCAACATCTATTCTTAGAATAATGTTGATACTGAAAGCAACAAGTAACTGTATTTTACGCTGGGATCACGAACATACCTTATAAAGACTGACATCAAAATACATGCTGAATGATATCAACACTAGCCTTTTTGACGAGGCCTAAATTTAATTAAGACTTGTCTACCCCAGGTAAGATAAGTCACAATTAGATGTTTGTATAGAGAATTAGATTTATGATTTATATTAGACTAACTGTGCTACCCGGCATTGCCCGGGTAAAAAAAAGACTCTGGACAGAAAATTTATTTGTATTTAACATATAACAACATTTGCCATTCTACCTTTCAAACTTCATATCATGAGGAAATTGTTTTGTGTAATTGAAATAAATTAAGAGAGAAAATAAAAACAACTGTAAAGGTTTTCAAACTTTGTCAAACAACTTTTAAACTCATAATGTTTCGTGCAGGTCAACTAAATTAATAAAGATAAAACGACTATTAAAAGGTTTAGATGTAAATGTGAAATAATTAGCAAGTAATAGCTAAATTAATTTGGTTTTGCTACGATTACGATAAAAGATTATTCGGTAATGATACAATTAATGCGACCTGAGAAAACAAAATAACTATCTTGAATATGTAGAATTAATAATGACAATTCTTGCATAGAAGTGTGTGTATAAAAAAGGTTACTGTTCCATCAGAAGCTATTCATCAAAACTCTGAATACGACAATACTGGTATCTCTCTTTCTTCTCACCGTCACCTATCGCAACGCTCGGAGTACCCATTTCGCTTGCTAACCATTTCACACTTACATCTAAACCCTTTTATATTTGTTTTATTTTTTTAATTTATTTGGCCTGCACAAAACGTTTTCCTCATGATATGAAGTTTAAAAGTTACAGTTGTTTGGCAAAGTTTGAAAACCTTTACAGTTGTTTTTATTTTTTCTGTTAATTTATTTCAACTACAAAAACACTGCAAAAACAACTACACAATCGATACTGGTGCAAATGTGAAAATGAGATATCGTACTGTTTTTGTCTGACCGATCGGAGAGAAAGAATGTCGGAGCTCTTCCTATAAATGTCCGCGTGAGAAGAATTGGCCTTGACCCCATAGATAGTAATTGAACCTTACAAGAAAAATAAATTTTAACAGGAGCATCGTAACATGTGGGCACTTTGCTAAAATAATTAGCGTGTGGTTATGGGATACCAAATATGATAATGCCTCTGATCGAAACTTTCTAACTCGGGCTTCGTAACATGTGGGCGCAGCGCTAAATTGATAGCTATAGCTGGACAATCAAAACGACGAATACGCAAATATACATACGACTAACTTTGAGAATGTATATAGATTTTATCATGAGAAGATAACCCTAGCTTTTGTGTCAAGTGCTTGATTGAATATACATATAGCCTATTGTATTGGCTTGACTATTTTTATAAGTAATATACATGTAGATTTTGGCTTTTAAAAATATGCAACTTCAAAGATTTTTAAAAATATACCCTTCTTAATATATATATATATATATATATATATATATATATATATATATATATATATATATATAAGCTCGAAGGAAACTGTCTTAGCAAGTCGCTCATTTACCAAGCTGTAGTCACCGCAGACGACGGTAGCAAACCTACAGAAAGTTATATTGGCCTCACAGAAAATACCTTTAAGACACGATTCAGCGGCCACATATCATCTTTCGGGCACCAGGACAAGCAATCTGCCACAGAGCTTAGTAACTACATCTGGCAGCTAAAAGGCCTGAACACACCGTATACAATTAAATGGAAAATCGTTCAACACGCAAGGCCATACGACCCAGCCACCAAGCGTTGTAACCTGTGCATATCAGAAAAGTACATCATCCTCACAAAGCCAGAAATGAGCTCACTCAACAAACGTAACGAGCTAGCTTCCACATGCCGACATTCTGCTAAATACACACTACGAAATGCAATTACATAGCTATCAGTCGTTATAGTAATTACACCTCTCTTACATATATAACTCAGTTGGACCAAAACAATTTTATCTGATGATTGTCTGCGTAACAGACATGAAATTAATAGTAATGAAGTTGTTTTTTATCTAAGGTTTTATATGAATAAATTTTATATATATATATATATATATATATATATATATATATATATATATATATATATATATATATATATATATATATATATATATATAGTACTTTATTGGCAATAATTTCATTTCAAAAATAGAAATGTTTTTCAAATTAGGCCATACAACAATAGTAAAACAAAAAAGGAGAAAAAAGCAACAGTTAGCCATTAAAATTGAATAAATTGTCTGACAAATAGTGTTTAAAATGCCTTTCTCTACTAAAAGAATGGATATTAGGTGGAAGATTGTTAAAGCAGCTGGCAATGATATTTTCAAAATAATTGTTAATGATTGTATGCAATTTGTTCATATCACGTTAGTTGAAATGAGTTGAGAACCTGTAACTGTCATGTGAAAAATGAGGACACAAACCATGAAAAATCTTAAAACCTTGAATTGAAGTAAAATAAACATTTAGCATAGGCAGAGTAAGAAGATGCAAAGTTTTGGAAAGATCATTCGTTGGAATAATATATTCAGAAATATGAGAATTAATTAATTAATGAAATGAAAAATTGCTTCAATATCATCCACACTTGCCTTTTGTACCACAGCCATTGACATCGACAACAACAACAGCTTCTCTTTACCAAAAAAGTTAGTCGCAATGGGGTATTAAGTTCTATTCACTTCACTTTCATCTACTTTTGCACAGCAGTAAAACATCTAACCACAATTTATCCGCTCCTTAAATAAACATAGAAAAAGAGAAGACAACAACTAGTCAAACCACAATGGCAGTGCTACCACCATTTTCGCTGAGTTGGAATTTATTATGATGTTGGTCGTTATTCTTATTTTTACTAAATACCAAATTGACCCTTTGGTTATCTGTTAGCCAAAAATTTCCCATCTCCTTCATTCTATAGTGGCTCAGGTAGGGGCAAAAGTACTGTCTGGACTTTTCAATTTACTTGATGGTTATGCAAAAGGTTTTTTACACAGACTCTCATATCAGTTGCTAAAGCGCATTAATTTGTGTTCATTACTTGTGACCAAAAGTCTTTCATGCCTCTTGTCCTCCTCTCTACTGGAGTGGCATCTTGAAGAAACACATTCTCTAAGTTTAAGCTCTTGTAATTCCCAAAAATATTTTTCTAATTCTCACTATTAAGCACATCTTTCTCGTTCATTTTTTTTGCTTTGTTAATAAATGTTAACTGCCCAAGTTTTTATACCATGTCATTCATATTATCTCACTATTAGTATTATGTAAAATTTTGTGTAAAACATTGTTCTCAGGCTAAACAGCTCAACCAGCAAAATGATATAATAAACCAGATCATCAACGAGACAGCAAGCACGACTTGTCCTAGCATGAGTAGATAATCCCCCGATTGAACAGATTGAAAACATCATTAATGATAAGCTACTCAAAAAGGATATGATATTAAAATCCTAATCATGTACTGGCTAAAGTTTTACACATTTTGAATTGTTGGGTGATCATTCTACTAATAAAGTGCAACCTCAATATACCTTTTGCCAATTGTACCCACACGTATTGAAAAGTTATTTTCACAATTTTGAAGTCAGCAAGTTTTCTTTTGCCCACAATGATATCGTCTGCTGCTAAACTTTCTAAACTGCTCAGAAAAAATAAAGCTTTATAGAAAAATTTTAAATACATTCATATTATGCAGTGGTAAATGCAGATTTTCAATAACTAAAACTAATCATATGGACATACCTAACTTTGCACAAGCAGAACTGGCGTTAGGATTTGTCCCCTCTTACTAAAGTTGATGGATAACGACTCCAAACTCTACTCATTCATATAAGAAGACAACTGCTTAGCACACCATCAGTCTACTCTGAGCAACACACCAAGAACAATCAGAGAGACAATCATTGGGGAGCAAATGAAAGAAAGATAGAAGAGATTTTGTCTTCCAGGAACAATCAGAATAAAGTCTGATGCTATAATTCAGAGCTCTGAGATGGTCGAGGTGTTAAACACACAATAAGCTAGACCTGAGCTCGGGTGTGACATCATTCAACAGTTACAGAGAAGAGATACTCAGTAAGTAATTACAGGTTATCTATTAACCTGATTAATCTGATTCAGTCATAACTAGAGTCTAGCTTTAGTATGATAAATAGTAGTTAAAGTTTTTACTCTTGACACATGGTACTCAACATTCTGAGGGCTTCTTGTTCAGCAGTTAAGAAGAAAGACTAAATTCTAAACGTACTGATTAAAACTTTGTTGTACAATATTCTAGTAGACATGGTGTAGTAATGAGCGTTACAAACTAAGTAAAACACGTCATCATAAAGTCTGCTAAGACTATTATTATGGTATTTAAACTAATGGAATCTCCATGGAAACTACGCGTTGACCTGAGAACATTGTTTTACACAAAATTTTACATAATACTAACTGTAAGATAATGCAAATGACATGCTATAAAAATTTGAACACTTAACATAATAAAGCAGAAAAAATGAAAACAAAGAGTCTGCCGAAGTAATACAATGTAGTATGGAGTTGTCTTATATCGTCAGAGAACATTGTAAGAAAAGCTTGAATTAGAAAAGAGATTAAAGCTAAGTCTTAAGTTGATGTCTTGCTCAAACCATTTATATGAATCTCAAAGTTTGTCTGTCTGTCATCTGTCGTTCGTCTGTCTAGCTAAAGCGATAAAATTTTAGCAACGAAAAATCACCTTAGTAATAGACTGGAACTCACGACATTCAAATCACAAGTCCACGAACAAATCCACCTAATCACAAGGCTACGCCGTTCTTATCACATTCATTGCTTTTTGCACATACTGTATATCCTTTTCACGATTTCACACAGTGTGTACTTTTTATTATTAATTAATACAGTTCGCCCTCAAGTTACGATGCCCCTGCTATACAATTTTTTTGTTTTGCGATATGGAACAGGATGGTTTTTTGGTCGTCATCATAAGAGGGCAAATTTCTTTCGACTTTTTGCAGTCATACGATATCGATAACCATTTCTCTCAAAATTCAAATTTGGTAGTCGGTGTACTGATTACGATGAAAAAGCAAAAATGCTGATATGCTATTTTTCGAAATCTCTCCCACAACACCTGAAAGAGATATACATACAATGCTCGCTATCTTAGTTCAGCGTTATTCATTATTAGCTATAAAAACGATTTCGAAAACAAATAAGTGATACAATTTTAGCCTATGACAAAGTTGAAGTTTAACTTAGTAAAATACATACTAGAACTCAGCTTTAGTGTGTGTTTAGTAGGTTAAATTTATTTAAGTAAAATTCTATGTCTATGTTATAAATCTGTCTTAAAATTAAGAACTCCTCAGGTATGTACTGCACGTAGTACCTGCATTGTAATGTTACATTTTTATGCAGATCATAACCACTAAATACACTAAATACTTACTGTAAGTAACTATAATTACTAAGATTAACATATTGTTTGGTTACTAATTATTAATACATGCAGTACACATAACGTAGGAAAGTTTGATGATTTTTAACAGAGGGTGTTTGCATTAAACAATTATCATGGATTTCTATGTCGCTCACTCTATACGATATGTTCGCCTTGTGATGCCAACGGTGAAACAAATTACAATTGTATAATTGTATACGAAATAATTTTTCATTGTAATTATAGCAAAACAGACTTTATTTAACCATTATTTGCTAATTGTTTCATATTCACATTTAAACACCTTTACAGTTCATATATTTTATTTTTGATTTATTTTAACGAAACACTTTTTTCGTTATATGACATTTAAAAGTAACAGTTGTTCAAAAACTTTGAAAACCTTTACAATGATTTTATTTTTTCTTAAATTTTATTTGAACTGCACAAAACACTTTTCTCATGGTATGAAGTTTGAAAGCTAGAATGGTAACCATTGTTATATGATAAATAAAAATAAATTTTCTGTAAAAAGACTTTTTTAATTCCCCGGGCATTCACCTAGCAGTCTATGAACATAAAAATCTAGCATCGTCTTATTGTCAAAATAGATTATTGTCCATAGACATTAAGAATAAAGGCTGGCACCAAGAATACTATGTACATTACAACAACAGTCACATACATGTATATTGACATCAAATCAATACGTGACTCAACTCATGTAACTTAGTTTATAAAAGTTCACTCATACCTTTCCCATGTTTATTAGCTAACAGTTTGTCTTTTTGAGTAAACTATTGAATAATAGTGATGACAAGAACCTCTGCTTTTCAGCAACTCTGTGGCTACAGCTGCCTTCAATCATAAAATTGATAAAAGCAGCATCTCCTTGACACAGACTTTTGATAACCTTTTAACTGTTAGTATAAACTGACCTGAGTGATTTTCAATAAACCCGTCAAAATTATCCTGCTGTATTTATTCACCAGTTTGATTATTTGACACCTTGCCTCGCTTAGTTGTGTCTTCTATGAAGTCTATGTGTATACAGAGTTCATTTGATACCGAGTAATACAAACAAGTGTAGCCTTAGATTCTAGCTTTGTGAATACATCTGCGAAGAGTAAGGCTAAATCTATTATAAGGTTTTTGCGCTTGAAATCGATTTTAGCTCATTAAGAGCCAAGTTATCACGACTTCAGACTCCTATAAAACTTCCATCTCTGATGCCAAAATTCTTTAGACTGTAGTAATCACTCATTCTATAAAAAGATCCATTTCATAGCACATCTTGTAAATAAAATGGAGTATATGCTTAAAATTTGTTACAAAAAATGAAACACCGAAGAGAAAACACTTTTGGCTGTCTATTAATCACCTGATACTGTTAGTGTTATGAGATAGAACTGCGATCAACTTTGTAAAGTTTTATGGGAAAATCCACATTCAAAAGAATCAAAACTAAATTAGAACCAGTTGGAAACCATTTAGAAAAACTGTTAGATATAAAGATAAAAAATTTTTTGTAAAACTTGTCAAAAATATAACAAACTACATCATTGATGTTTTTACAATCCTTAAAGGTTGACTTGTAACAAAATTCCCATTACAATTCTTTGGTATCAAAAGATTCACCATGTCTTACTTTGCTGTGTTGCAGGTGCAAAATATGTGGAAATGTGATTACAAGCTTTTAAAAGCTCAAAAACGAAAAGCCGCCGTAGATTAGAATCTCTTTATTTTGATGACGTAGCCACGAAATTTGGTTATCGTCTTGTCACGTATAATCACATTTCCACATATTTGGCACCTACAACACAACAGAGTAAGACATGGTGAATCTTTTGATAGCAAAAAACTGTAATGTGAATCATGCTGCAAGTCAACCTTTAAATACAGTTTAATTACATTTTTTAAAGACTAAGTTTGCAGTCTTAAAAATAGTAAAAGCGTTTGGGTGACTGGATAGATGGAGAGAGCAAGGTTGAAGTGGTGGAAGAAGGAATAGACAATGAAGTCTTGAATTTTAGTCAGAGTGAAGTTTTTCAAAAGAACCAAGATTGAAATAGTATAAAAATATCTCACATAAAGTTACCAACTTAGGTTTACATATTAATAGTGGATGTAACAGTAGTTGTACATTAGATCTACTGCTAGGAACTAATACAATAGCAGCTGATTTATGTAATCAGGGTTAATTATTCAACTAACTTGGTTTTACTCATTGTTCATTAATCTTACCAATCACAGCTTCTCTTTTATCTTAGCTGCTTGTATTAGCAATCTCATTGGTCAATTCTTTTCTTATTGAATCATCACATACAAATTAAAGTAGATGTAAAACTCTCTTATTACATAATTTATAGTTTTTACAAATGAGAAAAAATCTGTTGTTCTATTATTCCATTGGTGTATTTACGCTAATGACAGCAAACAAACTGCCATTTATGCATGAAATAGGCAAGCTAGCAAGTAAATGGTGCAGAACCACTGTTGAGCGAGATAATAGAAGATTGCTGCTAAGTTGCAGAGTAATTTTGTTGCTGCTACTGTTTTAAACATAGGTAAAGGAGAAAACATACGAAGTAATGGCACACCTTGGAGCGGAGCCAAAATGTGGATTCTGTATGATAGGAAGCAAAGCGATGACAGATGCCAGGATTCTTCCTTGTAAACATATTCACTGTCTTGAGTGTCTCACAACCTTTTATGACATAAACCATCATATTCAATGTCCAATACAAACATGCAGGTGTGTCACATTACATCAATTAATTAATTGTAAACCTTTACCTAAACATGTTTATCACTAAAGAATTCTTCATGAAAACTGCTTATTTAGAGAGGTGTATGAGATACCAGCTGCTAACCTTCCTTCCTACTCAACTAAATGTGACAAGGACTGGTGTGATGTATGTGTCAGCAAAAAGACAGATTTACAACCAGCTGATATCTACTGCGCTCAGTGCATAAAGAGATGCTGTACAACACACAAAAAGGTAAATGAGTCATAAGTCATCACGATTCAGCTATATCCTCCCATTTGATTTTAGCTACATCTAGCTTTTCTTGTATTATACATTTATGTCTAGACACATGATGATATTCATGATGACCACAAAAGCATGGACATGAACGAATACCTACAGCAGAAGGAGAAGTTAGAGATAAGAACATGCACCAAACACACGGAACATCCCTACAGTTTGGGATGTACAGTCTGTCAGACCATCATCTGTAATCGCTGCTTCTCCGGATTGAGAAAATGTATAGGTGGTAAGTTAGTATTATACTTACTTCACATTGTAGTACATTGGCTCAGATATACGCAACTGTTTAACTTACAGACATATAAATAATCTAAAGTACCCTAGTATTAAACTCATGGTACTCTTTTAAACTGTATTAAAATACCAGTCATTACTTTAGTATTACGGTTTGAAATGCACTGACAATGTTATATACGCAGAAGGGTATTTTAAGAACAAAATAATTATCATACATTAATATTTTATTGATCTTTGGTAGAGAAGTGATTTTAAAGACTTCAAGTAATAGTATTGCTATCTAGAAGTCACACAGATAAGAATTCACCTTATCAAACTGCTAAAGATTTTCCATTGTTAAAATGTTGTAAAGAGACATAATGTCACATATTCACTCAACTTTTGTAAACAGATGACTTTTGATTTAAGTTTAAAATAAAATTTAAGAAGGTCATCAAGTACGGTCAAGCCTCATTTGTTCAGACTCATACACTAAGCCATGCCCCGGACATTAAAAAAGTATGGACGTTGAAATTAGAGTACTAGACAGTACAGTAAACAGACTATATTGTTTTGCAAATGTACTTCTCGATTACAGAATGTATATTAGTACAAAATGCACATCCGGTATACATGAGAGAGTAAAATATGGTTATACCTGTAAAAGGTAAAGTATAATATTAACAGCAGAAATACTAACAAACTGTCAGAAAACTGTTGGTCAAAGTAGTCATTCTTCAGATAGATACAGCTGCATTGGACAATCTTTCGGACTGTGGGTGTTGTCTGAACAATTGAAAGTGTAAGAAAGTACAGTGCGAAGAAGAGGCAGTCGGCTGTATAACCGGAATTAACCCTTAGAATGCCTTGTGTTATATGTGTGTAGAATTTCAGTCATGTAAAATTTGATAGTAAAATTATATTCAGGGAGCACTCTAAGGTAAAAGAATAAGTATTATTGTTTTACAATTTATTCCCTAAACCAATGATATACAGCCCTCCAAGGATAGACGATGGCTATCATATGGGCGGAGTTTAATGATCGTTCTCTGTTAAGATTGAGCTAGCCTAGGTTTCGGAGCTAACACAGTTCTCGCGGGGCGGTCCCGTTGCCTTGTTAGGTTTTGGAAAACACGACCCCTGTTATCGTGTCATTAGCTTATTCAGTCAGTAGGCCCCCAGTTCACAATAACAAACCTTGAATTTCTACAATGTAGGGGTAACACCTAACTTAAAAAGGGATCCATGGAAAATAAAACATTTCAAATTATCTACTTTTACTAATTTTGAAGTAGGTAGGTGTCGTAGTATATGCTTAAAGTTGAATATAATTTACCCAAAATCACCCGAACAGCAGCCTTTTTTTCCTAGTTTTTGATTAATATTTTGCCACTCCTAATATAAAATGACAAAGTCTTTTATTGTTGTCACATTGTTTTACCTTACCAATAAGATGGTACAGCAGGAAAAGTTGTGGAGTGTAGTTTTCATACTCAAAATCTAAATATAAAACCGAATTTGGGCTACTTTACGATTTCGACTACTAATATTGTGAATGCTTGTGAATGGCAACTGACTGATCATAACGGTGACAATATTTGGCAACTATATTTATTGGACAGCAAAATGAAACCAACAAGATCAGTAAAATAACCACTATTGTTCATAATATTTGTAAATGTACAAGGGGCTTTATTCAGCGTATTTGTTTATTTCGGTGCCGCGTTCGGGTTCATCCCAACAGGGCTCGATCATTAAGCCCCGCCCAGATGATGCCCATCACCTATCCTTGTGGGGGCTGTATATCATTGCCTATACATTCATGTTAACATGAAAATGTTATGCATAGAACCGATATTAACATCATATAAGGAAAGACAATTCCAAAGTATGCAAGACAGTATCGTATGATTATGATCACACGACAACCTGTAATATATGTAGTTATACAATGACCTCAAAATGAGACTTTAAATTTTTTGTTCGTAAACTGAATAATTTGCAGACATACAAAAGGCTAATATAGTGGATCAGTCTATGACCAGTTTAGACAGTTGACAAAGTTTTACATCCAAAAAGCATCTAAAATATAGAATCTACTGATGAAAACTTAACTGTAAGGAAAATGCAGTACAAATAATAAATATTTTTATGACTAAACTGTTGATGTGCACCAAGGTCAGTATTAATTTTCTTTAATTTCATTATCAAGATTTATTCCCTCTCTGCTGCATTTATGGCACTTTATTCTGAACCAGATTTATCCTGGCACTGAATATACTGTGACCCTCAGCACATGGGATTTGGTATAAAAGCAATAGTGGTTGGATGCTCTTCCTAACACCACCAATGGTACTTTGGTAATTTCTGTGATTTGAACTACTGACCTACTGATGATATTCCAGTACACTAACTACTGAACCATTGCTGCTATGTAACAGTCGTGGTTCAGTGGTAATATAAAGCTATCATTACTACTGTAATAAGGGAGATAACTTGAGTAACAAGTTTGGAAAAAATTTAAAAATAAAGTTCTATGAGAATCAAACAATGACGTAAATAATGGCAGCTCTGGCAAAACTTGACGTAAATAAAAATTGACAAAAACGGTCTTTTGAGCTGAAAGTACAAAAATTCAGACAATCACTATTGGGTGGAAGATACATGTAAAATTAAACCTTGTGTTATAATGCTTGCCTTTAAGTGCAGTTAACTGAAAGAAAGGTGGCTCAGCTTGCTAAATGAAAAATCAGGATGCTGATGTGGCAGTGAGCTGGTTTTACCTTTCTTCTTTCCAGTAGGTCTTAACTTCAACGAAATTAGCAATGACTCATTTAAATGCAGCTATGAGACAACCAAAGCGGATCTCTTGTCTTCAAAGGTAAAGTGAAGTCGAAAGGGCTGGGTATAGTGTATGCTTGTATTGCAGGAAAGGGTCATGAGCTATTACCACTAGATGAGCTGGTTGAAACTTTAATGAAAGGAAGTGGAATTGGAGAGGTCATGGAAGAAGAGGTCAAGCTTGAGCAGTTTTTTAAACTCATCTCAAAGTGCATCTCAGACTTTGATACTGAGACTGTGAAGATGCTGAGGTCTCTACATGGAACTAGAGATGCACAGGTAGCTATTGCAATACAACAGATTAAATTATGATAATAATGTGCATGTAGCTGAAACGTATGCCGCAATAAAAAGTGTTAAAATTGTATATCATAACACTCTATGTATGTACTTAAATTGGTTAGTTGCAACAAAATTCTTTGCACGGTGAGTTGACAGATGAACTAGCATCTGGTGTAACTTTACAGCCGCTGGTTGAATAATCTGAAAGTGTATAACCAAATACCAAATTGGTCATAAATGATATAAATGTATTGACCTAGTAGTAGTAGTAGTAGTAGTAGTAGTAGTAGTAGTAGTAGTAGTAGTAGTAGTAGTAGTAGTAGTAATAGTAGGAGGCACTAATAGTCAAGAGAGCATAACTCTGATAATAAGCTAACTAGCCATGTTTATTAGGATTAATTTATGTATGATCCTAATCAACCTTTTGCTCTTTTAACAGTCTGTGTATGCGAATGAGAGAACTTTGTTAGTCCCCTGTTGCTGTGTTGTGTTATGTTCCTAAATATTAAAATTAAGTTTAGAGCTTTTTCTGAGGTTGCAAGAAGATTACTTGCATAAAACATGAAATATATCTAATCGGTTCTTCTTAATAAACTGTGACATAGGAAAAGAACCCTTAGCTAATAAACTTTACAAGGTTTCTAGTGTTGACGACAGGTGTAACATCTGTAACAAATTAGTAACTTTGTGGCCCAAGTTAGAAAAACATTGCTACATACAAATTTGGGTACCAAACTCAGCTGAATAAATGCTTTTAATTAGTCAAGCAGTCATATGAATATACCAGCTGGATGCCCGGTGTTGCACAGGTATTAAAAATCGGCTTATAAAAAATGAAAGGTAATGTTGTTGCCTGCGACTTGCTATTAGCCTGGCACATTGCCAATGGATAATTTGGGTAAGCTTAATAATAAGAGCTAACTACTTGCTCTCACTGTTGAGCATGCATAAAATTACACTACCGCTCTCCATGATGTTTCACTGTAATGGAGAGCGGTAGCGTATTTGTATCCATATAAGTATCCATATTACTTCATAGATCCATCAAGGTTGCGTGGCTTAATTGGTAAGGTATTGGACTGGTGAACTAGGTGGTCCGAGATCAAATCATTTGGGATACAGATTCGTCACTTTAAGATTTTAATAACTATCGCTAAACACAGAAACACATCTGATTCATGACACGTGAATCTCTTCAAATAAACTCAAAATTTCTAAGCCTGCCATTAGTATAGCTTACTAACTATAAATCTTGGACTACGTATATTGAAACAAATATTCTTTTGAGATTACTGACATATTCTATTAACTTCTGGTAAAATTACTTTTGGTACAGTTATGAGTTAAGCAACCACTATTCGGTGTGTTTACAAGTCTAGTGTATATGTAACATACAAATTTAACTCTCAATTATTGAGTTTTATGTCTATTGACAGATGACAGAAATAAAGCAGAAGTACAAAGAACTGGAAAGGAAGCTGAAGGCAGATAGACAACGCATTAAGGTACAGCTGGCTGAATACATGGAAGGAACAGTGATGAGCAAATGGAACTCTCTAACAAATTCAAGGAACAGCGTGGAGGCTAAATACAAACATGGTCATGAGGTTGGTTTACTAAGTTTGGTTTAGTCAAATCCTGTTTGCTGGTCTCAGATTGAAATTTAAAGCATTAGCCTGTGCTCTCTCAACTTCTCTCACCTTCACCCTCTCTCCTCTTCCCTTTCTTTCCTCTCTTTCCTCTCTCCTTTCGCCTCTCTTCTCTCTCCTCTCTTCTCTCTCCCTCTCTCCTCTCTTCCTCTCTTTTCTTCTCTTTCTCTCTCTTTCCCTCTCTCCCTCTCCCTCTTTTTCTCTCTCTCTCCCTCTCTCTCTATTTCTCTCCCTCTCTTTCTTTCTCTCCCTCTCTCTCTCCCTCTCTCTCCCTCTCCCTCTTTCTCCCTCTCCTTTCCCTTTCAGATAATTTTTTATTTTACATTCCCTTTTCCTCTCCCTCTCTCCCTCTCCCTCTCTTCCTCCCCTTTCTCTCTCTCTCTCTCTCTCTCTCTCTCTCTCTCTCTCTCTCTCCCTCTCTCTTTCCTTCTTTCTTTTTCTCACTCTCTCTCTCTCTTTTCCTCTCCTCTATCTTTTCCTCTCCTTCTCTCTTTTCCTCTCCCTCTCTCTCCCTTTCTCCCTCCCCTTCTCTTTCTCTTCCTCTCTCTAACAGTATTCTCATTACCCTGTTACACGTTATAAGTGGGTTGTCTACCCATGACTACTGCTGTATGTAACATAAAACAGCTATCTAGTTGTACTAGAGCACTGTATACTGAAAGCAATGTCACCGAGAAAGCACAAAATGACCCAATACGGTTCCCTTACGCTTCCAGTGACATTAATCTCTCTGTACATTCCTGTGACATAAACTATGCGTACTCGAAAAACACACCATTAATTTTGAGTAGTTTGTAAAAAGCTTGAGAGGTACTTTTTAAAGTTTATTTTGTTTCATATTTCAATAAAGTTGGATAATTTTTTATTTTTACAGTTTACTCCAGTTTCACATAACAAAGTCAGCAATTTCGAACCCATAACCTCTTTGACTACTTTCTTTATACACTACACTGGTTGGTACAGAATGAATCTTTCTTGTATAGGTTGATATAGTGACAGCGTATAAGGAGCTGTATAATCAAATGGAAAAATTCAAGAGAGAGCAACTACCAACATTGAATTTACGTCACACGCCGGAGTTAGAGAGAAAAGGTAACCATGTCTAAATATCAGTACTGACCTTGTT
The DNA here is from genome assembly GCF_963576615.1 of Watersipora subatra. Lineage (NCBI taxonomy): Eukaryota > Metazoa > Bryozoa > Gymnolaemata > Cheilostomatida > Watersiporidae > Watersipora > Watersipora subatra. The sequence continues at coordinate 9,790,404 of NC_088710.1, read as the reverse complement.
CATGTCGTTCTCTGCTGGTCGTGATAACACTTTTTTCTCTCTATTATATGTTTACAGACACAAATAGAGATATTGAAGTCAGCATGACTTACAGCTCTATGGAAATAATAAATAAGCAAGTGGTGATAACTCCGGCTCATCCAAAATCACTGTCTCTCCTAAAAACTGTCCGGCTAGAGAATTGCGTCAAAAGTGTCAACCAGTACAAGGGAAGTCTTTTTGTAAGAATGGATAAGTCTATTGCTAGGGTAGATGACTCCGGGGTAGTTGCTTCCGTAACTAGGCTTTTCACCTCGGTGTTAGATGCGGTAATTCACAAAGACAGTATGTATGCTTTGACCAATCGCAAGACTTATGGACTTGAATCCACCCGTGAAGTTCAATCACATAATTTGTTAACTGGAAAGACATCTAGGTGGGAACTTCCTTGTCATAGTTCTTATGAAACGGTGACTCTAGTGTCTGATCAACTGCTTCTTTCTGATGGTAGCTACCGACATCCAACTCTAACTCTTTACTCTCTTCAAGGAACGGTAATAAAACGTTTCGATAAGTCATGGAGAACATCAGTAAAAATACTTATGTCTGCAGGTAACACTTCTGTAGTTATATTTGACCCTGATTTTCATGAGCTGATTAGAATAGATTTAGCTACTGAAGAAGTCATGTGGAGAAAGAAAGAGGCGGAGCTACCAGCTATCACAGGCTATGGAAGAGGACACGCCCTTTTAGCTAATAGTGGAGAGAAACTAAGAGTAATAAACTTAGAGACAGGTTTGTTAGCCTCAGTTTCTATAAACCTGTAAATATGACAACTGTAAACCATACGCATGGTGTAAGTTGTAAAAATAATTCTTACATGACTCAAATATAAGTATGTTTAGTTTTATTGTTTTCTCTTACAAACCACTGACTCTTGCTTACGCAAGGAAACAACTAGAATCATCCACTTTTTCTATAGATTACATTTAGATCAATTCTACTGCAAATACTTATAGTCCACTGGCAGCTAGTCATGCTCATTTTAGGAGTTGTGGTTCATGAGTTCGGTGGGCTGAAGAAAAATGGTAAGTGTATCCACTGTGAGGGGGACACTTTGGTAGTAACAACAGCTGGCAGCAAGATGGTAGAGATTTATAAGCTCTGTCCGTGAGAGCTCATCCGAAGACTCAGTTGGATCATTGGTTCAAACTGTTGGTTTACTTGTGGCATGTTTCATATATTCTCTATACTATATTTCTGTGGTGTTTGAATAATGTTTAGTTTCTACTGTTTGACATGCTATTATAGCAAAATTTTTGGAGATCCTATATTTATATTTTTGTTGTCAAGTTATACACTATGCATATACATTTTTTCATATGTAATAGATGTCTGTAGATTTCTTTCATAGATTCGGGTGGAATAAACCATTACTGTAATCTACACACTATCATGGCAGTTTCTTAGAAATAATATTTTGTGCTAAAGAATATACAGTGATGACTAGTTCTGATAAACAATCACATAGATTTGTAAATTTGTTTAAAATAAACCAAAACTATCAAGAATTTCAGAGCACTTGAAGCATGTAAACACTCTAAAGGCTGGATTACATTATACCAGCAGTAATCCCACAATGCATCAGTGATCATTACACAGACTGTTGTGGATGCTCGGCAAAAAGTCAAGAAAGTTTGACTGTTGCAATGTTTCCCAACATGTTCTCATCGCCTTGGCGATATGATCGGCTTAATGAATAATCGCCGAAAGGACATTCGTCGATACAGTGTGATCGTTCCACTAAAAAATATGACTTGCATCTCAGATTGTCAATATCTTAATTCCGGTAAAATATTCAACTACAATCAAATTTCTCGATTAATTTAAATAGTAATTTAGAACTCAGCCTAATGTCAAGGTTTAGCCAAAAACATAACCTTGCACTGATCTGCTTTTAGTTGATGCGGAAAAGAACATAGAAACACATGTACCTGCTGAAATCAATACAATGCATAGACTAAGTAAAAGTAACATGAAGTAACTTTTAGTAAACATCCACAAAGTAACACAAGGTGTGACTAAACAAGAACAATGATGGAAGAAACAGTAACAATCCTAGACCATAACTTCCCGTAATCTACTTAAAATGATATTACTGAAATTCTTTTCTTTTTATAGCAGTTAAAATTTAATATTTTGCAGTTTTTTGTAGATCTAAACAAATTGGATAAAGACAAAGCGACAAGCATAATTTATTAAGCAGTGCAGACACTTGAGCTTCTGCTATAGTGATAAAATAATGTTTGTATCAATAGACAGTGGCAAGCATTAAACATATTCCTTAAGAAGTAGGTACAATAAACTAGGTGTAATAAGAATACACCAATAATTAACTTTGTAATAGGTTTATTTTCAGGTAAAATGTTAAAATGTCTTAAACGATATTCTACAGAAGTCCTGAACAACAAGAACTGACGCCCAGAGCATTAAGTTCTTTTAGTCTGCTGAATAAATAGTCGATTGCATAACAATAATTTACATCGTAATTGACTCATGCTACTGACTGAGCAGCCTGATGAATGACTACAAATCTTTCCATGAAAAGATAACTCCTGATTAAAATATAACTGGCTGCGCATGACAAGTCTTTTGCAAAATGAATATATTTTTATATTTATTTGCAAGGGATTTTTGGAAGTTTCTAGAAATCAGAGATTTATTAGCAACATCTATTTTTAGAATAATGTTGATACTGAAAGCAACAAGTAACTGTATTTTACGCTGGGATCACGAACATACCTTATAAAGACTGACATCAAAATACATGCTGAATGATATCAACACGAGCCTTTTTGACGAGGCCTAAATTTAATTAAGACTTGTCTACCCCAGGTAAGATAAGTCACAATTAGATGTTTGTATAGATAATTAGATTTATGATTTATATTAGACTAACTGTGTTACCCGGCGTTGCCCGGGTATAAAAAAGACTTTGGACAGAAAATTTATTTGTATTTAACATATAACAACATTTGCCATTCTAACTTTCAAACTACATATCATGAGAAAATTGTTTTGTGTAATTGAAATAAATTAAGAGAGAAAATAAAAACAACTGTAAAGGTTTTCAAACTTTGTCAAACAACTTTTAAACTCATAATGTTTTGTGCAGGTCAACTAAATTAATAAAAATAAAACGACTATTAAAAGGTTTAGATGTAAATGTGAAATAATTAGCAAGTAATAGCTAAATTAATTCGGTTTTGCTACGATTACGATAAAAGATTATTCGGTAATGATACAATTAATGCGACCTGAGAAAACAAAATAACTATCTTGAATATGTAGAATTAATAATGACAATTCTTGCATAGAAGTGTGTGTATAAAAAAGGTTACTGTTCCATCAGAAGCTATTTATCAAAACTCTGAATACGACAATACTGGTATCTCTCTTTCTTCTCACCGTCGCCTATCGCAACGCTTGGAGTACCCATTTCGCTTGCTAACCATTTCACACTTACATCTAAACCCTTTTATATTTGTTTTATTTTTTTAATTTATTTGACCTGCACAAAACGTTTTCCTCATGATATGAAGTTTAAAAGTTACAGTTGTTTGGCAAAGTTTGAAAACCTTTACAGTTGTTTTTATTTTTTCTGTTAATTTATTTCAACTACAAAAACACTGCAAAAACAACTACACAATCGATACTGGTGCAAATGTGAAAATGAGATATCGTACTGTTTTTGTCTGACCGATCGGAGAGAAAGAATGTCGGAGCTCTTCCTATAAATGTCCGCGTGAGAAGAATTGGCCTTGACCCCATAGATAGTAATTGAACCTTACAAGAAAAATAAATTTTAACAGGAGCATCGTAACATGTGGGCACTTTGCTAAAATAATTAGCGTGTGGTTACGGTATACCAAATATGATAATGCCTCTTATCGAAACTTTCTAACCCGGGCTTCGTAACATGTGGGCGCAGCGCTAAATTGATAGCTATAGCTGGACAATCAAAACGACGAATACGCAAATATACATACGACTAACTTTGAGAATGTATATAGATTTTATCATGAGAAGATAACCCTAGCTTTTGTGTCAAGTGCTTGATTGAATATACATATAGCCTATTGTATTGGCTTGACTATTTTTATAAGTAATATACATGTAGATTTTGGCTTTTAAAAATATGCAACTTCAAAGATTTTTAAAAATATACCCTTCTTAATATATATATATATATATATATATATATATATAAGCTCGAAGGAAACTGTCTTAGCAAGTCGCTCATTTACCAAGCTGTAGTCACCGCAGACGACGGTAGCAAACCTACAGAAAGTTATATTGGCCTCACAGAAAATACCTTTAAGACACGATTCAGCGGCCACATATCATCTTTCGGGCACCAGGACAAGCAATCTGCCACAGAGCTTAGTAACTACATCTGGCAGCTAAAAGGCCTGAACACACCGTATACAATTAAATGGAAAATCGTTCAACACGCAAGGCCATACGACCCAGCCACCAAGCGTTGTAACCTGTGCATATCAGAAAAGTACATCATCCTCACAAAGCCAGAAATGAGCTCACTCAACAAACGTAACGAGCTAGCTTCCACATGCCGACATTCTGCTAAATACACACTCCGAAATGCAATTACATAGCTATCAGTCGTTATAGTAATTACACCTCTCTTACATATATAACTCAGTTGGACCAAAACAATTTTATCTGATGATTGTCTGCGTAACAGACATGAAATTAATAGTAATGAAGTTGTTTTTTATCTAAGGTTTTATATGAATAAATTTTATATATATATATATATATATATATATATATATATATATATATATATATATATAGTACTTTATTGGCAATAATTTCATTTCAAAAATAGAAATGTTTTTCAAATTAGGCCATACAACAATAGTAAAACAAAAAAGGAGAAAAAAGCAACAGTTAGCCATTAAAATTGAATAAATAGTCTGACAAATAGTGTTTAAAATGCCTTTCTTTACTAAGAGAATGGATATTAGGTGGAAGATTGTTAAAGCAGCTGGCAATGATATTTTCAAAATAATTGTTAATGATTGTATGCAATTTGTTCATATCACGTTAGTTGAAATGAGTTGAGAACCTGTAACTGTCATGTGAAAAATGAGGACACAAACCATGAAAAATCTTAAAACCTTGAATTGAAGTAAAATAAACATTTAGCATAGTCAGAGTAAGAAGATGCAAAGTTTTGGAAAGATCATTCGTTGGAATAATATATGCAGGAATATGAGAATAATTAATGAAATGAAAAATTGCTTCAATATCATCCACACTTGCCTTTTGTACCACAGCCATTGACATCGACAACAACAGCAACAGCTTCTCTTTACCAAAAAAGTTAGTTGCAATGGGGTATTAAGTTCTATTCACTTCACTTTCATCTACTTTTGCACTGCAGTAAAACATCCAACCACAATTCATCCGCTCCTTAAATAAACATAGAAAAAGAGAAGACAACAACTAGTCAAACCACAATGGCAGTGCTACCACCATTTTCGCTGAGTTGGAATTTATTATGATGTTGGTCGTTATTTTTATTTTTACTAAATACCAAATTGACCCTTTGGTTATCTGTTAGCCAAAAATTTCCCTTCTCCTTCATTCTATAGTGGCTCAGGTAGGGGCAAAAGTACTGTCTGGACTTTTCAATTTACTTGATGCTTATGCAAAAGGTTTTTTACACGGACTCTCATATCAGTTGCTACAGCGCATTAAATTGTGTTCATTACTTGTGACCAAAAGTCTTTCATGCCTCTTGTTCCTCTTTACTGGGGTAGCATCTTGAAGAAACACATTCTCTAAGTTTAAGCTCTTGTAATTCACCAAAATATTTTTCAAACTCTCACTATCAAGCATATCTTTCTCGTTCACTTTTTTTGCTTTGTTAATAAATGTTAACTGCCAAAGTTTTTATACCATGTCATTCATATTATCTCACTATTAGTATTATGTAAAATTTTGTGTAAAACATTGTTCTCAGGCTAAACAGCTCAACCAGCAAAATGATATAATAAACCAGATCATCAACGAGACAGCAAGCACGACTTGTCCTAGCATGAGTAGATAATCCCCCGATTGAACAGATTGAAAACATCATTAATGATAAGCTACTCAGAAAGGATATGATATTAAAATCTTAATCATGTACTGGCTAAAGTTTTACACATTTTGAATTGTTGGGTGATCATTCTACTAATAAAGTGCAACCTCAATATACCTTTTGCCAGTTGTACCCACACGTATTGAAAAGTTATTTTCACAATTTTGAAGTCAGCAAGTTTTCTTTTGCCCACAATGATATCGTCTGCTGCTAAACTTTCTAAACTGCTCAGAAAAAATAAAGCTTTATAGAAAAATTTTAAATACATTCATATTATGCAGTGGTAAATGCAGATTTTCAATAACTAAAACTAATCATATGGACATACCTAACTTTGCACAAACAGAACTGGCGTTAGGATTTGTCCCCTCTTACTAAAGTTGATGGATAACGACTCCAAACTCTACTCATTCATATAAGAAGACAACTGCTTAGCACACCATCAGTCTACTCTGAGCAACACACCGAGAACGATCAGAGAGACGATCATTGGGGAGCAAATGAAAGAAAGATAGAAGAGATTTTGTCTTCCAGGAACAATCAGAATAAAATCTGATGCTATAATTCAGAGCTCTGAGATGGTCGAGGTGTTAAACACACAATAAGCTAGACCTGAGCTCGGGTGTGACATCATTCAACAGTTACAGAGAAGAGATACTCAGTAAGTAATTACAGGTTATCTATTAACCTGATTAATCTGATTCAGTCATAACTAGAGTCTAGCTTTAATATGATAAATAGTAGTTAAAGTTTTTACTCTCGACACATGGTACTCAACATTCTGAGGGCTTCTTGTTCAGCAGTTAAAAAGAAAGGCTAAATTCTAAACGTACTGATTAGAACTTTGTTGTACAATATTCTGGTAGACATGGTGTAGTAATGAGTGTTACAAACTAAGTAAAACACATCATCATAAAGTCTGCTAAGACTATTATTATGGTATTTAAACTAATGGAATCTCCATGGAAACTACGCGTTGACCTGAGAACATTGTTTTACACAAAATTTTACATAATACTAACTGTAAGATAATGCAAATGACATGCTATAAAAATTTGGACACTTAACATAATAAAGCAGAAAAAATGAAAGCAAAAAATCTGCCAAAGTAATACATTGTAGTTTGGAGTTGTCTTATATCGTCAGAGAACATTGTAAGAAAAGCTTGAATTAGAAAAGAGATTAAAGCTAAGTCTTAAGTTGATGTCTTGCTCAAACCATCTATATGAATCTCAAGGTTTGTCTGTCTGTCATCTGTCGTTCGTCTGTCTAGCTAAAGCGATAAAATTTTAGCAACGAAAAATCACCTTAGTAATAGACTGGAACTCACGACATTCAAATCACAAGTCCACGAACAAATCCACCTAATCACAAGGCTACGCCGTTCTTATCACATTCATTGCTCTTTGCACATACTGTATATCCTTTTCACGATTTCACAGTGTGTACTTTTTATTATTAATTAATACAGTTCGCCCTCAAGTTACGATGCCCCTGCTATACAATTTTTTTGTTTTGCGATATGGAACAGGATGGTTTTTTGGTCGTCATCATAAGAGGGCAAATTTCTTTCAACTTTTTGCAGTCATACGATATCGATAACCATTTCTCTCAAAATTCAAATTTGGTAGTCGGTATACTGATTACGATGAAAAAGCAAAAATGCTGATATGCTATTTTTCGAAATCTCTCCCACAACACCTGAAAGAGATATACATACAATGCTCGCTATCTTAGTTCAGCGTTATTCATTATTAGCTATAAAAAATGATTTCGAAAACAAATAAGTGATACAATTTTAGCCTATGACAAAGTTGAAGTTTAACTTAGTAAAATACATACTAGAACTCAGATTTAGTGTGTGTTTAGCAGGTTAAATTTATTTAAGTAAAATTCTATGTCTATGTTATAAATCTGTCTTAAAATTAAGAACTCCTCAGGTATGTACTGCACGTAGTACCTGCATTGTAATGTTACCTTTTTATGCAGATCATAACCACTAAATACACTAAATACTTACTGTAAGTAACTATAATTACTAAGATTAACATATTGTTTGGTTACTAATTATTAATACATGCAGTACACATAATGTAGGAAAGTTTGATGATTTTTAACAGAGGGTGTTTGCATTAAACAATTATCATGGATTTCTATGTCGCTCACTCTATACGATATGTTCGCCTTGTGATGCCAACAGTGAAACAAATTACAATTGTATAATTGTATACGAAATAATTTTTCATTGTAATTATAGCAAAACAGACTTTATTTAACCATTATTTGCTAATTGTTTCATATTCACATTTAAACACCTTTACAGTTCATATATTTTATTTTTGATTTATTTTAACGAAACACTTTTTTCGTTATATGACATTTAAAAGTAACAGTTGTTCACAAACTTTGAAAACCTTTACAATGATTTTATTTTTTCTTAAATTTTATTTGAACTGCACAAAACACTTTTCTCATGGTATGAAGTTTGAAAGCTAGAATGGTAACCATTGTTATATGATAAATAAAAATAAATTTTCTGTAAAAAGACTTTTTTAATTCCCCGGGCATTCACCTAGCAGTCTATGAACATAAAAATCTAGCATCGTCTTATTGTCAAAATAGATTATTGTCCATAGACATTAAGAATAAAGGCTGGCACCAAGAATACTATGTACATTACAACAACAGTCACATACATGCATATTGACATCAAATCAATACGTGACTCAACTCATGCAACTCAGTTTATAAAAGTTCACTCATACCTTTCCCATGTTTATTAGCTAACAGTTTGTCTTTTTGAGTAAACTATTGAATAATAGTCATAACACCTAGAACCTCTGCTTTTCATCAACTTTGTGGCTACAACTGCCTTCAATCATAAAATTGATAAAAGCAGCATCTCCTTGACACAGACTTCTGATAACCTTTTAACTGTTAGTATAAACTGACCTGAGTGATTTTCAATAAACCCGTCAAAATTATCCTGCTGTATTTATTCACCAGTTTGATTATTTGACACCTTGCCTCGCTTAGTTGTGTCTTCTATGAAGTCTATGTTTATACAGAGTTCATTTGATACCGAGTAATACAAACAAGTGTAGCCTTAGATTCTAGCTTTGTGAATACATCTGCGAAGAGTAAGGCTAAATCTATTATAAGGTTTTTGCGCTTGAAATCGATTTTAGCTCATTAAGAGCCAAGTTATCACGACTTCAGACTCCTATAAAACTTCCATCTCTGATGCCAAAATTCTTTAGACTGTAGTAATCACTCATTCTATAAAAAGATCCATTTCATAGCACATCTTGTAAATAAAATGGAGTATATGCTTAAAATTTGTTACAAAAAATAAAACACCGAAGAGAAAACACTTTTGGCTGTCTATTAATCACCTGATACTGTTAGTGTTATGAGATAGAACTGCGATCAACTTTGTAAAGTTTTATGGGAAAATCCACATTCAAAAGAATCAAAACTAAATTAGAACCAGTTGGAAACCATTTAGAAAAACTGTTAGATATAAAGATAAAAAAAATTTTGTAAAACTTGTCAAAAATATAACAAACTACATCATTGATGTTTTTACAATCCTTAAAGGTTGACTTGTAACAAAATTCCCATTACAATTCTTTGGTATCAAAAGATTCACCATGTCTTACTTTGCTGTGTTGCAGGTGCAAAATATGTGGAAATGTGATTACAAGCTTTTAAAAGCTCAAAAACGAAAAGCCGCCGTAGATTGGAATCTCTTTATTTTGATGACGTAGCCACGAAATTTGGTTATCGTCTTGTCACGTATAATCACATTTCCACATATTTGGCACCTACAACACAACAGAGTAAGACATGGTGAATCTTTTGATAGCAAAAAACTGTAATGTGAATCATGCTGCAAGTCAACCTTTAAATACAGTTTAATTACATTTTTTAAAGACTAAGTTTGCAGTCTTAAAAATAGTAAAAGCGTTTGGGTGACTGGATAGATGGAGAGATTCTAAAGCAAGGTTGAAGTGGTGGAAGAAGGAATAGACAATGAAGTCTTGAATTTTAGTCAGAGTGAAGTTTTTCAAAAGAACCAAGATTGAAATAGTATAAAAATATCTCACATAAAGTTATCAACTTAGGTTTACATATTAATAGTGGATGTAACAGTGGTTGTACATTATATCTACTGCTAGGAACTAATACAATAGCAGCTGATTTATGTAATCAGGGTTAATTATTCAACTCACTTGTTTTCACTCATTGTTTATTAATGTTACCAATCACATCTTCCTTTTATCTTAGCTGCTTGTATTAGCAATCTCATTGGTCAATTCTTTTTTTATCGAATCATCACATACAAATTAAAGTAGATGTAAAACTCTCTTATTACATAATTTATAGTTTTTACAAATGAGAAAAAATCTGTTGTTCTATTATTCCATTGGTGTATTTACGCTAATGACAGCAAACAAACTGCCATTTATGCATGAAATAGGCAAGCTAGCTAGTAAATGGTGCAGAACTACTGTTGAGCTACTGTTTTAAACATAGGTAAAGAAGAAAACATATGAAGTAATGGCACACCTTGGAGCGGAACCAAAATGTGGATTCTGTATGATAGGAGGCAAAGCGATGACAGATGCCAGGATTCTTCCTTGTAAACATATTCACTGTCTTGAGTGTCTCACAACCTTTTATGACATAAACCATCATATTCAATGTCCAATACAAACATGCAGGTGTGTCACATTACATCAATTAATTAATTGTAAACCTTTACCTAAACATGTTTATCACTAAAGAAGTCTTCATGAAAACTGCTTATTTAGAGAGGTGTATGAGATACCAGCTGCTAACCTTCCTTCCTACTCAACTAAATGTGACAAGGACTGGTGTGATGTATGTGTCAGCAAAAAGACAGGTTTACAACCAGCTGATATCTACTGCGCTCAGTGCATAAAGAAATGCTGTACAACACACAAAAAGGTAAATGAGCCATAAGTCATCACAATTCAGCTATATCCTCCCATTTGTTTTAGCTACATCTAGATTTTCTTGTATTATACATCTATGTATATTATACATGAATGTCTATTATACATCTATGTATATTATACATGTATGTCTATTATACATCTATGTATATTATACATCTATGTATATTATACATCTATGTCTATTATACATCTATGTCTATTATACATCTATGTCTAGTCACATGATGATATTCATGATGACCACAAAAGCATGGACATGAACAAATACCTAAAGCAGAAGGAAAAATTAGAGATAAGAACATGCGCCAAACATACGGAACATCCCTACAGTTTGGGATGTACAGTCTGTCAGACCATCATCTGTAATCGCTGCTTCTCTGGATTGATAAAGTGTGTAGGTGGTAAGTTAGACCTATACTTACTTCAGATGTTGCTCAGACGTACACAACTGTTAACTTACAGACATACATGTACAAATAGTCTAAAGTACTCTAGTATTAAACTCTTGGTACTCTTTTAAACTGTATTAAAATAGTTATTACTCTAGTATTACGGTTTGAAATGCACTGACAATGTTAGATTTGCAGGAAGATACGATGACTATTTTGTTTTTACAATATTATTGTAAGAACAAAATAATTATAATACATTTATTGATCTTTAATAGAGAAGTAATTTTAAGGACTTCAAATCAAAGTATTGCTATCTAGAAGCCCCACAGATAAGAATTCACCTTATCAAACTGCTAAAGCTTTTTATTATTAAAATGTTGTAAAGAGACATAATCTCATTTCTTGACTTAACTTTTGTAAACAAATGACTTTTGATTTGAGTTCAAAGTAAGATTTAAAAGGTCATCAAGTACAGTCAAGCCTTATTTGTTCAGATTTATACAGACTCAGCCATGCCCAAACGTTAAAAAAGTCCGGACCTTGAATTGAGAGTACTAGACAGTAGTGTACAGTAAACAGACTATATTGTTTTGCAAACATACTTCTAGACTACAGAATGTATAATAGTACAACATGCATATACGGTATACATGAGAGAGTAAAATATGGTTATTCCTGCAATAGGGTAAAGTATAATATTAATAGCAGTAATACTAACAAACTGTCGGAAAACTCACTCAAACGAGTCGTCTGTCACGAGAGCCATCTATTGGTCAAAGTAGACATTCTTTAGATAGACACAGCTGCAATAAATAATCGTTCAGACTTTAGATGTTGTCTGAACAATTGAAAAGGTAGGGAAGTAAAGTGCAAAGAAGCGAGGATCGACTGTATCACCGGACTTAACCCTTAAAATACCTTGTGTTATATGTGTGTAGTAATTCATTCATGTGAAATTTGGTAGTAAAGTTCTATTTGTGAAACACTTTAATGTGAAAGAATAGGTATTATTATTTTGCAGTTTATTACCTAAACCTCCATGTTAACATGAAAATGTCAGTTATAGATGTAGTTATTTAATGACTTTGGCGTCAAACTCCAAATTTTCTGTTTGTAAACTTATTAATTTGCAGACACACAAAAAGCTAATATAGTGTATCAGTTTATGACCAGTTTAGGCACAGTTGATGAAGTATTCCATCCAAAAAACGCATCTAAAAATAGAGAATCTACTGATGAAAACTGAACTGTAAGGAACATGCAGTACAAATAATAAATATTTTTAGGACTAAACTGTTGATGTGTACCAAGATCAACATTAATTTTCATTAATTTATTATCAAGGTTTATTTCCTCTCTGCTGTAATATTAATACTAGGGAGATAACTTGAGCAAAAAATTTAAAAAGTTTTAAAGAAAATGTACTATGAAAATCAAATAATGACATAAATTATGGCAGCTCTGGCAAAGCTTTACTTAAATAAAAAAAGGAGGATCTTTTCAGCTAAAAAAAACACTAAAATTCAGACAATCACTATAAGGCGGAAGATAAATTTAAACCTTGTGTTATAATGCTTACCTTTAAGTGCAGTTAACTGAAGGAAAGGTGGCTTAGCTTGCTAAATGAAAAATCACGATGCCGATGTGACAGTGAGCTGGTGTTATCTTTTGCGTTCCAGTAGGTCTTAGCTTCAACAAAATTAGCAAAGATTCACTTTATACACAAAGTCAGCAAAGACTCACTTTATGTGCAGCTAGGAGACAACCAAAGCGGATTTTTTGTCATCAAAGATAAGATGAAGTCCAAATGGCTGGGCGTAGTGTATGCTTGTATTGCAGGAAAGGGTCATGAGCTACTACCACTAGATGAGCTGGTTGAAACTTTAATGAAAGGAAGTGGAATTGGAGAGGTCATGGGAGAAGAGGTCAAGCTTGAGCAGTTTTTTAAACTCATCTCAAAGTGCATCTCAGACTTCGATACTGAGACAGTGAAGATGCTGAGGTCTCTACATGAGACTAGAGATGCACAGGTAGTAAATAAAATTCAACAGATTAAATTATGGTAATAATGTGCATGTAGCTGAAACATGTGCCGCAATAAAAAGTGTTAAAACTTTATATTGTGACGCTCTACATATGTACTTAAATTGGTTGATTGCAACAAATATTTTTGCATTGTGAGTTAACAGACAAGCTATCATCTGGTGTAACTTTTCAGCAGCTGGTTGAATAATCTGAAAATGTATAACTACACTGGTCATTAACTACATATGTACATGTACTAGATGGAATCCCGGCGTTGCACGGGTAATAAAAAGATTTTTGCATAGACAATTTATCTTTAATTGACTAAGTTTCTTTACCCAGTGAATTTGAGTCTATATTTTTACTATAATAACATACTATCATCTATACTATGAAGCGTACTGTTTTAACTAATTGGCATCAAACATTGGCAAATGTAATAAGTATAGTGTGCACAATTATTCCATAGTATGGCCAATTGAATGCGTAGTGTAATGGATAGTACGCCAGTCTGTAGAACCGGAGATTCTGAGTTCAGTTCCAGTGTGAAGTAGACTTTCATTCCTATAACTTTGTTGCTATAACTGAGCAGATGAACGACTGACAGACGACAGACAAACACTGAGATTTATATATATGGATTGGCTTAGTAGCCACTATTAGCCAAGAGAGCATAACTCTGGCGCAAAGTTAACAGCTCATATTTATGAAAGTTAATTTATGTTTGTTCTAAATTAACCTTATGCCCTTTTAACAGTCTGTGTATGCAAATGAAAATAGAACTTTGTTAGTTCGATGTTGCCATGTGTTTTATTATATTCCAAAATATTAAAATCAAGCTAAGAACTTTTGCCATAGTATTTTTTGACTGAAAAAGGCAGATTACTTGCGACAAACATGAAATACATCAAATTGGTTTTGTTCTAATTATATTTACAAAGTTTCTAGTGTTGAGGAACGGTATAATCTGTAACAGAGTTACCACATGATTAACTCTATGGTAACTCTGTAGCATAAGGTACAAAACCATTACTACATACACATCTGAGTACCAAACTCGGCTGAACAAATGCTCTTAATTAGTGAAGTACTCACATAAACATCTGTAAGGTATAATACTTGACTTGCAGAAGAAGCCATAGTGCGATGGTTAGGACACTGGCTTATGACAATAGGTCAGTCATTCGGGTCACATAAGGACCATTGGTGGTGTTCGGAAGGGCATCTAGCCACAATTCTTCCTTTGCCAAATCTCATCGGGTTGTCGGCGAATAAACCAGCTCCTCCATCCTGTGCTCTAGTGTAGATGAGGAGGGTGACTAAAAACCCTGCAGGACTAAAAACAAAGTCTGACACAGGGTGGAGAAGCTTCTCTGCGAGCCAATAATCAGCTAGCTAAAGATGGTAGAATTGTAGAATTGGTAGATTCCAAGTAAAAAACATCCAACAGAAGACGATGCCAAACCACTGTTGAAACCTGCCTAGATTTTGGCTGCCACAAATTTTTGTAAGCAAATTGGTTTTCGATTCATCAAAACTGTTTTATTAACTGACCTTTTTTCTCTCATCATGGTGTTTCTCATACATGAGTAATCACGTTACTATGGTGATAAAAGTGCAAATGTGATAAAAATATAACAAACACGATATTTGTTTTCTAATTTTAGTTCCCTAAACATTTAGTTTTTTGATGAATTAAAATGTTTTTTGAAGTAAATTTAGGCTAGTTAAATTGTAATTCTCTAAAAAAAATCAAATTATTCAAGCCTGCTTTTAATGTAGCTTATTGACTATGAATTTTGAATTAAAAAATCAAAACAATGTTTTTTGAGATTACTAACATGTTCTATTGATTTGTAATTAAAATTATGAATTGATTAAATTTTTTTCTGTCAATTATTGAGTTTTATGTCTATTGACAGCTGACTGAAATAAAGCAGAAGTACCAAGAACTGGAAAGGAAGCTGAAGGCAGATAGACAACGTATTAAGGTACAGCTGGCTGAATACATGGAAGGAACGGTGATGAGCAAATGGAACTTCCAAACAAATTCAAGGAACAGAGTGGAGGCTAAATACAAACACGGTCATGAGGTTGGTTTACTAAGTTTGGTTTAGTCAAGTCCTGTTTGCTAATCTCAGATTGCAATTTAAAGTATTAGCCTGCGCTCTCTCAACTTCTCTCACATTCACCCTCTCTCTTTTTCACCCTCTCTCAGCCATCCTCCCTCACCCACCCTCATCCTCTCTCCTCCTCTCTCTCCTTCTTCTTCTTTCTCACTCTCTCCCACCCTCTTTCTCCTCTCTCACTCTCTCGCCCCTCTCTCACCCTCTCTCCCACTCTTTTACTTTTTTTCAGTCTCCCTCCCCTTCTCACACTTTCTATTGCTTACAGTTACCCTGTTATCTTGCAACATATTAAAAGAGGGTTGTCTACCCACACCTGTTGGTATATGTAACATGAAAAAGCTGTCGAGTTGGTATTAGAGCACTGTATGGAAAAAGCAATGTCACCAACAGAGCATGAAAGGACCCAATACGGTTCCCTTACGCTTCCAGCAGCATTACTTTCTCTTTACATTTCTCTGACATAAACTATGCGTAGGTGAGAAACACACCACTAAAGTTGTGTTGTTTGTAATTAGTTTAAAATGAACATTTTAAAATTCTTGTTGCTTCATATTTTAATAAAGTTGGATATTTGTAGTTTTTACAGTCTACTCCATTTTTATATAACAAAGTCAGGAGTAGGTAACATCAGCAAAAGTATAAAGTAGCCATTTTGAACCCCTAACATCTTTGACTACACTTTGACTACGCATCTTTCTCTATACACTACACTGGTTGGTACAAAATAAATCTTTCTTATAAAGGTCGATGTAGTGACAGCCTATAAGGAGCTGTATCACCAAATGGAAAAATTCAGGAGAGAGCAACTACCGACATTGAATTTACGCCACATGCCTGAGGTAGAGAGGAAAGGTAGCCATGTCTAAATATCAGTATTGGCCTTGTTCATGCTGTTCACTGCTGGTCATGATAACACATTTTCTTTCTATCATATATTTACAGACAAAAATAGAGATATTGAAGTCAGCATGACTTACAGCTCCATGGAAATTAAAAATAAGCAAGTGGTGATAACTCCTGCACATCCAAAATCACTGTCTTTTTTAAAGACTGTCCGGCTAGAGAACTGTGTCGAAAATGTCAATCAGTACAAGGGAAGTCTTTATGTAAAAATGGATAAGTCTGTTGCTAGGGTAGATGACTCTGGGGTAGTTGCTTCCGTAACTAGTCTTTTTAACTCTGTGTTAGATGTGGTAATCCACAAAGACAGTATATATGCTTTGACCAGTTGCAAGACTTATGGAGTTACTTCTACCCATGAAGTTCGATCACATAATTTGTTAACTGGAAAGACATCTAGGTGGGAACTTTCTCACAGTTCTTACAAAACAATGACTCTAGTGGCTGACCAACTGCTTTTTTCTGATGGGAGCTACCTACATCCAACTCTAACTCTTTACTCTCTTCAAGGAACCGTAATGAAACGTTTCGATAAATCATGGAGATTATCAGTGAAAATTCTTATGGCTGCAGGTAACACTTCTGTAGTTGCATTTGACCCTGGTTTTCATGAGCTGATCAGAATAGATTTAGCTACTGAAGAAGTCATGTGGAGAAAGAAGGAGGCAGAGCTACCAGCCATCACTTGCTATGGGAGAGGACATGCTCTTTTAGCTAATAGTGGAGAGAAGCTGAGAGTACTTAACTTGGAGACAGGTTGGTTAGCTTAAGTACGTACCTGGTTACGGGTACAATTTAGTTAGTGCTTATTCTATCTGGATAGAGTCGTATACAATGTATATGAAACTATTAATCTCAATAACCAGATGTGGATTTGATTGATTTATACTGTAATCAAACATGTCAGACGTGATTAGTTTATGTGGGATGATATGTGAATATTCGAGGTTAGTGGGTGTGTGCAGTGCATGACCTGCGCAAAAAGTTAAGGTCAAAGATCCTTAAAAGATTAAAAAAAGCAAAGGTGACAAAGAGATTACGAAGAGGGCATACCTACTTCTTTCTGTGTTGTAATTTTTTGCTGTTTTCTAATTCATCCGTAACTGGAACTTTAAAGGTTATCAGCTAGTTATATATATATAACTACATTATATATGTATCTATAACTTATATACATGTGTATAACTAGAATAACTTACCATAGTCTCGTAGTTTGTTACTACGAGACTATGGTAAGTTTGCTGGTGGACAAGGAGCTGTAATATATAGGAGGCTAGTGAAATTAGGTACAGCGGGGCTCAAGAGAGTCAAATCAGGCCTAAGAAGCTGGTTAGTCAACCATTTATATAGTAACTGAAATCATAAACAAATGGTCCACTTCCTTTCTATAATAACTGAATCTGCTTGACCTTTGCCATTAGTAGATGTAATCTACTGACAACTTCTACTTATTTTAGGAGTTGTGGTTCATGAGTTTGGTGAGCTGGATAAAGGTCGCAAGTGTATCCATTGTGAGGAAGACACTTTGGCTGTAGCGAGTCAAGATGGTACAACAGTGATGACTTATAAGCTAAGTTTTAGCCTGTGTGTGCCTATGCACACAACGACTCAGATGCCCTTTGTTCCTGATTTCGATGACCTTGGTCCAACTAAGGCTCAATTATATAGCTGCCCGACGTCCGTCAGTGAGCGTGTAAAGGCTACCAAAAAATCATTACCAGAATCCAAAGGAATCGATCGATTTATGAAGAAGCCATATTTTGAGTAAGACTTGTTTCATCGCGGAATGATAACTCCAGCTTCTACAGCTGGTTACAGCTTTCAAGACACTAAATGCACAAAATCTTTTTGCACTTCTGCTTGACAGAGTCTGTCAGTTTATATATTTTTAAATTATCAGAGATGCTGTAACTGAGTATTTGATTACTTGCTACTTGCTCTCCTAGCTAGATATAATGTGCTTCGCTATAATCTATAGTTATATATATAAGTTATAGTTATATATATAAGCTATAGTTAATATATATATATATATAATTTATATAGATAATCAGTAAAAAAAATCATATTAAATAGATAAATATGTTATGCTCTAGATAGTTTTGTTCATAAGTCACTGGATTGATATTGAATATTACGCAATATGTTGCTTTTTAGATTTCTTTTTGCTTTACTGCCTTTTAGATGTTCAAAAATAAATGGCACAGCAGATAAATCATCTGCATGTATGATTTTGAAAACTATCAAGCATTTTTTCAGTCATATTGAAGTAGGTGATTGCCAATTGTATAAAATGTGCAATTATAGCATCTGTTCAAACAATACACAATGCCTAAAAAATTAGCTCTTAATAAACAGGTGTGAATGACAAACCTTTTGTTGAACAGAAATTGTGTTGCCCTCTAGCAAACTGTCAAATAGTAAGTCAAAAACCTACTAGACTCTCATCCAATCACCTTACTTACGTGAAAAACGCTAATATTTAATTTCAGAAGTATTCCCAATAACGACTCATATAGTTGAAGATATAAAGTATTTATTTGCATTACGGTTTTGAACTTTTTGGAAATTGATAGAGACTTTGGCAACAAGCCAGCAGACTGCAAATACAAAACTTACAGGCATCTGTAAAAAGCACAATGGTGAATGATGACTTAACTGGAGAAGGTAATAAAGCTATCATCACTGAGTCACAACTTTAAAGGGTTAAACCACAACCTTGGAAGCAGAGACCGAAGAAGGAAACTCCTCTCTAATAGTGGGAAACTAGAGAAGTGGGCAGTCTTAAGCTAATGACATCAGAAGCTTGTTATGAATAAAGACTCGAGTACAATATTAGCATCTAAAGACTAAGCGATGATCGGACAGATTTGATCCGAATCTCGGCCAGTCAAAAAATTTCAAAATTTGTTTATTGGCTGCTGACTAAAGTCGTACTGTAAAATAGGCAGCGTTGTACTTATTCTTCTTGCTGCTTATTCTTCAGCTTTAAAAATCAATTCATATCAAATCCGTTCAGATCAAATTCTCAGTTTAACTTTCATGCACAGAAAGAGCTCAGGTTCACTTGTCAACTGTAGATATAATTTATATTTTTTCTGTAATGCAGTTATAGTGGCAATGTCGATGTCTTGTCTGCAGAGATGCAAATTTGATCGCAACAGAAATCAGCCACAATCTGATAGCTCTAGGAGACTAACTGTCTTGTAAATTTACAGCTTACTCTCCCCAAAGATTACATGCAGCCACAATATTTTGCAAACAAAGTACAAAACATTGACCTTCAGGGTAAAAATAATGCTAAATTCTTTACAGTCAGTGAAAGGATCTGAAGTTAATAAAGTAAGATAGGGAGGAAAGCAAAAACCTTTACTATAATAAGAGCCATGTCTGTCCTTAGCCAAGCATAGCGGTTAGGAAAAAAGCTTCATACAAGAGTCGACCTCGGATGGACTTGCAGCTAGGCACATATTATCTGCTCTACTTGACTACTTTGCCATACTTTGGAATAACTGTGAAGATGCTTATTACGCCTGACGATATCTCACAGCGCAGGGAACTGCCAGTATACTAGTATTAACATTATATACACCATCAAGAACATTGGAAACAAACTAGTTTTAGTACTTTTGAAGAAATCAGTTGACATGGCAGTGAGATGCCAGAAAGATGACAAAATATGAGCTGGAACTATATTAAAATAATATTATATAAAGGCCAACAAATCTGGAGCTATTGTTGTCAATTGATAGTGGATATCTGATGTATAAAACAAGAATTGTCATACCTTGTTCTCCATAGAGTCATGCTGAGAATGAAACTACTTAATAGAATGAACATACATGTAGATATCACTGAGACTTATACACTGATTTGCTATCTGTAATGAATGTAAAAGCATATTGAATTATCCACCTCTGAAGGATACCAAGAATACCTTGTAATGGGTACGCATGGACCTAGCAATTAAGTTGATGAGAACCAGCTGGTGTTTATTGGCGCCTATACAAAGTTTCTATGTATAGGCACTACCAGCACAGTATTAACTATTCAAAAATTGTTTTGCTCAATACCCTCATTTTTAGTGCCAGATGATAAAATCATGTTCACTTGTGTGGAATCCCAAGAATGATTCTAAAATCTGAAAATTATCCTTGTGATAGAAGTACCATATCAACAGCCTTAAGTTGGGCTGCCACAAAACTTGTTCAATCATATGGAAACATCAATAATCTGCTCTCTAATCCAAGTTTTTTTTTCTAATCCATTCAGAATTTCTTTGATGTAATGTCCGTTGTGTTTTGTTTGCTCTCTGCTAAGAAGATGGTTCAGAACCCAGATTAACCTGTACTGTGATAGCCAGTTCATGTTGCTCAGAACAAACAGATGTAGGAAAACAGAATTACCAAGTTAAAGCTTCATCACTCAGTAGGAGCCTTGCTCTTGGTTGGAATATAAACAGGATGAAATACTCAAGTGGGTGAAACCTGTTGGTGTTCATGTATTTGGCAGCAGATATCAGGATTTAAATCACAGTTTAAAAAACTCATTTGAGAAAGAGATCTGACACAGCTCAGCTCTGGGAAGCTACCGCTGATGACGGCGAATCGCTTACAAAAAGTTCAAATACAGTCAAACATGGATAACTCGGCCACGGATAGCTCGAAAACATGGTTAATTCGAACAGTTTCTTTGGTCCGTTCCCACGTAATGATAAATTGCTATAGAAAACTCGAACTCAACACTGTTAATTCGAACTGTTTTTTTGCCCAACGGCTACCGAAACGGTTGTTATCGCTTTAGAAAATCACTTTATTCAAAGCCATAGAGGTAAACCTCATATTTTCATAATTCATAAGCGTTGTTATTACCACCATCGGCAAAATAATTTTGTCAACGACTTTTCTAAAGGTTTGGTCAAATTTGATTTATACTGCTATACGATTAATAGCACGGGCTTGCCGGGTCACGCGCGCAAGGATATTCGCCACGCGCATACAAAACAAAAACAGCATGTTGTTTTGTATGTGCGTGGCGAAAATCCTTGAGTGCGTGACCCGGCTAGCCCGTGACGAATAGTTTTCCGACGTTGATTCCGTGTTGAATCAACGTCGGAATGTTGAATGTTTAAAACGTCTTAAAATTGTTTTTATTAAACGTATACGTTGTCTTAGCTAAAAAAAACTATTCATCGTTTGACATAAACACAGAATACGTGTGTACATTCAATAAGTATCCATTCAAAAAGCGTGAGTGATATACAATGTACCGTTAAACCTCATAAAACTTTTAATTGAACTGCCTCGGAGTGTTGCTCTTAACGAATCCCAGGTAAAGTAAGGGATTTTTCTTTGGTAACTTTTTCTTGAAGTTGCATAAACTTCAAGAAAAGTCGGCAAAATTGATCGTGGGTAAAATGCTCAAAAGAAAAAGATGTCTTTTCTTTTGAGCATTTCAACAACGATCAAGTTTTGCCAATGTCAATCTAAAAAAACGTCCTGGCAATAACATCACCTCAAACAACAAACCAATCTCAAGTGATAGAAAAATCTCTATACTTTTTGATAAAAACGTTTTAAACTTTACATTAGAAGCATTTAATTTGAAACAAGCCATTTGTGCTTTTGATTTATATTATAGTTTGCATATGCACATGTATCTACTAATAAATAAGTAAATACATGGACTTGTGACAGTGCTCTGATAACTTGAACGCTCTGATAATTCGAACACTTTTGCTCGGTCCCGTGAAGTTCGAGTTATCCATGTTTGACTGTACTTGGAAAGATGTTCTAGAGCAGCAAGTATCACCTGTTGTATGATTGAGGTGTTGGAGCCCAGGTTACATTGACAACTGAAGTCATAGCAGTTACGAGTGGTCATCACTGTTGCAACCAGTTGATGATATCAAGGGGATTAGTATTATATATAGTAGTATATGAGTGAGTGCGGAGGGAGAAACGCCTTTCTACAAACATTACAAACAAGCAAGTGTAATTATACAGCTTCCTGCACCAATAGAATGTTATAACACTAAATAACTAAGATTATACTAACCGATAATCCTATACACTTGAAACCCAAATACAGTCAAACATGGATAACTCGAACTTCACGGGACCGAGCAAAAGTGTTCGAATTATCAGAGCGTTCAAGTTATCAGAGCACTGTCACAAGTCCATGTATTTACTTATTTATTAGTAGATACTTGTACATATGCAAACTATAATATAAATCAAAAGCACAAATGGCTTGTTTCAAATTAAATGCTTCTAATGTAAAGTTTAAAACGTTTTTATCAAAAAGTATAGAGATTTTTCTATCACTTGAGATTGGTTTGTTGTTTGAGGTGATGTTATTGCCAGGGCGTTTTTTTAGATTGACATTGGCAAAACTTGATCGTTGTTGAAATGCTCAAAAGAAAAGACATCTTTTTCTTTTGAGCGTTTTACCCACGATCAATTTTGCCGACTTTTCTTGAAGTTTATGCAACTTCAAGAAAAAGTTACCAAAGAAAAATCCCTTACTTTACCTGGGATTCGTTAAGAGCAACACTCCGAGGCAGTTCAATTAAAAGTTTTACGAGGTTTAACGGTACATTGTATATCACTCACGCTTTTTGAATGGATACTTATTGAATGTACACACGTATTCTGTGTTTATGTCAAACGATGAATAGTTTTTTTTAGCTAAGACAACGTATACGTTTAATAAAAACAATTTTAAGACGTTTTAAACATTCAACATTCCGACGTTGATTCAACACGGAATCAACGTCGGAAAACTATTCGTCACGGGCTAGCCGGGTCACGCACTCAAGGATTTTCGCCACGCACATACAAAACAACATGCTGTTTTTGTTTTGTATGCGCGTGGCGAATATCCTTGCGCGCGTGACCCGGCAAGCCCGTGCTATTAATCGTATAGCAGTATAAATCAAATTTGACCAAACCTTTAGAAAAGTCGTTGACAAAATTATTTTGCCGATGGTGGTAATAACAACGCTTATGAATTATGAAAATATGAGGTTTACCTCTATGGCTTTGAATAAAGTGATTTTCTAAAGCGATAACAACCGTTTCGGTAGCCGTTGGGCAAAAAAACAGTTCGAATTAACAGTGTTGAGTTCGAGTTTTCTATAGCAATTTATCATTACGTGGGAACGGACCAAAGAAACTGTTCGAATTAACCATGTTTTCGAGCTATCCGTGGCCGAGTTATCCATGTTTGACTGTACTTGCTAAGGTATTCCATTCAAGTGTTTTACCTTAAACCATAATAAAACAATTCCAGAATACAAGATGATGGTGAATATACCAATAGATATTCCTATACACTGAAATGGCCACAAACACACCTGCAAGTAAGATGATAACATCAACCTAGCAGTGAGAAACTAGGATATAGTAGTAAAGTGCTTTTGCAAATACTGTGGCAGAGCAATAAACTTAATCATGGTTTTCTTCAATTCTGTAATTCTGTAATTCTAAGCTTTTAGAAGAGAAGCTTTGTAGCTCTTTACTTTGCCTTAGAAAACTCACCAAGTGTGTACTTATATACACAAGAGATGTTTTGTATCTTGAGCTCCTGCATTACAGCAAGAATACGACACCAAAACTCTAAAAGGGTGATAACATGGAATGGAGTTATCCTACCTCTCACTCTCCTCATCCTTACACTTTTCTCCCTACAACTTTTCTTACGATATCGAGATTAAACAGTCAAACAATTCCGTTTTGTAGTGTATAAACTGAGCAAAACTGAGAAAGTCTCATTTGAATAAAACTAATTTAAAACGATCTGTGAGCTCAAGTAAAGATAACTCCAAGATAGTTGCTGCATCGTCAGATTTTATGGAAGTGGATTATGTGGAAGAAGGTACTTGTATAAATATTTAGTTCTACTCATCATGGGTCATCCCAGTTGTTAATTGTATTGCTTTAATAGCTACATATAGCCTACAAGTACACGAATACAAAAATTAGGAGTTGTCGTGTCTTGACATATCACTGTTATTCCCATTCCAGTCGTCTTTAAGAAAGAATGTAATAGACACCAGAGCAGACCGGACTTAACTTTAAAAAGCGTAAACTTGAACTACTAAAATAAGTAAGTGCTTAATAGAGGATAATAACTAATAAGGCAGTAGCTTTTATCGTACCAAACTCTAAGTAGAATCTTAGGCTATATAAATAAACATAACGCTGTAACATTTAATTGTAATTAAGTAAAGCATAAAGTTGGACCAATTCTATTTGTAGTTTTTTTAGTTTTAATTTAATTATCAAGATTTAATGAACTTAAAAACTAATGCTGCTTGTATGGCACTTTATTGTAAACCAGATTCATTCTAGGACTAAATATACTGTGACACTCAGCACATGGGATTTGACACCAGAGCAATTGTGGCTGGATGCCCTTTCTAACACCACCAATGGTCTTTCTGTGATTCAAACCACTAACATTCTGCTTATATGCCAGCGGACTAGCCACTGAACTACGGCTGCTCTATTATAAGCTAAAGTGGGCTGATACAGTGTGCATGCTACAGATATTCACTACCCTCTACATAGTGTATATACATGTAGATAATATGTGCATTACTAGTAATTCATAACATTGTCTATGTTCCAACTTGTTAGTCGATGCTTATCTAAGAAAGACTGAGATCTTAACCATCTATATTAACAAATCACACCCTATCATTGTTTTCTGTCTGTTAGTCCGCATAAAAACTATGCGTTTCCACACTTTTTGGCAGATTTTATCCAAACTTTACAAACATCATTATGCTTATGCATTTTGCCAAGGCAATAAAACTATATGTTTGCAAAATTTCCTTTGGTTGTTGAGAACCAGAATTTTAAACACCCACATGTGGACTCTCTGATTAAAAAGGAATGAAATTGCGGGCATCTCCAGGCTTAATGCTAGCTACTTATGAAAGTAGATTACCTGTTATTATATTCTATCAATGCTCCAAACATAAACATATAATCACAGGCTACATAGGCTATATATATTTTCTGTCAATACTTTTAGATTAAACTGTATCTCATAGGTCATAGGTAGCCTTGGTTCCGTGGCATTGTCTTATATTCTTTTATGAAACCCTTGAAGGTAATTGCAGTAATCTAAGCTAGCCTGATCCGCTGTTCAAGATCTCAGCTTTTAAACACGGATGAAATAAGAATAGGCTATTTAACTTGGCACTTGAACAAGGTAATAAATAATTGCCAGTGTTATTTTATATTATTGACAAATGGAACAAAGCGCAGAGGCAACCTCTAATCAATGTATATTATTGATGGGTTGGTTATGAATATATTGAATGTACAGAGGCGCACAATGCTCGTCAGTTGAGTTCTCATTGTATCCGAGGGAGTGGTTTAGTTACGTATTGTCTTCTATAAAGGGTTATAGAAATACTGCCTAGTGCAGTGCATTCATTTCACGGTTACGCAGCAGCGTCTGTCGCCTACTAGTGCTCGATAGGCAACTTCATCTACGCTTGTCGCTAGTGGTAGTAGGAACATATAGTATCTGTACAGATGGTAAGTAAATGCTCTGTCTTAAGATATGTGGTAGATTAAGGCTATTTGGGATAGGAGCAAGACTAAATCTCTAGTTTGCAAAAATGCTTTAAGTTTTTTAGAATAAAAGGAAAAAAGAAATGTGTCATAGCTACTTAAAGCTTTGCAAGTTATAGGAAATGATGTGAACAAGGAATAAAGCTTGTGAATCATTAGCTATCTATATAGTAACTCATTCACAGTGTAGCAACAGTAAAAAGAGCATCTTTTATGCATTTTTATTATCTTTTAGCTAGTCAAATTTGCTGTTATTATAAGGAAATTGTGAAGTGCATAGCAGAGATGCAGAGAAGCGTTAACTTGAAACCAGAGAACAAAGCATGAAACTCTATTTCCAAAATTTTCACATAACTACGCTAAGCAAAACATCGTATTTAAGTTTTTTAGTGATTTAAAGAGCTCCTTGTCACCGGCATGTTGCAGCCATTTTGAATTTGGCTCGTCAAAAACCTTTTTTGATTTCTTCTTACTCATAGATGTTTTCCGATATAAAATACGATTTTGGAGCTGCGTTGCAGAGCCAGAGTTGCTGAACTGGTTAGCTCATCTCTATAGATGTTAATTTCAACGAAATTTTTATTCAAACACATTCTGTATTTTTAACAGTTTTGCATAAGTGATTTGTGGCATTACCACGCTGCCAAACGGTCTAAACCCCATGCCTTCCTAAATAGAAAGCAATTATATACACACAAGGTTGCAGATTCTTCCATACTAGACGTTACACTGAAGTAGATATGCCTGATGTATTGAGACAAGCATTGTAAGACAAACATAAGCTGTATAGAGACTGCCTTGAACAAACACTCAAGATATGGGCAGCTCTTGTGAGAACAATACACCATAAAATTACACTATACAGATCTTTCGCTTGATTTTGTACCTCATACATGTTTGAATGTTGAATAAAAGGCAAATCCCAGGGTTACTTTTTAAATTCAAAGCTTAACTGATGAGGTACAGGTACGAAGTCATGTAAATAGTTTTGTATGAGTCGCAAAGTTACGTTGTGTACTTTCTAATGGAGAGACTTTAGCTTCATCATGACATCTTATTAATACAGTTAAACAAATCAATGGTAAAGCATCAATTCAATCTTGTCATGGGATTTGTAAAGTCTGTACTAGCCATGACAGACGCTACTTGAGACTGTGTCCTGCTTGTTGTCACACCTACCAAGGAGAGATAAAAATCTTGTACTGTAATTACTTATGCGCTTTCCTTATCATGGAATTCTCAGAGTCAATAATTTCAGAGTAGCGCAATTTATTGTATTCTGTTTACGGTTACGTAAACTTGTATTTATATAAATTCTAGTAAGGAGAAGTTCACAAGCTCACAGCGGTGCATCAGCTCCAGTTTATTATGATTGTGGTATCACATGGAGAATTCCAAATTTTATTACTGTAACTTTCTAACACTTTGTATCAAAATACAAAATTATAATAATCAAAATACATATTGTCTCTTAAAATAAAGACATCGAGTTTTCTTTGAAAAGCTGAAAAAAAACAATGTTTATTTGCGTTTACTCAGAGGTTTATCCTTCAATGATTTTATTGATATCCAAAATAACGTTTTCAATATATGTATATCTAAATAAGCTAAAGATTTATTTTATGTTTTTGATAATATAAAATAATATGGTCTTAAAAATATCCAATTCCCAGATGGTGTCATGAGGTGTAGATGGCATAAGTTATGCTATATATTTGTACAATTGTGTCGATTCTATATCAGTTTACTGTGTATTATAGATCACAATAAATGCAAAATAGCTCAAGTATCCCGAATTAGCTAAAGTAGTGATTAAAATAGCTTCAGTTCTCTAATGTATAGGCGAAGTATCGGCAGGCATTGAATAAGCCCAACATTTCTTAATTGGTACAGCTAATAGCTCCTACAAATTCTTTGGTAGGTGCAGGCATATTCAGTCCAATGGCTATAGTTTATTGCTCATTAAAGTGCATTCACACCAGAACGAATTGTCGGAGTTGCATTTCCACTGCGCGAGTTGGAAGTGTTTCTTGTCTGGTTGAGATTTGAAAGACATTTTTACAAAGGTTTTACAGCAAGCCAACTCCGACTATACAAAACGGGTCACCTTTTATAGCCAATAAACTACTACATCGATATCCATTCCATTTGCTTGTATTTTTGGGGCTATTAATATTCCAAGATATGGTTGGTTAATTCCATGTTGCGCATCATCAATGGCAGCTGTCAAAAAAACATAGTATGCAGCACTTCACTGATCTTGGGTTGGCGACTGAGAAAAAACTATTTTTACAGCCATTTTTCGTTTTACACCAAGCAGAGATTGTCGGTGTGGAAGCAACTCCAACAAATCTTCCTGGCATAAACGACCTTCACTTATAGTTGGTTTCTAGATGGTTCTTGCTATTGGTCTCTCTCTCTCTCTCTCTAACCTTTTCTATAAAGTATAGTTTCATAGCTTAAGAATGTTTTGCAATAACAACTCACGCGCCAAATTTTCAAGTATGTATGCCATTATATTTTATGCTTTGTATGTGCTGGTAGAACAAAAAAATACTATGCAAAGAATGTGTAATGTTGAGATTGCAAACAAAATAATAGAACACACACCCCATGAGCCAAAGTAATGTATTGAGAAAGTGATGTTACAAGAGTGTGAATGGATCCAATATCGCTCCCTAATCCTTTTGATGACCTGGCTCTCTCTGTATTTGCTCTGACAAACTATGTTTGCTAAAGAAACGTGTCACTAATCAGAATCAAAACTAGCGTTTAAAATACACTTTGATTCATAGTTTGATAAAAGATAATGATTTTATTGATGTTATAAATTGCACCAGACTTAAAGAATGACAGAATGAGTTCTGTCAGCAAAAGTCTAAGGGGCTATATTGGGTCTATTTACGCTTCATTGGTGACATTGCTCTCACTGTTCGAGTGATTCTTAACCTTAGACTTTCTGTATAGAATTTCTATATAAAATTTTTCTAGCTTTTAAGCTTTGATTATTTCATGATTAGCTTTCAGCAGCTGTCATCTAACATGTTCATGACTTTTATCAACTGTTTTGCTGTCATCACGTGACCTCTGTGACCTATTGCTTTTTCTACCAATTTACAATTTTCAAACACGCTTCAGGCTGCCAAACCTGTCTGCTGCCCTGTCACCACACACCGAAAAATTTCACTAATTTCAAAAGTAAACAAAAAAAACATAAATGCAGTAGCCAGTCATAATTCTGATAAATTTTTATAAAAAAAAGTTTGTATAACAAACTTAATTGTTTATTAGTTACACCGCTTTGCATATCTATTTTCAGCTAGGAGTGTGAGAGCTGGCAGACAAGCGAATGAGAAACGCATAGATGATTGAAGGCATCAATCATGTCTTTGCATAGTAGAAAATCCTTAGGACAGCGTGAGAATGGTACGGAAGAGATAACGTACCCTCAAGAACAATTGGAACCTGAGGATGTCTCTGACATTATTGATAAGCTCAATATTGGCACGCTGCGCCGTGACCAACTCAAGGTGAGACTTCTAGAAATAGTAGCGGAAACAATTAAAATCTTTATTTGTAATCAAAGAAAGTTCTCCAATTTTGTATGTTTTAGCTATCTGTGATAAAAGTTGTAAAAGGTAATCATTAACCACTTGCTGGTTTTATAGTCCAACATACTAAAAATGTAGCACTCCAAGGCGACAATGGTCAGACAAATCCACACATTTATGGCTAAAGATACCATATATTAGCCATAAATGACCCTTGAAGAATGTAACTGAGTCAGTTTTATTGGAGTTGTATGATAAAATTCCAGTGTGGCATTATCAGGAAATTAAACCCATCCTTTCTACCTATAAACTATCATTTTAACTATTTGCAGTTTGGAGTTATTTTTCCTCGCTAAGTCAATTTTAGTTTCCTAATTGAGCTAGTTACTAGAGCATACAAAGACTGCAAAATACAATGAGATGGTGTGATTATATAAACAGAGTTTGCTTGCTTTGGCATTTACTAGAAAGTAAATACACTTTATCTTACATGAACTACCTCTATTAATAACTTTATGAAGCTTAATAAACTTTACAGAATTTTTGGCACAAAGTTTTCAACAAGCTTTCGAGTCTATCTTCTGGTTCTATTAGTATTAAGTCTAAGGACAGATTGGTCTCTTATCTGTCTTTTCATGTGACGCAAAGTGTTTTCCCTTGGCTTAAAACACAAACTGCAGTTCAATTTCTTCAGCATGTGCTGGTTGCAGATGTGTAGTTAGCCTTGGCTCCAAGTTATGTCAATTTAGTTTAATAAACAGAGACACAACGCAATGGAGCTCTCAGCACTCACAGTACAAGTTTAACCAAGCAGACGTCATGCTTGCAAAACAAACGTTGCTCTCATTCTCAGATAGATACTAACTTTATTTACACCGGTCAATACCCTTTAAGAAAATGATATCATGAGACAAAAACTAGAACAAAAATAGTAGAATAAATTAAATTGTGTGTATTGAAAGAAAAAGTTCTTTTTGCATAACGCTCTTTTATAGTGTAGATTGGCAAGGTGTGGCTATTTGTTATAAGATGTAGTGGTTTTTTCTGAAAAAGTAGGAATGTAATGGATGGTCAGTCGGATTGAAGTTACAATTTGAGTATTTTAGACAGCAAATATCTGAAAACACATTTAGCTCCTCTGCATTAAGGGTATTTATACGCTGATCATGACTGTCCATAACAGGTAGCATAACTCTAAAGCATAATTTAGAAAGCATTCTAATTTTTCTTTATCAGTCTTTGATACAATGAGATACCAGCTCGGAGCAGCGTAAGACAACATGTGCAATATACGAAAGGCCTGTTTGTTTTACACCTACCTTTTGAGCAGAATTAGAGCCCGAGTCGATACTCTAGTTTATGAGATAATAAAGTCGACATGGCTTGAGACCCATAAATGATTGTCCATTTGTACGCCCAGAAGCCTGACACTGTCAATATTTCTTTACTGCGGTTTAATCTAAAAATCGATTAGCCCTCATGGTGAGATATCATAATATTCGCTTTGCTATGCTATGCTGGTAGTAAGACGTAGTGAGAGCGTCACCTAGCTGTAAGAATGTCGTAAATGAAAACAACCACAAAAATTATGTCAATTCCAAAAATTCGTGATAAAATCAAAATTATTTTTTGGCTTACCAAAACTTTGCTATGACGCTCATCTGCAGACGCACAAGTTATATAAGCAACTTTTTGAGCACATGAATCACCTGCAGCAGTTGTCATAGACCAACATAAATAGCAAACTTTGAGTTGTACCTACTGCATCTCTGACAACTGTCAACTCAATAGTTTGTACAAAAATGGTCAGTGAGAGAGGATTTAAATTTTACGCGATTATGTTTTTGTCACTAAAGGTGTTTAATCACATACATTCCCTCATATTTCACCCCACCAATAACCTAGTTTTTAACAGGAAATGAACATGCTGAACATTATTTCCTTATTGCCAATGGCAAGGCCATCTAAGTTCTATTTTTTCAATTATGAAAGTAACCAAATTGTTCATGACTAAACACTGACATGGTTATGAGATTCTCTTACTAACTCGTATTACACTTAAGCTCCTTTTCAAATCTTGTCATTGTAAGTCTATATAGAGATGACAGCTTATCTCTCATCTAGTTATTTTTGCTCTTTCTCATTATGATTCGAGCCTTTGCTGCTGCAACAAAAAGCCAAAGCCAAGAAAGTCTGCCACGACTTCAAGCGAATCTCAATGCTTATGTGAACATGACCTATATTTTACTAGGTCAGTAGGTGTTAAGTATGTACGCTTGTAATCCAACCCATGAGGGTAGTTACACCGAATCCCTTATTGCTGTAAAGGTGCAGCATGCATGTCTAAAGTACGTGAACAATCCCTCAAAGATCATGTATGATGTCTGTTTAGTTTACTGCAAACGGAGGCTGTTTGAGGGCCCTAAGAGAATTGTTGCATATACGTTGGCTCTGTAGTCTTGGCTGGGCATACCTGAGTCCAGTGGTAAAAGAATGTCTGGAGGCCTGGAGACACGCAATGAGTTGCAGTGAGGGATTTAAAGTTAGATGTCCTTCCTGTCACTATCACTGGCCTATTTTCGGAGTTGAACCCGACTTGCCCTTTGCAGGACGGCAAACAAAGTAACAAATGACAACCTCTGACAAGTGACCATTTTAGACCTCTGATGATTTTATGCAAACCAATTTTAAAATATTCAAGTCAGTGGTTAGAGCAACTAGTAAGTTTTATTCAAGCTACCTAATTTATGTCTGTAGTTCTGTGTAAAAATGTACTATCAACCATATTTTACTTCAATATATCAATTTGACAACCATATACAATAAAAATGTTATATGCTTGTATAATAAAAATGCTTTATTTGCGCATTTAACAAAAAAATTCTACTTATTTGTATTGCAAACACCAAAGAAAATGTGATATTGATTTAGCAGTAAAACGCAGGATTCCATAGCTCAAGTTCATATGCCATCATTTTATTCTGTTTAATAAGAGGGAGAGGGCTGGGCTTTTTGTTTTTATATAAATACGAGGCTACATAATGAAATGAAATTTCCTTGTTATTTCATTCCAACCTTTAAACATATGCTCTATGAATCTTATGAAACTGTTTTTCTGATTTTCAAACAAGAGATGCTGGGACCTTTTTACATAACTTTTGTTTCTTTGTTGTATTAGCATATATTTCAAGGACCTGTAAATGAAAAAATTAGTTAACTTGTGAATGTATATATTTTATAACAAATACAACAAGAATACAAATGGAATTCACTATTTTTAAGTAAAACTAAACACTGTCCTGCAGCATGGTAAAGTGAAGGTGTGCATGTGTGGGGCTGACACTGTTTTTTTAAGATGTTGTAAACAAATAATTGGACTCTGAAAATTTTTATGCTAAGTTTCTCCTCATTTGATAATAAAATGACTCTGTCAATTTTGGTCTAGATGGAAATGCTTGGTAAGTCAATGAAAAGTATGTCAGTCAATCTATACGTAGCAATGTGTAACACCGACTATTGAAATATTGGCAGGCAGCAAGGATGATGGCAGAAGAAAAGCTTGAACAAGGAGAGATGGACGACGAAATGGAAGAGTATTACAAAAGTGGGGAGGCAGCAAAAAATGAGATTCACAGAACCAGTAGCAAGGTCAGCTCTATCAGTACCAGCAGCTACGCCAGTACACACAGTGAATCTTCTTCTGGCGATGCTCAGGTCAATGGTCCCTCCACCTCTGCTGCCAAACAATCAAAAACTGTTGAAACGCATGAAATGGGAGTCCAGACAACTCTCGAAAGAGGCAGCTCTAGATTAATTCGTTCTACAGAACACGCAGAGACTGAAGTGAAAGAAAAAGAACGTCGACCGAGTACCAAAAGTAAAGTAAAAAAGATTTTTCGTCGGAAATCCTCAAATGCTTCAGACGAGATAGAAATTCGCATTGAGGGAGAGCCGCCGCCCCCTAAACTCCCGCAAGGGTTCATAGTGAAGTACATGGGGAAACGACTTACAAAAGGCATGTGGGGATCTAAACATACTCGTGTCGTCGTAGAAGATGTCGTAGATTCTATCAGCAGAATGCCGAAAAGTGAAGACTTGCCGCTAGTAAACCTCGACGTCTACTACCAAGGGCTTGAAATGAGACCACACAGCAAGAACAAAATCAGAAGTTTTAAACCCGTTCAGATTCCGATACAATTCATATCATACGGAATCCAGGACACTGTATACCCTCGAGTATTCTGCTTCATAATGGTGAAAGAGATGTCTTCTCAAGAAAGGTCGCTAGAATGTCACGTGTATGCCTGTGACTCTAACAAAAATGCTAGACGCATCGCGAGTTGCCTAGCAACAGCATTTCAGGCTTATGCGAAACATTTGAAAGGAAGTGCTGCAAAATTTTCCGTGGATATACAAATGGACGCAGCCTCAGATAAAACATCTTTTGAGGTGTAAATTACTCATAGACTCAATTTCTACAGGGATATCGCTAGTAGGTGGACGGACAGGTAGCATTTTATTGCAAATCAGTCGCTAGATCCATCCAATACATTTATTTTTGTGCTAATGCTTCATCGCACTGGAATAGTTTTATAGTTTTGTATAAGCTTTTGTTAAACACGCTCTGGTCAACATTGCAAAGTATTGTGAGTTTATGTAACAATATATTCTGCTCACGTACCTTCTTCTCGGTGTTACTAAAGGTAGCAACAATTGTGCATCATAAATTCTTACACGTTTCAGGTAAAATAAATTATCCAGGGTTGTTCATGCTCAACAATAGTTAGGTGGGGAATAAACCTGTCAATTCGTTATACTTTAAATATAATTTTAAATATTTATTACGTAGAGCGGACAACTTCTCATAGCTTTTAAAGGTTACCACTGTCATGTATAAAAGGTAGATAAAACCATTCTTACAGATGAATACATTTGATAGACATATTTTAGGCTTTTAACTTTTTTGCTAACTCCTGCTAACCTTTTAATAGTGATAAGCTATTGGACAATTTATTTATTAGTGACAGGCTATTGGACAATTTGTTTAATGTGACCAGTTATTAGGCAGTTTGTTTAATAGTGATGAGCTATTGGACAGTTTGTTTATTAGTGATGGGCTATTGGACAATTTGTTTAATGTGACCAGTTATTGGGCAGTTTGTTTAATAGTGATGAGCTATTGGACAGTTTGTTTAATAGTGATAAGCTATTGGACAATTTATTTATTAGTGATGGGCTATTGGACAATTTGTTTAATGTGACCAGTTATTGGACAGTTTGTTTAATAGTGATGAGCTATTGGACAGTTTGTTTAATATTGATGAGCTATTGGACAGTTTGTTTAATAGTGATAAGCTATTGGACAATTTATTTATTAGTGATGGGCTATTGGACAATTTGTTTGATGTGATCAGTTATTGGACAGTCTGTTTAGTGGTGATGAGCTATTGGACAGCCTGTCTATTAGTGATGAACTTTCAGTCAATTTGATGAATTGCTACTTGCTGTTGACCAAGGGTACTGAGACACAAAACAAGCTGCCACCATGCCAATTACTTACCGGAGCACATACACATATGACTTATAAGTGTGTTGGTACATGCATTGCTAGTAAGTGTCCAATTGGCTTGACCAATAATACTTGACACACGATTTGGCACCAAGAATGTGTTGGGAGACACAGAGCAGCAGATAGTTCACGGAAAATAAAACATCAGAGTAATAACTCTGTCTATGCCAACACAGGAGAGGAAAACTCCACAAAAATAACAACAATTAAGAATTTAGTCTGCTATATTTACTATAAAGAATCAATAACGAAACTAAATTATTTGAGCAAGGTACTTGTGTAATTCAAAATCTAATAAAGAGAAAGCAACTCTAAATTTTCATAGCTTTCCTACGCAAGGGGAAAAGGCAAGTACTGTTCATTATAAACATTTCAGCTGCAGCTGCTACACTCTTGAGGAAACTGATTTTGGGTATCAATTGTAAGTATAATATTGATGTGAGTGAAAGGGAGGATGAGCTGACCTTTTGATAAGGTAATTGTATTAAGAATAGCAGACGGTCGCTGTTCTATCCAGCTACCATCACTTTTAGTTTACAAGCTAGAGTTTTCCATTTCTATAACTTTGCCATATGGATGTCACTGTGTTTTAAGCACCCACACGTTTTCGAATGCTTATTTTTATTAGATCTTAAAAGCGTAAGGCAGCAAAATAAAATAAAATAATTCTGTGACAGATTTACAGGCTTGTAAATTATTTTAGCGAACCGAATGTGTTGGCACCATTAATTTGCAACAAACATCATTCATAGCTGCAAACTTCATCCCAAGTGCAAAAAAGTATTCTCTGCAAATGATAGTATTACAAATATTTGCCAAATTAGTAAATAAACACGAAATAAGATTGACATTAATTACACCAGTTAGAATTTGAAACTTTTTAAACCAGGTTAATTTAGTTGAGGTTACATAACACAATCAGAGACATATTAGTAAACAGGTTTTCACATTTTTAATATTATGTCAGATGATTAAAAAAATTCAAGCACCATGTAGATTGTACAGCCTTGGTGAGAATGGTCTAGTTTTATTTATAATATAGTTTTCAGCGTAAGTAGTGGGTTATCTTAGTTTTGAGTAGTGGGTTATCCTAGTTTTGAGTAGTGGGTTATCCTACTTTTATATTTGAAAGGAATTCTATGATTAAACATAAATAAATAAAATTTAAAACGACAAAGAAACTCTGCACTAATAGTAATATTTTGAGTATTAATTCCAGTAGAAATTATCTGGAAAATAGAATTTTCAGTTTCTTTTTCCTAACAATTCTTTTTCTTGATCCGATGTCCCTGATTAGTGACAGAAAAAGGTTCGTTGTGCAAAAAATTCAAAGCCAGACCTTTTTATACATGAAAGTTTCTTCTTTAAAATAGGCATTTTTGAGGTATTCACAAATGTATAAGCTAACAGCACAAAGGCCTACATACTTCAACCCTGGTTCTAATACTGGCGCTGCTTGTCATTAGGATCAGTGAGTTGGATCAATGTCAGTATGAAATTGTTTATTAGATGGATAAACAACTCCATGACTCTTTAAAACACAACTAAATGGCAGACGTGACCATGTGCATGTGAAAGTTGACCAAATGTTGCATTGCATGCAATTTTTGCAATAGGCTAATTTTGATTTCACATTTAGAGAGTTGCATAGGCAAAGCACAAATTGACCCAGTATGGCACCCGTACATTTTTGTGATATTACTCTGTTTTGTTCTCACGTAAACTATGTGCGGGCTAAAAACATGCCAGTAAATTTGCTGCTCAAAACTAATAACCTAAAAACTGTTTTAGAAGTAGTCTTTAAAATATATTTTGCTTCATATATATATATATATATAAATCTGTGTTTGTCTTTTTGTTAAACCCTGTGTCCAGTTATAGCAATTAAAATAATAGTCAAATTGGGCAAATAGTCCTTACATTGATTAGACACTCAAGTTTAAAGCGCTTGCTTGGGGTTAATAACTAGCACAGTTAGTTAGCGGAATGATTGTTAAGCTGGCCCAAAACGCAGGTATTGTTTTAGTAAAGATCTAGCTTTTCAGGTAAGTTACTCAAATTCATTAAGTAATTATTCTATTACCAGTGCAACACCAGACATTGACTTACCAGTGCAACACCAGACATTGACTTACCAGTGCAACACCAGACATTGACTTACCAGTGCAACACCAGACATTGACTTACCAGTGCAACACCAGACATTGACTTACCAGTGCAACACCAGACATTGACTTACCTGTGCAACACCAGACATTGACTTACCAGTGCAACACCAGACATTGACTAGTATTCTGATGAAGTACGACACTTTTGTTGTTGTTACAACTTACTCCAGTCTCACAGAGTGCAGCGAAGGATATTTATCGAGGAAATTTTACACTATATACTATAATAGTTATACATGTATAATTTTTATACAATAGTCTGTTCACACTCATTCAGAAATACTGGATTCTTGTTACAATGAACTGTACGGTACCTTGATAATGCTCGCTAAGGCACCATTCATGAAAAGCAAACGACACCAAACAAACATAATCCATTCTCTAAAACAAAAAAAGAACTGATAACAAAAACTGAGTTTTGAAAACAACTTTGATGATTCCATCTAAAACAAACCATATCAGGACTAATCAGCATAGGAATCATCTGATAGGCTTATTGCAACTGTCTGCATCTGGACACAAACAACATTAAAATATTACAAAATGTGCCAATCCGCTTTAAGAAAAGTGAAAAAGCAAAGATTATGTACCAATAATAGAACGAAATCAATAAATCTTTCATGCTATTAAAATGACTAACAAGTTCTTAGAAGGTGGAACATTCAACATCACAATTTGAGCTCAAAGCAAAAAGCTGCCCAATAAAATTCCTAAAATTACTTGCAATGATACACATAAGTGTAGTTATTACATTTTATTGAGCATATAAATAGGTTTATAATTAAGAATTAAGATGGAGAAACAAACTATACTCTATAATTGAGTGTTAATAATTAACCATGTAGATGCAGGCTTATTTAGGATGAGCACTCAATACTGCTCCCTTCAGTACACTTGTCTAACTAGTGAACATCACGGTTACTATAAGTCTAAACCAGCTGACCAGCTGGATCTCTCTGATGGCAGTTACAATGAAGATGACCAGCGACAGGTGTCTGACGCATGAGCTCTGTGTCCAAGAGCACAACGCAGGCCACTACACAACCCTTGTTAACTTTTCTATAATGACACAAACAGTCATACACGACAGGTTTGTGTGAGCCTCTGCTTTCTCGCTTCGATTCCGGCGCCGGTTTCGAACGAAATAAATTGTCTAATAATTTAGATTGTAAAATACTTGAAAAGCTGTTTGACAGTTTTGTTGCATCGTTCAATGCTGACAATGCAAAGGTGGGAATCTTCAAACCCTCAGGATGTTTTGCTGATTCATCCGATATAGTTGGTGTTATAGGGATGAACGCATTCACGCTGTCTGATGGTCTTAGAAATGTGTATGATGCTGATGCCACAGGAGCGAATCCTGAAAAACTGTCTGAAGGTTTTGCTGATGCATTGGTTAGAGGAGGTTTAACCTGAGACATGTTTAGGATGTCTAAATGTTGTGCTGATGTCTCTGGTGCAAATGTCGCAGCGATTGTGACACTCGTGCTGCCTGAAGCCTTTGCTGACACATCAGGCACAGATTCTGCTTTCGCTGGTGTGTCTGACACTGGTAATGCGGAACTGAATACATTTGAAATCTTCTGTGTATATTTAGGCTTCTTCAACTCGGACAAACTGCACTGTACTCTTCCACTGTCATCTGCTGTTGTTACTGGTAAGACTACAAGGTAACAATACAAAGGCTTATTGTAATTCACCTTGTTGCATCCTCACATATTACCACAGGTACGATTAGCAGAGATAGTTTATCCATATTATTAGTCCACACTGCAAGTATATACATGTTGGCACTTGCTTTTGATGACTTACTACAGCAATTTTTACCTAGTTCTGACAGAAATATTTCATAAATTCATTTATGAAATTCATAATTTCATAAATTCACTTAATAAATTCATATTAAACTATTATTAAACTATTTTATTAATTCAAAACTATTTAACAAATCCATCTAATAAATTCATTTCATAAATTATTAACTTAAAAATGATCTGATATGCGCATCTTAATCCGACATAAGCAGTTGTCTAATATAAGGAATAGCAACTCCAAACATTCTTGACTAATCCTATGACAGTAACAAACTCACAACAAAAATGAGTGATACATGATCTATAATGAAGACTAACAGCAACGAAATGCCGAAGTAATAAAGGAATTTGTTACAAGACAAAAAAAACGCTTGTGTTAACCCCTCAAATTTGACACAAAACAACAAAAGAAAAAAAAAATTTAAAAACTAGGTACTCCAGGAAGAGCGAAAGCGGGCAACTCTAACTTTAGTACAACTGACTAAGAGATTTTTCAAGCAAGAAATGTCAAATTTACAAACATGAATCCTAACATTTCCACAATACACTGATATTTGACTTTAGCTTGTGCACCTACATATCTGAGGGTACTCCCAACCCAACATGCATAAACATCTGCTATAGACACACACAACAACGCAGCTCAATGATATATGATGTTGATAAATAGAATGGTTGATGAGAATAGGCCTTGGTGGGGTGAAGACCACGACATTCTTGTGGGATCTTTTAGCTAACTGTTTCCAAAGCACCACTAATTCAAGTCACTCATTTATTGAAGTCACTTACAATTCAAGACACCTGTATTTACCTGACAGGTACACCTCTGAGGTAAAAAATACGTAGCTTTTACTGGGGTACGTAATAAAATTGGAGGTATTGTTTACAGGCGGTTATCAAAAATATTTGTTAGACATGGAAATGTGGAAATGTCTAACAAATAGTGGACTCTTTATTAGACTTTATCGAATCCAATAAAAACATTTTTAGCTTTCATCAAACACGTTTGTTATATAGCAAGCGTTCAGGTGTCATACGTAAAACTTCCACTACTTACAGACCTCAGGCCTGTTTTTAACGCTACAAAGTGGACAATGCTAGGCCAATACAATTAAGCTGATGTTTGCAGTGTGCCATAAAAACTGCCACCACATTTTTTCAACTGTACGGGATATGCAGTCAAATCCGACTGCCCCGCACATACCGTCGCATAGAGGTAATGGCGATGGTAAATGGCAATTTTGAATAAATTTTCAAATAGAAAAATCGTTTCCCTATGTTTTAAATATTACTTCTGTATTACTGATGACAGTAGGACTTACTTAAGCACTTGCATTGTTATATTTTCACTGGCAGAGAAAAAGGCCATGAATGTGAAGAAACCTGTTGCCTATGAATGAAAGCGGTTCAAGCTAAAATCCAATTAAGTGGAAATAAAACTGTTCAACAGTATCGACTCATTTGGCCGATCTCTGAGGCATGTGTTGCTAAGCAATGACTCAGAACAAAGACTTGACTCATCGCGACGATACTGTAACCCGGCGACAAGGATTTAGTACAGCGACCATCAGTATTTACCAAATAAACCAGCTAGAACTCTTCCTTCCACAAACCTTTCTGTTTGCCTTGACCAACATTCGCTGCAGTTTTATTTGGAATGGCAGTAGCTCTTCCTGCTGTTTGGTAGAGTGCTGACAAAGGAATGGAATGCTCAACGTCTTTGACTCCGTGGTGTAGCATCATTGGAGGGTACAGGCTCTCCAGTGAGATACCGTGCGCTGAGTTACGCCGCCGTTTTCGTGGCATATTCTCATGTGGCTAGGAAAAGAAATAAGCTTAGATAACCATGAAGAGCCTTTCTGCTTTCTAGACAGCTTGCGGTTGAAGCTAATTTGCCTAAAGTTAGGTGCTTCCGGATTCCCATCACGTGGAGGGCCATGTGAGGGGTTCGTATCGCAATCGCATACCCTTCACAGTTTTAGGAGGGTTGTGGTAGGTTAGCCTTGCTAAAAGCACTCAAGAACTGTGTCAGTTAGGCTCGTCAACAGTGGATAAGCGAGTGTGTGGTGTTGCATCATTGATAGCTGTAGTCTATCTTTACATATACTACCGTACTTTTCGGACTATTAGCCGCTACTTTTTTCTGATGATTTGAGCCATGCGGCTTATATAAAGGTGTGGCTATTCTGTGGCTTTTTCTTTCATCGCTAGGGCGCATTAACCATAATCTACGGTTAGTGAAAAGAAAGGTTAGGTGAAAGAAAATACAAAACAATGCCTAACCGTACTGTTCCATTAAGCACTAGGTTAAAAAGCGTCGGTTAATATGAAACAGTGCCGTTAGACACTGTTCCGTTTTAAACAGCAAAGTTGCCGCTGTGTTAAAAAGCACCGTCCTGAGTTCTGCGGCCTATACAAAGGTGCGGCCTATGTATTGTTTTATTATCGGTTTTTGGAAAATAAAGCAGATGCGGCTTATATAGGGGTGCGGTTTATAGTCCGAAAAGTATGGTAGTTTTATACTAGTACCCTGGCAATCCAGTGCGCCATGAGAGAGCATCAAGTGTAATAACTATGCGCACAATTATTCCAAAATGCAGCAAGGCAGTCGATTGGGAAAGGCGGTAGAATGTCGGTCTACCAAGGTGAAATTCACGATTTCAAACCCCGTCAAAAGCAATTTTTTTCTAACTTCTAATCGTGGCTTCGAAAAGATGGACAGACACAGCTATTATTATAGTAAAAATTTTAATATTGCTCGGATGTGATAATCAAATGTTTGTCATATAACAAACATGTTTTGTGGATACTAAAATGGTTTTATTGGACTCCTTTAGCAGTCTTCGATGAAGTATTAACAGGGTCGTTGACAGTTCGCTGAAAGCAGCACGTGAAAGATAACTCCAAGTTTATGGATACATGTAAAACTACTTGAGTGTTTGTCGTGTACACCTTTTCGCGCTGAACATTTATTTGATATTGTGCGATGTGTGCCCTTCTAGGGTACCCATAGAGAATCCAAAAGCACCTTGAACTGAAACAAAGACTTAATTCAAGTGGTAAGGCTTACAATTCATAACGTAAATGTTTACGAGATGTTTTTGTTTTTGAGATTTATATTGGCACCATTGAGCTATCATTTTAGGTAGAATATCTCAAAAAAGGTCATAGGCTTGTCTACTTCTATGAAAAAGTTGGCAAAGTAGAGAGTGTATGGCAGCGAAACACACTTTTAGAGCTGATGCCTACTATAAAGCGAGTTATCTTGAAGTAATGCCAAGGCAAAGATTTGGTTCATAGATATACAAATAGTTCAGTGAGTTGGACAATCATTGAAAAACTTTAGAAGGTTAAGATTGCATCCACAAACGTTAACACTCTGGTTTACGCTCAATACGACAACATGATTAATATACATGGATATTTTTTGTATTGTACTAGTTCTTTCTCCCAAACTTGATCCTTAGAAAAGAACTCATGGATGCAGTGCTATGAAAAATTGAACTTATGGTTGCTTGACTGAGTGATATGATACAATATATTGTGCGTGTCACCCTGAACTATGCTTTGTATTCTGATGAAACTATGTAAAGACAGTTTTGTCGATTCCCATCCATAAACTTTTATATTTTTGTTGACCAAATAAACTGTCTATACAATTTTAGTGGTTTCTGGTACCATTGTTTGGTACAGTATTCATGTATGTAAATGACCATTCCTGAGGCAAGTGACAGGTTTTTCGTGTGAATTGAAAAAAAGGCTCAACACGGGGAAACTCGACAAGCTCGATGGAGGCGGCAGACAGGTTCCAGATGAGTCGGCAAATCAACAAAGGGTCAACTAAGCATATACTTGAAGAATTTCATAGAACTCAGTTCATATATCCTGAACAATCATCTTTGTATCAACCACATAAAGCAAAAGATGAAGCTCACTCGACAATGAAGTCCATGATCGGTGAAGACTATACAGTAGGTCAAGAATCTGTCAGTAATACTACTGGACTGCTCATTGCAATCAGCCAGTATTGGAGCAAGAGTGACTCTAGAGCAATGTGATCCTGACCTCAACTCATTGGTCATTTTTAGCGACACAGATTCGCTTGGTCAATCTCATTCACTAATGCATGTACATGTAGTTGACTTTTACAGTGTAGAGCCTTTTTTCCATCCAGCCTGGTTACAGCTGATATTCTTCAAAAGAGTTCGTTTTGCCACATACGTGTAAATAAAAGATTACCAGCATCAACTTCTCAATATATACCAATTACATATGCTCAAACATTGGTTCAATCTTTTTAATAAGATGTAACTCGATAGCTTTATAGTCCGTGGTCTGGTTAATGATGAATGGTATGGTCTAGTTGAGCTGATTGCCTTAAAGACCTAACTATTGTTTTGTGATAGCTATATACATGTAATCTAGAGCAGGAAGTAGTATAAAGATTTGTAACAAATCTCAATATGAACTTTTCTTACTTGCTGTTTTATTATGTGTTTATTAGTCAACAACATGGTTTATGATTTTTAAACAAGTCTTAGAGTTGGATCTTGACAGATACAAGCCTCAAGAAGCTGTTGCGTTTTTTGTAAAAATGACTGATCATGGAGCAATGATGGACTTTTTTTGTCATAAAATGAATTTGGCATAGACCCAAAAAGTGGATGCATGTGCTTATGGAATTTTGTGAGTTTGTAACTTTGACAGATTGGTAGTTGGTCGAAACCACAACAGAATCCTGTTTCATGACCGATATGCTCACTCAGC
The DNA here is from genome assembly GCF_963576615.1 of Watersipora subatra. Lineage (NCBI taxonomy): Eukaryota > Metazoa > Bryozoa > Gymnolaemata > Cheilostomatida > Watersiporidae > Watersipora > Watersipora subatra. The sequence goes on along the minus strand of NC_088710.1, from coordinate 9,746,363 downwards.
ACCAGCAAAAAGGTAGAATTGAACTGAATTGGTAGTAATGACCTTGTCGTCAAAATATAAAGGAATCTACATTTTTAAGCAAACTATTTTTGGTAGTTCCTTGCTGTCCAAGTTTTAGCAAGGCTACTGATAATGAAAGCATTCGATATAACTGATTTAGAATTGTGGTTACAGTAGTGAAAAGAAAATGACACACAGTATTCCATCCCCAAACACCCAATCATTACTGTATTTATTTACTGCTAGACTATGAACATGTTCCCGTATGTCCTAAAGAGTAGCTCTAAAAGCAATGACAGTTTCTTTTTGTTTTACCTCCAACTTGCTTCTATAACATATCTAGCTTATCATATGCCCTTTCCTAACACTACCTTCCTAAAAATTTTATCACTTGATGTCTTACTTAGAGACTTGGTAAAACAGTTAAAAAGAGTCACGTAATCTGCTTAAACCTTTAAGCACACTCACCCAAACCATCGGAAAAAGGACCAATAGTATTGCATTGAGATCTGAGCTAAAATTGAAAATTTCTAATGCCACACATTAAGATTACGGAACCTGTCATGTAAGTTTGTTGTAAAAGTTTATATAATTGCTTCAAGTAGTGCAAAAATACTATTCCAGCTGAATCAGTAAATAGATTGTGAACACTCTATAGCACTAAATTTGATATTGATGTAAAAATGCCCATGAAGTATGCAATAAATAAAAAAACCCGGACTTCTTCAAACTTAGGTAAGGACCCATAAAGCAAAGCAGCTCAGATTTAAAAACTATTTAAGAGCTGGCTCTACTTATATCTGTGCCCTTATTATCAATGATAGGACTGCTATACACAGCAAATATAACTGACTGATTTGTGCATTTTCATTTTGTACTTTTTCATGAAGTTGTTAATACATAGCCTAGCTTTTAACACTATAGAACATATTTTTGGTCTGTAGCAAACCTAGCCAGTAAAAAGTTAAATTGGGTTGTATAGCTATAGGATAACTATAAAGACCGATGAAAACCTGCATCATGGGTCGAATTGCTGGCGACTAAACTGGCAACATCAGCTCTAAGGTAGGATATGAATTTGAGCATCCTGTTGAAATAAGTAAAATACTTAACAAAAGTCTGACTACACTTAAAGAAGTAGCATTGCGTTTAATAAGCAAAGTTATTAAACCAATGCTACTTCTTTAAGCTGTGTACTCTCCCGCATCATAAACAAAAGCATAACTACACAAATTATTCCAGATGGTATGAAAATTGCAAGAATTAACCCTCTGTAAAAAAAAGAAAACATAAATAAATGTGAAAATTATAGGCCTATCTCAATTCTTCGGATATTTAGCAAAATCACAGAAAAACTTATAAATTTCCAAATCATGGACTATCTTGAACGCAATAACATTCTAGACTCAAATCAATTTGGTTTTAGAAAAGGTATTGGAACAAGAGATGCAATTATTTCCTTTACAAACAAAACATTCCAAGCTTTTAACAAGGGAAATTGTGTTCTTGGTATATTTATAGATTTCAGCAAAGCATTTGATACCATTGATCATGCATGATACATTGTTATTAAAATTGAAGTCTATTGGTTTCAAATTAACAGCTATTAAATGAATAGAAAACTACTTAAAAGATCGGAGTCAAAGAACAAAAATAAATACTACCCTGTCAACACCACAAACTATAAAATGTGGTGTTCCTCAAGGATCTGTATTGGGTTCAACTTTGTTTCTAATATATATTAATGACTTGGCATGTCAATTAAAAGTACTTTCACCAATATTATATGCAGACGATACTAATCTTTTTTTTTAATCCAAAGACCTTCACAAGCAAATACATTTGATAAATAAAGACCTAAAAATCCTTCAGAGTTGGTGCAACCAAAATAAACTAACAATTAATTTCAACAAAACTTGCTACATTTTATTAAAAAACCCACAGAACCCGTACCACTTTAATGAACAATCCCTACTAATTAATGGTTATGCAATAAATAAATCTGACAATATAAAATTTTTAGGAGTACTTATTGACCCTCAGCTGAATTGGAGCAATCATATATCCAAACTGTTAAAAGACTAGACCTTATGCTGGGTTGTTTTTTCGATTGTCTCAGTACCTCTCTAGGGATGTTTTGCTAATTCTGTACAATTCCTTCATCAATTCGAAACTCTCGTATTGTGTTGAGGCATGGGGAAATGCTCCAGACTGCTACTTAAACAAAATTAAAGTTTTTCAAAACCGTTTACTCAGAATAATTAACAAGAAAGCTTATGATTTTTCTGCTAATCCGCTATTCAACCTAAATAGAATTTTAACTGTTAAAAAGTTATACAAATACAAAGTACTGATAAAAGCACACAACACATTTTATGAAACAAACAAAAACAGGACGATAACACATTTAACTACTCGTCAAACACACATAAACCTAAAAACACCATTGTTTAAATCAAAAGCTGGTCAATGTTGTTTGGATTATCAAGAGTCATTGCTATGGAATCTACTACCGGTTACACTGCGTAAAATTGTAAATGCTACTTCTTTCAAAAATGAACTGAAACGCTACCTCAGACAACCAGACTAGACTAAACCAACTAGACAGACTTCTGCTGACTCTACTTTCAGGTTCCGCGCTTTGATTAGTCTTGCTATTGCGCACAGGGACCTCATCATCACCTTCCCTGGAGTGACATTTTTTTTCTATTTCTCTTATCCTTTTATATTGTGAGAAACACTCTTCATATCTTTTTTGTAGTTATATTATAGATGAAAATAAACAAACAAACACTTCCCAGGAAGTGTGTCATAGCCACACACGCAGGAGAGATAAACTTATCCTCCGGCTAGCCGCTGCAGCAGACCAAAGACATCAGTATGTCTGGTCCTGTTCCTGCTCGTTGGATTACATTTTGTACTGCCAAGAGAGGGAATCTAATAATGCAAAAAGCGAGTGTTCCTTAATACCCTTTGCATACCATTTTATAGAAATGGCACAAATCAATGATAATTAAGTCTGGCTTTCAACGCAGCATAGGAGAAACTGGGCAGAGCATCTACGAGACACCAATATTGGTTCCAAGGGGATAATGCGAACCTAAGCCTGCTGTTGGAAAAGAGAAATGTTGCACAAAGCCGGTATGTGTCAAGTTGCACCAGAGCGAACAAGGCAAACCTTTTGACAGTGAGGAACAAACTCCAGCAATACCCCCAAAAATTTCAGTCACATTGGTGGAAGAAAAAAACAAGAAATCTGCAGTCTGTTGTTGATCGCAATGATATGAAGGAATTCTACTATTATATCAGTGAAGTATAAGACTCGCAAAAGAGAGCAACAGTCCAGCTAAAACACTTGATGGAAAAATGGTCCTACACTTGCTTTGCCGAGCATTTCAATCAGCTACTAAATGTCCTAAACAGGTCCTAAACCCAAAAATGACAGAGCAGTATGCTTTAGGTGCCTCACGCAAAGACCAATCGTGAGCTGTCTAGATGAACCACTTGATGAAATGAAAGTCATCGCTGTAGTCACCATAATGAAAAAAAAATAGAGCTCCTGGACGATTTGGGATGCCAGCAGAGGTAAGAAAATATGATGGTCAGCAGCTAAAAAGACACTACTCGAAATGATTAGAGATATTGGGGAGAAAATTCAACAGGATTAGAAAGATGCTAACATCACACCTACATTTAAGGAAAGAGATCATAGGGATTGTGGGAACTATCGAGGCATCTTTCGCCTATCAATTGCTGGAAAAAATATGACTCATGTGCGACTCGACATGATCAAAAGAGTGATATCACCAAAGGCACTTCCTGAAACTCAGTGTGGATTTTGTGAGAAACATACTACAATGGACATGGTGTTCTGTCTCCGTCATATACAGGACAAATTTCTAGAACAAAACATGCCTTTGTAAATTATTTTTATTGACTTCACCAAATGACAGTGCTCCGGTTGCCCACTCCGCTGAGGACATGCAACTGCTTATAGATCAATTTGTAAAAGCAGCATCAGAATTCTGCTTGAAGACAAATATAAAAATAATGCCTGTATGAACCTGTAAAGCTTTTGCATCCACCACCTGATCCTACAAATATCCTAATAACAAGCCCCTCACTCTCAAGAGATTTCAGATACCTGGGTGGTACCGTATCCAGTAATGCAAAAATTGACAAAGATTTTAGTCACAGAATTGGAACTACCAGTGCTTCCTTTGGAAAACTTCAGAATCATTTGTGGAGGAACAAGCATGTCGCCATCCACGCTAAGTATAAGGTATACAGTGGTCTAATCCTAACAGCCCTATTATATGGAGCTGAGACCTAAACAGTGTACTAAAGTGAAGAGACTGCATGCAGTCATGATGAGACAACTGAGCGTAATAAGTCTCAGCTGGAAAGATAAGGTCAAAAGCACTGAAATGTGAAAACGGGCTGGCCTCACATTCATGGCAGACATCCTGACCAAAAAAGGCCTAAGATGGCTGGGACGTGAGCGATTGCCGAGACAACTTTTATATTCATGGCTCTACAAAGAAAAGAGAAATTAAGACCGACTCAAGCAGAGATACGACGATATACGGTAGCTAAGTGTAATATGAAGTTGGGGAACTGGACACAAACAGATGGCAAGAGGAGGCAAGAACCAGAGACGCATGAAACTCAGAGATAAAGCCTAAACCTTAAAGATTGACTTGCAACAAAATTCACATTACAGTTATTTGGTATCAAAAGATTCACCATGTCTTACTCTGTTGTGTTGTAGGTGCCAGATATGTGGAAATGTGATTACAAGCTCTTGAAAGCTCAAAAACGAAAAGCCGCCGTAGATTGGAATCAGTTTATTTCTCTGACGTATTCATTACATTTGGTTATTGTTTTGTCACGTGACGTTCTCACGTGAATTGAAAGGCCAATAAAAGGCTCAATATAAAATTTATCGTAGCACTAGTTTATGACAAACACTTCGGGTTTTACCAAAGACCCCGAATCAAATATAGATACTCGCCACTTTAGTTTTGTTTCGGCTTGGTCTAATCCTCTAGTCGTAATCTGATCATGTGATCCAATACTTCGCAATTAATTTTTGCAGCACTTTTCGGTTATCACAGGTGACCAACAGGCTCATCATGTTTATCAGACAATGATATGTACTCCTTCGAGCTAAGGTTAAAAAATTAAACGAATTTTTACGGTAAGTTATAAGATATCAGTGCTGAAAGTGACAGCATTACAATGACGATAAAATAGAGGCTTAAGAACAATAGACATGGTTTTATTGAATGCGTGAAGTATATTTGTGAAAATATTTCGGCGAATGAGGTTGCTTGAAAGTGTAAACAGAAGCCATCTCCTACAACTACGTCACATTTGAGCCGTTTTGGAAAGAGAATCCAAACTACGGCGGTCTCGTGTGGCTGCGATTAACTGTTCGTTTTTTAGCTTTTAAGAGCTTGTAATCACATTTCCACATATTTTGCACCTACAACCCAACAGAGTAACACATGGTGAATCTTTTGATACCAAGTAACTGTAATGTGAATTTTGTTGCAAGTCAACCTTTAAGACAGTCATAGTCGAAACAACTGACTACAAGAAAGAGAGAAGGTAAAGTGAATTTTCGAGTGTCCAACATTTCAATTACTTAAATCAACCTGTCCATTATATATATATACATACATATATATCATATATATGATATACATCTATACCATATATATGATATTTGTACATACATATATATATATATTGTTTATATCTATATATAAACAAAGATACTGTTGAATGAAGAGTAAACTGACACTGCTAGCACAGTACAACAAAAGTAACTTGTAGTCTCCTACTTTTATTGCAAATATAATGATGCAACTGACAAATAGGAGATACATAAAATGCATATGAATTTATATGAATAACACTGCACAATAGTTTGTTATAGAAAGCACATTGTTTTAGATTCTATATGACAGCTTGTTCGATTAATGTCATATTAAATGAGCTACTTAAGCATCGACCAACAGTGACATTTACACTATCACCAATATTTTTTTCTGTAAGACATAGGAACGAGATGGCGATTTCCTTCTTGTATAACTTTTTCAACCCATATTTCCATTTCATAGAGATAACGTTCATGATCCTCCTTGCTCATATCGATATATTTCTACAAATATATGTAATACTGAGTAGTGTATAGGAGGGTAGGCTGATTGCGAATACATGTTTTACAAACAAATTCAACATAAACATAGAAAATCTTCTTACTTGCTTTTCTTCATCAGATAGTGTATCAAAGCTAGCCTTCAATTCACGGGCCTGTAAACAACACCAGGATGAGACATTCTATAGTAAACAGATCTCTGATTAAAGCTTGGTATAGAATCTAGTTTAAGTTGTCTAGTGAAAGATTGTGTCATGCGACTATTAAAACTTATTTACTAAAATTCGTGGATAAAAGACCATGATGGATTTCATCTGACGACCAATGCATTTAAGCAGACACTGAATTCAGACAAAATGACACGATAGCATCAAATGGATTAAAAAGAAACTTTGTAACGTCATGTTGCTTTTTAACTACAGCATTGTGCATTATTTGAACCAATAAAACAACGATTTAGAAATTCTACAGTCGAAAAAATGAATGAAGAATGCCATTTTGTTAACGATTAAGTAGATATAGACAAACCCAACTCGATAAGTATTCCCGTGAAAAAACGACATCATTTGCAAATATCAGCAATTTAAAAAGCTATCAAGCTAGTTTGAACCATAAGCTGTTTTTGGAAGCGTTTTTGTAAAGACGTGGCAGTAAACTTATATATCCATGGAAAATATGTGAATGTAAAAACGGACTGTATTGGATTTCTACATAAACACTGGTATACAATGACCTCTGCTGTTGAATTTCACGAGTTGTGGTATAGATAATGCACTTTAAAAAATTGGACCTCAACATTTAGAGACAATTATACAATTCTATTTTACAATTTGACATAAGCATTTCCAACATTTAGCTTATACTATTATGTACTGCAGAGTTTAATTTTAAAAACCTTAATAAACTACCACAGCCAAATTGTAGGCTATTTTAATTTGGCAAAACCTCCCTTTAACCTTTGTCAATGATTGATACAATGAAGTGTTGTTTATCCTTTCCTTGTAAGGTCATAATCTTAATAACCAAGGGACTGATCATGTTAGCTTACAACAAATATGCAACTGAGAAATACTGGTGGCTTTGCAGTTCAGATAAATGTGAGCGCAGCAGAATAACAATTACATACATATATATATATATAATATATGTAGCGTAAAACCTCCATTTGAGCACTACCTGTATTTGAATGCCACCTCTAACAGAACGACACCTCTAATAAAAAAGAAGAGAAAAGCTGTCAATTGGTCAAATTCAACACTGACTGAAACAAATGACTCATTGTGATGAGTTAAAGCACTTTCGGATTCCATACACAGTGCCCAAAACAATATAAAAGAAAATTGTCACTGTTTGGATACAGCAGTTTACAGAAATAAAATAATAAATTAGAAATTTCCCTGTCATACAGCCCACGACCAAAGTGATATTGGAAAAAAGAAAGGGTACTGATAGTTGAGAAATGCTATATTAGCAGTCAAATAGCACTGCAGTGCAATAGGATAACTGCGATGGTAGCTGTAATGTACTGGGTGTTATTATGTACAACAAACAGCAATAATGAAAGGAAAAGATTATATGTTTATATCTTCTTCCTGCAATAGGAGAAATGCAATATTAGAAGTAAAATGCACTGATATTATTAGAATAACCAATATTATTAATGTAGTAATACAGTAATAATAGAAAACCAATGCACAATTTTGTTTACATTTCAAAACGTCATAGCAACCAATATCAAGAAGTTGTGCTATTTATCTAGACTTTTAGAAAATCTATTTAAGAAAATTATTTAGAAAAAATAATAACAGTAACATATTGCCCAACATCGGTCACTATATATTTCGATCTTGTAAACTCGAATGACTATTCTTATAATTAAATCTTATAAAATCAAATAATTATTCTTATAATTAAACATCGTAATAATCTTATAGAAATCGTTAAAAAATATCATCGCCATTTCCTTTACTTTCGCTGCTTTGAACATCAGTTGGAATACCAAAGTGCTCATTAAAAGTATCCAAAATGTCAGTTACTTTGAAATCGGCAAAAAAGAAACGATTACTTTTCAGTACTTCTACGTTAGTTACAGAAACCTTTGGCAATTGAACAATGCCATAGACTGGTGAAATGTGCACATTTTTCTCGTGAAATGCACACGACTTACACTATGTTTTCATGATGCGCAGTGCTTCGATGCAGACCCTCCGAAGTCGAGGAGATTGTACGTTTCCATGCTGCGCAGTGGTTTTCAGCAAATAAGCCAGAGAAGAGAAATTGTATAAATCGAATCTCCTGATGGAGAAATTGAATCGATCATGGATACCGAACGTCAGAAACGGTCTTTTTAAGCTTCTGTCATCATCATACTTTTATTTACAATACACATTCACAAGGTTTTACAAGCCTTAACACAATTTTTACAAAGTAATATATTTTTAATAAGTATTTTTAAGTAATATATTATTTAACCGTTAATTTAGGACTTGCCACCTATTTTTCGAAAAGTGTTGGCATCGATAACAAAGTCTAGGAAAGTAATCACCTCATCATCCTCGTTGGTGCAGACCATAATTAAATTTAGGTGAAAGAAGATCGGAAGAATAGAAAAAACAAGATTAGGGGGATAACATTTGTAATAGTTTATGGCCCTCGAAGAATCCGTCTCCTCGGCATGAGAGCTATGCGCAGCCACTGCGCAATTGCTGTTTTCTTGCTGCGAATTTGCACTGGCTTTGCACTGATCAGTGCGCAGTGATTTCAGTGCGAAGACGTCGTTTCCATGATTTGGAGAGGGCGCAACTCCGAAGCACTGCGCATCATGGAAACATAGTGTAAATGGTTCTACTCTCTGTCGCACAGCCTTATTGGCGTTTCGTTGGCAGGTCTTAATTTTGATTAAAAAAGGCTTGTCAAAGTTTTAATAGTGATTTTACGCCAAATTAATCTGTCTATTTATGTATAATCCGATCAGATGGGTAAGGTTTAGGATATTGTCTACAAATTTCAAAGACTTGGTAACATATTTAAATAGGTTTATATGTGTTTTGTATCGCTATTATACTTAAACGACTCCATTGAAAAATGGTTAAATTTGTTGATGAGATTTCAGTACAAGGGTTTGCGACGGCTGTTCATGAATATTTTTCGTGAGTTGTGTGCACATATGCATTTATCATAAAGCTCACAAACAATCGCTTCGCTCGTGTTTGGTCGTGGGATTAATTGTTCATATTTTAATAGCCCTAAAAAGAGTATGTGAGCAACTGATGTGGTGAGTCATTTCTTGAATAATAGCAGCTGGCAGGTATTTTATTACCACCGCCGTAACATTGCAGTTTCAAACACAAATGAAACGTAATCAGATTTTCCTTTTTTTGCCAGGTATGTGTATGTTATAAATTTCATCGTGAGCAGCTTCAGTTTACCTCTAAATATGCATAAACCCTCCGCATATTATTACCACCACGAACAATTTCTTTAAAATGTTATGTTTTCGATGAGTTGAAAGAATTTCAATATAGTCTTGAATAACTACCAAGTTCTAAGCATCAAATAATTTTATATTGAATAGCTAATATCATAATCATGCTAAGCTTGGTCCACTACTGTAGCTCCAAAATAATGTCTACACAATGAGTGTTTAAATATCATACATATCCACATCATGTAAGAGTTGCACCACGAGCTGGGGTCAATGCATCTCCTTCGATAACAAGACCTGGTGTATGTGTATAGAAGCCAACAGTACCTTAATTACATTCCAACACACAATAATGCACAGTTATCAGTGAGTTGGCATTCAAACAAGCCATATACATGCAACTGACTAGGAAGTTGTCTATAAAATATTACTAAAACTACATGTAAATATGATGCCAGCCGGCCAATGGGTGCACGGTTTTACTATCTTGAACATAAAAAGTCAAAAAAATGATGTTCATAGACAATTGATTGGCTGTCATAAGAGAGTGTATCCCATACCTCGTTTTAGTAAGTCTTAACTGGGCCAGCATGGTTTACGAGCATTTTATGATCTATGCTAGAATGTTCAGCAATTTAATATGTGACTTTTTTTCTCTAAAAGATAACAGTAGCTTAACACAAAAATACCGTCAAGGAGCAGTTACACCGAGACACAAATGAGCATACTTGTATATTTCACCATCAAATGTAACTAATGTTGAAAAATGAGAATGCACAAACATGTTATCTGCACAAAAATCAGAAAAAGTGACGACCCTATCGACAGTTGGCAAAAACAGTTCAATTATATTCTCGCACTCAATGACATCTCCAAGCTTAAAATTCTTTTTCTGGAGTACTCTACTTTTACAACAAGACATCAGGTGATCCTCCTTTCAGATCCCCATAGACTCTGCCCATAGACACCGCCCATAGACTCGGCCCATAACTTGTCCATTTAGCAAGACAGAAGAGTAGTAGAGGACTTACGCTTGCGATGCCTTTTCCAAAGTTTTCTGATTGTATATAGTAATTCCAGGCAGACCTTGGTCCTCTAGGCTTACCTGAGGCTTTCATCTCCTGTATATATACTTGTGTTTTACAAATGTGTGCTTTAATTAGTGAACTGTATTCCTTGTTAATAGCCTTTCCAGACTGTTGCATAGTAAACATAAAAGAAAGAATCTACTGTATATGGCGTAGAGTGATATGGCGTAGAGTGATATGGAGTAGAGTGATATGGCATAGAGTGATATGGCATAGAGTGATATGGCATAGAGTGATATGACGTAGAGCAATTGCGCAATACCTCCAAATACCATCAAATCAAACAGAAAAACCTGATGGTTCATTTTAAAAACAAATACTTGATTGGGCTTAAGCACAAGTCGAGACTATTATAACCCGAGGAACTCCTGTATTTATCTATAAATGTTGAAAGAGTGCATTAGAAACCTGCATAGTCGGACTTTTACATTTGGGTGTGTCACTTGTAAAATATGATTTAAATTAGCAAAAAGCAAAAACAACTTAGAATCAACGGAGCAAATGGAACAAAAGTGAAATCAACAACATATGGCTCTCTCTCTTTTAACTACATGGAATCGACGTGATAGAGCTAACCCTACCTTCTTTAGGGCGAGGCCATGCTTCTTATCCCATTTTGACTGCTTCAGGGCTATTTGCTCTTCTTTTTCTTCCCGGGAGAGCATATCATACTCCTGAGCTGCTTGTCGTTGAAGAACCCTTGCACGAATTTCATATACCTGCCAGGTAAACAAATCAAATGCATCGACTTCAACAGACTTGGACAAAATGGATAAATCTAGTGAACACCTTCAGAGAGGCACAAGACAAATATGGCCTATTGTGTGTGTATTTCATTCTTTCTTTATTTCGTTATTTGTTGACTGTGTATTTCGTTCCTATCGTGTATGTATACCACAATACTATCGTGTATGTATTTTTATAATTATCCCCACACCTCACGACATAGAAATACATGACCCAATAATAGAGCAATCTCATCCCTTACTCATAAAATTTATACATACTAGAAATTCCCGTCATACAGCCCACGACCAAAGTGATATTGGAAAAAACAAAGAGTATTGATGGTTGAGAAATGCAATATTAGCAGTCAAATGGCACTGCAGTGCAATAGGATAACTGCAATGGTAGCTGCAATGTACTGGGTGTTATTATGTACAATAAACAGCAATAATGAAAGGAAAAGATTATGTGTTTATATCTCTCCCTGCAATAGGAGAAATGCAATATTAGAAGTAAAATGGCAAGCTGCTGTGTAATATACACATGCTGGGGGGCTGTATATCATTGGTGATAGCAAGCAATATAACAAGAAGTTGTGATATTTATTTAAACAGATTTTAGCTGGTTGTCATAGAAATAGATGTATATCTATAAGAGAATGTAGGCCTATTACTTAATTTTGCAAATATTAAAAACGGCTTGGCAGTACCGCGATATTGGGCACAGCCGCAATATCATCAACAAAATCTTTAGAAAAATAATAACAGTAACATATTGCACACCATCGGTCACCATATACTTCGATCTTGTAAATTCGAATGATTATTCTTATAACTAAATCTCATAATAATCTTATAAAATCAAATAATTATTCTTACAATTAAATATTGTAATAACCTTATAAGAATCGTTAGAAAAATATCATCAATCAAATAATCAAAAATGTTCTCGTCATAAAGGGGCATTGTAGTTCAAGTAATCAAAAAATGCTCTCGTCATAAAGGGGCATTGTAGTTCAAGTAATCAAAAAATGTTCTCGTCATAAAGGGGCATTGTAGTTCGGCCCTAGCTTGTACATAAGTTGTAAAGAATTTCGGTTAACGTTTTAAATAATTTAATGAAACCTTCAGTGATTGGACAAAAAACATAAGCTGATAAACTATGTACTATAATTTCATACCTGTAAATCAGTTTACGTCTCAAACGGTCTACGTTTATTACAGAAACCTTCATACAAATTCGATTACAAGTAAACAATGCCATGGACTGGTGAAATGAGCACGGTTTTCTCGCGAAATGCGCACTGCTAAATAGTTCTACTATCTGTCGCACGGTTTTATTGGTGTATCGTAGGCCAGTCTTAACTTTTATTAAATCAAGCTTTTCAAGCCTTTTGTGGCGATTTTCGGCCAAATTAATCTGTCTATTCGTGCATAATCTAATCAGATGGGTAAGTTTTAAGATACTGTCGACAATTTGCAAAGACTTGGTAACATATCTAAATAGGCTTATATGTGTTTTGTATCGTTATGATACTTTAACGACTCTACAAAACGATGGTTAAATTTGTTGATGAGATCTCGAAACAAGGGTTTGCGACGTTGTTGATGAATAATGTTCGTCAGTTGTGTGCACATGCATTTATCATAAAAACTCTATAACTTCGCTCCACTCGTTTGGTCGTGGGATAATGGAAAAGACCCTGTCAGTCTTAGTACATGCAGATATGGTTACAACAGGCTGTTGTCAGATCCCAGAAAAAGTCACTGCATACTTTGTCGACAGATAAGTTAATAAACGAAGCTGAGAAATTCTTACCTTGCGTTCCTCGAATGGCAGAGATTTCCATGCTTCCGCAGCATGTTTTAGTTTATCAGAAGCTTGGACAGAATCATCCCCTAAATAATACATCCAATAAGCTTCAATTATGTTAAAACTAAGGAGAAACTTGGCAAAAGATAGCGATTATTCTGTTATGACTAATCAGAAAAGATCTCAACACACAAAAAGTGTGATTTCACTTCATTAAAAAAAACAGCAATTTCACATTTAAACAGTCAGCAATAACAACATTGACAAAAAAATTTCTTTCCAGGATCAGCAAATAGTGCCAGATTTCTATTATCACAAAACCTACTGTAAAACTACTTTTGAAATAGTATCTACCATGCTTGGCTACGAAAAATTGCATGATTTAAATAATGGTTTTGGAAAAAAAAATCGTGAATTTTTTTATTTAATCATAATTTTGCAAAAGTCTGTGTTCCTTGACAAAAAAACTTGTGTTGATGTGTACCAAATCTGTAAATATTCCTGTGACATGAGTTAGCAAGTGTGACAGAGATAATTGACTGCATGTGTAGTACAACGTTACAAAAGGATCTTTGAAGTTAGAGCCTTTGAGTTTATTTAGTAAACGCCAAAACAGGAATAATTATGAGGTGGCAACTGTAACTGGTAGTTTTCAACTCACAATCTAGTCTTGGCCAATTTATGTGTGTAAAGTTATGTATTTGCTTTCGGCAAAATAGATTTTTTACATGAATGTTTTATCTAAATTGCACATATAATTGAATGATCTTCTCTACATATTACCTTAGGAAGTTATATCACACTAGCAAGCATGAAATAAAACACGAACAGACGCAAACAGAAATCGAAGCAAAAGCCCTAATTTCCTATGGAAGATAATAATTGAAAAAGAAGAATATAACAAAACTGTACCATAGACAATAATAAATATGATAAAAACCAGCGGTGAGCAACAAGTATCAAATAAGCCTCAGTCAATAATAAGTACCATACACACTCTACAGTTGGTGATGAAAAACGCTCACACCCAAAATGCAACCGATCATTTAATTACCGCCCTAAGTCACCAATCCTACCAACGATTAGTCACCAATCCTACCAACGATTAGTCACCAATCCTACCTTGATTAGTCGCCAATCCTACCTGGATTAGTCACCAATCCTACCTTGATTAATCATCAATCCTACCAACAATTAGTCACCAATCCTACCAATGATTAGTCACCAATCCTTCTTTGATTAGTCAACAATCCTACCTTGATTAGTCACCAATCCTACCAATGATTAGTCACCAATCCTACCTTGATTAGTCACCAATCCTACCTTGATTTTCTGCTTTGAGCCTTCTTATATGTTCACCATAAAAAAGTGCGTATGAGTTAGGACTTTGTTTTTTGCCTGTGCGGACGGTCTTCTTAGTAGAGATAAATGCTGCTTGGCTAAGAGCGGGTATCTTCGGCAAGTGTCCACCTATAGTCTGTGCAATTGTTCCAGGCCTAAAGCAATCAAATACTTGCTTAAAATTGAAATGGTTGTCTATGTCTAGTGAAAAATAGCTTTTATCTTTGCATAAATGCTATAAAAGCTAAACTTTGATAATATTTCTGTATTTCAATTTGACACTTGAGCAAAAATAATTTCGAGCACCTTGTTTTGTTAAACTGATAGTGCTTCATTTCAATAATTCTCTGCAAACATGAGTCTTTGCTATATATAATAGCTATCCACAAACACCTGACTATATTTAAATATTGAATGTCTTGTGCTGAGGAACTAAAACGTGACAATGTTTTTTGGCTAATCTGATACAAGGCTTGTCATGTTCGTTTTATTACTGCACCTTTTTGTAAACTGACATGTGCAAAACTAAAAAGACCACAGATAAACACAAAGTAGTATAGTAATACGGCTGATGGTTTTTTTTTCTCCATGTTGAACTTTGTTAGCTGAGAAATTTGACGAATGTGTCTAAAAACGATTTGTGATGCATGCTAGTTTGTGGTACTTTGTGGGAAACACAATGTAAAATATGAATACTGCTTACCACAATAAAGATTGCAATTAAGCCGATATATAATGAAATATATAATAAGACACTTGTTATTCAAACTGAAAACGGTAATGCTACAATAAGCTGAAATATCCATCTTGGAAACGCTCAAGATACATTCGTGATAATTTAACAATACACATTAATGTTGTTTTGCCTATGTAAAACAAATGTGGCTTAAAATGACAGATCTAAATTCCGGAAAAATGATAGATTTCGGTGAGTTACATTTTAACATTACAAACTGACACGCAAGTTACCCAGATAGGCCATTAAGATGAAATAGTGAAGTGAAAGTAGATGAGACGGGCAAAATAACATCACTAGATCTGACTATTTGTAACAATTTATAACCGTTGAACATGAAATGACTTAACGTGAAAACTGTTTTCCAGCACGATGGTTGCCATATTTATCGCACTATAAAAAACAAGAATTGCTACTTGAAGAACAAGGAAAAAACATATCTGTAACATTTCCAATGATGGAAATATATTCATAGAAAAGCGACTAGCAATAATGCATAATATTCTTTATTACTTACAGAAAAACTGCTTTTTTTACTAAAAACATTTTCAACTCTTTCAACATAAGCGGTGCTTGCACGGATCGAAACTGGGCATGCGTAGTGGGGTTTCCCCTGAAAATGTAAATACGTACGCTTATATAGAGTAGATGGAAACGCAGTCGTCGAGGATTCGCTATCGCATTACATCTTACCAACGAGTTGTTTTCCCACAACATTTGATAGCCTCAGATGAGCAAACAACTCTTTCGCAATTTTTCATGATACAGCATACCGTAGCTTGTTTTTCCCAGAACAATTAGGTCAAAATGCTACCATCAAAAAACAGCCCATGTTGTCAAGCTCTACCTTTAGACTACAGTTTGCGCTGCATGTGCTATTCAAAGCTTATCCTTATGGTTTCATCATTTTTCTATTGTCATCAACCGTTGCTCAGTTATAGCACCTATACAAAATGATGTAGCATGAAAGAACTGAGCTCACTTTTTTCAACAGTTAGTAAATGGATTCAAATAAGAAGCACATTGCACGTGTGCATGCACTTTTTTAAATGTTTTTCCTCCAGAGTTTTGTTTTCATTGGCATAAAAAGAGGCCAAGTACTTTTTAATTACCCCATACTAGCTTATTTTAAAAATCATCCATATCCCATTTTTTCATTTTTACCTATTGAAGTCTGATAGATGTTGACAAGCATTGCATTTTGTTTTATAACCAACAAATAAGTTTACCAGTCAATATAAATTTACTAGTCAGTCAGAAGATGAGCAAGCTGTGGAAGGGGCAGGTAATTTTTTGTATACGGTAAATGCTTCTGAACTGCTGAGTGCAACTAATAAAAACCAATTGGAGTTGTTAGCTCACGCAACTGCAGTAATATGCCAAAACTTACACAATACACAAATAGCAAGACTGATTTGTTGTGAAATACTTAACAGATGGAACCAGACCTGCCAACCCTGAAGTGGGGAAAGAAGTGAGAGTCTATTTTGGAGCAATGAAAACGCAAGGATTTGATAAGTGGAGTAAATTTTCATAGCATATAAAAACACCACAGCAAAAGATAATATAATTCCATATGGAAACCACACGCCGTGGAGGTTATTGATAGATGAGAATGCCGCAAATATGTTTATACATAGTTGTTTATTAGTAGTAAGTATATGATTACTACTTGAAGATTGGGGCAAAAAACAGGTTTGCTAGGGTAAAGGAGGCAATTGCGTGACACGGGCGTGAGATGCATGAGGCATGGGGCAATTGCGTGAGTCTCACGCCCAATGCGTGAGAGTTGGCAAGGTATAGATGGAACAACTACAGTTACGTCACCTCGAAACATCTAGGTTGAGCCATTACATTCCACTCCAAAAAGGGCTGATAAAACTTTCATAATAATTTTTATTCACAAAAAGCAGTAACTATTAACGGAAATATGTAAAACAAGAGCTGTTTCACATACACAATATGCAGATTATGTCTTTACTTTACTGTGCCAACTCATATTTAAAGATTATACATATACCGTACATTCATTTTGAGTGTACCAAATGTATTTGAAACCAAAGAGCCTAAATGTCGAGAGCCCTAAGCAATCACCAAACCTACTCTTTCAATTCCAATAAACATACTATTTTTAATCAAATTACCTAGTCATATTGACAAGAGTTTGATTATTTAGTATTACCTAATTTTATATACTCAAACTTCTGACTGTTCAACTATGTACATGTATATAATTTATTTCAAGTTGAGTGAAAACAAACAAACAAAACAGTGATACTTTTTGATTGGTCCAATAACAAAAACATTCCAACATCCAATTGAATGTTGGCTATCCTGTTATATATACCAATCTAGTATTGCCCCATGTATATATAAATGTACGGGAATAGTAAATAGAAAAATATCAGCAGCGGTTGTTTTAATTATAATCCAATCTAATAAACTAGTCAACTTCAATGGTACAAATTTAGCCAACAGATTCATGTGGCTGACTATCGGACTGCGAAGGACCGTCAGCCGCATCGACCTCTTCAGGTCTCAGTTTCCGTTTCTTAACTAAACTTTGTTCCAATTCCACAGACTCGTTTATTGATTTGATAATTTCAAGAGGATCCATGCCCTGCTCCCTTTTATTGGCAATAGTTCTGCTTCTTTCTGATTGTGCGGTCACGTGTAGGGGATACATGAGACGGAGAATGTCATGGAGGCTTGATAACGTAGTGTTCGGAAGGTCCTTTGGTCGCAGCTGAAAATAATAGCATGATATATAGCATAAGCGTAATGTGATAATATTGTCGCTATTCTTCCATGAGACGATTACTCCATAAGTTTGCGTCATCAGCTAGACGGAAACGGCAAAAACCGCAAATTAGGTGAGTTTTTTTTACGCGCAAATTTTTACCGAATGTTTCACGCTTGCGAAGGATGGAAATGGAGCAGGAGAATGATGTACAAAAAATCCCGCACAAGATATTCCATTTTAAGCATTTTCCACACTTCAGTCATTCTTATTTCGATTTCAGCAGTTCCGAATGCACCGCTATGACTTCTGGCTTAGAAATCATTTTCTTTTTCAACAAAGCAATGGTGTTAACCCGCATCATGCAAATGTCCATTGATACACACATCGCGCGGTAACTAAATGTGCGCACAACTCCAAACCCGCATCATCACCGTCATGGAAACCGAGTAATTATGAGTCAAGTTATTCTAAAGTTGAAGTGAACAGGCTATCTGAAAACTAGCCGTTCTGACATAAATAACTCGAGATTTTACAGAGCTCCCACAACCCATATTATCTACCAAGACAAGAGGTCAGTTTACCTACGGAACAATTCACTTTGACAGAAAATGGCCGAAACTGCTATTTACTAGTTACATGTTATCACTAGTTATAACATGTGCAGTTACTGGAGTTGAGATTACCTCTAACAATACCTCTTCTTACAATAATAGCTTGTGATTCGACAGATATCTACAATGACAAGAGGTTGGGCTACCTAGATTATTACCGCCTCCTACAAGAATAGCCTTAGCTTCAAGCTAGCACTTATCTGCTGTACATACTATCATGTTGTCAAAGGCGATTCCGACATTTTCTGCCTTGTGCAGCTCTACCGAATATCCTGCCATACGGGGATGCCTTGTGCTGAAGTGAGTGAGTAGAGTGAATTTAGCCTGAGATCTTTTAGCAACATCAAGAGCTTGTGAGGTTGTACAATGAGTTTTCATCTCTGCATCCTTGATAAAAGAATCCGCGAATGTAGCCTCGTGTATCAGCAAATCAGCATGCATGGCTGAAAGAAGCGCAGTAGTGTCACAGTCTGTGTAGGGACCAACAGGAAGTAGCTATTATCTTCAAGCATTGTTGATTGGTTGCTTTATTATACTTGACAGAAAAGACAGCAATACAATAAAAAGGTGAATAAAAACCCCTAGCTTACATCCATTCATGGTTAGCACAAATACTAGTAACTTGCATATGACTATCTATCTGAATAAGGTACCTGCTTCAACTAGTCGGTCACAAGGCATTGTATCTCCTGAATAAACCAGCTTATAGTCCGAGTGCCTGATGCAAATGCCAAAGCTTTGTAGGCCATACGCATGCTGCACCTGCCAAATGAGAACAAACCTCAAAGTTTTCACACAAAACTAGAATTCTGTCACTTAGCACAATTGGTTGCTTAAGAGCATTTGCATTAACAAGCTGTCAAGCGTCGGCTGCGTTTTGCAGTGACTGATAATTCTGTAGATTACTTTTTTATAGTTTTAGCCAATAGCCAATAAAAACCAGAGATAATTGAAAGAACTTATATTATACTAACGCTGTGCTGTTTTGGATGACCAACAAGCATCGGTGTATGATCTTAGTCCTCTTTTAAAAGCTCAAAAATACTTTTCTTTAGCAAAACCATACTGAAACAGCCAACTCTATAAAATTTGACAAAACGATTTTGCAAATAGTGTCTTCTTTGCTGCTAGAAAAGATGTTTTTAGAAGATTCTGTCTCAACGCACAGTCAGAAAGAGCCACACCTACAATAAACATACCCGAACTGTCTCAAGAGACGCGACCTGAATATCTGCAAATGTCTGTTTCAACTCAACATTAGACAATTTATAACTTTCTATGACTTGGCTGTCCTTGCAGAGCTGATCACATCCCAACATTCTAAAAGAAAGAGATGAATCAGTGAGTGATACACTACCTTTCTGAATTCAAGTCCAATAGTAAAACAATAAAATATTAATTTTTTGTTTCCGATTTGTTTAAGATTTCCGTGAATGTAGATGGTTTATCTGTAAAGGCTTTAATCTTTACCCAGTTTTTTCTCAATATCTGATTAATGGAAAGGGTTTTTGACGTATCAAGAATCTCAAGAGACATTTTATGCGCCTCAAGGCGTGTTACACAAGCCCATTGATTTTGTCAAAAACTTGAAAGTTGTTAAAATTTTCAATTAAAAAAAATTTAATCTTTAAAAAACGAAATAAAAATTGCATAAAAATGATGGTGACCAACCAAGTTACACCAAAGATCCAGTGTGTTATATATTTACTATTGATATTGAACAAAAGACTTCATTATAAAACAGTCTGCGATAACAGTGCATAAAAGTCAGTGCATCGGTTTAAAAAATTACTATCAGCAGGCCAATATGTGTGGGGATAAAGACGGCGGTAACACGAAACACACTCTGCTATCGGCGTTTTTCACTAAGTGAACACTCCAACTCAGCGCTGTTAGGTGATAGGAGATTATGACACAGTCAGTGTGACCCATGAATTGTTTGCATAATGGAGGTTTGAAAATAATGTAGTGAATGACTCACTAAACTGCCATGTAGCGGAAACGCGTAACCTTTTCAGTTTCCAACTTGCACCCATGTAATTTCACACATTTATCTAAGGATGAACTTGCAGTTTTTTTTAGATTTAGTCAGAAAGTATCAATATTTTTCTATCATTTGCGATTGTTTTTGATGTTTAAGGTGATCTGACCGCCAGAATGTTTTCAGATTAAAAGTGATAAAACTTGATCGCGATTAAAATGCTCAGATCAATCGAAAGTGCGATTATGACGTCTGTAATTGCAAAGAGACCAATAGAGTAGAGACGCGTAACACTTCAACTTGAACACAATACCTGATATCAACTATAACAACGATAGCTACTAGTGATGTCATTTTGTATGTATATTTTTTCTGAGCATTTTAACTGTGATTGAGCTTTATTAGTTTTAATTTTGAAACATCCTGGCAGTCAGACCACCTCAAACACCAAAAACAATCACAAATGATAAAAAATACAGATACTTCCTGATAAAATAAACTAAACTTTTGTGCAAGTTCATCTTGGAATAGATTAGTGATATTACAAGGGGTGCACCCCCAGAAGCCATGCCTTAGCCACCCACCTTACGTTGTCCATGCAGTTGTCAAAGTTTCGCCCAAGGTGCTGACACCATTTACGAAGTTTCCCTGGCAAAATGATGTGGAGTTGTGGAGGGGGCGACTCATAAGCAGCCTTACGCGCACACAGCACGGCCAGTAAGCCCTGCAAACATTGGTAGATTAAATAGTCACAGAGGTGCAACCTGCACACACTGCTGAGCTCATCATATGTTATCCCACTGTGACTTCCACTACCTATTATGGACTATCTCTTCTGGAATTTTCAATAGTATATTAAGAAACCTCATGTACTGGATAATAAGTTAACAGTGCCATTTATATTCATTCATGTACATTGTATTAACATATATACAGTCAAAGATACAAGATTAATTCATTCTGAGCTATTCATATGTTAAATCCATTGCATATCGGAAAAAATATTCTTATAGTTTACCCATTTTATAATTTTATACCCTAGGACACTTTTATTTCGCTAGTATTTAGTTTTGTGAGTAGCATACAGAGTAAAATTTCGCTGCCATTTAATTTCGCAGCTCTGATGAGTGCGAAAATATAGTGATGTGAAAATAAATGCAGTTGAACAAACATAACTAGATTCCTCAGGTTCAGTTCACTGGTAAGGAAAAATTCTTAAATTTGGGACTAGTTTGTAATTGTGAACCGCAGGTAGAATTGCGTGGGCGATATCGATTATGCAATTCGATCGCTTGCTGCCATTTGTTTCTTGGACTATCAATAAACAATGCTATTTAATTTCAGGTTTTCACTCGTTCGTTATGATAGTTTAGTTTCATTCATGAAATTTTCGCGAGAGAATGACTCCGCGAAAACGCGAAAGTTAGATGAGGTGAATACATAAGTGTCCTATAGTAGAGCAGGAGGGCATCGAAAAGCTGTCAAAAAGTGATTTATTCCTTTTGAAGGTGGGCTATGTAATAAGAGTGGCACATAGATCAGAATTTTGAGCTGATTTCAAATATCTAGTTTCTACACCTCTCAGATTGTTCATTTTTGAGCAATATAATTAATATATTATCTTAATTAAATAAATGGCTGTAGTGTTTTATGTGCTTCTACCAACAATGTGATAATGAAATATGCAATAAATACTAAATAATTAGCAATAACCTGAGTTGGAAACAATTCTGATAACACTAAAATATTTATTATTCAAATATTAGAATAATATTATAATTGTATTATATAATATTATGTGTTCTCAGTTTGGTTGGTTGATATTGTAGCACCTTTAAAGTTTGTCCTTGTTATTCTGCAACTCCTATATCATTACAGATCTGCAAAACAAAATGAAAGGTATTTTTTAAGACTTAGACCATGTGTATATAATATGTTAGTATACATATATTCATCATTAATGCTTATTAGGTTGAACCGTATACTTTATTATGCAAGTGAAATCGCAATTAGTCTGTCTTTCATACGGTATGACACATACGTATTCTAATCAAACATGAAGCACACCTCTGGTTACAATACCACTCAAATACTAACCTTCTAATTCACTTTCATCTCCATCCTTTTTATTTCTATTGCTACAGTAGCTGCATCTGCACATGTCCGTACATTTGAGATCTGTATTGTTGCACTGACAGCGACGAGACTGGCACCCAGTTTTGCATCGACATGAAATGTTATGAGCACATCAGGAGGTGCTGGTTGTTGTGTCATCCATCTAGCTTTAAGCTCCACCTTCCATAAACCATACATGTTGTAGGGGGATGGGGCATAGATGATGATTTGCTTGGCTCTTCTCCATATTGCGGCCTGATAGGCAGCTCTAGATATATGGAGATTTAACTCATCTAGTGTGGGTGGTAGGTTTGATTGTGATATGCAAGACAGTTAGCAGAAGATCTTATACCATGCTTCATTGATGGAATTTGTCTCTTCACCATATAATCTGCATATGAATGTTTCAATAGATTCTCTTATTGCATCATCAACTTCAAAATCTGTTCCTAATGATTTCAGTGTGTTACAGAATTCAGGATTGTTCTTTAGCAGCTTGAAGAAAATTATCTTCCCTTTGGAATAGAATGCGCTTACATTGTCGTATCTACGTAGAGCATTGAGCCCGAGCAGTGATTTCCATCGTTCGAGTGTGAGGACGGTAGACAGACAGCCCATGGTTAAATATCTCAACCGCTCCTTACCACAGCGGTAAATGAGTTTCTGTGATGGCAGCTCATCCGCTAGAGGTAGACAGCTTAGGAAAACATCTGTGTGCTGGCACTTGACTAGAACTTTTGAGCTGGGTTTGTCTTCCATTATTTGGCGATATGTGATAACATGCGTGTATCTGCCTCCTCGTGGCCTGAAGCCAAACTATCTATTTGGCTTACAGCAATTGATCTATCAAGTTCATAGCTGATCATGTGGCATTCTTGAGAAAAAGTTGTTACAAGATCAAGTTTCTGTTTCACAGTTGACTTGCTCATGTATCCTTCAAAGATTTCACTAAGGCATTTTTGTTTGATCCGTCTGCTAAAAGTTTAGACCATTTTGGCACTGATTAGTTCAGACTAAACACAGCAACCTTCTGCCTTCCTTTCACACTTCTACGACTTCTCTCACCTCCATTAATGCTGATATCAGGGTATGTGTCACAAACAAAATCCACACGACATGTATGATACACGCTTGCAATACTAACTATCTGTTGCAAAAGCTGACTTGCAACCATGCCAAAAGTTGGAGGAGCTTTCAGGGTATGAATTTCACCCATAGCAACAACCACAACAGCATCAAAGACTGGTAGCTGATCCTGGTTAACATAGATTGATGGTTGATCATCAGCATCTTTCCCAACAGCAGCCATCAGAGCCGACTTGGCAGTCTTCAATATAGAGCCATCATAGTTAGCCAGGGACCAGCAGATGTTGCCAAGAGAGAATGACAACACTTTTCTCAAATCCAAGTTACGCTGTTGGCTGATCACTAACAAATTTTCAAACAGTCTGTGCGAACACTCTAAGACTTTTTCTTTTGATTTTTTCTTAGCTGATGGTAATGTGGTGAAGGTTTTGAGATTGTTTGACTTGATGGATGCATTGAAATCAATCTCTTGGTTGCTTAATCTCTTCTGGACAAACTCTGAAAGCTGTTTCTCTCCTATCACATTTGACATTTCAAGATCCTGCTTCTTTACTATGGAGGCTTTTGCACCACTGGTAATATGTACTATATGTAGCTTGGTGGTTTGAAACACAAACGGATTCTTGCTGTTATGAGTCTTTCATGACTTCCCTCACTTTCTC
Source organism: Watersipora subatra (assembly GCF_963576615.1). NCBI lineage: Eukaryota > Metazoa > Bryozoa > Gymnolaemata > Cheilostomatida > Watersiporidae > Watersipora > Watersipora subatra. The sequence continues at coordinate 9,721,872 of NC_088710.1, read as the reverse complement.
ATCAGCCTTCCATGCCTTTTCACGCATCTCATAAGTTGCTGTATCCGAATCACCAAGCACTAGCATCTTCTTCATGTCTGTATGTACAGCAGTTTGTTTCGGGAGAGATAGAGTCCAGTGCTGAGAGGCCGATGACTGACTACCTGGTAAACCCTATGATTCCACCGTGAGACTTTGAGTCTATTCTAACTGTTTGCTCAATAGATTGATCACAAGCAATAGAGCTGAATGGACAGTGATGTCGTGATTGATAAGTAAAATACCCCTTCTTCATAAGAGCCTCATACACCTTGCTATGCGATACTTTCAGATTAGTCATCTCAGCATAGTACAGCGTGCCATATTTAGCGTACAATGGTCATATGTGGTGTAATCATATGCAAAAAACCAAGGAAGGATCATACATGTAATTTATCTAGATACATTTATGTCCAAATTGTAGGCTATAACACGTCATGTAAACTGCAAAGAGTTAGTTTTGCTGCTCCCAAAAAGTGCAGACAAAAATGAAAATGTTTTCTTTTTCTCCCACCAAAGTACCATCATCATGGAGTAATCATCATGAATTTATAAAGTTATAAATATGTAGTCTCACCTCTTCTGATGTATCACATTCTTTCTGTCTCTTCTTATGTCTTTTCTCAGCTTTTTCCATAACAAGTTCGTTACAATACTTTTTATAACAGGCATATGACATAAGAAGTCTGAACTCTCATCAAAGTTCTCAATGCTTAGCACTTTTTAAGAAATTTCACATGAAATACTCTTTTCTTCCAATATCAACCATCTGCTTGAATAATGTTTGGCTGTCGCATATTGAAGTTTAGTCACTCTGACTAGGGTTTCATTCACAGACTGATCAAGACAGTGAAACGAGCAGTCTTGCTGCATCCTTGGCAGGGATTAAAAAATGCTGAGAGTTGACTCACCAAATCTCAAATAAAAGCATTTATTAATTTTCGAGATTATAAAATAGTTTTCTTTGTCTGATATGTAAGGTTTTCCAAGCAAACTTGGAGTTGCACCCTCCCATTTCAAAAGTGCCTTCTAGCTCAAAAATGTGCAAACACATAGGTGTAGAAACATTATAAGTGAATTCAGCATAAATTTCTGACTATAAAACATCTTTGTATGAATAGCCCACTCTCTGAAGGAAAAGGCTGTAAGATAAGTTTATGTTCCTGCTCTACTACTAGGGTATATACAATTTAATACATAAAATAATTTTACGCATTGTTATAATTTACACAATAATACACACTATAATTTATTTATTTCATCTTTCATCTATTTATTAATTTAATACAGCTCAAAAAACTAGTTATAACTACTTTATAACGACTGTAGGTAATTACGTGTAGGATAACTCAATTGCAATATAAGAAATATATCAGATAAAATAATTAATAAAATAGTAATCAATAAGAAGAGTGTCATTTTACTTCGGTGACAAGCGAAAGCAAGTCTAGACCTATTGATAGATAAGTTCAGACGCAGATGTGGTGACAGAGATCTACTGTATTACACACTCTAAATTGCACTAGGTGAAGTTTCAACTAAGTTTTCTAGCTAACAGTTTTCACTCTTTATAAATTTTGCTGTGTTCGGTCTTTTTCATTTGCATCAGTTTTTTCACTTCCACTTACAAAACTAGATGCTTCAAGAGACCTTGAACATTGCATGCTGGGAACTGTGGAGCAGAATACTTGCAGGGCTTTTCGTAGCATATTGAAAATTGGCAAGTAATGGATAACCAGTAAATGTAAATATATTATTGTGGCAAACTGGCCAATGATAGTTGAGGATGTGTGACCAGCAAAGATAGGACTAGAATTGTTGGACAAATGAGAACTACATAAACAATGAGGACAAAGAATAAAGGCCAAGGTCACACCAATGTCAAACATTGAAAGGGAAATACTAAAAAGGACTGAGTCATATGCACTAAATAGAATTAAGTGATGGAATTAAGTAATGGAATTGACAAGTTATTGACGAGACCAGCGAGCAGAAAAAAGTCGACAAAGAAACTGCTAACAGCTAATTACTTCCTACACTGATTAAGGACATCTACACTGACTAAGTGGTACATAGGCTAAATGTGTTAAATCAGAATTACTTCCTGGTACATAGGCTAAGATTACTAAGCAAAACATATCCTGTGGTACAAAGGTTATGACAGGCATTTTTGACATATCCCCTGATACACAGGCCCAAAGTTTTAGGTTAAAAATATCCAGATTTAAAAAATTTTTCTATTGCAGTAACCTGAAAGACGATGAGAGTCAAATATTGGTACATAAGCTAGGAATGTGAGTTACTGTGGAAAAGAGACAAATATTGGTACATAAGCTAGGAATGTGAGTGTAGCCATTTCCTGTGGTATCCAAAATAAAAGAGCTAAGTAGATAAGATGTACCCCATGATGGTCAGCATGCCCGTGAGATATAAATATCTGCTTCAAATTCCTCAGAATATGCTCCGAGCGGTCCCGGCCATAGAGTGACGTCAGCTGACTTAGGACGCCGTAGCCGCAGTCGAGGAGTGCAAAGTTGTCCTTGCTGCAATTATATATTTAGAGAGTTACACCTAACCTATTAACAGAACTGAACTTTTTGCAGGTATGTAGAATTTAGCAGTAACTTTGAAACATTTAGAAATAAATTTTAAACTTGCGTCTTTTTGCAAAGAACGCAACTGTTTTAAGGCTGTTGTAAGACCAATAATAGGATGGTAGAAGACACCAATATCTAGATAATACCCTAGGGCACTTATGTATTCGCTTCATCTAACTTTCGCGTTTTCGCGGAGTCATGCTCTCGCGAAGATTTCATGAATGAAACTAAACTATCATAACAGACGGGCGAAAACGCGAAATTAAATAGCTTTGGTCATTGATAGTCCAAGAAACAAATGGCAGCAAGCGATGAAATTGCATAATCAATATCGCCCACACAATTCTACCTGTGGTTTACAATTACAAACTAGTCCCAAATTTAAGAATTTTTTCTTACCAGTGAACTGGATCTGAGGAATCTAGTTATGTTTGTTCAACTGCATTTATTTTCACATCACTATATTTTCGCACTCATCAGAGCTGCGAAATTAAATTGCAGCAAAATTTTACTTTGTATACTACTCACGAAACTAAATACTAGCGAAATATAAGTTTCCTAGGGTAGATTAATAGGATTACAAAAACCATTTTTTATCTGAATAGTAGCAGACAAACATATTGCATAAAACTGATGATGATAGACAATTAGCTATAACCCAGATACTATTTCAAGGTCAACTCATGAAGAATATAAATATTTCAATAATTAAGATTACTGCAGGCCATAGCCAACAGCCTTGATATAAAAACCCATGCAATACTTGAAGACATATACTACGGTGTACATTTTATGAACAGAGAACAAAACTGACAACTGCAAACAGGTGTCTGACCTGAGCTCCACCAAAATACCAGCAGTATTCCTCGTTCTTGAAGACATGGCAGCTCCCGTGCCAAGCATCGTCACTATAGGGTAGTCTCTAGCATTGTTATCCGTGTATGTCTGGCGACTAGCTATAGCCGCTAATACCTCCTCCCGTTGAGAGTCTGAGAAGTACTCTAAGCCAGACTCTACAGTCGACTTGTGTCGACAATACCTAAAGCACATAGTACGACACCATGGCGACTTTCTACCAAAGGATATGATCTATTGTCGACATACAAAGGAAGCATGCTCTCCTTGAACTTGCAACAAAATTTACAGTACTGTTATTTGGTATCAAAAGTTTCACCATGTACGCAAACCATACAAAGTAACCAAAATATCATAATCATACATGAACCAGAAGTACAGAAAAAAAGAGTGAAACTACACAGCAGAGTTTACTCGGGTGTAGGATCAGGTGGGGAAACAACCCCCCAAATTATCTCTGTCTTGAAAATGTTAAGCTTTCTACATCTAAACTTATCTAAACATCAGACTAGATGACAATTGATCTTTACACAAGCAATACAATTGCCTACCTACCTGGTTACCATTTGTCCCTTAACCAAGTTGTACTGGAGACCAGGCCTAGCAATATACACACCACCATCTCTTTCAATCTACAGAAAGGTTAATATAAACTCTTTATCATAAGCCCTGAATGATCAAAAGTCATTAAAATCAAACAGATGTCTCACCAACCTCTGGACTGGAGTCTCCTTGTTCCTGACTATCTGTACCATCCACCACTTCAGTCTGCGTTTTTTCTGTTACTGATTTTCCTGCAGAGATATCTGGCTTGGGATATAGATGAGGAAACATATTTGGTTCTATGAGATTCAAGTGCACCTGCAACACCAGGAAGTAGAGATATCTAATCAAGGCAACAAAACTCTTCATCATAAAGATTGAAAAGTATAAAACACACACCTGCTGATCCCAAGCATAGTTCAAGTTCACGACCTCTTTCGATTCGAGCAGCATTATCTGTACGGTGCTGGAAGGAAAGAGAGACACAAACTCCTGATACTTGGGGTGATGAATCACGTGGTCAGGGCTCATGTGGATAATGAGGTCCACAAACTACAACAGACACCTCTGCAGCATACTGTGTGTAGACATATGTATAACACTTTATTGTCAATCATCAACAAAATGATGTTTTTCATTACATGCCAAAAAAAATGAAAAGACAAAAATCAGGAATTATTGAACAAAAGTGTTTTAAAAGATGGTAATCTAATAGTATTGTGAAGGAGTCAGGATAGTGAATAATAGGTTGTAGTAACAAACAGTTATTAAGCTGAAACATATGATGGTGTCATGAAATAGAAAATTATGTTTGTCATGTGTAAAAAAATAAATACAAATATTCCGGGCATAAATTCAGCTACTATTAAAGCAGACAACTCCATGATGCCGCATACCAACACTAGAGGCTATCAAGTTACCAATAGTTGCTATTAAATTGCTATTCACTCAGTTGAACTTTACCTTTTAAAAAGCTTACACAGATAAATATTGTGTCTCAGTAAATTAAGGTGTTTCCTCTGACCGGCTGCATTTTTCGTTTTTAAAAATCTACCAGTCACACATGGTTTCTGCGGCAAAAAAGCTGTCATTTGTGTTTTAGAGATTGCTACCAGTATCATAGATTCTAACTCTTTACTATAATAGTAGCCATGTCAGTCCATGTGTGTGAAGTTATGGTTGGAGGTAAAGACAAAAAATTGCACCATATGGGGATCCGCCCTGAACTACCCCTTCGCTATTCTTTCATCTTAAACTCAGAATCATTGTGCACACACTTATTCTCTGTGCTTTATTGATACACTTGACGTTCTTTCGCAGCACACCGAACTGCCAGACTACTAGGTCTAATGAAAATGACTCCAAAGGCCAACTAGTCTCCGAGTTAATTTAAGCCACAAAAGCCAGGATTGCAAAATTTATGAGCGACGTTTAGCTAAAGATGTAATCTGGAAAAAATGAAATTAGTGCAACAAGGCTACTTAACCAACACTCAACAAGAGAACAGTTGATTGGTTAAATGTAGTTGACCATTATTGCATAACTATAGCTTTCTCTGTTTTTTGGATAAAAATGTTGTAAATGGGCAGACAACACTCATTCGAACCAAGATAAAATACTTCAGAATTTCAAGATTCTTTTAATGATGTTTGCACAGGTAAAAACATTGAAGCTGTTTTATAGATATTTTGAATTAATAGTGCTAAGGGAGATATATATATATATATATATATAATAAATACATAATATATTATATAATAGTAACTTTTTCATGGTTAGATTTATAAAAAAGCAAATTAAAGGTTTGCCTCTTCTGTGCTACTCTGCAAGCAATACGCTGTTGAAATACTGATGATTACGCATTTTAGTATCCGATGAAGCAATACTTCATATGATGACATATATAATGACAAACATGACAGATTATGTTTCCATATTTTTAGGGCAGCTAAAATAAGCAACTTTACATTAACCGCTTTTGAAATATGTAAAAAACTTAAAAAAATATAACTTGGCTCATAAAAAACTTGTCGATACGAAAATCACTTTTGATAAAAGTAAACTTGTCTCCTCACGAATGAATTGTGTCGAACCATTTTGAACCAGTCACACAGTCTTCAAAAGAGACTAAGAAAAACTGATTTTAATGATTTGAAGAGCTTGAGATGAACCGACACTAAATGTGCATAAAACAAAATCTATAGCTCCTCTAAGGCGCAGAGAACTTAAAATACTATTAATCTTTGGGAGACTATAGCATTTCTCGATTCCATTCACGTACCCAAAATAATCTAATAAAAATGTCAATGACACCGTTCAGATACTATGAAAACAATAATTCATCCATTCATGAATATTTTAATAGACTCCAAAAGGGTAAACGAATAATATCAGCTGACATGAATTTCCAGCCTGTTGTTGATTATTACCATCGCTGTAGCTATAAGTATCTCATTTCACCCACTGCTACAGAAACACAACCGGAATGTCAACAGATATCCCTCTCCTTATGCCAGGGAAGCGTTTACATTATTAATTTCATCGCGTGAAATTTTTGTTTCCTGCAAACTTTCATCATTTCAACCACATATTTTGTGACTACGCCGAACAATTTCTTTCATATATTAGATTTTCACAAACAACAAAATTCTAATATAGACTTGAATAGCCCCCATTTTTATGTATCGAATACTTCTGCACCGAATTGCTAATATCGTAATCACGTTAAGCTTGATAAATCCACTAGCACCACAATAATATCAACATGACAAGTGTTTGGATAGTACCTGAACCTATTTCCATGACAAACCTAGGGGTACACATGGAATCCAAAAGCGTCCCTTACAACATAATGAGTATTTTTAATATTGATAGCAAAAAGGGTACATACACTGTCGCCTTCGCTTATCTTACTGAGTCGGTCTCTGTGCTCTGACAGGCCTGGCAGGTGGTTGACCGATGGACAATCTATGACTACAACAAATGAGCTTCAACTTATCCGGGTAATCAATTCTTCCTAAACCTCATAATTAGGCACAAAACAGATTCATTATGCTTATAATCTGGAGATGCAAGTGTTGGTTTTTAAACTGATGTTTGTTCCTATACTTTTGCATCAATCGAGCATGACGAGATGATTATGCTAGCAATAACAGAATAAAAACTAGCTGTAAAACACTAGATTATATACAAGCAACTAAACTGATATAGTGGCAACTAAGAAAAACATGTTTTAGTTAGTAAACTGCATTTATTTTAAAGATGGGTGAAACAAGGTGCAGTGTTGACAAAAGAGAGGATGAACAGAACTTAGTTAGACAGTGATGGATATATAAAGGAATGCTAACTTACACTAGGCAATCTTCAAATTAAAATAACTATATATTTTTGTGATTCAAATTTGATATTTTTAAAATTCATATTAAATTATCACATCCTGTTTCTCCATTTGCACTTGTTTCAGGTTTCCTGTTTTTCACATCACTTTTACTAAAATTCTCTTGGTAACTACTAGATGGCTTTGTAGATTTTTTAAAGAATTGATCCTAAAATGTTAGATTTTGTTTTTCTAACTGATTTAATGCTACGGCAAGTGTTGCCTTATGTCACTACTAGCACTCGTCTAGGCCTTCTTGAGATCCATAATTTTAACCCTATAAATGTTCGAGCTTATGAAACAGAGTAATATTACTTGAACACAGTAAAACCAAACGATGTAAAATACAACTGCCCCTATATATCTACTGATGAAAAAAACTGTGATTTTTGTGAGACAATTCGGATGTCATATGCTGGAAATGACTTCAGAAGTTGAGTTAAATACTTAAAAAAAAGTTTATAGTAAAATAATTCATATATCAAGTTGAAGGTTAACAAGATGTCAATTAGTCTAGTAATATTCAGAACTCATAGAAGAGGCTGAGTAAAAATCCGGGATTTTAAAAAATAGCAACTGTATAGTAAATTAAATTATTCTAAAAGCCATTGATTTTAACCTAAAATGAAACTGCGTATTTCCACAAATCAAGAACATCAGTTGCAATGATGCAGTCTTTAAAGAGTTATGCAGGTATACAAGTTGTGCTCCCTTACCCAAAGCACTCTGGCTTTTCCTCTGCTCGTCAAGAACCATATCTGCTGTAATTGTCTTCCCACTGACTTCTACAGACCCATTAGTATCTATCAATTGCTTCAACCAAGGACCACTAAAGAGAAAAAGAAAGGGGAGTAATTCAACGAGTCATGTTTTCACATGTTTTTATCTTTTCACAGACTTGAGCTACTTTTTTTGGGAATGGCCTTGACATTCTTATTTTTGTAGCTAGAATTGGTTGCATTCCTCATCCAGACACATCCTAATGTTCAAAACATCATTTATAGGCACATTTATAAAAATTACTGGAGTGAATCAGAAGATCTCTAGCACCACTTTGATTTAATCATTATTATTGTACAGTCTTTCTTCATTAATGAAAAAAATATGACTATCATCATTCAACAGCTGTAGTAGTTGCCGACCAAACAAGAACAAGAACACATAACCACATGATCTAATATTCCATTTTTGCTAATCAGTAATTGGCTGACACGGACAATGAAATATTAAGACTGCAAGTTGGTAAGCAACTCATCGTTTGTGCCTCCAAGACTCAACAATTAATGCAGGACTACGAAAAACAAAACAATGTGGTATTGAAAAGTGACCATCCAAGATAATAGATTAGACAATTCACTTTGATATACCATAAATGACTAGAGTCGAAAGGAAAATAAGCTGCACAATCTCACAAACAGAAAAAGGAGTGCTTAGTTTGTATGACAGAAAATTTAGACAAGGGAAGACAACTCACGGCTTAACACAGTATTTCATCAAATTTTTTGTATTCACTTTCCTCTTGGGAGCTGGGAACTAAAAGAATTATTAATAACATACAAGACTTGATAGTTAACATGACAGCCTCACACACAAACCATCAATGACAAATTTATCAGCGAGAGAACCCTATTGAAAGAAAACACAACAGAACAACAGACCTGCAAACAATACTGGTATGTTCTATTTTCAGTAGAGTGTAAATAACATTCGTCAGAAATCTATCTAGTCATGAAAAGCTTTGGACTTATTTTATTTATATATTGAACTCATATTCAGAATATCTGTTCTAGAATTTGTCTCGCCTGACTGATTTTCAACCACATGACAAATATTACGGACACTAATTGGTTTACTGATACAGTAAACACTCCTGAAACGTAAACGGTCCACTCTATGTTACGTTATAGGAATTTTACACTATACGAAGCGTAAAATACATGTAAATTGCCTAATCAGTTCCAAGGGCTCCCAAACTCACCCCAATGGCCTGCCAAAATAAAAACAGCAAGACTTGACTATTTAATTTAATGACTGTTCAGTAACTGCGATATTATTGGTTTGTATTGATAAATGTTTTCTTTTTCTTTTTCACTTTCACTCGGTTAGTGAAAGCGATCACAGTAATTTATGTTAAGGGGAGTGCATGCCTTTCATGTCGATACTTATCAATTATTGTCACTTTTTTCATAGCAAACTCTATGCTTATGTGCCTCTATGCTTAGACAAAAGCGTGTCTAAAATGAAGTTAAACAAATATAATAGATACCCTCTACTCATCATTTTACTTGGCCCTGTCAGACTGGATGTGTTGCAAAATGCATTCCTTCGGGTAATCTGACAGTTCCAGAAGAAGTCCTTGATAAGTGTAAGGACCACCCAAGGTAGCTTATAAAAAAGTAGTCCTGGCGGTGTGTTTCTCTACTAGAGAACACTACCAAGCATCGTCATGACAACATGACAACACGTCGTAACTACATGACAGAAGCCATTACTTATTTTATTAATCATCATTTACTCCCACGAGTGTGACAAGAGAAAAAACGCTACTTTTACGGCTGACTATGGAACTCTCATTGTTCAAATCAAATTGGAGAACTTGCACTGACTTGACGCTTTATGTTATATGGAATTTTTTATGTATAAGGTGCAAAAAACTTTACATAAATTTTTCAAGTTCAGTAGAATTTACGAAAAAGGAGGATTACATTGTAGGGGCAACTAGCTGTCGACTGTATTCGCAACAAGTTTGTTGAAAGATTTTCATGGCAATCAGACAGAGGCTAGATTTAGCTTGAGAAGATTTAGAAATGTCGATGATAAGCAAGTCACAACTTGGGAAACTGCACATTTGTAGATAAGAGCAGACAACTCTATGAATGAGCATTCCTGAACAAATATCATACCTAGTCAAGGCATGAACATGCACGCCAATGAATAACTTAAAGGTTGACTCGCAACAAAATTCACATTACAGTTATTTGGTATCAAAAGATTTACCATGTCTTACTCTGTTGTGTTGTAGGTGCCAAATATGTGGAAATATGATTACAAACTCTTAAAAGCTCAAAAACGAAAAGCCGCCGTAGATTGGAATCTCTTTATTTCTCTGACGCAGTCATGACAGTTTGGTTATTGTCTTGTCACGTGATGTTCTCACGTAAATTGAAAGGCCAATACAAAGCTCAATATAAAACTTTTCGTAACACTAGTTTATGACAAACACTTCAGGTTTTACCGAAGACCCCGTATCAAATATAGATGCTCGCTATTTAACAGTTTTGTTTCGGCTTGATCTAACCGTCAAGTCGCAATCTGATCATGTGACCCAATACTTCGCAAACCGTTTCTGCAGCACTTTTCGATTATTACAGGTGACCAACAGGCTCGTCATGATTATCAGACAATGATATGTACTCCTTCGAGGTAAGGTTAAAAAGTTAAATGAATTTTTACGGCAAGTTATAACATATCACTGCTAAAAGTGACAGAATTACAATGACGATAAAACAGACGCGTAAGAACAATAGAAATGGGTTTATTGAATGCGCGAAGTATATTTGTGAAAATATTTCGACGAATAAGGTTGCATGAAAGTGTAAACAGAAACCATCTCCCACAACTACGTCACATTTGAATCGTTTTGAAAAGAGAATCCAAACTATGGCGGTCTCGTGTTCGTTTTTTAGTTTTTAAGAACTTATAATCACATTCCCACATATTTTGCACCTACAACACAACCAAGTAAGACATGTTGAATTTTTTGATTTCAAACAACTGTAATGTAAATTTTATTGCAAGTCAACTTTTAATTATCTTATTAAACTTTATTATTATTATTATGACACTCACAGTCAACTTAAAGGCACACGCTGCCATCGCATCACTACTTGGGTTCGTTTGGTCAGAGAGTCTCACAGGCTCAGCTATGAGTGCACGGTCCTTGTATGATTGATTGGCTGGCTGTTGAACCAGCGACTTCACTGCGCCTTTGCCGAATGTTCTAGCTGGACAATCTATCAGACAAGCCTGCAGACAAGAAGCGATAATAGACTGAGTAACTTGGCTGATCCTCAACATGATATGCCAATAGCTTAAAACATCATCATGAAATTATGGAGCTCCCTGTTCCAGTAAATAGGTTTACTGCATAATGAGTCTGAAACAACCCAGACCTGGTAAGTGAGTCTGACAGACCATAGCATTAGTTAAAACCATAAACAGTCTTGCACAAATCATTGCAGCTTTTTAATAAATTATCAAGAATTGCCCTCTCGCCTTGCTCTCATGAAGCAGTATAAATCGAGATGGCGAAATTTAAAATACGAGAGCCAATCCAGATACTGATCAACTGATCTTGACTAAACCCCAACTAAATCTAGATTTTCAATGCTGTAGAGTTGGTATTTTTATTACAGCATTACAGAAAACTTACGCAAAATATGCAATACTCATTTGCGATTATTTATATGTATGAATAGAAGTGAATTTTCAGTATCAGAACTCATTCCATATTGTACCCAAGAGGTGGAAACTTTCAGTTTATTTGTCAGTAAAGTGGATAAGATTATATCATGATCACCAGCGAACTTGGAGAACATTTCAGATTTATTCAAGAAATATTGGCTCATACCGATCCACAATGATGCCAATACTGATATTGATACCATAATTGGGGCATCTCCAATTATACAATAAGTAAACTGCTATATTACTTAATAAATTGCATTTTGTCATTAATTAATAAAATGCACTTTGTCATTATGTATGTCCGTGTGTCCGTTAGTCTGTGTAAACCCTATGCGTTTCTACATTTTTGGCTTTATTTTATCCAAACTTCCCACACATATCCTCCGTTCCTTCCACCAGGTCACTAAAATATTTGCGTTAAAAACTCCCGCTGGTTCCTGAGAACTAGCCTATTAAACACCCACTGCAAGTTCTTTAATTAAAAGTAGGAGAAGTCTCGGGCAATGCCAAGCTTACTGTTGCTAGTAAACTCTAAATGCCGCTGTAATTTGCCTTTGGCAGTGAATTCACTTGGCAACAATAACCTGTACATGATACACCCCGCTTGGAAAACCAAGTAGGTTATATAAAAAGGTTCAACTAGCCGATAGATTAAGTAAAAATGGTAATCTGACGATTTCGCAGGTTTTTGGGTACCTTAAGTTGAATACGCATAGCAATACATTGTCAGTCTCGTAGAGGTTTTAAATTACCGTAAAACCTCTAATTGAACGCCATGGCGCTCTATTCTTCAACCCTTCCTCTACAGTAGTGGTCAATTGGCGGTGGCGTTCAAATAGAGGCTGGCATTGTATTTTTCAAATGACTTGTCGGAATCTTGGGAAGATAAATTTAGCCCTCTTACAGGCGAAGTGAATGTCGCCTATATTTTGCCCCCTCTTTCCGGTGGAACTGATATTAAACCTTTTAGATGCAATAAATCTGCTAACATACCTCCAACTGGTCAAATATCTCTTAATACGAGGGTCAGTCAATAAGTAGTGGGAATTTGGTCATAACTTTTGTTCTATTTTATTTAGCAATTTAGTATTTTCTAGACTTTTATAAATGAGAGTTCTCATCCCTTACCCAAAAAGTCATCATTTTAGTGATTCAACTATTTGATATTAATTATATTCAAAATGGCCGCCAAGCTGAAAACGTGCTCACTCATAGAGCAAAGAGCTGTTATAAGATTTTTAAGAGCTGAAGGTGTGAAAACAAGAGTCATACACAGAACAAAGAAACAACAATATGGGGAAAGCTGTATGTCACAAACAAGCTGCTATTGGTGGATTGATAAATTCAAGAATGGGCGAGAAGACAATCTCTCCTGTAAAGAAGAAGTTCAAATCCCAGAGAATGATACGGAAAGTAATGCTCACAGTATTCTGGGATAGAAAGGATCCTATAACTTGGGATTTCAAGAGCTAAGGTAACACTGTTAACTCTAAAAACTACTGTGAGCTCCTGGCTGTGGTGAAGCAAGACATAAGGAACAAGAGAAGAGGCCTCCAGAATAGAGATGTCGTGTTCCACCAGAACAATGCCCGCCCACATACTGCTGCCCGTACAGTGGCCAAAATTGAGGAACTGGGCTGGGAGGTGTTAGTATACCCTCTTTATGGTTTAGATCTAGCACCAAGCAATTTTCATATTTTTGGACCATTAAAGAACCACATGAGAGGCAAGCACTTCACTACTGATGCAGCCGTCATGGAAGCTGTGCGCGAATGGTTTAGAGCCCAACGGCCAGAATTTTATTCGACAGGAATTGAGAAACTTCCAGAAAGGTGGAACAAGTGCATAGAAAAAGAAGGGGATTATGTTGAAAAGTGAACAAAAAATTGTAGCTATATCTTATTGTAATAAAATGTTATGACAAAATTCTCACTACTTATTGACTGACCCTCGTAAATATGCATCGAGAAACCGAGAAATATCTCTACCAGTTGATATCTATTGCTTGCAATTAACCACCTTGATATTATAGCCTGTGTCCTGCTTTGTAATTTGTTCGAGCTTTCAATGTTTATTCCATTTTAAGTTTGAAGACACATTTCTGTTTTATATCTATATTTAACAATGTTGCATTGCACTCATCGATATGTTCTGGCTAAAGTTTGTAGCCAGAACTGGCTTTTTATGTGCAATAGAAGAAGAGCTGTGAGCGTCGTTCGTTATAAGCCATGTTAAGATAACTGCAAGGGTGCTATTAAACAATATGCTATAAATCTGCAAATTTTAAAGTTATATAATTATAATCGATCAAATGCTACAAACACATATATATACAAGTATTCGTGAACAAGTAACGTAAATGAACTATACTTATATTACATGCAGAAACAAAAAATGACGTTTCTAAAACAAAAATATTTGCATCGTTTGCTAGGATAGCTGTGTTCTGATTGTTGCTTTCGATGGAACGAACATCTTCTGGTTGTCCAATACCTTCCGCAATGTCTTCTCACCTCGACTCTTTTTCTGCACAGCAGAACTAGTCGATATTAGATAAGTCGATAGATTTAGAGTTGGTAGATTAGTCGATAAACAATTTTTTGGTAGAGCAATAGCTTTATGTGGTGCATTTAGCCCAAATGCAATGCGTAAAAGTTTTGCTCGACAAACGCAACCTTTAGCCTAAAACTGGTTGTCCATCTACCATTGTAAATGTAAACCATTTTTATATATACATGTACTTCGAAGTAACAATTTGCGTTAAACAAAAAACTACTATTAGCCTGGGACAGTTATTAATTATTTTTATGGTGTTGCATTTGAAGTTTTAATTAAAAAAAAACCGAAAGCTTTGGAGTTGGACAATGAGAGAATTAATTGTTATTGATGTAAACGATTCATTACTAATATGATTTTGTGGACACTTTTCTACTGATCAATTGATATCATGGGTTCGTAAAGATCAAAAATTGTCAAAGTGGTGGTCAAATGGAGGTGGCGTTCAATTAGAGGTGGCATTCAAATAAAGGTGGCGCTCATTTAGAGGTTTTACGATATATATTGTGACATTTATCCCCCTCTCATATCTACAAACATGTGACTTCCTTATCACAACGAACCCAGTTAATCACAAGAATGAATATTCAGACTGGCCCATGTCTATACGCAAGCATAAGTTTATTCTCTGGCTAAAAATACCGTGACTCATGTTGAAATATAAACTGAAAGTCAATCAAGAAAACTTCAATTCATCTACTTATTGTATAGGAAACTCTCATGCAATGTGCACAAAGCTAAGCGAGCAAGGTGGGGTACACAGTCTAATCACATCAAAGTCACCTGTCAAAGAGTTGATCGATGTCAGCGAGAAAAACGGAATCTCTTTCAACAATAGCTCGACACCACTTTTCAGCTATTAAATAAAATTTGACTATCCTGTATCCTTTATCGACAGAGAACCATAAATAAGTGTGCTTTCCACCATTCTGCTATCTTGGCACTGATTGGATAATTTATCATTGACTTTACCTCTTTGATTCTCACACAAATCAGGCTTCGCGGTTCGGTTCTCCTTAACCTCTTATGGATTTTAATATTGTATATATAATATACTACCCAAGTATGTTGTCTGTACAAGGACATGTAGGGCCTACTTCATGTATAACAATTGTGAAAGTTTTGAGAGCAATTTTCTGAAGCAATAAAAATATGGCTCATACATTAAATTCATATTTCGTGGGACTGTCTAGAACGTACCTCTGGGGAGTTTGATTACTGTATAACAAATTAGCAAGCTTCACTATAACATGAGCCCTGTCCATTCAGTTAAAAAAATGTTTAGAGGTTTTGAAAAAGGTTGCACCCGACAGGATGTAAACTTGCAACCTTCGGCTTGACACACCAGCCCGCTAACACCTGCACCAACTGACCGCCTTCTGACATTTCAGAATAATTATGCAGCAAGTTGCTCTCCGTGTGTTTTACCGGCACACTTGACGATCTCTAACAGCTCTCTGGATTGCGAGGGTACTAGTTCATAAACTGCTAACAGTGCGCAGCTAAACATACATGCATATGACTTGTGTTAAAATTACATATGAAGAGTGGGTAAGACTGACTCCCACTTTGTAACCTCACATTAGCTTCACACCATATTAGAAGTCAACAACTTGTAATATCTACATGTAATATAGACTCTGAACCAAACAATTCCCATATAGACTGCTCGCTAGCTAATAGTTCTCTTTAAAACATGTGCACTGGCTACTGCAAACAAAATAGTTCACAATTACAATATCTACCCTCATCGTGCGTACAGAATTTGGCTCACCAGCGATCCGAGGCCATGAATGTTTAGATGTGAGATGCTAGAAGGATCGGCAAGGCCCATGGAGAGCTCTAACGTACCGGCCAGGTTTTTGTAAGACATCTGAGTGACAAATATGTGCTCCAACTTGGTCCAGCTTCCACTACAGCCAACCAACTTACGAATGACCTCTTAACCTCTGCACAGTGAGCCCGATAAATGCAAAGGGGCACCAAACATTAGTATGCTTCTTTCCAGTTTTATACAGCTTTTAAAATAAATATGCTTCATTTGAATCTTTTAAATACAGCCAACCATCTACATACAAAGCTAAATTGTTCTGTTCTAGTATTTGCTTTATATGAAAATGCAGTAATACGTTAAATTTAGCATATGCAGTTACAGTCAAACTTCAACAAATGCAGTTACAGTTAAACCTCGACATATGCAGTTACAGTCAAACTTCAACATATGCAGTTACAGCCAAACCTAAACATATGCAGTTACAGTCAAACCTAAACACACGCAGTTAGTCAAACCTAAACATACGCAGTTACAGTCAAACCTAAACATATGCAGTTACAGTCAAACCTAAACATGCAGTTACAGTCAAACCTAAACATATGCAGGTACAGTGCAACCTCAACATATGCAGTTACAGTCAAACCTAAACATATGCAGTTACAGTCAAACCTCAACATATGCAGTTACAGTCAAACCTAAACATATGCAGTTACAGTCAAACCTCAACATATGCAGTTACAGTCAAACCTCAACATATGCACATAAAATACTGAAATTTGATTAATCTATCCCACAGCTCCAAAACCTCTGATAACTATAATATATATTTCAAGTAATTACAAGCAGCAACAAAACAAGCTATTATATAAAACCGTGTATAAAAATTAAATACAAAAACTAAATTAGTCAAGCAAAAATAAAGAGAAAGTTTTGTGACTGCACTTGAAAACGCTAATGGAAGTGTAGGCTTGGCAGTGGTTTGGAGGTAGAAATAGTGAGATGTGAGGCATAACTGACACTAACTTAGACTAGTTTTAAACTAACTCAGCCTATATATTTTATCACTTTTATTCTTGTTGTTTAACTCTTTAGTAAATACTAAAGAATTATAATTACACACACAATTATAACAAATACATCATATAAAACCATGTATAAAGGGTAAATATAAAAAATCATATTATATGCAAAAACTAAATCTATAAACAATCAATAAAAAGAGGTTATCATTGTTTACACTATAATATGCGAAAAGTATGCTCGGTGATATGTAGATTTGAACGTAGAGGTGGTGATAGAAATATGTAGTGTAATTTAATCGAACTTCCAAGTGGTGTTAAAACCAATTAAAATTATTTAATTTTGACTATCGTTATAACTTGGTTTTTTTTCAAAAATTTTCATCATCTTCTCCAGTTTTATTAATAAAATTTCTGTTTCCAGAAATTTGAAATTATGTTGTTCACTGAAAATTAAATTGATCGTAGGAGTGAAATATTAGCCTGAACTTTGTACCGCGTTAGCCAAATCTTATGTTGAGGCAGTTGATCTATAGTTTGACTATATATCACACTTACTTGTTGTCACCGCATTGCCTCAGAATACCATCCCCACAGTTAAACATGTACCTACAATCCACAGCAGCAATATACATGTAAGCATGGACAGCGCCTGAAAGTATGACAGCGCACATTGACCAAACATTTGCTATCTAAAACGTGATTATACTGCCAACAATGTTGGAAACAACTAACAACATCTGCACAATAAATCAACTCGATACAAAAAAATTTGACAATTATATGGTCTCAGCTGAATTTGCAGCTTTTCTGCATCATGCGTAGAAAAGGGATTTCACATAAATAACTTGTGAAGGCTTTAAAGTGCGCTATATAAAACGATATTATGCATTTTTAACCAATTCAACGACTTTACTAAAATTTATGCTAGTTAGTAGCCAAATTATAGTGAAAAAATAACACCCTAAATTAGACATATAATATAGCTTTCAAAAACTTTCACGAAATCTATATCGTAAAAACTTACGAAAGAAACTCTGTCTGCAAGATAACAGATTTACATGAATTGTTGTAGCCCGTTGAGATTACTTTAAATTGCAGTACACTGTTGGCAAGTCTTTCTCTTTTACCTTCCTTCAATCTACAAGCAAACTTCTTATGATATCTTATGCACATAACAACACCAAGTTTCATGGCATTTAAACCTATCACACTTACAGTTTTCGTTTCTTGGTTGCTGACATGTTGTTCCTTATAGCGTTGAAATGCTCGACTAATTTTTGGCGACCTGCGCTGTGGTCAAAGCTACCACTATCAGTTGCCATGCTGGATACTTTTTTACGTGAGTTAACGCACAAAATTTGGCTTACAAGTTTGAAACTTTTCCAACAAGTGCAGCGTTGGAAAATGATTGCACAGTCCATTCATAATTTTATCAGCTCGACATGTGCAATAACCGGATTTACTGCTATAGCCTTCGATCCAGGTTTATAAATCTTAATTAACAATCACGAAGCTAAAACCTGTTTCCAAAGAGGTCTACCTCTATGGTCTCGTGCAGTGTCGTATAGGGACACCATTGAACTTAAAAAACCCTAAAATGGCAATCACGTGACTTTTACATTGATAGCGATACGTAATGTATGCGCCATATTGGAAAGCTAATCATGTACTAGTTCCGTTTGTAAACAAACAGTGAAAAATGACAGAAACGTACATGTTGAATAGTTATTTTCTACCTGGGTGTTAATGAAAACTCCTCCTACACAACGTTTAAAGTGTCCTGCTAAAAGAAAATCTATTTATAACATATGGAGTAGGATATAATAAATGATAAGTAGATGTAAAATAGATTTTCGTAGACCATATTATTCATACATACTGTTGTATTACAGATGCATAAACCAAGCAAATGATATATTCAAGCAAATAACAACTGTTCCATTATATTAAAAATTATATTACATATGCATAAACCATAATGGAGAAACTTAGCACATGAAGTATTTCGATGAAAACAACACATATGCTGCCAAAACAGAAACCGTTTTCAAGATTTAAGTGATAATAGCTCATGAATGTATGATATGTATAATACAGTATCTGTAAAAGATGGAATAAACTATTGCAACAACTAAACGGAGATTAAAAACAGTTGTAATAGAGGATAATCAAAATAAGGCAAACAAGGAAATGCAGGAATTAGTGTAATCCGATGATTAAACTTAAACATACACATTACAGAAACTGTGTAAAAGGAGATTTGTATACCACTGGATATTGAGCCAAGGTACATCAGAGTGTCTTTAGAACTAAATCAGATTAGAGATAGCAGCACAACAACAGCTACAGATGAATATTACAGTGATTACACTGTTACTGGCCTTTAAAAAGTACTGCTTTAGTATTTTATGCTGCAAAGATGCACCTTGCAGTTTGAATGTACGATTTTAGCATAATGATTCTGTCGGAGATCATAAAACGACTGAATAAGGTTTTTCATCAATGAAGCAGTATATGTTTGAAGGATATGCCATTTGCTGTGTCAGTAAGGTGTTTCTCAAGGCATAGCACATCACTAGAACCTACACTACTGATAACATACACCACACGATGGAGTGGATCTGGCTTTGCATTAATACAAAAATATTGATCTGCAACTAGCAGGATTCTGATGACACCATCTGATGGACGCACCAATCCTCTATTGTTTTGTAGCTGATTTTGCACCACATTTGCTGATAAGTTTGCGAAAGGTAGCCTTAAACTGAGTAACAGTAGGATTATTATTCCAACCACCAAAACAAAAGCATCAATTATAACAATTACATAAAATCAACAAAAATAATTGCCTTATTTACATAAACATAGTACCCTTAAGATACAACAATACAACTAATAAAATAAACGAAAATAAAATAGGTCAAAATGCTACCATATCGCTATGTAAAATGAAAATGTGGCAATTTTCACAGGAAGTCATTCACACACATCTTAGGCATAAAGCTTAATGGAAATTTCTTAATCAAGCATGACTCAAAAATGGATTGCATCCATGAGATTATTTCAATAGAAATGACCACAAACAAATTGCAGAAATACTGCAAAGAAGTACTAACCATTGCCACAGATGCATTACTAAAGAAATTCACATCAACATCTTCTGCTAAGCTGCAGACATATTCATAAGCACTTGCTGTGGCAGCCGTCGCTGTCTTGCGTGCTGTTTGAGGTTTCTAAAAAATCTTTAGATATATCTACTTTAAGTTGAACAACCTAGCAGCACTGTGCTTGACAATATTGTTTTGAATTCAATCATTGAAAAGCACCATTCAACATTGAAAAATAAACCTTTCAATGACTAGGCAGTGTAAACAGTGTGGGCACAGCATCTGGTTTCAGTCGAACATTTTGACCGGTTCTGTCAAAACATGGATCATTGAAATTTTTGTTGCAGATAAGTGCCCAAGGATCAGGCTGATTCACTCTTCTGCAATTGCGATACCATTGTAAATAACGAGAGTTCTCAGTTACTTTGTTTGGAAATCTAAAAATTAAAATGAAACTGTAGTAGTTAGTTAGCAACAGTAGTAATAACAACAGTATTATTACTCTTATCTCCTTATTGCTAGCAATGATATACAGCCCCCACATGGAGGCTGTATATCATTGCTTCTAGTTATATCCAGGTACAACAATAAATAATATTATAGGTACTACAAACATTTTTTTCAAATATTTATTTAGAAACAACGCGATGGTTTGTAGCTCCTAAATATTTATAATAAAAATTTCAAATTTAAATAATAAAAAATCTTCGTTCTGATGGAAGAAAAAGTTCACTCGCTAGCTTATAAATTTATCTAATCACCGACAACATACAGTCAAACTCGTACACTCAGTAGTGACACTGATCAACTCTAGTTAGAACTAACTAGTGGCATACTAACTAGTAGTAGCACAACTAGTAGTAGTCGTAGTCTTTAGCAATAGTAATGGGACTAGTAGTAGAAATGACTCACTTGTGAAATGTCATGCCCTCTCCTTTGAAAGTCCATTCTTGTGGTTTTTGCAGTTCATGGAATAGCAATAGCACTGTGCACCTACACCCTTCTGTCTCTTACATAAATTATTAGTAGTAATCTCAGTAGCCTGTTTCTTTGATTTAGCGGTGTATTCTTGATTTTCCATAGCTGTTAAATTTGAAACTAGATTTCTTTCTCACGTTGAACACAATGAAATTTACTCAAATGTTAACTCAACATGGCGTCGGCCGGATTTCTGTAATCGCGAATGACCTTTGCCATTCCAGGGGTTTTGAGTTCAATGAGGGACACTATACGACACTGGTCTCGTGAAAACACAACTGCGTCCATAATATATGATGTTATCAACTCTACGTATTGACTTTATATAATTCTACAATGACCAAAAATCGATTACCAATAACAACAAGTGAGCAATAATAATACGATTGCACATGTAGTAACAATGGAACGAAAAGTCCTATAGACAAAATTTTCAAGTTCTGGTCCGCGTTTTGATAGAATATTGCTTTGATTCATTTCGACCTCTAAAAGATATGTGTAGAGGTAAAATCCATCTTTATACTCTGCTGCAAGTTTTGTGTCTTTGCCCATTTGATTCCCGTAGATACGATTCGGAGCGCTCCTCAGTTTATTTTGCTACCGATAGTCGGTAAACAACAAGTGTCTTATTTTCGTTTTATTGGATTTCTATAAAGACCCTAAAGAAGACTAAAAGCATAGCTAAAGCTATTCAGGAATCGCCAACTAAATTCAACAGTTATATGTCGAAGGCGACAGCGTATAGTGCTGACAATGCATCTGTGAACTATGGAGTGCACCATTCTGTTTACCAACATCTGAAGGTAGAGCAACCAAACTTACTAAAAGCTAACTGTTGTGCTCATCCCACGCACAATTGCTTAAAGAATGCTGCTTCCAAACTGGATGTGGAGTTAATAGTAATATGGGTCTTCAATCATTTTTCTTCTTCAGCAGACCGAAGACAGCAGCTTAAAGGTTGACTTGCAACAAAATTCACATTACAGTTATTTGATAGCAAAAGATTCACCAAGTCTTACTCTGCAGTGTTGTAGGTGCAAAATATGTGGGAATGTGATTACAAGCTTTTAAAAGCTCAAAAACGAAAAGCCGCCGTAGATTGGAATCTCTTTATTTTGATGACGTAACCACAAAATTTGGTTATCGTCTTGTCACGTATGTTCTCACGTGAATTGAAAGGCCAATACAAAGCTCAACATAAAACTTATCGTAGTACTAGTTTATGACAAACACTTCGGGTTTTACCGAAGACCCCGTATCAATTATATATGCTTTTTTGATGTTTTTGAGCTTTTAAGAGCTTGTAATCACATTTCCACATATTTGCACCTACAACACAATAGAGTAAGACATGGTGAATCTTTTGATACCGAATAACTGTAATGTGAATTTTGTTGCAAGCCAACCTTTAAGGATTTCTATGAACTTCTTGATATAGAGTGGTGTGAGCTACTAAGACGTGTGCCCACAATATGGCTGTCATCAAAACCTGCAGTTGAGAGATTACTGAAGGTTTTGCCAGCAGTGAAAAGTTATTCTATCTCACTTGGGGATGATTGCCCAACTGCTGTTAAACAGTTACTGAAACTCAAAATGGTTGGGACCGACAATCATCAAGCAAAGGAATGCGTTGTGGAACTCTATCTGAGCTTCATATCAAAATTACCACTGTATTTGAGAAGGCTGTTCTGCAACTCAAGAAGTACAATGGTACAATAATGGACCTTTATGGCATTATGAATGGACTGAGAGGCTCCTTGAAAGACAGAATGAAAGACAAATTTTTTGGTAGCACAGCGAGAACAATATCAGGCAAATTGAGCACCAATGAACACTGGATAATCACCACAGATCTTCTTGGATTCCTAGGCAATGGCGTGTATGTATAATGCTGCATACTGTGATAAATAATTACTTACAAAATAACAGACATTTTATGTGACACTTTTGGATTGGTAGAAGTTAGAAAAAGCCTAATGGGTCACATACATGCATACAGCATACAATACAAATAATGCAGATTACAAAATTGTTCTTGTTTTTTCAGCTATTGCCTACCTAGAGAAATGGTTTGACTTCACAGAGGACTCTTCTTCATACAAAGCAACTCATTTTGCACAGATAGAAGGCATCCCTAGCTACCAACACATGTTTGACTTTAAGATTGATCTCAATCTAAGCCATGTGGATTATGATGTATTGTACGAGGAGCAAAGCGGTATCAGGAAAATTCCCTGGAATAACATCAATACCTTAAGCTCCCCAGCTGAAAAGTGGAGTTACATCTTGAATAGCACACCACTATTTCCAGAAACAACTAAGCATGTATCATATATACTCTCCATACCAACCGGCGATGCCGTCTTTGGGCACATATTTTTACTTATGACAGCCAAATGGACAAAAAAAGAAACAGAGCATCAACCGTACCTATAAAATCAGAGCTGCAAGTGGCACGCAATATGAAAATGGACTGCAAAGCATTTTATGCTGCTGTATTAAAAGATGATGCATTGCTAAAGAAGTGTAGACAATCAACTAAATATTGTGAGTAAGACTGAAGAGAAGAAGAGACAATGCATACTAAGTAGGGTCTAGTATACATTACCGTACAGCATTATATGCATGTATATCATTATTATATTAGTATATATATCATGCCATCATATCATGCAATTACCATACAACTATATACAAGACACTATACGCTATACACTTTCAAATACAGAACCTACTACCAGCTACAATATGGCCTGCATTTTTTGTTCATCCATCTGGCAACCCTAATTAGGGGAGAGTGGGGCACATTGCATTAACAGGCATGTTGAAGCACTCCTCAAATTTCTTGCCTGTTTACATTAATTTAAATTCTTACCTCACTAACTAAAGAGCTTACTAGGTCATCCTATGAGATATCTTGATTGCATGAAATGAACAGCAATTTAGGTGAGTCATAATTTTATAAAACTTATTGGTAATTATTTGCCCTTGTATTTTATATCCAAATTTAGAGAATTGCATATCTTCTTGGTACATCATCCTATGTTGTCAAAAGTCAGTGGAGGCAGCTATAGACATGTTCTCTTCACAATGCACCCACCAACCTCATGATGTTACATCATCTTGAGTTGGAATGAACATTCTGGTTACTCAGAGTCATTTGTGGAACGTTGAAACACAAAAGGTATGGGGCAAGTTGCAACATGTTTTAATGATAAGAATAAAGGGGCAAGTTGCAACGTGTCCCAACTTGCCCCTCTATTCTTATAGAGGGAACAGATCGAGTAGCATTGATGCTGCTGTCTGAAACAAACCTTGATGACGTACCTAAATGTTAGTCCTCATGATGAACCCCTAAATTTCTGGATAATATCGATATCATCACTGCGAATGCTCACATGTAGAAAGAAAAGTATGATCTTTGGACCAACATGTACAATATGTTTTGTCATACTGTGGAAGTTTGTGGTAATTGTTGCACAGTGTTTTAAAGTTCATAGTAAACTCTTCGTTTTTTTGCTCAGATAGATAGTGGAAATTTGAATGGTTTGGCTGAAAATAAATTCAAGAAAACACGATTCTAAATTTTGCTAATAAAATCAAGGACGTTTCAACGTGCCCCATTAGGTGTTTTAACATACCCCTACTAGAGCACGTTGACCCACCAATTATGCAATTAGTACATTGGTCATATTTTTTCAAAGTATACAACCAGCAGAATGTGCATTTGGCATACATATGTAAAACATATTTCTGCATCCTTTGTGATTATCTACATTATATTCCAATATTTTAGGAAAATGTTTTTCCCTAAAATGCACTTTTGTTGAAATGCGTCCCACCCTCCCCTAGTTTATATATTAGAAACAGACAACAACCTGCCTGCATGTCTGAAGCAGTCAGTCCAACGAATTGAAACAGATTGAGGACAAAATAGGTACGATTATATTTAGCAACTTACCCGCAAGGTTCATGTAACTATATAGGTTGACCAAGATAAAAATGAATGCTGTGTGTGAAAATCTCAAGGCTACATCTAATGACAATATGTCATTTTTCACCAGTTTATTCAAAAGTTAAATAAACGCAAAATATGCATATTAATACATGTGTAAAGATTTGGGAGAAAATGATTGATATTGGTAGTGAAAAATATCATGCATATACATAGACAAATGTACAGGCTTTATAGAACAAAATTTACAAGGAACATATTTACAAATAACTAAAATTTAATTTGGGAAAATAGTGAATAGGTGATTCCGTACTTGCTATTTAAAATATAATGTAAACGACGTATAGACTATATCAAGTCATGTACAAGTTAACAGAAAAACGTTATAAACTATATAAGAACAACTTATCAATCAACAAGGGCATATGACCAGTAGGAAGTCATAGAACTATAAAAATATGACATAATTAGAAAGCATCATGTAACCAATATCTATGTAGGCGATCAATAGAACAAAAAAAGTGTTCCGTTTACTAACTTGTAAATATGGCGTTATCTTCATAAAAAAATACAAAATGAATGTGCATATAGACTTCGGTATGCATAGAAAGTTTGAATAGTTCCTACTTTGGAGATCTAGGAGGTGAGATGCAATGAGCAGTGGCTACAGAGTTCAGCCCGCTATCACAGAGGGCCACATAAAGAATACCGAATGTGCATTTCTGTGGAAACCGTTCCTTCCATTTGAGCAGTACCTGATAAGCGCATTCTCTCATATCCTTGTGAGCATGCTCCACTTGGTTAAGGTCTTCCTCCGGCACGCTCAGGTTCCTACCGAGTGACTTCCAGTGCTGGTTGATGAACTGCGAGATTTTCCAAAGATCATTTGTACCCAACGGCTGCAACAACAGTAGGTAGTGAATTACAAAAATTAAAAACACATTTCTCCATCGTAATATGCTGTTGTTAGGTGGTTTTTCATAGTACGGGAGCATATTAATTTGTATTTAGTATTTTATATAGAAAATACTACTTTGAAATGCAAGAAGATTGACATACAAGCTCAGTCCTAGAATGCATTCAGCTCATGTGTTAAAGTATGACTGTATATGGTGATTTATAAGTGATTATTATACCTGTTTAGCTGTTCTGTGAAGCTGGTCTTCATGATATGAAGAGTAACTTGAGGCAGCACTTTCAGATATGTCTGACCGCTGCCTCTTTTTTGAATATCCCTCAAACATGTTCATTCCGGGGTAGGTTCGTTTCTTTCTTGAAGGAGTGCTTGAATGGCTAGGACCTATACGTACATATAAACAAAGTTTACCAATACAACTGCATAGACAGAATTCTATCGCATGCCGAAGACAAAACCAGATTCGTAGCTTAGCAGATCGACATTGGTAAATGTGTTGTCTGATCATGATTTTAAAACACAAATATGTTGCAGTTAACACTGATGTAAAATAAAATTATCACTGACAACGTCTTCCAGCAACTTGCATAGTTTTAGTGGTCATCTGATGAAATATAAATGTGAGCTATGCAAGAACAATAATGCCTGATGAAATCTACAAGTTTGTGCTTTCGCACTTCTAACCAATAATTGGTCATCAAAATGACAAATATCATAGACAGAAGTTAACACTTTCATTTATGAAAACTAAGAAATGTGATTTCAATGTACTTTGCTTGTTTTAACCAAGGCATCTGATGACATAACACTGATTATATAACGTCCAATGAATGTATTGTGCAATATAAAAGAGGTTTTTGTCTCATGAACTTAGTTGCAAAGCGACTAGTTTTTCTACAAAGATATTTCTTATTTACATAACGCAGCAGTAATCTATATAATATATTAGTTATTATTACTAAAATGGTAAAGAAGAAATACTTGGCATAAAAATACTCGAATCACCCAAAGCATGATAAGAATGTATTCCTACTTTAATTTTCATTACTATGCGTAAATATATACAAAATTTATGTTTATTTAAATTTATTATTTAAATGTATTAATGTTTATATAAATATAAACATTAATACATTTGTGTAATGTTTATATAAATATATAAATGGTAATGTTTATATAAATATAAACATATCTTTATAGAACTCCAATAAGTCACTAGCAATAATTCCAGTTGAAAACAATTCTTAATGTGGCTGTTAAAATAAACAAATATGCACAATGCATGTACATATCACTTATTAATGCTAAAATTATATTATGTACAGCAACATTATATTTTGGGCCACTTTTCCCATTAATGTCTGCCAGCAAAATGCTAACATGGATGCAGTCATTTGACCTTCATGAGAAATCATGCTAGTATTTAGTTATAGAGACTTCTAGCAGTTAACTATCTGTAGCTGCTGTTCCAGCGCCGCTGCTGCCACCTGTCTACCCATATCATAGGTCATTAACTATTTTTCAATACTCATTACCAGTATATGGGCTGGGACTACCGCCTTCATCACACAAATACAAAAAATAAAAAGTTACCTGGAGATGTATCACTCTCATCCTCGCTGGTGGTCCTGAGGCCACTGCTACTCGGCGACTTGTTGAGACCAATGCTAGTAGGTGTGCTGTCTCCTATTCTAAACTCCCTGCCCACAGCGTATAATGCTTGTACAAACTCATCTGGAGAACCTGCACAAGCCAATGACACGCTGCATGTCTCGAGTAACCAATCCCATCCTTGTAACCTAGCTTAATTTCAATCAATTATTTTCACTATGTCGCTGAAATCGCTGCTAAAAACTTAACTTAGGTTGATAGACAAATAATTCAAAGGCTTCCCTTTCAACTATGTTTGTCAGACTTAACGATAATTGAATGATTTGGTATGACAAGTTGATTGATAGAACTACTTCCACTTGACCAAAGTTGGGAAACCTATTATCCTTTCAAAACACCCTAGTAACTTTTCACTTGACATCTAATACAGTTCAAAGACACTTAATAACTACTAATGCCTAAGACATCAAAGTAGCCTGGGCTCAAACAAAGTCATCTGGCGAGTGTGTGACAGTTGCATTGAACTATTAAATAATCATATCAGATTACTTGTTGAGCAGCGAGGTAAAAGTTGGATATGTGAGAATTCGCACCAATTGCTAACGGATGACTGGCTACTTCGGTTTTCACCTTTCCTATTTTCAGCACATCGCAGGGTAAAAATGTTCGTTAAAAAACTAGAAAAACTAATAAAAAACAAACAAGTTAAATAATTAAATCTGTTTCATTCTCTGGCCCGGTGAGATTCCTTCGCGAGCATCAGTATGCAAGCAGCAGTCGCAGTTTGCTAGTTTTCTGTTACGGTTTTGAAGTTTATCATGACTTTCAAATGCCCACAACTCTCAAAATCTTCTAATGAACTTAAGAAAAAGAGAATCATGAAGATCATGAAAGAGTAACTTTATTTGATACGATAAGGCAGGCAATAGCTTCGCGTTTGTGGACTAGAATGGACTGAACATGCTGTCAGTCTTATTGCTTAATCTGTTCATGAATTATATGTACATACAACATACATTGTGACAAATGAGATTTGTCTCCCCTCTCATGTTTCCAAACATGACTTCTCACAACGAACCCAGTTAATCACAAGCATGAATATTCCACCCAGATCAAGTTCAAGCCACATACATACTGCATAGGAAGATTATTTGGTTTAGAATACTAAAACTGGAGTTGAAATATAAACCAAAAATCAGTCAAGAATAACTCAATTTATTTATTATATAAGAAATTCACGCAATAAATACAATAAGTTTAGAAAGCAGTCTAAACATGC
Organism: Watersipora subatra; assembly: GCF_963576615.1. NCBI lineage: Eukaryota > Metazoa > Bryozoa > Gymnolaemata > Cheilostomatida > Watersiporidae > Watersipora > Watersipora subatra. The sequence continues at coordinate 9,692,818 of NC_088710.1, read as the reverse complement.
TAGTATTGAAATTTTGGCTCATATACTTTAAAAAATTAGCTTTCATTTCTCGGACTTTCACTTCCCACAGGGGTCGTCTGTTCGGATTAACCTCGCAAAGTGAGGGATTATCATATGTTTGCTACCACGAGGTGGATATAACGTACCTTTAGAACAACAACGAGGTGGATATAACGTACCTTTAAAACAATAGCGCTTGCGCAGCCATTAAAAAAGGATGCTCACCTCCTCTAGCCTGGAAAGCCCCCATAATTAAAGCGAAAGGATCTGTAGTGGAGCTCAGTCTATTCTTAATCTCATGCTTAGTGAATCCGAGATGCTTAGCAAAAGTTTTCCAGTTTTCATCAGAAGTAATTCCCAGCATGCCTACAATAACACGGAGAGTAGTAACATAACGCCAAAGATGAAAATTGCTTTGGCGAAAAAAAATTTGTTTGAAATATTACAATTAATGGCTAAGAAGTCATAGATTGAGTGGTTAGACCTTTTATAAAACTAAATTAAAATATTTTTAGATAGGAAATAAGACCTCAAACAAGTTGTACCTGGAAAGCTGGTCAAAAAATGGCAGTTTATGAAAAGTTGTAGAAGTGCCCTTTAATGTCATTTTAACATTGATCTCTCCATTTAGCTTCCATGCTAACAACGCATTTTAGCAACTTGACACAAGAGTGAATAACTCCCAAACAGCTCACAATTTTGCCCCAATATGCCAGGTGTAACGAGAATGCTAAACCTATGAGAAGCGGCAAGATAGCACTTGAACGAGTCAGCAGAGACTGCCAAGCATCATCCAGGACAAAAGGTGAAGAGATTTCGCTGGTAAGTTGGATACATGAAGTAGATTTATTTTTTGACCAAAGTTTCATAAAAGATCAACTCTAAATGTTTTAAAATGATGAGATGACCCATCAAAGCAGTCAGTACTTCTGTAGAGACTTTATTTAAGAACATTGCACCAGCTTCACACTCGAACTGATAGCTGGAGGTAAGAGTGCTGCAATGGTATATAAAACTACAAATCATAAACTTTATGATTGAGTGCAAAAGAGATTCGTGTGCCCATGAAGACAGTTGACACAAATCAAATGTAAAAAGAAGGAGATACGCAATGATAAAATAACCACATACAGTACGTGTATATTTATAAATAGCTTTATCTTCAAGTGCCATGCTCAAAATGAGATATCAAAATTAAAGCCAAGACAAAAATTACATTGAAATTATACAGCTAAGATATAATCAATTGATGAGCTTAGGGCTAACAGTGCCAGGCCACAATCTTGAAAGATAGAGCTAAAGATAGAAATGCCATTTTAGATTAAACTAAGCTGATTTTTACATACTAATTTTTAGGTAGAGTTCATACGTATAACCAATTTTAATGTGAGGGAGGCACTTGAAGCAGTGAGCTCTTCAATAAAGATTCATTTAATTGAAAATAACTTAATATAATTGCATTTAGTTTCAGCAGTGAAAAGACACTGAAGATGATCGATAGCAAACGAAAGCGACACAAAATGATGAGTGATGAGATGAAAAGACCTACTAGCTAGTTCCCTTGTTGCCATTAGCGACCAGCCATCCGTGTTCTCAAACTGAAACTCTCCTTCGTTACCACATTTAGTAAGATTAAACTCAAATATGTTCTCATTGAATCCTGAAGCCTTCCGCTCTATGATACATTTACCAAAAACTCCCTTTTTCACCGGTTCACCCTGTAAACAATGACCATTACAGTTTAAAGACAATAATAAAGCATTAGTACCAGATCTAGTGCTAGTATTTGGAGTTATGTGCTCTTCACAAAGTTACCAGACGGCCAATGATAACAGTTTGAAGTTTCTAACCTTATCATAGTATCATATTAAGACAAGTGGAATGTATATTTGACCACTCTTTTCATGTATGCTAAGCCACCATACATAGTCTGTCTTATTATGTACTTTATGTGATGTCACACCAGAACTATAAGACTAAACAAACCCAAGTGCAGCACATCGTGAAATGCCTGCTGATAAATGTAATGACATCAATATTTGTGCAACCCTGCGTCATGTGACACTTTCATGTAGCATTCGTGAAATTGGCTACTCAATATTTTTCAGGCACAATTTTTTTTCTCTATTTAATAGTCAGCTATGGATTCAAATTTTACTAAAACTTTCCTTTGCAACACCAACAATTACGCAATAAACAAGTAAAATCAGTAAAACAGTTGAATTTGTTCCCTCCTGAAAAAATATATTGTGAGTTATTATGTGCTATGCTGTACCAGTGAGCTATATACTCAGCCTAGGAGATGTACGAAAGCAGAATGTTCACAAACAATGTACGGTGCACCCCCGAGTTACGATTACCCCGTTATGCAGCTTTTTGCCTTACGAAATTTTTTCGTCCAGTCATTTGACATTTTTTCGCCATGCGACATCACCAAAAATTTTTCTCAAAATTAAAATTTGGCAGTCGGTGTGTTGAATACATCAGAATAACAAAGATACCGATAAGCTATTTGCCTAAATCTCCCCACAACACCTAAAATAGTCATGATTCTCTCCCTCTCAGTTTAATGTTATTCGTTAAAGTGAAGACGAAACTGGAAACAGATAAGCTTAGATGATGACCATATTAAGGTTTAGTTAAAGGTTGACTTGCAACAAAATTCACATTACAGTTATTTGATATGAAAATATTTACCATGTCTTACTCTGTTGTATTGTAGGTGCCAAATATGTGGAAATGTGATTACAAGCTCTTAAAAACTCAAAAACGAACAGTTAATCGCAGCCACACGAGACCGCCGTAGTTTGGATTCTCTTTCCCAAACGACTCACATGTGACGCATTTGTGAGAGATGGTTTCTGTTTACATTTTCATGCAACCTTATTCGTCGAAATATTTTCACAAATATACTTCACACATTCAATAAAACCATGTCTATTGTTCTTACGCGTTTGTTTATCGTCATTGTAATGCTGTCACTTTTAGCACTGATATCTTATAACTTACCGCAAAAATTCATTTAACTTTTTAACCTTACCTCGAAGGAGTACATATCATTGTCTGATAATCATGACGAGCCTGTTGGTCACCTGTGATAATCGAAAAGTGCTGTAAAAATTATTTGTGAAGTATTGGGTCACATAATCAGATTACGACTTGCCGATTAGACCAGGCCGAATAAAACTGTAAAGTAGTGAGCATCTATATTTGATACGAGATCTTCGGTAAAACCTGAAGCGTTTGTCATAAACTAGTACTACGATAAGTTTTATATTGAGCTTTGTATTGGCCTTTCAATTCACGTGAGAACATACGTGACAAGACGATAACCAAATTTCATGGCTACGTCATCAAAATAAAGAGATTCCAATCTACGGCGGCTTTTCGTTTAGCTTTTAAGAGCTTGTAATCACATTTCCACATATTTAGCACTTACAACACAACAGAGTAAGACATGGTGAATCTTTTGATACCAAATGACTGTAATGTGAATTTTGTTGCAAGTCAACCTTTAAGTTAAATTCAAAGTTTGTTATACATCTGTCTCAAAGGTAAGAACTCTCTACGGTACGTACTGCTCATATTACATTGTAATATTATATCTTGTTGCACATCATAACGACTAAATACACTAAAGTTACTGTAGGTAAATATAGTCACTAAGGTTAACATACTATTTTGTTACTAATTTTTAATAATGTACAGTACAGTACGAAAATAAAATTTTGATTTTTTTACCAGGAGACGTTTGCATTAGATAATTACTGTGGGTTTCTATACCCTTCTATATGACATTTTCGCCTTACGATGCCAACACTGGAACAAATTAATGTTGTACAGCAGGGATGCACTGTGCATAATATGTTTGTGTGTTGTATATCGTATGTCGGGCAATCATCACAAAAACGACTCGGAGTTGTGTTTTATTTTACAATCACCATGACAAAGAGAGGGTGATTCCAAACACTAACAAACCTTATAAACACAAGCGAACTGCTTTTCAAACTCGAGTCCATGAAATTCAAGCTCCTCTTTTTGTAGCTGAGCATTTTCACCGTGCAGAGTGTCAGCTTCAAAGTCATTTGAAAGCAGCTTTATCACAATAACACCTGAAATGACAGTACACCACTCTATCATGGTAATAAGTGTAATAACAGTAAACCACTATATTATGGTAATACCTGAAATAACAGTACACCAATCTATTATGGTAATGCTTGCAATAACAGTACACCACTATATTATGGTAATACCTGTAATAACAGTACACCACTATATTATGGTAATGCCTGCAATAACAGTACACAACTCTATCATGGTAATGCCTGCAATAAAAGTAAACCACTCTATCATGGTAATGTCTGCAATAACAGTACACCACTATATTATGGTAATGCCTGCAATAACAGTACACAACTCTATCATGGTAATGCCTGCAATAACAGTTCACAACTCTATCATGGACATGCCTGCAATAACAGTACACAACTCTATCATAGAAATGCCTGCAATAATAGTACACCACTCTATCATGGGAACGCCTGCAATAACAATATACCACTTTATCATGGTATTGCCTGCAATAACAATATACCACTCTTTCATAATAATGCATGAAATAACGGTACACCACTCTATTACGGTAATACCTGCAATAACATTGCATCACTCTATGATGGTAATGGTAAAAAATTTCAGTAATAACAGCGCATTATGCTTGAATGAAAACAGTATAATATCGTTTGAGCTGGTAACCAGTTATCCAAGGACGACTAAATCATCAGCTACAATTATAGAGTGTAAGTGTACTAACAAATTTAATCAAAAAATCAGCTTTTATGTGACAATTAAAAGAGCAACTAGAGACACACACTTTAAATTTGGCCTAGTGCAAATACCTTTGTTGATTTATTAAAGAAGCCACTGATAAACTAAAACAGAGGAGCAGGTCATTTTCATGGCAGCTTTATTACCTCTTGAACAAAAGTGCTGCAATTGCCTCAGTACACACATGATCCCACGACCAAACAGAGCGAAGCGATTGGTTGGGAGATTTATGATAAATGCACATGCGCACACAACTCCCAAAAATTATTCATCAACAATGAGACGAACCCTTGAATCAAAATTTCATCACCAAATTTAACCATCGTTTTGTAAAGTCATTAAAGTATAATAACGATACAAAACACATACAAACCTAATTAAATATGTTACCAAGTCTTTGTAAACCGTCGTCATTATCTTAAAACTTACCTATCTGATCGGATTTTACACAAATAGACAGATTTATTTGGACGAAAATTGTTATTAAAACTTGTCAAGCCTCACTTTTATAAAAGTTAAGACCGAAAATTGAAACGCCGAGCAACAAAGAATAGAATGATTAAATCATGCGCATTTCACGAAAAAATAACGTGCATTTTTCACCAGTCTATAGCATTGTCGAATTGTCGAAGGTTTCGGTGATTAACGTAGGAGTACTGAAATCGTTTCATTTTTGCCGATTTCTAATTAACTGACATTTCAGACACATTTGAGTACTTTGGTATTCTAACTGATGTCCAACGCAATGTAAGTAAAGGAAATGGTGATGATATTTTTTTCTAACGATTTTTATGAGATTACGATACTTAATTATAAGTTTGGATATTCTTCTTGATACTTCTTGATATTGTTAGCTATGATGTTTTGAAATGTAAACAAAATTGCGCATTGGTTTTCTATTATTACTGTATTTCTATTACTAAGTTTGGATATTTTTTTTGATACTTCTTGATATTGTTAGCTATGACGTTTTTAAATGTAAATGAAATTGTTCATTGGTTTTCTATTATTACTGTATTACTATATTAATAATATTGGTTATTCTAATAATATCAGTGCATTCTACTTCTAATATTGGCCAATAATGCATTTTCCTATTGCAGAGGAGAGATATAAAAATATAATCTTTTCTTTCATTATTGCTGTTTATTGTATATAATAACACCCACACCCAGTACATTACAGCTACCATTGCAGTTATCCTATTGCACTGTAGTGTCATTTGACTGCTAATATTGCATTTCTCAACCATCAGTACCCTTTCTTTTTTCCAATATCACTTTGGTCGTGGGCTGTATGACAGTGGAATTTCTAGTATAGCACTAATAGCAGTGGGTTTATTAATCTGGCCAACAAAAGCTATTGTAGCTTCTTCCTAAAGATCGTATCAAAAAGATTTCAGTGGCCTTATATATACTAATATTTTTGGTATGAGTATATGTGAGGTTGCTAAACTATATGATTTTCGATTTGATATCCCATATGTTCATTTTAGCAGTCATTGCCAATTTATCGCACATACTTTTTAATAAACCAGTTTTAATTAATTCATCAGTGACATACTCTCGCGCCATCAAAATTTTAAGCCTAAATGTTGTGGAACGGAAAAGTGATGCTGAAACCTTTCTCAACTTTTTGATAATATTCAAGACAATCGCTTTCTATACATCGAGTAATTTTTTAGCATGCACACTCTTGTCATGCCATTATGTTGCTTTGGTATCACATTGCATAAGTGCCTAGAGTGTGGTAAATCTGCAATCTCGTAATCACTAAAAACTACAAGAAACTAAGAAAAAAACAGGTACAGTCAAACACTCGTTAAAATGGCCTATAAGAGGGGCAATGAGTGGTCTGGCTTAGACGATTTTCCAGTTTAACAGATGTACCTATATATAGGTCGGTAGATACAGGAATAATAACATTAATAAAGCCTATACACACACTGCACTATGTACTGTACACGATACTATACTTTGTAAACCTTAAAATATTTAGCCTGTGAAAAAAAAAGTTTGCTAAAAAAAGGAGATGTGTATCATATCAAACATTTCTGCATCATCAGGCTCCTTCTAACACTGAGAAAACCAAAGAGGGAAAATCTATAGAGCTGACAACGTCTGAAGGATTATGAGATATCATTACAGGAGAATAAAGCCAGTCAATACTGCAGCAAGCGCTGTTAGGGTACACGAGAGTTTACAACAAGCTTGTTGCTTAGCAACCATTCAAATTGTACGCTAGCTACAACGCTGGTCGCTATGAGTAGACACTCTAGTAGCTAGTAGGTCATGCATGCCAATGAGCGGATGTGAACAATCATAGCATATCAACCAAACCACAAAATATGACTTTACCTCATATCAATGACACTATATTTAAAAGGCAACTCTAGCGTGACAAACATACCTGGCCTTACAAATTTTGGTTTCAGACTGCCACCAACACGGTGTTTGTAGTTGCCCACTTCTGGTAGCTTTTTATCACTTCGATAGAAGATTATCTAAACAATAATAAGGCAAATCATATTTCTGTGCATGACAAAAAATGTCCTGGGCAAAGAAAGGTAAATGGGAAGTTGCTGCCATATCCACACAGTGGACATCCGACATAGTTTTCAATATTCCTAAAAGCATAAACTTTGCAACGTAGATTCACTCTGTTATAAGTCTGTAAGCTTACTGCACATATGCTAGAGAACCCAATTTATGGTACCGACTAGCGGTGGTTTCATTTGGTTAAAGGTAATTACAATATTCAGTAGTTCCATAGAGTTAACTCAGGGATGTGGATTGCAGAGAATAACTGGGTCTGCTAACTCTTACTTGAAAACCACAGCATATTGATGTCTATTACAGACATGATGAACAAGATTGTAACAAACTTATATTCCCTGCCAGGAATACCAAACAAACAAATGAAAGTACACCGTATATGTTTGAGCTAGAAGCTATTTGAGTTGAACTTTTAAATATACCTTTTTTCAAATACGTGGGTTGAGGTACACTTTGATACAAATCGACTAGTTTTGTTTTTGTAACCTATCTTTGACTATTTATGATAGTCTTCAATAACATAGCAACCGTGTACAGCCTCTCAGTTCAGAAAAAATAATGTAAATTCCAGTGGTGGGGAATAGACAGCGTTTGCAGCATGCAACAACGATCTACTAGCTGTGGCTATACTATGTTTATAGAGGACAATAGAGGTGAGGTCACTACTGCCGCTTCTGACAGTGCTGGTAACACTTAACAATCCACATTATAGCAACTGCATAATCATAGCAATCTGGACAGTAGACTTTCTACAAGCCCAAGGGTTGATGACAGCCTTCAAATCTAATAAACAGACTAGTGGTGGACCGGTGTAACTATGTGTTATGCCGGGTGATAAACAATGAGTCCCGTGATGACTCAACGGTGGAATCAACGGTGCTCAGTAGTAAACTAATTACATGCTTCGCTGACACCAATCTGAATATTTGACCGCTGTCATGGCATTACACTCTATTAGCCCACACTACGCAGTGAAGCATATTTTTAACATAACACTGAATACTATCAGCAGTGTTAACTAGTCATGGAGGCAAGGTAGTTTGGAGATGAGACTCAACGAGTCAAATTTATTAAAAACCCGTCATGTAGACTGGCATTTGATTTACATCTCCAATCAGCCGCTTGCTTTGTGCGGTTTGTTTGCTTTTCGATAAGGCCAATGGGACTTCTTATGAATGTGACAATGTATTATTGTTTGGCAAACTTAGTTCCATTTATAAATTAGCTGTTAACAGTTAACTATTAGCTGTTAACAGTTAACTATTAGCTGTTAACAGTTAACTATTAGCTGTTAACAGTTAACTATTAGCTGTTAACAGTTAACTATTAGCTGTTAACAGTTAACTATTAGCTGTTAACAGTTAACTATTAGCTGTTAACAGTTAACTATTAGCTGTTAACAGTTAACTGTTAGCTGCAAACAGTTAACTATTAGCTGTTAACAGGGCTGAATACGAGGGAATAGGATCAAACACTGACATTAGTAAATGAAAAAGGCAAAATTATTAAAAACATTCGTATTCAACTTTTGTCCACCTAACTGTGACAAATAGCTGTAAACAAGAGAAAATGAACTGCTTGTTATCACTGGTCTAGTTGGTGCTACACGCAAACAATTTTTTCCTCTGTGATTTAAATATTAGGCCTACATGACTTATAATTCTAAAATAGCTCACAAAGTTTCCTGATGTACACAGGCATTGTGTACAAGTGATTTGTGGTTAAAAAGAGAGCAAATCATGTTAACCCCAGTAGTTTCATAGAGTCAACTCAAGGGATGAGGATTGCAGAGAATAACTGACGTGTGTCTGCTAACTCTTAGTTGAAAACCACAGCATATTGATGTCTATTATAGCCGTGATGAACAAGATCGTAACAAACTTATATCCCTGCCAGGAATACCAAACAAACAAATGAACATACACAGTACATGTTTGAGCTAAAAGCTATTTGAGTTGAACTTCTAAATATACCATTTTTAAATACACAGGTTGAGGTATAGTTTGATACAAATTTATTAGTTTTATTTCTGCACAATCTTCACAACTATTTGACATTTCTGATGATAACATGGTAAAGGTATGACCACACGTAATGATTTTTTCGTTGGTTCCAACCAAAATCACGAAATGAACGAAAAATACAGAATTATTCGGCCGAAATTCACAGAATTATCTGAGCTGTGCATGCACACCGAAATCATTGACGAAACGCTTTTAATTGGCTAAACAAATTATTACGAGCATGATTCTAGCAGCTTTCACAATTTATATAGTCCAAGACACATATCGCGACACGCAAGAAAAACACTAACAAAAACTAAACACGCGATTTGCCATAGTAAATACGATGCAACTGACTTGATTGCGCTGAAGATGGCAACTTTTTTACAACGAAACTGTTGCTGCTAAAATGAAATTATTATTATTAAAAAAGAAACGATTTGTAGCCATGCTTTGCAAAGGATAAAGAACCAACAATAGCGCAATTTAGGCAGTTGCATCGTATGTACCATGTTAAATTGCGTTGGTATTTTTATTGTATGTCGTAATAGGTGTCTTGAACTATACCAATCGCAAAAAGCCGCTAAAATCGCAATCGATAATAATTTATCCAACCAATTAAAAGTGTTTCGTCGACGATTTTGGTGTGCATGCACAGCTGAGATAATTCTGTGAATATCGACCGAATAATTCTGTATTTTTCATTCATTTTGTGATTTCGGTCAGAACCAACAAAAAAATTGTTGCGTGTGGCCGCACCTTGACAGTGTGCAGCCTATCAGGCTGGAGAGAAATTATGTAAAGCCTAGTGGGGGCATAGACAGTGTTAGTGAGGCAACAGAGAGCGTTAGTATCATTAATGATTCTTTCTTACCTCCAGACCAAAGCTCCGAGTATCGGCAGTCTCATCCATCATGGCCGTACACATCATGGCGAATCTTATATAAGGATAAAAGTACGACACTCCGACCTTTGCATTGTGCATGGTCGATGCCAGTATGCCCCAGACGGACTTATACCATGAAAAATGTCTTACAGGAAATACGAGAACATAACTCCCATCGGCTTCCTGCTGCACGGTATATTCTACGTTGCATGGCTCCCATGCCAAGTCTTCAAGTTCTCCGGTTGAGGAATGATATATAGTCAGCGAATTTTTAGGATCTACGCCAAACTTTTCAATAATTTGTTCGCAGTCGGGTAGAGGTAGTTGTACAAGAACGTCCTTGTTAAAAGTTACGCCATGCGGACCCAACATGATAATCGGAGTGGCCAGGGCATTTTCATCCCGAATCTCGTCGATGGATGATTCTGGGACTGTCGGATCATCAGAATAAAAGACCTTGACACGAGCTTCAAAGTCATCATCCAATGAGTGATCAGGAAAGTGGACTTTAACTCCTTTGACAGCACTGATTTCCAAAGTAGTGGGGCAGTCAACATGCACTTGTTTAGTGAGTTCGGGGTAGGGGCATGAAACTATGGCTGTGTACAGACTGAAGTGCCAGGCCCGTATCATAACCTGCAACCATCAATAATGAAATCTAGACATATCGGGCAAGTCTGGACATGTTGAGCGAAGGCCTCCGCGCAAGGCATCTATATCCAGAGTACATGTATAACCATTCTTATTGGCTGTCCGGCCCATCACTCAGATGTTAGACACAATTGCCGCAGTGAATGACCGATTGGCTTGTTGACTACCTATCCAATTGAGAATACATTACATCTGCAATGGTCAGTCCACCATTAGAAACCTGCCTACATATTCTACCGGCAATTATGTTTTTTGATTATTCCCAATATGCACTAAACATTGAAACCTGCATATAATACATTGCTACACAAAGATTAAATTGTTTAAAAATTAATACCAATGGACATTATCTCTGCGCATAACAAAACCGGTAAACAAAGACTAAGCCACAATATATGTAAAATCTGTTGGGTGGCTTACTCTAACCCTCCTTGAATTCTACCAGAGCCTATAGTTACCCAGGCTACAGGAATAGCAAATTCATTGTACACCTGTCCAACACTGCTGGTCAATGTGACTTGCTTGCAGTGAAACAAACTAAAATACAAAACTAGACAATAGTTCTCAACACAAACTTCTTTCACTATAATAATAGTGATACCCCGTCCAAAGGTAAAGTATTTAAAGAGATCAATGATAAGACTACAGAGATTCTAAAGAGTGAACCGTAAAATCGGATAATTTGAGCCATAACCTATATCTATAAATTTAATCTTGCCATGGCGTGTCAGTCTGTTTGTCTGCGTAAAAAAATAAACACTATGCATCTTCATATTTTTTGGCCAATTTCATCCAAACTAACACATATATACATCGTACCTTCTGTCTGGTCACTATAAATATTTGGTTCCCAAACTTCTGGTTCTTAATAACCCAGTATATATTTTTACGAATCGTCAGACCTAGGAGTAATAAAGTCTTTGTCTAGATTTGAGGTATTTTGTTACACTTGGTCTCGACGCTGTTAGTCTAATGTTGTTAGTCAATTTTATTACTTTTTTACAAGTGAAAAAAATTTGGTGATGACTAAAAATCTCATAACCATTTGAGTGTGACTTTAAAAAAATTGCAGTAAAAACCTAGATTTCAAATCGCTTAGCAATTACCTCAAATCTGAGTGTTTTATATTACGCCTAAACTCGAGGTCTTCCTGTGTAGGATGCACTGTGATAACCAGCCTATTAAACATCCACCTGCAGGCACCTGATGTAAATGAAAGAAATCCTTGACACCCCCATGCTTACCGCTAGTTAGTTGTAAAACTAAAGTTTCCTTTATTATATGATATAATATAGCGGCATCCCAAATTAAACCAGCAAACATACACAGAATCAGGAGTTAATACAAAATCTCTGTTTGAAATTCTTTAATCAGCAGTTTTTCAAATTCTAAATCTAAGTAAAAAAAACAGATAAAAACAAACATTGATAGAGATACCAAAAACTTAGCATTTATCATTAGACAGCCTCGCTACCACATGCGAATTGAAATGAATACTTTAATTGTAAGCTATAGCCTCAGAATGAGATCAATAAAACACCGCCGCCTAGAAACGCCTGAGCCACAAGCCCTTTACAGTTTGTGGTTCATGGAGTAGCAAGACAACCATACTCCTACCCAACACTCCCTCTATGTAGATAATATAAAGTATGAATTGAAAACTGAATGTAAACCTGCTACCTTATTCTCTTTGGCTATATAGTGGTAGTGGGAGGAGGGCAAACGCTGCCAGTCTGGAATGTCTCCTTCTCCGGTGTTGCTGCAGAGGCAGACGATCATGTCTGGATTGTCTACGTGAGCTCCGAGAGGCAAGTAGATCAGAGCTGGTTCATCATCATAAAACTCAGCTCCGTGTGGGCCGAGAGAAACAACCTGTAATAGCACTAATTTCAACATGATATGTTACTACGGAGCGGTGGAGTATAAAGGGTGAGGCTATTGAAAATACAAATGATAGAATTTTATAAGGCATGACCAACCAGTGTTCACCAATTTTTACAATTTACTGCTAAATATTTAAAACCCGCTGTCGCTAAAAACAGATTAACTTTACAAATTCTTTATCAAACAATCACTATGTTTCTACTGTGCGGATTCGGAGTTGGAGTTGTGTGCACGTTGAGTTACTGTGGAATAAGTGTTTCGATGTGCATTTGTTTGTTGCTAACTAATGTGGGTGCTTTGTTAAAAGAGATATGAAACTCTACCCCCAAAAGTCATAGCAACACACTTCTGTCTCACTTAGCAGAGCGCTTTCGAAATAATAATGACTGAGGTGTGGAAATGTTTAAAATGGAATAGCTTGCGCGGCATTTTCTTGCACATCATTCACAAGTGTCGCTTTTGTTTTTCGCAAGCATGAATTATTTGATAACAATTTGTGACTAACAAAACTCGCTTGACTTGTGGGTTTTTACCATTTTCATATTCCGGATGACGCAAACCTGCGAACTAACCGCATCATGGAAACATAGGGATAGAGACTAATAACTCAAGCAGTAAATCTGCCTTCGTAAATATTCTTGCATGTTCCTACACTGTATATTTCTGAGAATACTTTACATGGCGAGTCAAGATACAATGTGACAAGTGGTTGCAGGTACCTGACTCGCGTGCATAGTTGTTCTCTCAGTAAATACAGGGGTGTAATACAAGTCCTCCACTACATTTAGTGTGAACTCATCCGGGGTGTAGGCATTCTTATTATTGCCTGGTATCAACGCTGTCACTCTTTTGTACTTCAGTATCCGAGAGCGATCAGGCAACGTTTTACCAAACCTGCAATCAATCATATTATTCAAATGAACAAGACAGTGTTTTATGAAAAGCTATAGGAAGATATTTGTGAAGTATCTCAAGACATGATCTCTTCGCTCTTTTGTATAGCATAAACTACAAATGAATTGCTGTTTTTGATGTTCATGTAATGAGATGTCTATGGTATTACCTTTCAAAGTAGCTATCGTCATCGTCGGAATCAGTGCTGGCATGTCTTAGGGTGCTGCCCTCTTCGTACTCGCTCCGAAAGCTATGAGAGCCGACAGAAAGATCGCTGTCGCTGTTGTAGTCACCATGGCAACTAGAAGAGTCAGTCCAGGTGTGACTAGACAGGCAACCCTTTGCATCAGCCTCGCCTCCCCCAGAGCCTGAACACGTGCAAGTACCGTAGTCACTCGTGCCCGAAGGTTTGTGCTGTCCTGTCCTCACCTCTTGATTGCCAGATGGTTCAGTAAGCTGTAGCACAAAGATGACGTTAGTTTTGTATTTGAAATAGTTCCCATAGTAGTTTGAAGAACCTGAAGGTAGGTAACAGATTAGTGTATTTGATAAAGTGACGCATATAATTGGCTGGCACATGCCAGGGTCTATTTAGGTTAGGCATAGATGGAAATAGTTGCACATATTTGAAGTACAGAGTTGCAACACCTACTGTAGGTGAGTGTAAGTACTGTACATACATGTTAAAGTTATAATAGATTAGCCAGGACTACTGCTAACAGCACTCTACACTCTGAAAAATTTGGTGTTATGAATAACTAGAATGCTGGAATAGGTTAATGGTATTTATCTTTTTCCAGGTTGATGTTTCTCTCTGGGGTTACTACAGGTCTGTTCCGTGATTCTGCACTCTTCATGCGACTGGTTGTACAAAATCCCGAAACAGAACTGTAGTGACTACAGAGAACATCAAGCTGAAAGATAAAAAACAGTTAACCTATTCCAGCACTCTAGTTATTTACATGTCAATGGTATGTGCTTATTGTAGTTTGTTAAAATACTGGCATTATTATGAAGATCATATCCTCAAAAGTTTTATTGAAACCTTTCACTACAATAGGCTACCCACCCTCAAAGATTTCATAAACCGGTCTATCGTACACATTTCACACTTCTTCCAGTAGCTGGCAGGACTGGATGGTGGGAAGTGCTTCCTTAGCATTGCCAACCCTGTATAGAAGAAATGGTTGGGATCCTGATAGTCCACAAGCTAGAACAGACTTAGTATTAGACATATGATGTCAAATGAACCTTGAATTAAAATATGAATACAATATTGACTTATCATCTGCTTTCATGAGAATAGCTCTATGGCCTTTCATTACCATACCATTCTCTCAGCCCTGCTAACCACAAACAATTTGGTAATTACTGCAAGAAAATACTACCGGTCAGTAAACTGGTTTGGTTAATTTTGAACCACAACTTGCAAGAGCCGATTACTAGCATGAAATTCATGAAAAATAAGTTATGGAATTTCAGTAGTAATTATGTATCCTGAGAGATTATAAATATTACTGACTCCTAAGGCAGGAACACTTGGCCTACACAATTGGTTTAATATTTTTATGATATTACTAGATTTTTATGATATTACTAAATTTTTTTGAACTTCCACATAATTCAGAATGTGAACCTCTTGCCACTGCGAGCGATACCCTGAGATGATAGGGTGCATGCAGCTTGTTATTTAAGAGGAACGAAAACCAACAGTGCCAAACCAGGTACCTAGCTTATGCACCAAAGATAAACTGCCTACTTTTCTCACCAGATAAAAGTAGACATCAAGCTCCTAAGGTTAGAGGAAAAATAGGGAGAGACATAATCAAGTGGTGATACCTTGTGCAAGAATATCTCTGGAGACATTCTTTATTGGATTCTTATGCACATGGAGTCTTTCGAGGTTGCAGCTGTGTATGATACTCTCCGGTAAAAGTTTAATCTCGTTGCAACTGAGATTAACTATCCGTAACTCGTGCAGTTGGCTCAAGCTCTCCGGTATCTTCCGAATTTTGTTGTGTGACAAATCGAGTACAGTCAATGATTTCAAGTTTACAATATCGGAACCAATCTCCTCCAATAAATTATTTCGTGCACAAAACGTTTGCAGATTTTTGAGACTATCTAGTCCACGGAGATGTGTGAGGCGATTAAAACTCACGTCAAGGGAGATGATTTTATACTGAAACGGATCATGGAGTATTTGAGGAGGTATTTGGTGGAGCAAAAGACCTTGTAGTTCTATAGCTGATTTCTTCCAGCGTCTTGCTTCATTTAGTCTTCTTTGTAAGAGGCCTTGATCTTTCATATCATCTGTTAGTAAGAGTGGTAATTAATTATTCACCAATTAACTAAGCAATTCTAACAAAATGCTTACATGTATAGGTGACAGCATTCGCAACTAACACTTAAATGTTTCTATGAGGGTGTATCACAGCCAAATCCAACTTTATTGGGAATGCTACTGGAAAAAAATTGTGAAGTGCATTATAGGTAGTTTGTCACCTGTTCATATTTGTGAGAAACAACTGAAAGACAACTTCAAATAATTTGTGAAAGACAATTGAAATTGTGCAAAAATTTTAGGCCACTATTATGGAAACAATTTTACAACATAGCTTCGACAGGTCTGAGAAGCATCAAATAGTTTACAATTGAGAGAATCATAGGTGAAAAATTTAACACCTAGGCCTACACATAAATATATGTCACTCAACGGCTAGCGTCATAAATTTAGTATGATGTATAACACTTTTGGAAATTTATTGACTAGGTTTCAGCAAGTTAGAGAACTAATGGGAAATGACATACAGCCACTTTCAAAATGTTTTAGCTGCTGCAAAGATACCAACCATTTTTTTTTACTAAAAACATCAATTCCTAGTCATTCAATTACCTAGTGGATAGTTTGGCATAGCAAGCGAGCGACAATTACTGTGAATGATTCAAATATGATTCTAGTGATTCATCCTACGAAAATTCCAACAGAGGGTTTCTTAAAACTTAATCATGCACTACATGGTAGCTTCGTTATTTTAGAACACTATAGCATAGGCGTGTTTGATAAAGTCTCATATACAACCTCTTTTACTCCTTGTTACATGCAGTTCATAATGGAAAACACCTCGGCTATACCAGTGCCAAATGTAAAACAAATCGTTGCCAACTCAAGAGTGCATTGAACTAACGACGGAATCTACGCGTATTACAGTTTTGCACATGTTTGAATCGCAGAGCACATCTTGAAAACAGCTGTTCACATGTGTAAAACTTTGTCCAGCAGTACAATAGCTACTGAACTAAGCAATGAACCACATGATTTCCCAAAATAGTGTTGTTAGTGTTAAGATTGCAATTCTCAGATTAAATTTCTTAGCCTCTATGCAGAATAAAACTTGCGTACTTACACGATCAAAAGTGAGCGTGGCTAGCTACTTTTCACAATCGGATTTTCCAAACAAAATGAACAAATCCATCGTGAAAGACCTTTGAGCGGCATCCGCTACTACTATTACTAGCCCAGTAAGCTACGTTGTTATTGTAACCGCGACAGCGAATCAGTTTCGTAGAAACCGCGTAGTGACCATCTTGAGCGGAGCACATTAGCAACGGACGCCATCTGCTTACAGGACAAAAGTTTGGCTCGCGTGCAGCGAGTCCTCTAGCTACCGTATCAATGAGTGTAAACAAATTACATGTACTCTTGTAATCACATCCGCAATGAGCCCTAATTCTAGTCATTTAACAAAACAGCAAAAGTTCATCACTAGTCCACCAGCTACATAATTACGCTCATATAAACGCGCAGTATTGTAAACCCCACGGTAACCTAACACACCACCAGTTTGCTTACATCTCAAAAGTCTGTGTCTAATAAAATGCAACAGTGAAAGACACTTGCCTAAAATATTGATAACTGTAACTTAGGTAAGCTCATCATAATAAAAATAAGCAAGTAAACAACTCGTCAGTCGGCCTACATAATTTTGCCGATTTATGCGCAATGTTATGAGTTCAAAAACAGTTGCCAAGTATGTAGTCAAACCCCTGCAAGTATACACCTTCAAATCTCAAATTTTGTTGTGATGCTGGTACAGGAGTTATCATTTCTTAGTGTCTCCCAAACTATCTCTTATGCTAACTTGCGTTTTGAAGCTATGCTGGTATGAACAATAACAAGTCAGCAAGTAGCTATGGAGGCTGGCTATGTAAACGACGTTCTAAGTAGTCAACTGATCGAATCTACTGGTTACATTTTACAGAAGCAACAAAATGTTTGAGATTGTATGAAATCAATCCAATAGGTTGATAGATTACTGGTGAATTAGGCAATGCATGTTCATGGTTCAAGAATTAGTGTTGGCCAGTGTTGCATTATGATATAGGATTATAATTTCATCTTTTGAGCAATTAGGAAGAGCCACGCATGGTTGAAGCTCATATCTAGTAGCTAGATATTGTATAAAGAAAAATAATACATCATAATCATGTATGAGTTTTCAAAATTTTATTTTTTCAAGTTAACATCAACTTTCACTTGGTGGTGTAGCTCAGACTGAGACTATCTACCATAGATACCAGCTCCCCAGAAACAGAAACACTCTCTTTGCTCCAGTGATTGTTCCTACACGAAGACATCCATAAGAAAAGCAAAGATCTTGTCATCCGCAATGGCAGCTCGAACGTGATCTGGCCTAAGTTCTAAAGTTCGAACATTATTTACGCTGTCTGATCCAGACTCTATAGCGGCATGCGAACTCCGTAAGAGCTGTTCCATGAAGTTCTTATAAAGCTTGCCGAGAACATAGCTGGTGGCATTGCTTGAAAGATTACTGTCTACATCAGTGTATCCGAGACTAACACCAGCTTGCCCAGCCAACTCTCGCATAAATTCGTCCTCTTCATTAGACACAAGTGCAACCCGACATGTGTCTTGTGAATGTTGTTGGGCAGGAGCTCTGACTAAAATAGACCAACCATTGTAATGATGACGAAATGGCTGCAGCGCAAAGGAAATGACTTGACAAAGCAAAATGGCAAAAACTAATCTTCCGGGCAAGTGCAGTAAAGGATTTCTAAGACCATGGCTTTTTAAAGCCTCCTCTAAAAAGGATTTGTCTTCTCTCTGGTGAAAATAACTGAAGCTCAGAGTGTACCCATTTATTATAAACTGCTTTTAATGAGTGGATGGGGGTTGATACATGTGGAAAATGCTATGATTTTTCAAGGACTGTTCATTTCAGTAATGAGCATCATGATAGGATGCTGTCCAAAATAACACAACCTCAAAAAAAATTCAATATGTGATTATATTAAGTCCTAATCACTCAATCAACTGAACTTTTGAAAATATAAACATGGTATCACCGAAATTCGGATGTATTAAATCAATTCATGAAATACAGAAAACTATCAACGAGGCAGACAGACTAATGCCTAAGATTGACAACCTCAAAAATCTTGTGTCAATTAAACACTGACCATGCATTCCTACATTTTGGCAATTTTTAATTACATGTATTGTCTTTTAAAAAAGCAGAAAATCATCGCATAGTGTAGCCTCAACTTACAATCCCCTTAACATACAAATTTTTGATATTTCAAGTAAAATTTACACAACTATTTACAAACCGAAATTAATTTTCATCGTACCATCTTCGCAGTTTGTCGAAATATTGTGGTTTGAATATCAGCGCTTACGTAGTCAGTTCTCCTGCACATAGTTTGGCTCTACAGTGCTCAAATAATATTAATTGGTGCTTCACACCTTCCTTTTTTAATTTTAAAATCATGTCTAAAGCAGCAGTGACTGTAAAAAAAGAGGGCGATGCATTTATTAAAATTAAAGCAAGAAATTATAGAAAAACATGAGCAAACAACTTCAGATCAATTCTTTAGAAAGTCCACAAAGTTTACCTAGCAGTGGCGCTGCAGAGAAATGTGATGGCAAATAAGAAGGAAACTTGGAATGAGACAACTAAGAATAAAAGATGTCATATATATATATATATATATATATAAATGAGGTATATTATTCTAAGGTTTAAAAGATCTGAGTTAGACAGACTCCTATCTATCACTACCTCTGCCTACGCACTGCACATCTCTTGTATCGTCAAAGTACACCTTGTTTTGCCTGTCTGTAATCAGTATAATGTTAGAGCAAAATGACAATAAAAACATATTTTTATTACTCTATATATTTAGTTCAGCTTCTTACATAAAATGTAGTTTTTAGACAATATATTTTTTACATATTTTTATAAACTGCATTTCTTTTTTGTAAGTAATTAGCTGAAGTATTTTTAATCAAGTTTTTTAAAAATATGGAACAGATTAAATAGAGTAAGAAAACAAAATGTATGATGCACTGAGATGATGAAGTAGTATTAATCTCATACACTAAGTCATTGTACCGAAGTTTTCATTTATTACAAAACTGCAGCTAAACATCTACTTATGATCACCTCATCATAAGAAAAATTCCAACATACGATACAAAATCTGATTTTGCGAGACTACTTCATTGTGCACCTGAAGTAGAATTCATCAAACAACAGCCATTTTTTCAAAACATGGCAGTGTCGTAAGTGAACATTTTGGTGAAAATTAAAATTCACTGTAAAAACAGCGGTAATAACAGATGTATAAGCTAAGTCAATTTACACTTTAGACTTAGTCTCAAGTTAAGGTGAAGTAGGTATGTTCCGTATCGCCATCACCCCCTCTATCTGCAAACCTAAAGCTACACATCAATGAGCCACTACTTTCGCTCGCATGTCTTCAAGGTAAACCAACAATAAATATCCTTTTTCTATAAAGATTTTTACGATAAATTTATTACACTATTATTTGTAATCCATTTGTTGTATTGCTATAAGTATTTGCCTCCAATAGCTATTAAGGAATCATTGTTGGTTTTTTGGGTTGTCGAACATGCTATATGAATTACAGTGTATTTGTATAGGTATACTAGCCAAACTTCCGGCGTTGCACAAGTACTAAAAAAACAGCTTATAAACAATGGTAGATAATGTAGTTGCCTGCTATTTGCCATTAGCCTCGTACATTGCCAATGGCCAATTTGAGCAAGCTAGTATCCGAATTGCAAAACTTACTAATAAGAACCGTGAGAGCAAGCTTTAGTGACGTAGCGCCAAAATGCAAAGTGCTATGCTTAGTTTAACCTAGATACCGACTCATATTGCCCAATGAACCAATAGCATCTCGCGTAGCTCAATGGATTAGACTATCACCTGGTGAACGTTAGGTTCCGAGATCAAACCCAACACGAAGCGGATATTTCATTGATAAATTTTAATAGCTATAGCTGGACACACCGAACGCCAGACTTTGAGATTTATATATATGGAAGACAAACGAATATATTCATGGATGACACTTTTAACATATGATGCCAATCTCAAAACAAATTAGCTTCATATGTCAAATATAGTCTGTATAAATAATGTCCATCCTACTTTAATATCAATGACTGTAACTAACACTCAATAAAGACTAAAGTACCTGCAGTGTCTGTCATATCCACAGGCTCATCAGCGTCCGAGCACCTGCTAACGCGCTTTTCATTCAACAAATCGTCAGCAAGAGACTCAATGTTTGTTGCCGGTTGCAAATGAATCAGACCACTTGGCAACGGCAGCAGTCTATCCTCAGGACAGCAAGGAGTGTACAAGTATCGTCTGCACCATATCTTAGCAAAATTAACAAAAAGTATTTTATAAACCGAAAAAGAATAATATTGTAGCTAATGTGTAGTAAAAGGTACAATGATAATACAACCTGCTTCAAATTCTATATCATGAAATAGTAAATGTAATAGCAAAAAGAAAAGATAGAGATGGCAGTGCAAAGATAGCTAATCCAAGTATCAACCTACAAATAAAAGCTTTCAAATCTGATGTACAATGTAAATGCTTAGCTAGCTCTTGATTGTTAGCTATATACATGTAGCTCTCATATATGAAAAAATGGCTGAATAGAGATAACAACGCAAGAGAACTTAGGTTAGTCTGGTGTCTTGTAGTTTTCTTCTTATGAAGACATATGACAAAAGCGAAGTTTGTATTTCAAATAATACGAAATAAAATGGATTTTGATGAAACGAAGATGAGATAAATGCAAAAAACCTCAATAACTCTTTCAACCACAGTGCAGGCCCACAACGTGTAATTCCTATAACCACAGTACAGGCCCCACAACGTATAATTCCTATAACCCCATTACAAGCCCTACAACGTATAATTCCTATAACCACAGTACAGGCCCTACAACGTATAACTCCTATAACCACAGTACAGGCCCTACAACGTATAATTCCTATAACCACAGTACAGGCCCTACAACGTATAATTCCTATAACCACAGTACATGCCCTACAACGTATAATTCCTATAACCACAGTACAGGCCCTACAACGTATAACTCCTATAACCACAGTACAGGCCCTACAACGTATAATTCCTATAACCACAGTACATGCCCTACAACGTATAATTCCTATAACCACAGTACGGGCCCTACAACGTATAATTCCTATAACCACAGTACAGGCCCTACAACGTATAATTCCTATAACCACAGTACAGGCCCTACAACGTATAATTCCTATAACCACAGTACAGCCCCTACAACATAACGTAAAGTGTCAATTTAATGCAAGTTCTCAAAATCGATCTCAATAACAAGAGTCCCATAGAATTTTGTACCTAGCTTTAAAAACATCGCTTTTGCTCTTGTTGCACTTGAGAGAAAAAACGACGTATAGGGTATCTCTATTATATATAAATATTATATATATAATATTATATAATATATTACGGTATATATAAAAAACGACGTATAGGGCTCTCGATTATATACATTATACTAGTACCCTAGAAATCTAGATTGGTATTAGAGGTCGTCAGGTGTGTCGACAAAGCACAGAAAATAAGTAGCCAAGCAATAATTCAGAAAAACATGAGGGCGATCTATTCGTGCAGGCGTTGTAGTGATGATATACCAAGATGAAAGTCAGGAGATTTAGTCTCGTCGAAAGCTATCTTTTTTCCTAAATTTGAACCCTGGCGACTGATAGACAGACACTGTTTTTAGTAGGTATAGTAAGAATATATTTTTGTTCTACATTATTTTAGACAAACTATTTTGCAATATTTCTTGAGAGCAAAATAAACCTTGCTCTCTAGAAAAAATGAAAAGAACCGATGTACCGTAATTGACATTGAAGGTGTGGGCTCCCCATAACTTATTGTAAAATTACCGAAATCATGAACCAATAGCAATTATTAACCCTTTCGCGGGTGAATTTTCAAAACTAAATCAGACTCCCATGGGCGAATTAATTTTCCAAAAAATCAATTTTTTTTAAAAGGTTCATACACTTTTCTGTGTGTTATTATGTGCATATATCTATGTTTAAAGGTGCATGTATATGTCCATAGGCATATATATATATTATAAACAAATAAAAATGTATAACATAAAATATATGCTTTTCATAATAATTGTCTCTTTACGAATGATATTTTCGAAAGCATTCTCCTTAACAAAGGCCCACATCACAGTCTTTGCACCATGTACTTATTTGTGTAACAAAGAGCTCCCACAAAAATGTACTTCCTGGATTGACAGTCTCAAAAAACTTTTCAAAATACTTTACTGGTTGAGCATCTACTGGAGTAAATACTGGGCCTGTCACTGCTATAAACTGCTGAATTGTAGGAGATTATCTCTGTTTATGTTGGTTATATTCTTCCAGGCACTGGCATCACTCCTACTCACATCCTCATCATTACTGCTACCACCCTTTTCATCACTGTCACTTCCAGATGTAAAGTCATTCCAATCACAATTCAAACCTGATTCACTGTCAACTCTTGCTACTAAATCTAAAAAGTCACTGTCAGCTCTGAATCTCTTAGTAATTTCGGTACTAGTACTTGCTTTATCAGAATAATCTCGGGAGGTTCTTTTAGAAGTCGCCATGACAGTAAACTAAAGTCAAACTCTCAAAAAATTCAGTAAATAAAAGCTAAAACCGAAGCAAGAAAAATAAAAGTTGATAAATTATTTAGAACAATTTTCTAATTTTTTTCGAAAGTTTATTTATTCATCACTGCTAAAAACGATCGTTTTTTTCAACCTTAAAGTCAATTTTTGAGGCTAACCGAAACTACTATATCGTAGCTTGCTATTGGTAAAAAAAGTAAACAAAAAACGGCATTTAGCTAACCAGAAACTGCAATAATAAAATACGTTACCGGAACGACAAAAACGTCGCACTGCCCATTAGCAGCCGTATCGCAAAGCGACAAAAACGTCGCTCTGCCCGCGAAAGGGTTAAGAAAAAGTAAAAAACTAGTCAATACAGACCAATAATACTACAGTTACTGTACAGTCGTTAAATCAAACAAGTCATGTTTAATTTTTTCTTTCTGGAAGGGCCAAAGGAGTGAGTTTGGAAAGAGCTTAGAACGAATGAGGTAATTTACATGTATTTTGCTGTTCATATGACATAAAATTCCTATAATGTAACCATTCCTGAAATGGATTATTTACGTTGTAGGAGAATCTACCGTTCTTTACTATATACCAGGGAAAACCTTGGCTCACAGAATTGTCCTCTCCTAGCCATCCTTTACCATATTACCGTATGATTGCTCTGTTTAGGAAATCAACGCCAAATATTATTTTTAGCATTTTCTATATATAACATATTATTTTTACATATATTATATATATTCCATGCAAACATAAAATGATTGTGCATACTTTAATATATTAATAATGATTTTAATATTGAAGTTGAAAGAAACAATTTTTATGCTAATAATGATAATAATGAATAACCAACCTGGAGATTCACTGACATCTACATGAAATATCCACAATGTTTAATGTATCTAATACATGGACTATTGAAAACAGTAAATTTAATTTAACTAACAATGTTTTATGCCAGAAAGGGTTAAGTGTATTACAAGGTAAAAGAATCCTACCAAAACATTCTTTGTGGTCCACAAGCTAATTCCAGGAACATCTTTATAGCTCTTCATATGTTCTTTTATTTGTTTTGCTCTCTGCCACTCCAACGCTCGCCTTTTACCTGAAGAATAGAGCGAAATACAACTTAAAAACTAAAGCTTCAAGAGCTTAAAGCAAAACAAAACTCCAACTGCAGTTGAAACAGGACGGCTTTGGTGGTGTTTAAGACACGAGTAAAAATAGTCTTACCAACAGGCCATGAAGAATAGGTTTCAAAAGTTGGTAACTGAGAATAGTGGCGCGTAGGACTGGTGGGGGAGCAGAGGAGAGGAAACACTTTCACAAGACGAGTCAGCAGAGTCTGAGCGTCTTCAATAAACTCTGCTGATGGCAAACATGGCTTCTGAGCAGAGTCAACTCCCTCTGAAACTGAGCAGAATAAATTCACATCCAACAGTCAACACTTAAAATTAGAGTCTCGCTATCACTTCTCATAGCAGTAATGTTGGGTAGGCCAATGTGTCTTAAGTAGACATCCACAAGTTATTTGTAACCATAATCTAATTCAGTTGAATGAGTAGTTTGTGCGTTTTGAGCTGCTGATACTTTGAGGACTAAGTTTTCATACAGTGATAGTGTAGTGACAACTGGAAGCGCCGGTGCCGAAGCATGATGCTGGGCGGACAAGCAGATCATGTTTCCATATGTCTGCATAGGAAGTAACAGAAAAACAAGACCTATGCACAGGCACAAGTCCGACACCGTTGGCCATTATGGCCGTTTCCATGGTGCATTGAACGAGTGTTTCGCTTCCAAATAGTGACACTGAATCGTGACAGCATAAGAACAGCATGACTGTTTTCGTGATGGCATTGCAGCGCCATATGGGGATGTGTCGCTACGCTGTCGCTGTATAAAAACTTATTCAATGTTGAATGAAAGAGCTCATTATAATTCTAAAATTCTTACCATTAGACTTTTGCTGGAAACTATTTTTATCATTTTGAAGTTGTTTTTGTTTAGCCTGGTCAAGAACATGTTTCCTTACAAGCATGATTGTACCATTAGGCAGTTTGCATTTTACATAAACCGCAGGTGGCTTCTTGTTCTCAGCATGTCCTTGAGTCGCTGTGCTATCACCTGCTCGACTTGTCACCATATCTCTGTGGTTATCCATCTTCCCACTATTGTTTAGCCCTACCCCACCTGCCACACCAGTTTTAAGCAGCATTCCTGAGGTATTTTGGGAGTCGATAGATTTATCCAAAACTTTTGCAGATACAATCAAAGCACTGTTATGTCGGAGGAGGCTTTGCGCGCCTTTCATTCTAACATCACTACGCTTGACTTCGATGCCACCAGGTCTGACGGGCAGCCTTGGACGCAGCAGCGATATAACTTTAGGTGAAGGATGAACTCCATTAGCAGTGCTAATACCAATAGGAAATGATGTCTGTGTTTTCTTCGTAAAACCCTGGGTGTTATTGTTAGCTGAGGATTTAGACAGAGTAGCGAGTAACTTTGGCTGCTTCACTCGTATGGTACCGCCTGCTGAGGGTGTAACACCTTGACAAGGCTTAGAAATGTTTAGAGATTGCCTGCTTTCCGGATCTGGTGGATCTAGTTTGATTCTTTGTGTACGTGAGCCGTGTTCGGTAGAAGTTTCAGTTTCATTGGCTCTCTTCTTAGGCGAAGAGTGTCTAATAGTTGTGTCCTGCGTGGTAACTGGAGCTGTAGCATTTTCAGCGGGAATGCATTCGTCATTGACAATTTTCTGTAACACAAATTATAACTGATCATTGAGGATTTCTCATTCACTTTGGATTTATCACATTTCTAAGGTAATTCATCAACTTTTGGAAATCTCCTGTATTACGGCTACCAATAGGATAGTAAGACATAGTAGTATGCAAAAAATATAACGGTGGACATGCAAGCACAACCGCTTGTTGAATAACAAAAGTCCAAAGAGAAATTGGTACCTGACCAGGAGCCTCAATACCACCTAAAGCATAAGTGTTCACTTGTTACACAGTGACACACACTTGTTTACACGTCGATCGCACATTACACCGATCTTGAAATAGACTTTCTCACCATTTTCAGTAGTGCGAAAAAGTCAGGCAGTACTGAAGATACATAAATGCATTGGACAGAGTGAATCTAAAACCCAACATGACTTATTACTTAAAAAAATACCTAAATTTTAAGACAACGAGAAAGATGCTTATTATAAATGAGAAGACTGGTTCATACTATTTTGCAGTTTGTCAGCATTAATCTCACAATACATCGGAGATCGTGTCAGCGTTAATCGCACAATACATAGGAGATCGTCTGTGATTGTTCACACTAACAGAAACGCATCCGCATTTACATCGGCAAATAGTCGGCAACATAGTGTTCTCACTACAGAATGCTATGGCTGAAATGATGAAACTTTAGTCCCACAGCAATAGCCATGAAGGGAAATATAGATTAAGCAATCTGCAATGGTGAATCACCATCGCCGCGCAAACTGTCGCGGATGTTCGATGAAATATCTGAAAAGTTTGACTTCTGTGATGTTTTCTGACATATCCACATTGTCTTGGTGAAGTGATTGGTCTACAGTGCACATAGTCACCAAATAATCACTGAAAAGACAACTCCAACATACGGCGATACAGTACTAACCTTAAAACTAGACTTGCCACAATGTTGAGACAAACAGCTGGTGAGTTATGGCAAAAATGGTGACCTTTGAAAAAAGTGTTTGATGAGAG
This sequence comes from Watersipora subatra, assembly GCF_963576615.1. Lineage (NCBI taxonomy): Eukaryota > Metazoa > Bryozoa > Gymnolaemata > Cheilostomatida > Watersiporidae > Watersipora > Watersipora subatra. Next base: position 9,665,343 of record NC_088710.1, on the reverse strand, counting down.
ATTATTAAACATAAATTAGACAGCTAAATAATAATGACATAAAAATTATTGAATCATTAAAAAAAATATTAGAAAAAATATTTGTGGTTTATAATGTTGGTACCACAGCAACCAGACTAGTTTGGATTATTATATAATTTACCATTAACCAATAATAAATAGCCTTCACCTCACCTTTTGATTGATTGGATCAGTTATGTGACATGGGAATGCCAAACCTAGCAAGCGTCATGCCTGCTATGCAAACGCAACTAAACATGTTAAGGACACGTCTTCTCAATTAACTTTACTCAAGAGAGAAGGCAACTCCAAACTGCTACGCATATTGGCGCCAACACTATCGAGTGCCAGATAACACTTTACAAACATACATATTCATGCTAAAACTATTGTGTTAGGTTACCACTAAATAATTCTAATAATGGCATAACTCTATTAATGGCATAACTCTATTAATGACATAACTCTATTAATGGCATAACTCTATTAATGGCATAACTCTATTAATGGCATAACTCTATTAATGTAGTGCAAATATCAGTATGGCTTTAGGGCTATTTTCAGTGATGTGGGACATATTGAATACTCAGGTGTACTTGCTTGTTATTGTTTTAATAATTATGCATGTACAACCTTCTTAACAACAAAATTTCAACAATTCCAGATCTGCTTGTATAGATATTGAGTAGAGCATCAGTAACCTTTGAGGTAGGAGTGAATGTGTCAGCTGGCTCCACCTCTACATCCACATGGGTCTCAGCTCCTAGATGCTGCTCCCCGGAATAGGTACTGTCTAACTTCAAGTGATGGATGACATCAACCTTCCTTCCTTTTTCATCTTTCAAATGCAGTTGCACTCGAACTGGAAACTCTCCCCAACCTGTCAACATAGAATCTGAACAGACAAGCAGAATAACAAGGACAAATATCGTAGTTTGCTAGAAAATACTGGCATCAGTGAGTAAAGTTAAACGTATTGCATTATTTGTCAGAAAATGTGTGAAAAATTAAAAAGAGACTTTGGTTCTAAATATTTGAAGGAGCCAACCAGCTAAGTTTGGAGAGCACCCGACAAAACCTCATCAAACCAGGGCTAGCCAATTGAAAAATTTTAGAGTGCAAAGGATTTCTGTTAATATTACATTTTAGACTTGAGATATGTGCTATCTAGATAACCTAAGATGCACAAATGTTTTGGCAGATAAAAAAGTATTAACGATTAGTTGACCTGACACGGTCATTGACTAAAGCATATCAGAGTGTCTAAAAGCATAAAAACACAAAGAGAGTAAAAGATCTTACATGAGTGAGTTTAGATGCCTTTCTAGCTTTAATCCAACCAAACTTACAAGAATTTCATCAAATATAACACTTAAAAAGGCTTTGTTAGGTATACAGCAATCCTTGCTTCAGCTTTCACGACTTCGGTATTTCACGGAGTAATAATATTCATAAAAAATTTAAACATTAAAACAAATAAAATGACTAAAATGCATCAATCTCTCTATTTTTCATTCGATGAGATCCCTCCACGAGCACCATCATGATTTCAATCATTGTGGTTTGCTTGGAGTGTAAAAGTGCAGTGTTTGTGACACCCTTCAAAATTGTAAAATGAATATAAGAGTAAAATGCTTATGGTTAATGAAAAAATGACTTAACCTTTCACAAGGAAGGGGGTGATTAGATGTCCTGATTAACTGCAGAGGAATAAGGGATTACTGTAGAACACAGCAAATAAAAAGGCTAAGCATATTATTGCCCAAGTTGCTGGTGACAAAAACAAATTTTCATGTAATGCGGTTGAACGATTACCTTAGCGGGTTGGTTTGCATAATACTCTAGACATTTTGTGATGGTAACAATGGCTGACCAAATTTTCAGACAGGTGACTTTGGTGTAAAATAAATGATTTAAAGTTATTTACAATAAGGAACAATAATAATAATATTTACAATAAGGAACAGCGCTGATACTAGCCATGTGTAACCAATGAAAATGATACAGAACAAAAGCAAAGTGTTTGTGAATAAGAAACATAATATACTATAGACTTGACATTAATGCATTAATTAAATTATAAAATAGATGCTTTAACCAAAACATTTCACCATTTAACTCTTAAGCCATATTTTATTAGTAACCAAACTCTTGACAAGAGACACAGTTTCAAATAGACAAGACTCATTTGATAAATGTCTAACGCAAAGATCTATTTAAAGCACATAAATTACATAATTTTTTAATTATATATTTCAATACATCAGAGTCTTGGCTTTTGAATGAGCCTATATTCAATACACAAAGAATAATAGAACTATGAAAAACAGGGTGTCAAAAGTACGTCCTGCAAAAAAACACTTGGTTCAGGTACTCAAAATGTGACGACCTAATTCTCATTTAGCCTTAGGTCGTCGATCCGTTTCGCTGCCATTGAGGCAACATTTTTCTGTGACAATCGGTGCTGTTAAACCCGGAGAGCGCTAATAATAAACTAAGATTCTAGATAATCAACAATGCCCGCGGATCGTGCTAACGCCCGACCAATACAAACACATGTTCTGGGTTAATTAATTATGCTTCAATAAATATACTGTCGTTGATAAAGGTAATGAAATCACATCGATTAAATTATGACCTGCGGTTGCGTGGCTCTAGGACTATATGTCAATCGCACTTTCGCGAGATCACACTATGCTTGAAATTAATTAGTCTCAGTCGTCACCCACAACATCACATTAAAAATAAAGAGCTAGTGCATAATATCATCGGGAAAATATAGTATGGTTCTTGGAGTCTGAGGTACTTATCATAGAAATAATATGTACATGGAGAACTAATGACACTGATTCCTTTGTCGTTCTCTGGAGTTGTCCTACCTTCGCCTGCCACTAGCGTCATTATCGTAGTTGATAAATAAGAGGTAAGAGCACACAACAACGAATATGAGAATTGTGACGTCATAATTTTCGAGACTATGCCAGTAAACTTTTTTGCGGTAGAGCTCTGGGGAAATCCTATAAACACCAACCAATGTCTGTCTCACCATGGCAAACAATAGCTCATTCAAAAGCCAAGACTCTGATGTATTGAAATATACAATAAAAAAATTATGTAATTTATGTGCTTTAAAGAGCAAAATTTTCCATAAAATCATAATTTTAACTTGATTGTCATAATTATTCAAGTATCTTTAGTGCGAACATGAGATAATCTCCAAAAATAACGATTAGTAACATATAAACTACCTCGTCTGGTGAGGTGAAACGGCGGAGATGTAACCTCAACAAGGTCATTCGGTTTGTACGTAGGGTGAAGGAAGAACCAAACCTTCTTCACAAAGTGGCTGATGTCCGGATGCTCCCTTGGCCCTCTCACATACACCATCCATTTATGACTAGACTGCAGCAACACAACATCATTTTATTTGTCATGATGGGAGATATACATTGCGTACTCAAAAAACATTTGACTCATTTGAAATAAGTCACTGTTTGAACAGACAAACCGTCAATTTAAAAAAAACCAAGTGTAGTGGTACACATGTATTTATATCCTCATATGTTAATAAAGTTCTCAGCCTTACACCATCAGCCAACTTTGCAAGAACATGTGCTTTCATTAATTAATGTCCTTACATTATTGTTTAATATCAACAAGCATTTATATACAAATGAACACTCACGACATGAGGCAAGTTTACATATAAGGTAGCTGCGTACCTGGTCATTACGCTGTCTCATATCAATGGGTATATATTTAGAGACATTCCCCACAACCACTCGGTGCTGCGACTTGCCCCTTGAGCATTTCATCTCAGAATTAACATTGGATTTTCTTGGGATGCTTTTATTCTCCTCGACCAGTTTTTCCACAGGTTTGAAGTTTTCGGGTCTGTCTGATACTGGGATTGATTTTCCTATTTCTTTTTTAACTGCAGGATGGATACCTTGCTGAACGTCAGAGCATGTTTGATCATTTTTATTTTCCGCTCGGTTGTAAAATGAAATCAACATAGCCGCTCTTAATCTATCTAGAATCAGCTGAGTTTCGTTAAGACGTTTGTCTGTTTCATTAATATCACTTTGAAGACCAGCTATTTCTTCAGCGATGTGGGTTTGGAGAATCTCTGAAATTCGTTCACCTTCAGAAGCTTCTTTCGAAATTTCGGTCGTTGAAGCCGATGCTTGGCCATATTGTTCATAATCAGGATCCATGATTACAACAGATAATGATTACTACTAAGGTCTAAAACATGAAACAAGCAAGTTTGCACAAAAAAAATTCTGTATCAATAGAAGATTACAGCACAAAAATTTGAAGATCAGAAACTGTCACAAATTACAGCAATGCCGTCTATCAATAAAATGATAATGACCCCATGACATTTTTCATCTTAGGAAGTTCATTTCCTTGAAAACTGTACTTGCAGCATTTGGAAAGGTCAATTTAAAGCTCTTAGTTACATTAATCAACACTTAAAATAAAATGATTAAAACAGTCAATAAACAATATCAGACCTTATCTAGGAGCTATTAGAAATAACGACTTAAAACAGCCCATCTGCGTTCGATAATAAACTGCACCATTCCCAATACTTTGTAGAGTAATTGGTAGGACAATCCCATTCTATCGATCACAGACCTGCCAACCCAAGAGTGGGGCAATGCGTGAGATTTAATTTTGGGGCAATTGATGTATCAATCACAGCATATATAAAATTTTGGAAATTGGGGCAAAAATCTCACGCATTTTCATTTTTTCTTTGGGGTGATTGCGTGAGTCTCACGCCCAATGCGTGAGAGTTGGCAGGTATGATCGATCACCAACCCAACAGACTGAAAGACCTACTCAGCCTTCCAAATCACCTCGTTCTCTCCATAAACTATTCCAATAGCAGTGCCAAACTTCACCCCCACCCTCTGATGACCTAGCAGTTTCTTTAAAATCTATATTACTGATAAATAACAAATGTATCAATCAAACTTAAGTACCTTATCCCTTGCAATATTAATTGCAAGTTTGAACGCTAATAGCACGTCTGTCACAGCTACCAATGACAAATAGAATAAAGTCTCTCAAAAATAGCTAAATTTATTCATTTCTACGATCAAACATGCACATTATGTTTGATGCAAAGGCATAAATATCCAAATAACTACATATTATATCTAGTAAAGAGAATGACCTTGTCTTCACAGCACATGTGAATTTACGCTCGGAACAATAGGCTAATTTTGAGTACGCCCTTCTGTTAAGACGACTGGTCGTTAATGGCATTTATTGGCGAAATGTTTCAGCGGTTGCAAGGGCAAACGACTCCTGTCATACGTCATCGTCTCTTGCAGTAGCTGTCATTCGCGAACTCCTTTTATAGTAAATAGCCTGAGTTACTAATAATCTAACTTTTGCACTATCGCTACATCTAAATCGACGTGATAGTGTATCAGAATCCGTTCTAACAATCATGACTAATGCATCCGCAAGAAGTTGCTAGACTTATTCATTCAAACTAGGGTATCAGTAATTTACATTCTAATCAGTGGGTTAGTCGGAATAGTTTTACTCTAAAGATGCAGGTAATGCCATTTTCATAAGTATGCCGGATCAAACTATTAAGAGTGACAAACATTTTTCCATGCTGGCAATCGTCATAAACTGCTTGTCTTAACAATAGACATTATCTCATTTACTTACCATTCCCGTTCAAATGTAGTAGCTTGAGGAGAGTGAAATCAAAACAGATATAAGTGATTTTTATTTGACTATACTTTGAATTTTATGTATTATTGTTGTTACCTCGTTTACACATCAACAGCCTTGTTATGGATTCTGCTTAATATTTGATTTTAAAACAATTCGTAATATATTATTCATGTACACTCACCTAGGATCCTGAAGCAGACACAGAATGGAACGATGTTTTGCGAGCCAAAGGGATCTTACCACCGAAGGAAAAGAAAGAGGAAATAACAGAAGATGATATAGTGAATATGCTGGAAAACACCATTGAAAAAAAGTAAATAGACCTAGATTTAAATGGAAGGCTTCATTACCAACAACTAGCCTTGTTATATTGGTTGTCAAAAACTTTTCATAGTGTTTTCTTTACTAATATCATACTTTGCAATAGCTCCGTGGAATAGATATGCTGTTTTAGCATCTAAAGGTTATTTTTCAGAACACAAGATAAGGCGTATGAGGATATGACTAAAGATGAGTTAGAAGATATTGAAGATGATATTGATGAAGAAGATGAACGCATGTTTGAAATGTATAGGTAGGATGAAGCAATCTCATTCACATTACTTTTATTTGTTGAGCTATTATAGTCGTATAAGGCTTGTCACTGTAGACATATCTGATCTTTCCTTCCAAAGATTATAGCAGTTGTGCAACTTGGACTGCTTACTTCGTGATAATAAATTGCACATCATGCAGCTAGTAATACATAATATAGCATATGCTTGTCTTGTACTTACAAACCACAGTGGGAGGGGGCTCATGAATGTTATGCATATTACTGTCTTGGCTTTAGGAGGCAGCGTATGTTGGAGATGATGGCTCAGCAGAAAAAGAGCATGTTTGGCAGCGTGCTTGAAATCAGCAAGGCAGATTGGGTGGATGAAGTGAATAAGGCAGGAGATTCTATCTGGGTTATAGTTCACGTATACAGTGAAGGGTAAGTGGGTCAGAGTTGATGACAGCCGATACCTTCACACAGTCCATTGTGTAAGACTTTGATTAATGGAATTGAAAATTTGAAGTTTCTAAACTAGAGTTCAATTCTACATTCCTCAATTGACCTATTATTTTGTTTTATATTTCAGGTAAGAAAAGTTTCATTAGGATTTTTCTTAGTGTCTGCCTATTTCCAGTTTCAGTTTTGAATTTAATAAACTAATTTTAACTTTCAACTTAGCCCAAGTTTCTTTGACGAAAAAGTTATTTGAACTTCCTTTGGCATAATTAGTACAGCTCGACAATGTAGAATCAGTTCTTTCGAAAAATTTATGAAATTTGAAGTCAAAAGTGCTTTTTGTGCATCAATCATAGTTGGGGTGATCATGATAGGTTAGTTAGTATGAGAGATATTGATAGAGTTGATATTTCATTAATTCTAGCTTTTTGTTTGCTTAATCAACATCTAATCTGTCATTAACTGCAACTTAGACAACTAAGAAACTAGATTCAGTCCATGATATTCAGAGCAATTAAATGATGGTTCCATTCGAGTGAAAGTTATTGTCAGATTTTATTTTTTGCGATATCTTAAAAGTCGATTTGTTGGAAGGAATGATTATTGCAGCCTCTATCCGCTGGCTGCAATCATTCAATTCTCAAACTGAGCTTTATTTGATGACAGGATGTGTTTGATGTTCATTTTTAGGCTTCCTCATTGCAAACTCATCAATCAGCATGTTACTGAGCTGGCAGCCAAGTTTCCTACAAGCAAGTTTGTGAAAGGACGGGCATCCGTGTGCATTCCCAACTACCCAGATAAAAACCTACCTACTATATTCGTATATAAGTAAGTAATAGTTGAGTGCCTTCATTTTTTTACTGTTCTTGCATAGAGTGAAAAGAAGTCGTCTCTATGAGATGCATTCTATGGTAATTAAACAACATTAACACAAATAAAACACGTGTATAGATATAGAATGGATATAGGTATGGTATAGGTATAGTATGGAGTTTCATCTGCGTATCTATAGTAATGCTCATCTTACCTACGCATGTCGTCATACACATACATGTAGTTCTGATGTCATTTTACGATCTCCATGCAAGGTGAATGATGGCATCGGAATCATTTCTGCAGCATTTTTTACTGACATCCTTCATCATACCTAAGTTACAAGAGTTGAAATGCAAAATCAAAATACTCTAACTTAAGAGCTAAAATAAAATTTAATCTCTATTTAATAAGATTGATAAAAATGATATTCACTTTAGAGCCATTTTTAATCTTTTAGCTGTGAAGTAATCATAGAGTAGTCTTTACATAGTTGCCACCCTGGTGTGAATACGTGTAATAGGACATCGGTCAGTGGTAAGTGGTGATCACCAACTAGTATTTAAGCTTTATTGCAATCAAAATATTTCAAGTGTATTCAATGGCTTCCTGTCTTACTACACACAGATTTATTATATTTTAGTATCGATTAAGTTGAACGAAAGTTATTTCAAACGTTAGTTTTCCTACTTGAAGGTGTAGCGATTAAATACTACGCAATCTTAATGTCGTGGCATGGAGAGTAAGGCTGGTTTTCAGATATTCCCAAAGTAGGGAATTTGTACTCATACGAAACAGATTTTCACCGGTTGAGACATTTACTCAAGTGTTTCAAACACATAGTGTGTGAAAGAGTGATTATGTTCCAACTGCTTGTTTCTAGGCGCTCGCATTATTCAGTTTATAGCTAGCCTAATAAAATTAACTAGAATTGTCTCACCCTGCAAATGTTGCTGGGTGAGACAATTCTGCATTATCATAAGAGGTTTTCTCTCTCTCATTTATACATGTAAATTGTTTTCATTTTGCAAGCCACCGAAATACTGCGAGCGGATTTAGTTGTGTTTCGGTGGATAACATTGGTCACACCTATGGATAACATTTATTGTGTCTATGGATCACATTGATTTTGTCTGTGGATAACATAAATTATGTCTATGGATAATGCTATTTATGTCTATTGATAACATTAATTTTGTCTATTGAGAACGTTAGTTATTTCTATGGATAAGTAAACGAGCAAACAAAGTTGTATTTATTCTTACAGAGATGGTGACTTGAAGAAGCAGTGGATAGGTTCTGACCAGTTACATGGCATGAGTTGTAAGTGTGAAGGTGAGTCATACGTAGAGCCCGCTACTCACAATGTCTAGTCATATCTATGAGTCATACACTATGCATCATATTACATATTTTATTTGTAATATTAAGTTATGGTGTATGCAAGTACTATGTAAAACTCGTTGGTGCATTCATTTTAGCTAAGCGACTTATGTGATAGACTTCACCACATAAAATAGCCTCTGGCGCTATTTTTAGCCCAACAAAATAGCCCATGGTACCATTTTAGTCACTTTTCTATGTACAATCATGTTTCTATGGTCAAAGGATTAATTCTTATGAACATTTTGCTATGTTGTAATTGATTTACACAGACTTCAAATTTAAAACATGTATTGCCAGTTGAAGACTATGATGCTGACCTATTTTTGAAACATTTGTGAGATGTTCGTGGCACAGCTGTTTGTTGAATAACTTCTGTAAACTCATTAACTTCTGTGAAAATATTATTTTTTTCATGTATGACACTACGACTGCTTATATACCCTGTGATATATTTGCTACACGGTGCTTGCTTTACAGATCTGGAGTGGATGCTTGGTCAGGTGGGAGCAATTCCTACAGAAATGGATGAAAATCCACGCAAGCAAGTGCACGATGTTATGCAATCAAATATTAGAAGTGCAACAGCTGGCAATGACGATGATGAAGATGATTGGTAGACAAGAATCGTGGTACCTTTTTTTACTCCTTTACATGAGATTTTTAGGTCCTCTAATATTATCAGCCAAGGGATTCATTCGCGTGCTCCCATTTGCAAAGCTAGCTTAAGTGAACTAGAGGAAACTGGTAATTAATGCCATGGTTATACAACACGTTCATATCAAAGGATATCTGCAACACCTTGTGTAGAAAACAAAAGTAACGTAACACCTCGCTATAAGTCAGCTGACGTGTTGTTGACAATCTGTATGTCCAGTAGCTACGATTTTCAAGCTATTGTATTGTACAATTACGCACATACTTCTTATTCTTGTTGCCTTTTTACGATCTCAAACATTTTTTTGTCTTTGTTAAAACTTGTTGTTTTATAGGAGTTGTTCACTCTTGAATGCTCTTCTCTAGTATTCAACGGTGCTAACTAGGGCAGTTCTGAGGTGTAGAAGTGAATATACACCTAACTAGGTAACATTTGGTTAATATCTTTTGTAATATAGAGAAGTGTTCAAAAATACATCTATATATGACTTTAAGTCGCTAGTGTGGGTCATTCTGAGGTGAACATTTTCATAAACATAAATAGGGATTACTCTGCAGCTCAACCTTACCATGCCTGAAAAGAAAATGCTCGTGCAAGCCTAGGATTACAACACAGCAAGACAGTAATCTGAAGGTGGTAACTTATATAATATAGCTTATCAGCTAAATCAGGGAAAGTTCTGTTACAGTACACCTCTTCAGTTAGGATCTCGGATTACAACAGTTCGGAACTGGAAGAGGGGAAATATGTGCGGACATCAGGGAAGGCCAAATGGCCGCTGCTGCACTCGCTACATTTGCTACAGCAGCGTTTTGTTGCATTTTTATGATGTACTTAGTGGCAGCATTTCTCTCAGCTTCTCTTTCCTCAGTTGTCTGCCTTCTGTAACAAAGAGTTTTTGAATGATTAATCACGGAGCTTTGTGTTGGCCAGCAGTGAATAAGGTTCTATGCAGTTTAACTTATTCGTATGTGATTCAGGGATGCTCCCAGGTTGTAGTGTTCCTGTGGTATCAGTCAATTACAGGCAGAGCCATTAGTTTGTAGGAAGTTTCGTAACCACATCGTATTGTCAAGTGTGTCATGGCATATGGTCGATAGACAGTGAAACAAAATAATGCGTAGGACTATGATTGGTCTTAAAGATACACGCATAAAACTATAAGGCTTTAGTTTGTATGATCACCTGATCACCTCGTATTCATAATAAGTAGTGACACACAGCGATGCTGTGCTAATAGTTATTTGGGATGTCTTAAGGTAATATCTAAAAGAGAGGTTAGTATTTCCATTGGCTAACGAAAAAGTAAAACTCCTTTGTATTTTCTCACAAACCTTGCAACACCCATTCAATCTGGGCTCATATAAATCTTTAGTATGATACTAGCAAAATCAGTAATATTATTGACATTATAATTGGCAAAGCATACCCAACAGCAAGTAACCACTTATTAGGGATGACTGCTCCTTACACAATTCAATAGTCATTCAGGTAAACACGGTAATTTTAGCAAATTTCTGCTAATTATACTATTATGGTAGAATAGCCGCCAACCTCCATTTAGTTCGTCGGTTTTGAAACCAGGTTTTGACTTGTGAGTCTGTAAGGTGAAGACGCTTAGCAAGGCCTAGTCTTTCGGTCGAGGCCAGGTACTTTTGACCTAGGAACCTGGCTTCTAATTCGGCTATCTGCTCTCTGTTGAACGTAGTTCGAGGTTTCTTGTGCTTTGGTGGAGTTCTATTGGAATATGGATGGCCTACCCGCCTATATTCGCCTGTATAATATCATATCAGATTTTATTCTGTATGAAATCAAGGTACACCACTCGCTTATACTAGCAACATGCATAAAATACAGAATAACTCTTAAAGTTTCTCGGAATCTGTTCTTTAATTCTTTGGTTAGTTGTTATATTTAATATCAAGCAAGGCACCAAACCCTCAATAGTGGCCTGGCAATTGTTGTAAGGTCCACTGCTAATATCATTCATATAGGCTCACAGGCTCCCAGAATAATACGAAGATGCAGCCCAAAGCTGACCCAAAGTAAATTGCACAAAGGCTTTTGTGATTAGAGCCTTGCAAGAGTTGACCTCAATTTCTATAAACTAGATATGTCAAATGCATAATAGAGAGAAATCAGCTTTATTAGGCTAATTTTCAATTTTAATATATCTCCACGATGACAAATATGTGATAAATAGTCTATTATGGCTAATGATTCTTTCTCTGACAAACATTACAGTATTATTGTATTAGCAAGAAGGTCTTTTGTACTACATTCTCTTTGTTCTCCAAAGGCAGCATGCAGATACGCTTTTCTTTAATTTAGTTCATGCTTGATTTTGATCAGATAAATAATTGAATCATTTCAAAACACTTCACGTCTCGAATTAATGACGCAATATTTCGGTAAAACTAACTTGTTTGGTTTTAAAAGCTATCTATTTGGTAAAAAAATGTCAAGTATTTATAAAACCAAATGGACACCCACTCTATGGCTAGCTGCAGAACTGATATAATCTCAAAACCAGCATATCTTTAATAATATAATTGTTATACAGCTGTATACAAAGTAATCTGTAAGTGAGTTAATCACGTACTAAATTTAGAACATGATAGATAAATAACATAAGGCCTAAATTATTTTTGAATTAAATTAATTACACAGATTATAATATTAGAATAATCAATGAAAAGTTAATCATAGAATGGTTATTTACATTTTTCGAAAAACCCTTGATAATTTTTCTAAAATTTTTCTCAATTTTTCAAGGTTAGGTCTAAATACTGAAGCGCCTATAAATAAAATTACAAGACGATCAAGGTGCCAGTGATAATCGTGTATCCACATTATCACTGATCTCTACTTACTGTAGGTTTTGCTGTGAAATCTTTCTAAAGATTTGAATATGTAGTTGTGAGAAGGAATGTCAGCCATAATGGGAAATGTCGTTGACAAGACATGACATTTAGACTCCATGCATTTCATGTAAATATGTTTATTTTCGTCTTCCCCCTCTCCACACTGTTCATCGCCACAGCTGTGCTGACATTTTGATAGACACGATGTTGTTTCCCCGTGGCCGGCAGCACCACTAGATACAGACTGTTCATCAAGTACTGTTGAGTCTTCTTCCTCATTGTTCGTAGCTGTCTCAGTCTCTCTTCCTGATTCCGTGTGTCTTTTTACCATGCTTCGAAATGCAGATTTCACATTTTGATGTTCCGTCGATGGTGTGTTCTTACTGGTACATTTAGCTAGAATACTGGATATTCCGAAAGAGAGCACTGGTTTAGTCGGTTTCGGATCGTCGGCCATCTTGCGCAAGCTATCTCTCTGATGCGTCGTTTCAATTTACTTAAGCGAGAATAAGTGTTTCTGTTATATACTGTCATTCATTATCGCTAATTGCCTTCACTTCCCTTGTCAACACTTTGTCACATTGAACTATCATTCTTTGTAAGGGAGGCAACTCCAAATAGATTCATGCTAACCAGTTGGTTAATTGGCTAAATTTCATGCAAGTTGGAGCATCATTAGATGAGGCTGAAGCTAAAGAGTCCCTCGTCGACCTGACTACGTCGTCAACAAAGATAATTAAGGATATCTATAGGGACTTGTCACTTCTCAGTCATAGAGTGTTGTTCGTAATTAAGAACGCTAATTGTGCTGAAACAATATTGATAAGGACAGGGGAAAACTAATGAATGGATTGAAAAGGCTGATGGTCATAATTCAGCCTAATCACCTTTTACCTTTTCTAACAGGAGTCAGTGTTAGACCTACGATAAAGGACACCATTGCCAATGAAAGATAAAACTTCTAGATATAAACGTTTTATTTCATTTAACACCAAAGCATATAACAATAATGAATATTAATTGCGTAGGATATAAATATGATATGTCAATTATCGAAGTTGCTGGAACAATAATTTATTTTCAATTACAGTTGAAAAAAACTTCTATTACCACAACATTTTTCCCAATTTTCTTTGCATCTGCTAACATTGAGAAAAATAGCTAATCTGACAACACAAGACAACATTTCTTCATATTCAATTCTGAAAAGATTTCTTCTAAAATTTTAGGTTTGGTTAGCAATTTGTTTTAGAATCAAGCAATTTTTTGAAAGATTAAAGGTTTGAGATTGTCGGAATGGGGTATCCTTGACAACACTAATTATTTTTTTGAAAATCTCAAACTAACAATCTAAATCCTGTAGCCTCAGCTCCAGCAAATGCAGTATTTACTTACAACTTACAAACATAAAACATAATTCAACCTCAAAATGACTATAATGAGCTGAATAGTGAAGATGAGAAACTCACATTAATTTAAGGTTTAATCCATGGCTATTACAAGTAACTAGTGTAATATTATCATACAGGGTAAATATAAATGTTACTAATTGGTTCAGTAGATGCTAGTGGAGTACTTTTCATCTAAAAGTTGTCAGATCTATCTAAATAGCTTACTTTTATCATTCATTAACTTTTTTCATAATCTTTATCTAAGCTTATAGGCTTTGGAGGTCGAGTAAATGTCAAGAACTGTTTTGCCCTGTTAAGCTATTAGTCGGAATACTCATAAAAATTTTAATAAGGGTTTTAAGTGCCATAAAAATGGATTTTTATAAATATAAAAAATGCTGAAATATTCAAAATATCAATTCAAATCAATGATAATTATCTGCTGGATATACACTTTTTAAATGCAAGATTAATTTGCTAGGTTCTAATCCTGAACTTACTTTAATCACGGCCAAATCTAAATCTACTTTACAGCGCCGGCTTTAATACTTAAAAAATGGTCAATTTCGTTGAAGTTTTCATTATTTTCTTAAGCTCCAATTTATAAAATATGTTATATTTTTTCATAAGTTTTCCCAATAAGTTCATTTTAGCTGAAACATGATGAAAAATTTTAATCGCAAAGTTCACAAAACAGTTGAAGTAACTGCTTATTCACTCATTTGCTTATTTATTTATGAAATTGGATGACATCGACATCTAACTATCGCTTTCGCATGTATTCAGTTCAGGTATATTGCTTCCAGAACTGTTCCGCAATTTTATCATTACTGTTCATGCTTCTGCTATCAAATTCTTGCGGCAATTCATGGCTTTCATGTTCGCATTCTCTACACTTGGGAACAACCTTTCTGTGCATAAGCTTAAAGCAAAGTGGAGTCGTGATGGTGCTTAGAGCTGAGATTGGGAGCAAGACCATTGGGGCGACGTCGAACATAAAAACATTGTCTTTTGTCTCCATTGTATTTGTGTTGACCGTTTTAAATATTTTAATTGGCAGCCAACAGATGATCCATAAGCCAATCATCATTGTGAGATACCGTTGGGTTTTCATTTCTCCTTCCACCCACTCACGCTCTTTGTAGTTCTCTTCCAAGTCTTCTCCGGTTGATGAGTCAGCATCTGACGCTATGATAGTGCTCACGTGTTTCTGTCGACACTCTTCCGTTTGCCGTGTGTGCAGTTTGCATAGCTCACGTTTTGTTTTTAGCTCTGCAGTTGTTTTAACAAGAATCAATGCTATAGCTACCGAAGGAAGCGTGAAAATTGTGACAAAAATCACCTTGCTGTACTCGTCCGCAGTGCTCCAGCAAAGACCGTTGTTTCGGAGTTTTTTATCCAAATGTCCGAGATCTCTATAATGCATGTAGGCTACGACAGGCGCAGAAACGCAAATTGATGAGATCCAAATCGTTACGAGACATACGAAAACATTTATTTGTTCCTTGCTAGGGTGAGCGATACTTCTGTACCTGTCGACTGACATGAGGATAAAGGTTAGCATAGCGCAGTGCACAAGAAGGTAAGGAGTGATGGCACCTATGTAACACATGGCTTTGCCAAAAACCCAGTTCTCATAAAGCATCATGACAAAATTGACAGGAAGTTGTACGACAAGCACGAGCAGGTTGTTGATAAGAAGGTTGAGGAGATATATAGCTGTACTATTGGTGTAGAGCCGCAAGAGGATCACATCTTTCAGCATGGAAAAAGATGCAGCCACTCCAATCACTATGACTAACAAATGGATGGAGAGAAACAAAGGCCATGTGTTTTCCATGGAAGGTCGAACAACTCCTTTGGTCCAGTCAACACTTGTATTTGTTCCCACAATCTTTTGTAGCATGTAAAGATATCCTGCAATTGAAACGGAGTGACGTTATAAAACTGCATTAATAAAAACTGGGTATATCAATTAATCCTTACTATGTGAGGCAGTTAATTACCAAACCCATTGAAGAGTGTAATTTATTCAGCCTGTAGATGATGCCTACAATAATAGACTATAAGTATTGTTAGTTGTTCATACTATTTTGGCTTTACTGCACTTCTGCTTAGCCAATACAATTAATTTTAGTACAATCATTTTTTGCATAATTTTTATGCATATTTTGGGAAGCGTTTCAGTGTTATGTTTACATTCTGTGATTTTTGACAACTAAGGATTTGTCATGAATATTTATTTAGGATCCAATCCGAAAGAATAATCTAATACTTAATATGCTCTCTTCTACTCTGTGTGACAAACAGATGTTAAAGCCTCAATAAATCAAACATTAGTGTCTTTCAAACTCAATAATTTATTGCAACAAGCTGTTTCTTGTTATCACTGTTTCCTAAAGATAAATTATGCACCACGTATAAGAAAGTAGACAGTTGTGTCAGTTAGTAAGAGAAGACAACTCTGGTTTACATAAAATGTAAAAACGCTTTGATTGGAAAATTCTATTTTACCATTTTAATTCAGTGGAATGCAGAGAAAAATAAATTTGAGTAGTCTGTCTATGAAAAAGTCATGCTCTATTGAAATACAAAGTGTGGAATATATGTTTTATGTCTGCAATGTTTAAAAATATTGGTATCATTGTATAGGCTAAAAGGCTATGCATAAAACACAAGACTTATAACAGAGTAGCAAACTGCATCAGCACAATATGAAACTGTCCTGTGTACTGTTCACAGGGATATGATACAGTTCAGCAATGAACTTCTTGAAAATAGAGAATGGTGTAACTTTGTTTCTATTTGGGTAAAACTTTAAAGGAACCAAAGTGAAAGACTCGGTTAAGTATTAGCAATCATACTATCATAATAATCGATCAATATTATTAGTAAAATGAACTAATTTATTAATAATAATTTTTTTAATTATTTTGAAAAAATATTTGTTGCCAAACCTTAATGTTTTTTGGACCCAACTTTATACATCTGTAACCCATGGTAGACATTTATTTTTATATGAGTATTTCTTACAAAAACAACTCTTACCATGAGGTACATCCTTCAACAAGAGCATCAGGTTGCGTAATTCCACATCTGACATGATGTTCTGAGAGGTTTCTTCTGAGCACCTATCTTACACTCCAGTAGATTAAAGCGGTAACTAGAAGGGGTGTGAATGCTAATGGCAGATATACCGTCCAACACACAGCGGGTCACTCATTCTTCTACACCATGAAATGGTTTTTAAATGTCAGCAGCCGATGATTGACAGTAACTAGTATGAAGCACAAAGTGCCCTGACACTTTCACTGAAGTAACTAATTTTTAGTTATATGAAAACTTTAGAAAGCTGATATAAAAGTGTAAGCTCACTTCATATAAACTTCGATGTTGACTCTGATTACATAAGAAACTGTACAATGGTGGACAGTACTATACACCATTGTACAGTACTGTACAGCGGTGCACAGTACTGTACAGTACTGTGCACCGCTGTACAGTACTGTATACTACTGTACAGTGGTGGACAGTACTATACACCACTGTACAGTATTGCACAGCGGTGCACAGTACTGTACAGTACTGTGCACCGCTGTACAGTACTGTATACTACTGTACAATACTGTACAGTGGTGGACAGTACTATACACCATTGTACAGTATTGCACAGCGGTGCACAGTACTGTACAGTACTGTGCACCGCTGTACAGTACTGTATACAACTGTACAGTGGTGTACAGTACTGTACACCAGGGGACCTTTTTGAAACCAACTAGACCCTTTAGTTGAAAAACTAAAATACTCATTTACACCACTGTTACTCATTGTGAATTTAGTCAATAACCATAACTTATATGTTAAATTAATTTTCGTTTTGTCCTGAGTTTAAATATGTAAACCAAACAGTTGTAAAATTATTTTTTTGAATGATTATGTAGTCTCAACACTGAATGTTTCATTTTTAATCGTTGAAGCTAGCAATCTGCACAGATATAATCCCACTAAATACGTTTTTATTTGCTCATTTCCTGTCAAATACAAGTGTATTAAATGTGTACAAATAGGCTGCCATCTTACTGATCTATGTAGCTGTACACTACGAATATGCTTGATATGACATCACTATCATAAACTGGTCATAACACTTTCCTACATTCTGGGACAAACTTTTAATTTGATATCCTGTATTTTTATACGCAATTCAACACTTTTTAACATATAGTAAATCATTTTTGTCTAAGACCGTACTTTTGTATTCTAATCCTGAACTATTTTTATTAAACAAGCTACATTATGCTCGCTAATATATTATCTGCTGAAAAACGGGTCGAGACTATTATACGAGTCATTCTCTGAGCTCAGCAACGTTGACCAACTTTCATGACCAATGTCCCGATCAGCTGCGAGTCAATTTCTAATGACATTCAAGTAAACAGAGACAGTTATGACACAGAGGAATAATATTGTTATAGACGGTCCACATATTGATCATCTTGTTCACATCATATGGTTATTGAGCATCATGGCACCTAGAACATAAGCTTTTGAAAAATCTTTTTTCTTTAGATTAATAGCAATTTAGTTGCTGAAATTTTAAATGTAACTATTTTAAGAATGTATTTTTTTAGATTAATGGCATGTTACTGGTATTAGTCACCTAAATGTTGATCTTTTAATAAATTTGTTTCTTAATTTAGTGGTGTAATGGCTGCCAAAATTTCAAAAGTAAACCTTTACGTTTTTTTCTTAGCTAGTCACTTAGCTTTCCCATAAACCTCCTAGGAATTTTATCAATTAGTAACTGGATGCTTTGCAACAAGAAACTAGTGTTTGACTAGCTTATGTTCCTCTGTACTATGCAGCAGCTATTGTTTGGAATAGCGTGTAATTAAAACACCACAGACAAATATTCAATATTATTCTATCAGATGTGTCCCTCTCTGTACAACATGTTAACACACTCTACTTGTTTGAGGAAAATTATAAAGATGTTTAAATAAGCAAACAGACAAAGACCCAAGAGCAAATACTGTTGCTAAGTGGATCGGTGATTAACAAATCAGCTTTACATATGCCAGCCAACCTTTTGACTTGTTGACATTAGTGTTGAGTATTGATAGTCAGAAACATCTAAATGTCCCAAGCTTGACTCTTGTCACAGCTGTTTTGACCAAATGGTGTTTATCACATTTTCCATTATTAATCGCTGAGTTTCTTATGACCTGAACCAGAAACTCTATGAACATGGTTTGATCTGGTACACAGAAAAATCAACTTCAGCTTAAGCTGAATTTACCAAAAAGTTTGCAAAACTGCCCTACTGACTACCATATATAGACATGCAGTTCTTTACCTTTTGCATCAAGATAACACAGCTTAGTAAAAAACGTTCCATGACACAGCAAATTCTGCAACACAGGACTTTCAAAGAAATGTCATATTTGTAAAATTGAGATATTGCTATCATATTGTGAGCAGCAGCAATAAGGATAACCAAGAAAGGCAGACCGGAGACAATGCATATTTTATGCAAAGCTTTATCTTGTTTATGTCTGTACTGTATCAAAGATCGGTGCGCCATTTGCACACTGGTTTTTCGAATTAGGCAAAGAAATATGTGCTATAAATTATTCCATTTTACATGTGATATAGTTTATATTAACTTAATTTATAGGTTTTACGTTTTATTTTAATTGCTACTAGCTTTTCTACTTTTAGTTTTAATGTTTCAATAAATTTTGGACGTCATGTGCTGAAAATTACTTCTTATGTTAAAACAGATAGTTGTTCAAATATCGAAAGGTTTACACATCAAGGTTAAACTTTGTGGGATTTATCATTTGTAACATCATTGCAGTCATCTCCCTTGCCACTGGAAAATCGCAAATGGCGCACCGGTCTTTGATAGTACTGCGAACGGTATTAAAGATTGTAGCTATGTGAGCCAATATTATTCCGCTGTGTTACACATAGACCTCAATAAGGCAACTGCTTAATTATGAGAAGTGATTCTGTGTATATTGTCTGTATTTAGAATAACAGTGTTCATCAAACAGCATGAATTGCATAAGAACTAAGGCTAAACTGAGGTGTCATGGGAAGTGCAGTGCATATTATAAGGTAATGGCAAGAAGGAGAGTGAAAACAATTTCTGCTCTAAATAAAAGCATTCGTAAACTAAAATTTTATAAAGCATGCATATTTAACTAGCTAGCAGATTGAAGCTACATAATTGAGCAAAATTAATCTGGTGTCTCCAACCGTAAAATACATAAGCCTTTTAAAAAGTGGCCTCCCATAATAATGAGCTGAAACTTCTCATATATCCATACACGCAATTGAAACAGTTTTGATAAGTTCTTGCAATAGCCAGTCAATCCATAGAGCTACTCTAAAAGGTTAAAGCCAAAGAGTTGGAAAATAAATAAAACCAAATAAAACTCAGTATACTGGCGCCATGCGGCAGAGGAAAAAAAATGTATGCAGATTTGAAATAATACGTTAGTAGAAAAATATAGTTGTCTTTGCATACGTTCCGTCAAGGAGCTAAATTTCAATGCATAACATCAGAAAAGTGTTACATAGTAAAAAATATGCATAGATCTAAAATTTATAGTATCTTTGTTGAAGGATGCAGTTAAAACTAAAAAAAGTGAGTGAGTCTTACTTGAACACATAATTGTACTTTCACCAGAAACAGAGTCATAGTTTGGGTGTTGAAGAGTACTGAAATGGGAGTTCTTTCACATCTTACCATGTGTGACGATGCTTTGCAATAGGGCGCAGACATCTGGGTCAAAACTATAAGCCTTAAAACAAAAACAAGAAATCACATATCAAAGTTGTAGCTTACTAAGCAACATTCTAACTTATTACAAATGAAGCTCCTTAACACAATTCTCGTACCATTTCAGATGATAGGAAAACTTACGGGACATCCTTGCAGTAGTTATGAGACCCAACTATATAGAAAAACTAAACACCAAACCAACTCTTGGTAAAGAACAAACCTGTTCAAATACATTCGCTAAACAAAACTACTGTGGTCATTCGTACCCCTATCCATACCTACCCACACTAATCACATCTACCCACACCTCCCTACACCTACCCACACTTCCCTACACCTACCTACACCTCCCTACACGCACCCACATCTACCATCACCTACCCACACTTTCCTACATCTACCTACACCTCCCCTCACCTACCCTTACCTCCCTACACATACCAACTACACCTGCTTACACATACCCACACCTACAAGGTACAGCCACAACAGTGATGTGGTGCATCTACGAAACACACTTGTTAGCCATATCTGCTAAGCATAGCTGATGGAGCAGCTCTGTCTAAGAATACGTACTTCCTAGAAACCACCCATGATGCTATCCAAGTTTATACACCCTCTATGATACACTGTATACAACAATAAGAAACACTAGAAATCATTACCATAGTACACTTGCTGTACCTTTCCTTGGTATACCTATTTGACATACTAAATATGGCAGCTTTATTAAATACAATGTACATCAGATAGTCTCATTACAACAGCCTACCAAATGTTCTAAAACTTTCTAACGCGGACTTTTTGATGCCAGACTTTTCAGTACTGCTATTTTGACACAAAAAAAACATCTATGTTTATATACAGTAAAGAAATAACACGATGATAATAAAAAGAAAATGCAAAAAAACATCATTTTATTTCAGAAACTTCACGCATAATACCTTTTTCTTCGAAATACATCAAAATAAATTTTTACGTTCACATCACCAAAATTTGATTGAAGAATTTCATGAACTACATCTGTCAAATTTTTTTCTTCAACTTTTCAACTTTCCACAAGTCACAACGAAAAACTGATAAATTCTGACCTTGTTACCTGCTCCAAAAAAGTCTTGCGACAGAATGTCTGCACCAAAAAGTCCCATTCCGTCTACTGAATTCTCAATGTGACACACCTTCCTATTTTCCAATTCTTTTTCAATTAGAAATACATTGCCATGGTTACTCATTCTATAAGGTAATACAGGATAAAAGACTCGAGTTCTGCTAAACATACCCGTGAATAATAATGCTGGGCCATTTCAAGGCTGTTCTTGATACCGAGCTGTTTGTCTAGACATCGAGCGTAGTAGAAGCAAGCCATAGCCACGCCTTTTCTTATGTAATTCTCTTGACACTCCGTCTCCTCAGCCACCTGTTGCAGGTTGTCTAACTGCGCCACCCTTTGTTAACAATATATATGACCATAGTTTAGGTCGTAAGTTGTATGTATGCTTAGGTATGTATGTATAATTTGTTAGTGGTATTGGTTATCATCAACAACATAATGTTTTCATTACATGCCAAAGGAAGGAAAAAATGAAAAACCTAAATCAGTAATTATTGAGCGAGTTGAACAAAAAATGTTTTAAAAGTTGGTAATTTAATAGTATTGCGGAAGAGTCGGGATCGTAAATTGAAGGTTGTAGTAACAGAATGTTCATAAACTGAAACATAGGAGTTACAGTAATCAGTAACTTAGTAACAATAATACAATTATGATGTTAATTTATTTTATTATTTATGCATAATCTAGGGCTAAAAACTAAAGAAATAAATGATGCCCTGCGATGGTTAGATTTTGGTTCATCTGTTTAATAACAACACAATATTATAACCACAAAAAGAATAAGTTACTGCACTATACAATGTTAGTCTTATTATAACAAAAGAAGTAAGTGGATTATTATATGTAGTCAACAACTAAACAGAAATGTAATTAATAAATTGTTGCAGAAGTTCTATGAACTCCAATATATGAACTAAAAGCTGCCTGTCCTCTAACCCATACTTAATCAGATTTCACCCTAAACTCAATTGATAATTATTCTAAAAATTTATTAAAAATCAACTAAAATTTAATAGACGACTACCAGCAGTGTAAACAGCAGTGCTATACATTCATATTGTATGTATAGAATGATATGATGAGAACATGTGATACATTTGCCTTGTAATCGGGAGTTGCTTTACACCGATCCTTCACCAGTGAAAACTCTACACAGGTTCACTTTTAACATTTTCATTTGAGTTTTTTGAGTCGCTATTTTTTGATTCATTTTTAAATATTTTTCATGGCAGCGATTATTGTCTATAATAACCTACATAATCAATTGTCTACAGAATTATTGTTACCAAAACAAGTTTGCTGCATTTTTCAATTATTACCATTTTTCAATAATTCAGTGATTACCATTTTATAGTGAGCAATCAAAAACGTTCACAAAATTTAGCACAAATATTATTGCAGCATACTTGCATTAAGCCTGGTGTAGTCAGAGGTTTCTGTTATTTTTATAATTAGATCAATGTTTAAAAGGCAAGTTCTAGGAACCTGGTTCTTAAGAACCAACAGAGTTTTGAAGCCCAAAATACTCGGTAACCTTGGAGAAGGCACGGAGCATTTGCTTGTGAAGTTTGAAGATAATCAGTCAAAAAATGTGGAAATGCATAGCGCTTACGGAGACTAACGGACAGACTAACGGATAGACTAACGGACGGACCAACAAACGGATGGACAAACAAATGAACAGACTAATGGGCAGACTAACAGACAGACTGTCATACAGACTGACATACAGACAGACTAACAGACAGACTAACAGACAGATTAACAGACAGATTAACAGACAGACACACGTTTAATAAAAAAGTGGAGTTTATTAATAGAAATCTTACATTTCTTCTGTTTTGTATAAATCTCTAAAATTGTTGCTGTGCTGCTGACTCAGCACAGTTTACTATTTACTGTATGACCATTATCAATGCTATCGAAATTCTTTTGGAAAAAGCCAATAAAACACTATTTTTGAACCAGCTTGTACGAGCCTTTCATATAACAGCGAGTTGTTTGTACAAACTGTTTGAACTTCTTCTGTAAGCATGACTAACCTGGATGCCATGTCAACGCATTTGGTGTAGAGTTTCCTCTTGTAATAGAAGGCAACCATATGTCCCATAGCGTACACATTTCCTCTTTGACTAGCTTCACTGAGGCACTCAAATGCAGACTCCATGTTTTTTTTAACTCCAAGACCGTGCATATACATGACGCCTAGTGCACCTGCGTATAGCAACACACTTATTATGTTAATACTCCTTTATTATGTGTTTGTTAATGGTGAATCGTCTGAATTACTTCAAAGTTAAATATGCATGAGGTACTGGCAAGGACCCGAGTACAAAAGTATTATGTGTATTTAATACATTAATATAACTTAATTTAATATATTAGTAATATTATTGTAAAATATATTAATTCAATAAAAAATAATTTATCACAGGTATGGTATTTAATACGTTAACATAACCTAATTTAATAGATCAGCAATATTATCGCAGAGTATATTTAGTCAGGAAGTATTGAGTAAAGAATTAACTTAACACACAGAGTGGTATTTAATATGTTAACATAATATAGGTAACTATTTAATTTAATACACTAATAAAATTATTGTAGAGTATATTTTTGCAGTAAGCGCTTAGCGATTATTTTTAAGTTTTATTGATTCTACTAAACGGACAAGAACCTAATAAAACAAAATTTTAATACAAACTTAACCAAACTTTTAGAAGGATCAGGATTTTCTAGAATGTTCTAACCTAGAAAATTCTAGGTTAGAATGTAGCCAGCATGAGAAATATATTATGACTTGCGCCTGCATGCAGATTCATGCCTACCAACTTATATTTAGCTGTAAAAACAGAATTCATAGCCGATAGACTTAGTAACCAATGACCTTTTTAAGAAGTGACACTTCACATAACGTCTAGAACAGAAATAGCTTTTACCTTGTGATTCTAGGTTGCCATTGCCACAGGCTTCAGAGTGCCAAAATGCTGCCTTCTTTAAGTCCGCTGTGTCTTTGCGAGAATAGAGCATGGCTAGCATGCTCTGAGCCCTCACACAAGCTGAAGGGTTGCCGTCATCCGAAGCTAACATCCACCATCTGCAAAGAATTTTAATCCTTCCATAACTTTGACAGCCTTATATAGTTAAGGAGTTTACATTTATGTACATATACCGGTATTAGATACAGAGCCACCGCAAAGCCTAGATAGCTAAATTAACCAATCAATTTTGCTGAATTTGCTATTCCAATTGCATGTATATCAACAGCAGACAACTCCTCAATACCAACAGAACAATTATTTATAACATTGAAATAGTTGATGTGGTAATATTTTAAAAAATCTTTTATGTTGGTTCAAAAAACTTCCATCATGGAACACTAATCACAGCAATTGCTCTGTTTGGGAAGCTTTCATAACTTAAAAAGTTGTGCAAATTTACAAAAAAATATTTACAAAAAAATGTTTTGTAAATTCGAGCTCTGAAAAATTTTTCCTCACTTTTCTGCCTCCTCGTAATCAGTTCTGACACCGTAGCCTTGAAAATAGGCACGGCCTATGTTATATTCGGCAGCATGCACCAGGTGCTTGCACGACATCTTGGTGCAGGTGGCCACTGCCTGCATTCGTTCTAAAGCTTTTACCTAAAATGCACAATATACTGTGATAGCAAATTTGTCATGTCACAAACCAGCGATAAGAAAGTTGGCTATGACTGTATAAAGGTTAACTGCATGTTGAAAAAGGTTGTAGTCTATTATTAGAATGCTATTAGCATGCATGCACTCTACTAATTCTAAGCCCTTTTTTTTAAATGTAAAAACATAAAATATGATCATTTTGTTAAAATTATACAAATACATAGAATGCGCAATAAAGTATGCAAGCAAAATGATGATGTGCGGTCTGTTTAATATGATTAAAAAAAGGTTGTTTGTGTCTTTAAGCTGCTAGTTTAAACAGGAATACAGCTCAAAGCCGAAATATTTGCCAATGCTCACATAGTCAGGCTCGTCCATACCGAGCCCATCAAAGTACATAACTCCGAGTTGGAATTGTGACTGCATGTCTGTACTTGGTGCTCTCTCAAAGTATTTCAATGCCTTGTCAAAGCTGCCCTGTTAGATAACCAAATCAGTTACACATTGGTTCATGCACTGTATTTTAACATAGTACCACATTCCAATATAATAGTACCCAGTGTAAGTACCACATAACAGTATAATAGTATCCAGGGTAAGCACTACATAACAGTATAATAGTACCCAGTGTAAGTATCATATAACAGTATAATAGCACCCAGTGTAAGTACCACATAACAGTATAATAGTATCCAGTGTAAGTACCATATAACAGTATAATAGTACCCAGTGTAAGCATCACATAGCAGTATAATAGTATCTAGTGTAAGTACCACATAACAGTATAATAGTATCCAGTGTAAGTACCATATAACAATATAATAGTACCCAGTGTAAGTACCATATAACAGTATAATAGTATCCAGTGTAAGTACCATATAGCAGTATAATAGTACACAGTGTAAGTGCCACATAACAGTATAATAGTATCTAGTGTAAGTACCACATAACAGTATAATAGTATCCAGTGTAAGTACCATATAACAATATAATAGTACCCAGTGTAAGTACCATATAACAGTATAATAGTATCCAGTGTAAGTACCATATAACAGTATAATAGTATCTAGTGTAAGTACCACATAACAGTATAATAGTATCCAGTGTAAGTACCATATAACAGTATAATAGCACCCAGTGTAAGTACCACATAACAGTATAATAGAGCCCAGTGTAAGTACCATATAACAGTATAATAGCACCCAGTGTAAGTACCACATAACAGTATAATAGTGCCCAGTGTAAGTACCATATAACAGTATAATAGTATCCAGTGTAAGTACGATATAACAGTATAATAGCACCCAGTGTAAGTACCATATAACAGTATAATAGTATCTAGTGTAAGTACAATATAACAGTATAATAGTACCCAGTGTAAGTACCATATAACAGTATAATAGTACCCAGTGTAAGTACCATATACCAGTATAATAGCAATCAGGGTAAGTACCACATAGCAATTTAATAAGGTAAACTTTACCCATTCAAAGTGAAGCTGACCAAGTTGGAATATAGCTTGTTCATCGCCATCTTTAACTCTTTTTGTTAAAATGATTTCACATTTTTCCTTCAGTTCCTCATCGGTGAGCTCACTAATGGCCTCCCTGTAGAATATGATTGTTAGTGAGACTCAGCGGACATATATCTAGTTAAACAGTCGTGTAAACAAAACTATTTAGATCCTCCTCAAACAGGTTTGGCCTATCGTTTCACAGAGAAACTGCTAAAATGCTGTGCATAAAGGACGAAGTATTTAGGGTGTTTGCAGATTGACTCTATCTAAGAATAAATTCCAAAAGCTGAATCAAAAGTTCACTTTTTTACAAATCAAAGCTTGACCTGAAACACTTATTCAAAGAAAATTTTAACTCGTTGCATGCCTAAATATGTAATATTATAAAATGGATGCATATTTACAGCCGTGTGTTCCTATCTATATTAACATAACAACATTGCAAAAATGCGCTAGAACACAACTAAGTGTCTACTTTAGATTTATACATAAATGTCAAAGTTAATAATAATAATAATGATACTTAATATAGTTTTATTTGTTATATTCATTTTATGGCCAGGAATTTCACTCTCAACTTTGATCCCGAAGGGTTCAACGGAAAAAGCCCGTTTTAGATCTATTTTTCGATGGCCAGACACTGTAGAGTGTTTTCATGAAAAAGGGTGTGTTTTTTTGTTTTGGTGCAGTGGATAGGGGCCAAACCTGCCTCATCAAGTTCCACACACAGTGATTGAGCCAAATAGGGGGCAATTAGTCTGTGGTGATGAAGTGATAAGGAGTAGTTTTTTATTAATGTGTAAGCCAGTGGAAGGGTGCATTTTATAACATCTCAGACTAGCCCTTGGGAATGAATAGAAGGGAGTGAAACTCCTGGGATTTTACGGCAGCCCGTTATTGAGCTCCATTAATAGTTTAAAGTACTTCTAATGAAACTAGTTTTGTATGTAGAGACTAGCTTACACACACTTGCCTTATTATATAGTCCTATTAGAAACTTTATCGTCTAGTTGTGGCAGTAATAGTAATTCAGTACTAGTAGTGTGGTACTAGTAGCGTTAGAAGTATTACAATAACATTGGATTAGTAATAGAGTTACAGTAGTAGTACAGGATTAGCGATACTGTTATAGTAGAATTAGTACAGTAGTATTGGCACAGTACGAATCGAGAAGTATAAATACAGTAGGCCGTATGCAGTATAAGTAGTGCAGTGGTGGTACTGACACAGTAGTAGCACTAGTAGTTGTTATGGTAAAGTAGTAGTAGTAGTCAGTAGCAGCTCAGCTAATATAACACTGTATAGTTGCGTGTGAATGTTGAGTATATCCATTGTATTCTCATTTTCTGTTGTGATTATTAATATTGTTATGTGGTGTTTTATGCTGTTACTGATACGACACCAAGTATTGAGGTAAATTTTCATAAAGAATGTTATTTGAAAAGTTTAGAATGCCTTGCTTATACCACTTTGTATCACTATTAGAATTGCTGCAACCTTATAATATCAAATAATGACCTTGAGCTTAGGTTTTCTTTTAATAATTTGAAGGCACCCTAGTGACACCCTGGTGTGTGCTAGGATATACTTTTGAACCACACGGATAAAAACTACATCATAATATCAAGCATGGGTATAAGCAAAAAGTATGCTTTAAAGGAAATGAGGGTAAAATGGGGTGCTAGATACAGTAGAAAATGATCATATGATGGATACACAATTCAGGGAGAAGACAATTTGTAATTTTAAGTTCTTGTTGGAGTTGTCAAACCTTCTTCACTCAACAAATCAATGGCTAGGCTAGGCAGTTGGTAGGCCTATATTGAAATGCAAATAAGCAAATTTTTTATTGAGTGGCAACCTATTGTTAAACACTTGTTTTGTTTACTAAAAGAAAAGAATAAAATGAAAATCCTGAAATCTGAAAACTTGTCAAAGGAACTTTGTTAACACACTTTTATGCAAACTATAGAAATGAATGCATACAAAATTCATGTTTAGTCAATGTTACACATAAGAACTCTGACTACATCGAGCACTGCCATGATATCCATACAAGTTCTATCACGAACAATTTGTCAAAATGCAAAGGAACTATTGATTAGAAAATATGAAAAGAACAGATTATTGGCTAAGTTAAATGAACCCAAAGAAGCAGACAATTGCCTGCTAATGACTCAATGCTCTGCTAAGCAATTTGCACTCTCGGATATCACCAGAACTGAAGTGAATGCTTTAATATATTCGATGTTATACAGCACATTTAAACAATTTCGTATGTCTAAATAACGTGTATTTGGTTAGCCAATAGCAACAAAGAAAAATTAAGCTAATTACATTGGTTGCCGAGATTATGATGGAAATCTGAGAGAGCATTGGTACACACATAGCAGTTAGTGCAACATTTAGCTGCATAAAAGTTATTCAGTTTGTAGAATGATTGTTTTGTTCATGACAGACATACAGAGCTGTTAGTCTTACGCTTTATGAACATGACGAAAGCATAATCAATGTTTTTTATACATGTAACAGTTAAATTGGAGAAAAACAAGTACCAATTGGATTAATTATTATGCTTTACAAATATGAATTTCAAAGAAAATAAAGTATTCTTCCTGAAGTGAAAATCTGAGCAATTTCTTTGGAAAGCTTCAGTGTTTTTGTTTTATAACCATCGTTTGCTTAATGTTTTTTATAATACACCATCGTTTGCTTAGTGTTTTCGTAAGATTTTGTTCATATGAATAATTGGGTGAGTGTTTGACAAAAGCTTTACACATACCTATTATAGGAGTTAAGATTTTGTGAAGCATATCCTTCTAACAAAGAGTGCTTGCTACCTTCTGAGTTTGGCAATGGCTCAATTGGAATGGAAGAGCTTTGTGGGAGATCCATTC
Source organism: Watersipora subatra (assembly GCF_963576615.1). Classification (NCBI taxonomy): domain Eukaryota; kingdom Metazoa; phylum Bryozoa; class Gymnolaemata; order Cheilostomatida; family Watersiporidae; genus Watersipora; species Watersipora subatra. Next base: position 9,635,571 of record NC_088710.1, on the reverse strand, counting down.
TAAAAATGCAGTTTACAGAATTTTGTAGTAAAATCTTACTGCTAACATATCTACAATAATATGGCAGTTTTAATGAATTCTACAGCTGATAAGCTCTTGCAGTTTTGTAGTCTCTTTAAATAGGGCACACCGTGTAATCTTCTTGCACTCACAGCCAGCTCTACATTTGTTGCCAGAAAAAAACACTACAAAGCATTTTTCTCAAGCTGTTCACAAATGGAATAGCTGAAAAAACATTTTTAGAGCCTAAACAGTTTTCAGAGTAACCTAATTAAAAACTATGCTTGATGCTGGACTCAAGCTCTGCAGTATTCATGTTCCGCCTTCTTATTTTAAACAATACGTGTTTTTACTTTTGCAACACAATGTTCGCCTTGTTCACCTAAGTAAACCCTTATGATTAAAGAGTTGATGTAACTGCACATAAAAAGTATTTGTGTGTGACTGTTATTAACCATTGAAATAAATAATAATGAAAATGCACGTAAGAGGATTTTTTCTAAAAAAAAGGAGACTTACAGTGATGTCTGTACAATCTTTCTTTTTCATAAGGGTATTCGAGTAGTCAGTAGTAGTAAAATATAACTTCTTCAGTGCTCTGAACCAAACAGTATGAATAAAATGCGTGCGAAGCAAACTCACTCTAATGCAGTTACTTCTGCATGAAAGAGTTCATGCCTGGTTCACACTACTTTGGAAAGTAGGGGCATTGCCCTTGTTGCTAAGTGAACTTGGTGTCCTTGACCCAAAATATCGTAACGTAATTGGTTGAATGCGATTTAGTTGTTCTCTTCAAAACGTATGCGCTTAGCCAGCCTGACACAAAGGAAAATCGCTTTAATGATTTTCGCGTCATTGCAGAGTCCATTGAACCAATTTGCTAATTTTATCGAAATTGCATATTCTTATTCGCAAAGTTTTATTTTTTCAGCTATGAATAAAATGTGGCTTGGGCACGGGAACTATACGTCCTGTGGCAACAGGATTACGCCCGTTACGAATGACAGCCTTTTTTTATCGCAGACGTCATACCATGATCGGAACGATGGCAGCGACAAAAAGGAAAACAGGCTATTGTAACAATAGCCGAACAATCCTCAGCGAACTGCTCGAACAGCTCATGGAAGAGTTTGGATTACCTCATGGAAGAGTTTGGTATCTTAAACACCTGACTATAGGCCATTATATGGCAAAATCTGTTTCACTGGAACATGAAGTACATTTATTGATGAAGAGGTAGTATCTTTGCACTATTTCAGTTGTCAATAGGTCATGTGTAATTGAATCCGTTGTCAATACAACTGAACTACACCTCTGTACAACTTGCTGGCGGAGCTTGTTTTAGTGTCCAACATTAAACTTAAAGATGTACTTTAATTAGATTACATACTAGAAAGAGATCACCTATTGAAAGCTCAAATAAAAATGTAATGAAGATAGTGTTTTATTGACCAATCCTACCAACCACAGACATGGAACAGAGTAAATGTGGCAACAAACAAACACCACTATATTCTTCTTCTGGCACAAAAATATAAATAATCCATTAAAAAGTGAATTGATATATAGAGAGCCTGATCAAAGAGATGCTGGACCGGGTGATGACATTGCGCCTCATTCTTAAAACAGACTTCGATAGAAATATATCCAACCAGCTGGTGTCTTACACGATGAGATAAATTCGGTCGTAAAGCCTAATTTCCTATAACTGCTACGAAGAGCCTATGATTGCTTCTCCATCTTGGCTTTGAGGCTGGCGGGCATCTCTGGTGGTGGTGGACGGGGCAGACGGAATGCAACCTTGACAGTGTCATAGATGAACCACTGCAGGGCAGTCAGTGTACCGATCATAACAATACGTGGTCCGAGCCCCTTCCACATACCTGTAACGGAATAAATTTGTTGCAATCAAAATTGATTTTGCGTAGAAAATTCCATGCCCACTATTCACTGAAATTCCCTACGTATTAGAATTGGCATTGCATAACAACCCGCAATGCATGGAAGAAAATAAAGATTCTAATAAAAAGCAGTAGATGATACAAGCATTGCTTGAAATCCTTTGACGGATCAAGACGAATCTATTGAAGTTACCACTGTAGTTTATCATTAAATCATACATAAATCAGTTTATTATAAAACAAATAACTATAAATGTTAATTGTTATAAATAAATAAATGTTAACTATAACAAAACTAATGATAAAAAACATTTATCAATGCCATAACTGGTAAAATGTAAACAATTTATCAACACCACGTATAAACAGTGTAAAAAGTTTAAATACTAACTGCAGTGGTTGCAAATACCAGTTTTGTTCATAAAAGTGTGATGTATTTGAGACTAGTTAAACTGTCAGATCAATGTATTTGCAACAATAATTAGAAAATATGAATTGAATACAATTGTTTTTGACGGCATGGAATGACAACTCCGACAAAAGATATTTCAATGACAGCAGCACATTGATCATCGAAAGTAACTGAAACAGAACAACATAGTTGACCAGCGAAATTACCAAACAAAAATTTTTTCTGAAAAATGACCTGATGAATGTCAATGCCTGACTGATATTCCAATTGATTGGCAATGCTTGTATACAAGCAGATCCCCAATCCTAGACCGTAGTAAAAATTTTCTATCGACTGAAATTTTGAACAGCACAATACCTTTTGAGCCGAATATCATCTTGAAGCTCTAAGCTTGTAAAACTCATAGGAAAACCGAAATCAAATTGAGTAAGTAGTTTGATTTTCAAGCTCTTTAAAAAAATGATGTTTTAGAGATATCTAAGGAAATATAGTTGCACGACATCCAGTCTAATAGTGTGTATAATTGTTACGAATAGAAAAATAGAATATTTGTCGTGTAAAGCTCTTGCGGCTAAGATTTTTTAGCTTATCTATTTTTGACCCCTCATTGTCAAGAACTTTAATCGAATTGTCAATGGAAACTAATGTTCTGTCAGCAGCAGTTTTTCATTTCCCAGTCAATTAGATGTGTCGTCGGGATTTCGCCGATTACTCAAGGACTAACAGGCAAATCGACTTGAAATTCTGGGATGATACTGAAAACGCATTACGCACAAAGCAGCCGAATTAAAAAAATTTTTCTCAAAACTCCTGTGTAAGCCGGAATAAAAAAGAGTAAAACTACCCACCCAAGTTTACCCAGGCATAAGATGAAGTAAAATCCTTAGGTATGGGCTTATGTAGGTGGTGTCATGAGAAGTTGCTGTCTCTCTCTCTATCATTTTAAGATATGAACCATAATTCCACATTTTCGCAATTCATATCAAGTAATGAGAAGCCAGTGTTGATGATAGTCATAATATTCAATAATAATCACCTGCAAAACCAAGAGCTTTTGCGGCCTGTACAAAATTGCTGCCTTTTTCTGTGTTGAGCTTAGAGACAATTGTGTCAGCGGGATGTGATACGACAGCGCAGAACACTCCAGCAATATAACCTACAATCATTCAATGTGTTAGCCATTGATAAAATAGTTTTATTTCTGCAATCACATCGAAGTCATCAACAAGATGCATAACTATCAGACGTGTTGTAAATACATGTTTTGCCAAATTAGTGTTTGTAAACAAACATGATGAAAGCATTTCTGTTTATTTATTTTTCATCATGAAATATTTCATTTCATCATGAAACATAAATGATTCATGATGAAATGAATTAGACCTGAACAGGAAATGCGCGTAAAGTCATCAACCAATATTACTAGTTAGTCTGCTAACTTATCCAATCAACAATCTCATTGCAACACCCTTACTGATCCAATCAACAATCTCATTGCAACACCCTTACTGATCCAATCAACAATCTTATTGCAATACCCTTACTGATCCAATCAACAATCTCATTGTAACACCCTTACTGATCCAATCAACAATCTCATTGTAACACCCTTACTGATCCAATCAACAATCTCATTGTAACACCATTACTGATCCAATCAACAATCTCATTGTAACACCCTTACTGATCCAATCAACAATCTCATTGTAACACCCTTACTGATCCAATCAACAATCTCATTGTAACACCATTACTGATCCAATCAACAATCTCATTGTAACACCCTTACTGATCCAATCAACAATGCTATTGTATCAACCTTATTCTATGATAGGTTGAAGCATGAACACAAGATAAAATTCCAATATGACACCAGTTCCATATTACGAGACCCACAAGAATGCTTCATATAGCATGGCAAACATACCAGCTACAAAGGTAACTCCAAGTTGCTCAGACTTGGAGCAGTCAGCCCTGGGTTTTGGTACAACATATTTGTATAGAGCTTCCACCGTTCTCTCAAAGCAAGCAAACTTCATCATTGTGTATGGAATCTGTCGACACCAAAGTGGAACGAGGCCCTTGTAGAAACCTGCAACACAGCCGTATTGCTAATCCTTGTCAGTCTGAATTCATTACCCTAGTACAACATACAATATATAAACGCGAGTGACACTAAATATCCAGATGTATAATCAAGCCATGTTACTAACAAGTATCCATATCAGGTGACCAAACTAGAAAGTGTTCTCTGCAAGAAATTATGTGAGTGTTACGCTATGGCAGTGATCTCAGCGAGTTTATTTTTTAATAAATATACAACTAGGGATTCATACAGATGTTGAATAAGTATGATTCCTACATTGAGCAAGAGAAATGAAATTTAAATATGGGCTCTTGTTTTGTGGTTCAGTCTGAAAGGCTATGAAACATGGGACATCTGTATCTTTATATCAACTAAAGAGGTAAAAGTTAACTGTAGGGCGTCATTACCAGAAAAAGGTTTAGATATGAGAAAATGATCCCCAAAATCATTTTAAGAGATGATTTAGTGAGACAGTGACAACCGAGCAAAGCAAGACTTTTGCTAACATCCTCTCAGCTCATCACTAATAGTAGATAACTATGGAGAGGACAATATTTTGCTAACATAATATGCTTAAATTATTACAGCAACAGCATAAGATGCTTCAATTATCATGCTGTTGCTATAATAATTGAACATGAGTAATAATTCTGTTGATCGCACCCTTCAGGAGTGCTATCAACAGAATTATTGAAGCTGTGAAAAAAACCTTCACGAATGTGAAGACAAATATGGTGTTCACATTGAATGACAATGTGTGACTCACTGTGAAACCGATTTCATTGACTACTCAAATTAAAAATTAGTCTAGAATTGGCATCGATCGGAAAATGCCCGACAAAAATTGTCTCGGGCTCGTTTGCTATGTTCACACAATGTGATTCTTGGTCAGTGGGAAAATCGGCCTGACATCGGCTGGTGTAAACGCAGCTTTACAGGGCAAATAAAATATTTTGAAGTGCTTCAAGTAATGGATTTGTTATTTTTTAAACCACAAAACTTAGCGATAACGTCTGCTTTATCTCTAGTGCGTTTGACTTCAAAACAAATTTCCAAACTGAACTCCATTTTATCACAAAGCCATACAATCTACATTTTAGATAGATCACTAAATTCTGAAGAATACAATCAGGGTTGAATTTTCCAGGAATTACCAAATTTATTGATATTTACCGGTAAATACCGTGGGGAAAAATGGGAAAAAGTGATAAATTGTATTTTTATAAGAAAAGCAAGGCTAATTTCAAAGTTTTACAGAAGAAAATATGGGTTTGAGTTATTTATTAACATTTCAGGATATTAAACTGTAAACAATGAACCAATTGATGTACTTTTGTCAGTTCTCTCCCATCGAGTAACACGCGCTTCAGAACTTAGAATAACCAAAAAACCTATGCTCATTCTGAACTTGGAAGTTTAGCTTATCCTATCAACCTCGATAACAAGGATTGTAGTTATTGTTACAATTAGCCTGCATTTTGCTAAAGTATTTCACTCAATTCAAATATTGGCTGAAAAGAATTTTACTCAAATGAACAATCCACAATTTAATGCTCACAGGATGTCTAGCCATGTGTAATAGTGATAATCCATTAGTAGTACTATTGGCTAGCAACAGACGATAACTTCAAAGTGAAATGCCCATAATTAGTTATTTCATTATTCAACTACAAATATATAAATGACTAAAGGTTTTGGGAAGATGATGAAACCCGCGTCACCATTTGCTTGAAATATATATTGTTTATTATATTATATATTTGCTTGTTATATATTGACACTCGACTTGAACATTCTTTGACTACGGCTAGTGGAACTGCGGAAGTCCAAATAGTTACATAGTTACTGTAGAAATATAAATAGTTTACTTAAACTATAGAGCGACAGCAAGAAGCATAACAGTTTGAATTTATTGCTCAATTTTGACTTGATATTTTTCCCTACTTATTCCAGGGTGTTTGGGATGGATGGTAAAAACCGTATTTTTCCCAGTGGTATTTACCGCCCCAGGAAAATCCTTGTAACCCTGGATACAATGCTTTAGAAACGCAATTATTTAGGATAGAAAACATGATTACACATATGAAACAGTTTGCATAGAGCTCCTTAGCCCTAGCTCTAAGCAAACTAAAAGGATCAAGAAAATTCCCAAATTAACACACATAGTACAGAGGCTACACAGAGTCAATGATAATCCAAAGTTTTAAGGCTGTTCATTACAGGCTACTTTTAAAAAACTTCACATTTTGTAAGACAAGCCACACCGACATAAGAAACTCTAAAATATTTGCTGATGTATCTAAGCAGATACATCTGTATAGAGATTGCACCCACCTCCAATTCCTTCCTCCTTCAGAATGATTGGGAATCCGCCACGCAAGGTAGATGCAAATCCAGGCTTCGTCTGAATACGTACTTTTACAGCCTCCATTGGACAGAGAGCAATGTCAGCGAAGAACTCAGCGCTGGCACTGGCTGCCAAGTATAAGGATGTTCTGTACAGATAAGAATTCTCCTGCAAAACACACCAGTTAAAACATTAATCACAAGCACCAATACTTTATTTAAGATGGGTTTAGTTTATGCTCTTATGACAGGACTAGAATCAAAGGCTGATCTCAGCCAGCCATTGGTAAGAACAAAGTATTCATTCAAAATACTGTAAGAAGTTTTATAGCCATAACATAACATGTTTGAACAAACAAGAGCAGTATGAACATTATTATCGTGATAGAGCATATAGTTTATTTATTACATTTGTACAAAGCTTTCCAACCTTTACCGCTAGTCTAACAATCTTCTTTCCTATTGTTATTTTTTATTTCGCCATGCATGCCCTCTCATTTGGGTGCATGTATGGCATCTGAAAGGGCCATGCATACCCTCTCATTTTTTTTAACTAAAAAAACTTGAGACAAGATAACTCTACTCAACAAGCTGACCTAACTCATCCGCAGCTGACATGTTTAGTTTACTGAGCAACGGACTAACTGAGGAAATTGAGAATGAATATTAATTATAGAATCTGTGATGCATGAGTGATGACTCGCAAATTCTTTGATGACTAAAATTAGCCTTTAGATATGATTGTTATCGTATTATACTAGCTAACGAATTGCTACTACAAAGACGCTCCTACGCAAACTGCTACTAAAAAGAGATCGATCATCAAAATGATTTTGTAAAAGTTTGAAGAAAACAAGCTCACGATAAAATATACACATTTAAATTTGAGATATCAATTGAAGATGAACAAAATGAACTATTGCTGGTTGCTAGATGTAATTCCTATCACACGGGGATTTATTACAAGTATTTGTATCTGCAGAAAGAGTATAAATTGACAAACAGAGTACAGCAAACAATTTGTAAATGAAAAAATTCTTTTCCCAACACATGTAATCACATACTACTGACCAACTGTATAGATTTTACTAAAATGTAAGGCATTCAAGGCTCTTTAAGACACTATCTTCAAAGCATGGTCACATTTTATTTATTCAAGTAAACTCTTACTTGATTATCTTGCAGTGTCTAGCACTTTAGATAATGAATCGCATTGAATTATTCACGAGAGGCATATGAAAATGCGAAAAAATGTCTCTTTAAATGCATAGCAACAATTAGCACTACCAACAAGGAAAACAATGCACCATCTAACCATTTTTTCCAATGTGACACAAAATTGGAGGGAAAGACATTGAAAAATGGGCTAGACATTGCAATTATTTCATCGGAAGCTACAATAATCAACAACTGTTTACCTCTCCAATAGCATTGCCATACATGATCTTGAAGACCTCATAAAATCCAAACTTGCATATTCCCTGCATTGAGTAACCAATCATAGTAGGGGCCCAGCCCTTGGCCAGACCTACAAATAGGGGACTCAATTTATCAAACAAAAATGAGAGGACAAATTTGATATTTCCAACAATCTGTACATGGTAGCTTAGGATGGTGATCTTATAAAGAAAACATAAATTGAAAGCTTAAGGGAGAGAGATAAATCCCTTTTGACTTTAGAAACAAGTACATACAGACCTGTAGCTCACAGATGGTTGCAATATGAGAGACTTTGACTCTTAAAAACTGAGCAAGTTTACGGTTAACTCGTTAAACGAGATGCTAACTTGCAAGTAAATTACAATATCTTTAAAAGTAAATGCGACTGTAAGTAACAATTGTTACCCACCTTTCATACCCTCCTCAGCGACTGAGAGTTTGAATCCATTGACAATGCCTTTGTATTTTGCTGGATCTACTTGTATTCTGCATTTGACTAAGTCAAGGGGTACAACTGCTGTATGTGTCAGACCACAGCTAAGCAAGCCACCAAAGGCACAATATCCATAATATTTTCCGCTTCCAAACTCACAGCTTACATCCTCTGATGCTGAAATAAATTTAACAAATACATGATTTAAATTGTGACTTCACACCATATTAGTACCGCATAGGCAAGATCCTGAACCATTCAACAACATGCGATTGACTGTGATACTCACCTGCTGCTGAAATCACTCGAGAGGATGGCTGATTAACCGGCTGACACTGAGCGGATAGGTCACTGTTTCGCTTGAGAGTGTCTATCAGCGATCGATACATGATGCTGCAAAATTGAACACGTTAAGAAAGTTTTGTGACATTAGTTTTTGATAATTATTATTAATTAAGCTAGTACTGGGTTTCCTTAGTTTAGACATCATATAATTCTAACCAACCACTAAATAAGACGAATATACAGTAGTTGTTTATAGAATTCTAACGCAAGTTGATGCCAAAGCGTGACTACAAATACTACAGTCTTGTGTTATATCACATCAATAATCAAAAGCTGGCTCATACAGTCTCAACTATGGTTGACAGCACGGCCAACGTACAGCCTTTACAATCGATTAATATGCACCCATCAAACTAGCAAATGCGCAAAAACTCTAACAGCAGCCGAAAGGATTGATTTTCAAATACGAAAAATATATAGACACTAATTAACATCTGTTTTGTATCTTCCCGAACTAGTTATACGTAACTTTGTTTAGGAACAGGTTTACGACACGTAGAAGCCCGGATTCGATAGGTTTTAAAATGTTACAATTTTTAAATTATGTGCTTGGTAAAACAGCCTCATTTAGAATACAAAATTGTGTTTGTTAGTTGCTTACCAGTATATAGGCAATGATGTTGTTGATAGCGATCTTATTTACACTCTTGCGGTAAAAGCCGGCTCAAGATGGTGGTGTAGTGCCAAAACCTTCGTCGCTTTCTAGCAGCCAGAAAATGAACATATTCCGACAAATTAACAGACTATCAATGAACCGGTGACGAATGACCGTATTGGTCCGCCTATCACTCATTTCTCATATGTAATTGGCTGAATGTGTTCGCTTATGACGCTATTTTCGCAAAGGCATGCACGTGTACATCAAGTCGCGATCACCAAAGAGTAATGCTCTGTAGTTGTTGTACATGTACATAAAATAAGCTATGAAGTTTTGGTTTGTCTCCAAAGACAAAGTTTTAACGGAATTAAGATCTTCTTGCTACTTACACCATTCAAGAAACTTTTTTGCCACAAAATTCACCTTTTACAACACAGTTTTAGGCTTGGAAAGCACCGCAGAGCACTTGTCAGAGAAGCATGGAATGAATACTTATGACGCGCTCATAAATTCACTTGCCAGAAGCATGTTAAAAATAATTAAAAATGAATGAAAATAAATTTCAAAAAAGCCAGACGGATCAGGAAGGTCAGAAAATTCAGGCACACTAAGGGAGGAAAAGCAACCTGAATCATAAGGTGGCACATTTGATCAAACCATGGCAGTGCAGCTGATTACAAATTGTTGCTAGTCTTATATAGTTAATGTATATCAGAAAACAGCAAAACCACTTCGATCGGAGCGAGGTTACTGGCATGGTATATTCTCAGTGCCATGTAATCATATCCATGGCGAGCTCAAGGTATCCATAAGGCAGAAATTACAGCTACAAAGATCATCTCTTAATGATCAACATGAACATGAGAGACTTAAGTTGGATGTTTATTTGAGCAGATCTTTTAGACACTTTTAACATAAGACCCTTAACAGTCTTTGCAGGGAGATTCTTGCGTATGACTGCCTCGGATCAATCAAAGCAGCCTTTGACCAAGCGATACCTCCAAAAATTCTAACTTTCTGATTAGAGAAAAATATGATGGTACTGATGCAAACTATCAAAAAAAAAACAATTTGAAAAAATTACACAGGCTTATAAAAATGCTTTTAGTTTTTAACATGTCATAATAACTCACAAATAATATTTTAGACAAGATTAGTTGCAAGTGACACAGTCTTAAGAAGCTCCCTCAAAAGACTTTTGTAGATAAAAAAAGCAAAGTTTGCTAGATATTCATTAATGTTTCCATGTAATTACACCCATTTGCACGCTCCAGAGACAAGAAGGTACGAGGCCTTCCTTACATTTGCATGAAGATGGCATATCTTGACAGCTTTTCAACTACTGCGCCTGACTATTCTTTTTATATAAATATGTATTTATGTATATAGCGCTCGTTTTGGTTTGGTAAACCTTTACAACTACTGTCCAGAAATTTAGTTAGTCATATTTGGGTGTTTCAATTGGGCTTCCTATTGGTTAGTTCATGTTTAGTAAGGGCTATGACTCATACTTCAAAGTCCTAAATACCTGCTGCATCAGCCGCTTCTGTCGATATCGGCCGGCATCTGGGAATATTGGCTGGCATCTACTGATATCGGCCGGCATCTGCCATTTTTATCATATAAATTAAAAGGAATCACCAACTTTAAAGGAAGACAAGATCAGTAGTAGAGTCAGTCAGAGATTATATGATATGATATACAGCTATACGGTTCTACTCCATGGTTTGGAGACTATTTTATCAGCAATAAATGGACTTGTGCAAATACAAAGTTGAATAGAAAAAATCAAGCAATGTTGCCTTCAATATACATGTAAGCACAGCCCAGTACCCTTTTACTACATTACTATCTGTAAAATTCTAGCAAACTCATTGGCTGCTGTGAATTATCTTTTAATGAAATCCTTGTGCCCTGGCGGGGCAGTGTGTCGAGACAGATAATCAGATGTAATAAGTAACTGCACAATTATTCCACAATGCAGCAAGGTGGTTGCGGTGCAGAGCAGATGAATTTGAATCCCATGCGATCTAATTATTTTTCAAACATCTAACCAATCAGACAAAGGGTCGGATACAGTTTGTATTATAGCAAAGACTTAGAACTAATTTAGGAACAACGGGTATGCGATTATGCCTAACTATTCCTTTAGTCCAAAAGATTTGCAGCTGACACACAGATCTTTCAAACTGTTGTATGTACCTACTTACTGGTCTAATACTGAGCTTTATTTGTAAACTCTGACTGGCTTCAATAAGTAGATTAGAGTTAAGACTTATAATTTTATCTGAATAACTGACTGGCTAGTGATTATAGCTCAGACAGCAGAGGTCACTGTCCATGTAGACAGGAGGAACCCAAGATGACCCAGTTGGTGCAGAGGTGGTGCTGCTACTCTTGTTGTTACGTGTATGCAAACAGCTTGCTTTCTGCTAGCTTCTCATCGTCAACCTGAGTACTTCAGCGAATCGAAACAATCTTTACTATAATAACAGCTGTGTCTGTCCATCTGTCCCGGGTCACGCTGAAAGTGTCAGGACAAAAATGCATTCATACATGCAGTACATGTAATGCATTACACACATTACATACATGCATTACATGTAATGCATGTATGTATGCATGTAATGCATTACACGCATTACATGCATTACATACATGCATTACATGTAATGCATGTATGCATTACACGCATATACATACAAGCACGCACATGTTCCTACATACAGGTGCATGCTCATATGTATGTACCCGTATACACACCCGTTCTTTTTGCAAGTGACTTTGGGTCAGTGAAGTCGAACACATAAGCACAATTTAGCATAATAAATACAATTTCACCAACAGTTGTCTACTTAATGAGAAGACAAGTCAAGAATAAAGTTGCTAGACGCGATACAGGATGGTATACTTATCAACAGAATGATATATTTATAAACAGAATGAAGTACATATCAACAGAATAATATGCATACCACCAGAATGATGTACATATCAACAGAATGATGTACATATCAACAGAATGATGTACATATCAACAGAATGATGTACATATCAACAGAATGATGTACATATCAACAGAATGATGTACATATCAACAGAATGATGTACATATCAACAGAATGATGTACATATCAACAGAATGATGTACATATCAACAGAATGATGTACATATCAACAGAATGATGTACATATCAACAGAATGATGTACATATCAACATAATGATGTACATATCAACAGAATGATGTACATATCAACAGAATCATGTACATATCAACAGAATGATATACTTATAAACAGAATGATATACTTATCAACAGAATGATATACTTATAAACAGAATGACGTACATAAACAGCATGATATATAAAGAAACGTAAAACCGTTCTGTATTTTTGCATGTAAATAATAAAAACTAAATCACAAAAGTGAAAGAATGATATGGAAAATATTTAGATGAAGAAGTGTTGATTTACTTCCCACCCAGAAGAAATTATGACTAGTGAATACATAAATTAATCTTTGTGAGGAAGAGCTCCATAACTTCTAAATTTTGGCTTACTCTGAGCTAAACAAGACAAGATGTCTGTAACATGCAGTTTCATCGTGGATAAGCTAAGAAAATTGTTGAACATAATCTCTATCTGATTGGTGGCCCTGAAAAGGGCCGTTTTTTACTTCCTACTGGTTTTATTTATAAACTGTCTCATCGTCTCATACAGTGCGCGATTTTCTCAAATCTTTAGCTAGGAACTGGCTGTTTGGAGTTGGCGCTTTGATATTTTTGAATGAACTTCATGATTTTTCGGATTCTTTTGATGGGAGTGTGCTCAGTGTTTTCTTTTTTGCTGACGCTTTTGATTCTATCAAAGGTGTCATTTACAGCAGCAATGAATTGTGATGAAGAAATAATGCCACGCAGCAGACTGCTAGAGGCTTATAAACCACCTGCTATAACTAGTCACAAGATGACTTGTCAGAATCTTCTATAGAGACACAATAGAGAGAGGTTACTCTAAGCTTATAATTAGCTATATAGCCTCTATTGTTGGGTGTCTGACAAGAGTTAGTGGTAAGTTCTAGCTTTCAAAGATATTAAGTTCAAAGCTGACTAATAACATACGATGAGTTTTTCTGATTCTAAAACATGATTGAATTAGAGAAGTTGCTGTGGACACACGCACTCACACACACACACGCACGCGGGCGTACACGTACACGCACACGCACACGCACACTCACGCACACACGCTCGCGCGCATGCGCACTCACGCACGCACACGCACGCACACACACCACAGGAGGCCTTGATTGAATGCTTTTATATCACCTGGTATAACTAGTCACACGATGAAAAGTGTCATAATTTTTCATAGAAATCATAAAAAATGGTACTCTGAGCTTATAATTGTTTCCAAGCCTCCTATTGCTGATTTTTTTTCGACAAGAGCTAACTAACTGCATATTATATGGCTATTATTAAAATGTCTGAACAGATCTTATTTAATCATTTGCGTTGCGTTTAGAAGACAACTGCATTTGGCCTTCTCCTAATACATTAGCTAGTAGAGCGTTCTTGCAGCCAAATTTCTCTTTTAACTCAACAAAGGTTACGCGAATATCCACAAATATTATTGTAATTTCATGAAGCTCTCATGAACAGCTGAGAAGCTTGGGTAGAATATCAGAAAGCATCCACTTCACAAACCATTCTGCAGGATCTCAGGCTAAAGTCTGTTTCACTGTTAAAATACTCTCAACAAATAGAGACCTTAAGATCCTTCCTTTACTATGTTAGTAGTTGTAAAATTGAGTGCCATGTAATACCAACGAAATATCTCTGTAGATATTTAAAAACCTCTACAGTTTTGAGGAACAAGATGGAATTATTTAATCTTTAATTTAAAGCTTTAGCTACCTTTGTGATAAATTAGTTTTAAATATTTCCTAACAATGGGTTGGGGTTTTTGCTAGTCATCAGTTCATCTTTTTCTGTTCATCTCGACTCGTAGGACCTCAGTCTACTTGTAGGACCTCAGTCTAGTTGTAGGACCTCAGTCTACTTGTAGGACATCAGTCTACTCATAGGACCTCAATCTACTCGTAGGCCCTTGATCTACTCGTAGGATCTCAGTCTACTGTAGGACATCAGTCTACTCGTAGGACATCAGTCTACTTGTAGGACCTCAGTCTACTCATAAGACCTCAGTTTACTCGTAGAACCTCAGTCTACTTGTAGGACCTCAGTTTACTCGCATGACCTCAGTCTACTCGTAGGACCTCAGTCTACTTGTAGGACGTCAGTCTACTCGTAGGACCTCAGTCTACTCGTAGTACCTCAGTTTACTTGTAGGATCCCAGTCTACTTGTAGGACCTCAGTCTACATAATATCTGAAAGAGTTTTTAAGATTCTTTGACTTCATTTTGAAGATAAAAATATTATTTTATATCTATTCTTTACATTATTTTTGAACAGTTTCTATAAGGTTCTGGTTGTCTCTGTTTAATTTCCTAATTTGATAATGCACTTCACAATCTAGTCACCCTGTATGATTCACTGCTCCTGCCCAGAATGAATGCCAGTTGATCTGTTGATCTTGGATGGTCTAATGGTCTTGTGTGGTCTGTCTGACTTGCCATAGTGCCATATGTTTGATTAGGTGTGCTTGAAGTCATTGTTTTGTCAGCCTTTGAGCCAACAACATTTAGTTTTGCAGCTCTGTTTTTCAATGCTGGTACTTTCCTTTAATTTGTATCAAGTTCCATTCTTATGCCAATGTCATATACATGTATAATCAAGAATTAACCAAAAGGGGAATCACATACTATTTAGCAATTTCCTGGATGTGTTATTAAGGTAAATATTATATCTTTATTTTATGTGTTTTTGTTATATGTTACCAACTGCTTTGCATATTACAGACTGTATAATTAATACACTTCCAACAACCTTTTATTGACAAGAAAGTTAATGTTTTGTTGCAGTTTCATGTTACAAGCATAAATAATAAATTTGAATAAAATAATTATACACTATGCCTCATCACCCGTATGTGACGACATAACTATGAACCAGCGGATTCGCTATGATTTCGCTGTATTTTCACTTGACAAAAATTAATGCAGATTATCTCTAAGCATTTGCAATGCTTTACTAAAATTAGCTATAATGATGATTTCTGAGATTAGTGAGAATGCTATAAAAGCTATAAGATAGCCGACCTCTCCACTGCAGCATATAAAATCAGGGCCACTAGAAGTAAGTTATTCAATAGGGAGTGTTATGTAGCAGCTGGTTAGCTCTCTGTAAATTTATGATCTAGCAAGATGTTATCTAAATGGTAAAGGCAAGGTACTTCTCTGTTAAACAGGTTTATATTAGTTTGTGCATATTCAAATTGTTTGCAATATTTTCACTGTAATTGTATTCATTTGCTCATTACCTGTGCCAGTTGTCGGAACGTTCTAAACTGACGTCTGTGTGCTTTTTCATAGTCAGAAAAAGCTTTCGACCTGTGCTGTTTTTGGCTCATAATCAGGTATACTGCCTTATTTGTTGTGGCTCTTTGTCTTTTTGCCCATTGGCTAGTTCTATTTCTATACAACATACAGTTGCATTCACCGTCGAGTCTTGTGTTAGGTATCTAGAGGCTTATACTACTGCTTGTACACTTTATATTAGACTGTGTAGCACAGCCATAACATAATAGCGACTCTTGAGTGAACTTGAATTTTTTTGTAGATTCTTTTGAAACTGCTAAACTTAATTCTTGAAAGGAATTTTTTTTACAGGCTGAATATATTTTATTAACTTCACTAAAATTTAATTTTTGTACGATTGACAGTTTAAGGCATCAATAGAAATTACAGCTTATTTTCTTATAGCATTCTCTGGCATATAACCAGTGAATTATCATCGTATCCACTAAGTTTATGTGGCGTTATGATGTATTTCCCTAGATTTGTTTATCTCTCTTAGGTTATATAATTACTACAAATGTTTTGACATTAGTTTATTTTGATCTTAGATTTTACTAATATCCAATTTTATTCGTACCCTAGCGGTTACATTCTGATAAGCATTGTGCTGATCATTAGCTGTTTACCTGCTGATCAATGCCGATCTTTCATGAAACACCCTTGTCTTGCTTTACTACATTGTTTCTCATAGTTGATACAATGTAGCTACAAGCTGCGAAGCTCATTATTTGACTTGAGGAAAAGCTTCAAGAATGCAACTTCTACAAGTCTGTGTTTGTGCTTGAGTGATCGCTTGAAGATGGAGGATGTCTGCTTAGCTTACTGTAAGCAGAGGTTGTGCATGTTTTTTAGAGCAAATAAACAACTTTTAATTTTTAGCTTCCTAATTGTTCTACAAACATCGGCTCAGTGATCTTGGCTGGGCGTGTCTCCTTGACCTTTTTGGGAGTTTAACTCCAACCATTTGATTACAGGTCAGGGGTTCTAAACCAATAGGCCACGATTTCTTTTTCATTTTAGAGACTCCATTTTATTTCCATTTTTATTGTTTTTAATCATTTGGGTTTGCTCCATGGTTCTCAGTCTATTGACTGGCTTATGTTCTTTTCCTTTTATTTAATAGCTTTGGGGAGTCTAAGCTTCAATGCTCCAAATAAAGCATTGTTCATTTTGTATCTCAAAGTAAGATGTTTCTTCTAGCTTCTCTCTACACATAGTACGAGTATGTGCGATTTTTCATAAATTGCTAGATTATGCATATTTCTTGGAATAACTACCAAAGCATTTCAACCTCCACATTGAAGTTTTTTTAAGCAAGTTTTTCTTGAAATTTGGATAGCTGTAAGGCAGGACAGTTTAACATGAATGTGCAGGAGGAAAGGTGTAATGATTTTTTTTATTCAAGGGCCTCGCGGATTAATGAGGCTACATCAAATTTTTCCCTTCTCCTTTGAGCAAGAGGAATTGTGTACAATTTTTTTGAACATATCAAAAGTTTATGCTGATGTGGTGTATCATGAACAAGCCAATATGTTGTAATCATGTAGAAGGTTAGAAGCACACTCGGTTATAAAAAGAGAAGTTTTTATCTATGCGCTCTTCGTCTAGAGTTCTAACAGTGAGGTATGAAAGGAGTGGTTAACATTCAATAGATGTATGTAAAACATGGACAGGAGAGATTAGATCCTGAACTAAGTTTAAAGGTAGATGCAAGAGTTAACATTCTACATTTGACATAGGTTAGTTCATTTACTCTTGACTTCCTACAGATCTTATTGATTGATCACTCCATCTTCTCATACGTTCGGAGTTGTCGGTTCGATGTTTTCGAATAAACATCCTGATTTTTCAGATTCTTCTGGTGGGAATGGGTTGAGCGGGTTTCTTGTTTTGCAAATGTACTTAATTTTGTTGAAAGAGACATTTAGAACAGCAATGTGTTAGGATGAAGAGATAATGGCAGAGTGTGCACTGCTAGAGGCTTATATACCACCTGCTATAGCTAGTCACAAGGTGACAGTGTCACACCCTTCTAGAGACGCAATAGAGAAATATTACTCAGTTTAGAATACTGTATAACTGTCTATTGTAGGTTAGCTGGGAAGTTTAATTGTAGGTTACAGAATTGTCAAAATTCGAGTGCAAGGCTGAGTTTCATCAAACATATGCATTTTTTCTTTGCTGATTGCTGGGAGATCTACATAAATATTGTTTATTTCATTGATTGGCTGGCTGACTGAACTCTGTATCAGTTTCTAGATTTGTAACAAAAACCTGTTTAAAATAGTATGCCTTTAATTATGAAAAGAGTTCAATTTGTTAAAGCTTTGACAAGACAGAAAAGACTTTGAGCTGTTCAGTTTACTTGCAAATCATTTTCAATCGTTTGCTGGATAAAATGAAATCTATAAAGTTCTACTTTATTATTCCGAGCAGTCTCATGGTAAAACTTCTACACTGATACAGTGTCATCACAGATCAATAAATGTTAGTAATCACTATCATTTTGGAACATCCTATTCATCTGATTGAGTGACCCTAAAAAGAGCTATTTTATTTAACTTCTTACTGACTTTATTCACCAACTACTCTTGCTGCCTTAAATATATCTCATGCAGTTTTATGACAGCTTTCGCTATCTTCAGTTTAATAGCAGCAGATTGGGAGTTGCCTGCTTGGTATTTTAGTACCAGCTGCTTAATATCCTTAATTCTTTTGACGGGAACTTGCACAGACTTTTCCTTATTTGTAAACAAGTTTGAGTAAGTGAAGTTGCAGTGGACTTGTGGTGAAGAAGAGTGGTAGAGCACAAGCTGTTGGTGGTTTATATACCACCTGTTACGACTAGTCGCATGGTGACAATGTTATAATCTCACACAGACACAATGGAGAAGTGCCACTCTGAACTTATTTATTTTGAGCTTTTATTTGACCTAAATGACTCGCAGATGATTTGGCTATTTGAAAGTTCTTTTACATCTTTTGCTGAGACAAGATGTGTTCTAGAAAGTTCCACTAAATTATTCTACACTCGCAACATGGTGAAAGCTGTACATCGATACAGCGTCCTCACAGGTCAACAAGTGTTAATAATCGATGACATTTTCAAACATGCTCTATATTTGGTTAGGTGGCCCTGAAAAGGGCCATTTCGCTTTAATTCATGTTAACTCTAGACATCAACTACTCCTGCCGTAAAATCTTCTCATGTATCTTTACGACTGCTTTCGCAATCTTGAATTTAGCAGCAGCAGATTGGGAGTCCTATGTTTCGTATTTTTGTACCAGCTGCTTGATTTCTGCAATTCTTTTGATAGAAACTTGCACCGAGCTTTCCTCATTTTTAAACATTCTTGCATGAGAAAAGTTGTTGTGTACTTATGGTAGAGAATAAGGATGGTAGAGCACAAGCTGTTGGTTGCTTATGTACAACCCTCTACAACCAGCCGCTTAGTGGCAGTGTTTTAATCTTGCACAGACACGATGGAGAAATGTTATTCTGAGCTTATAATTGTTCCTAAACTTCCTATTGTTGTTTTTTTTGGAAATATGGTCTTGTTAAGATATGACAGGTGAGACGGTTTAGTGAAACACACTACAGTTTTAAATGAAAAATATAACATGTAAAGCTGTGAAATTATTTAAAAAGAAAAGACCCTCTTTGTTGACCTAGTCAATTAAACCCTCAGTACTTTCTAGAAATTTATATTTTTGTACAAATTAATCAACAAGGTTGATTTATGTTACCTTTTATAGCTGAGTCTATTCATCTCCTGCTCCATCTTCGACTATAACTTCTCCACTATTCTCTTTTTAGATTATCCTTTCATGCATCTTTATACCTGCTTCTGTTAATCTGAGTTGCTGCTGATGGAGATTTGGGGGTCTTGACAATGAAAGACAATTTGCAAATTTTCACCTTGTAAACTCCTCGAGTCTTTCTCATTTGAATAAAAACTGCTGTACCTTGTTATAGCCTTAGTACCTGCATTATAAACTTATTTAGATTTTCATGTTGAGGCTGTTCCCTAAGGAACACGTACACCGCTTGTTATATTCGAACCTACTGTGAGAGGTTCATGAATGCACAAGAGATCCTTACCAGAAGTTCTAGGCCTTTAAACCTTAGCCACTCAGAAAGCTTTTCCATCATTCGTTCATTTTCTATGCAATCGTTGAGAACTTGCAGAGCTTTAACAGACTGCACGGCACTCTTTAAGTGACTCAACAGATCTCAAGTCTTTCAGGCCTAGTCCATCTTTGGAAGCAACTTTTGCCCACTTGTCCAGCTTCATTCTGAAAAACTTAGTTATGTTTTGCTCATTTCCATATCAGCTTTTTAAAGTTGTTCTAGCTGCCTAATAGGCTTCATTTGTGTTTGTGCTGAAATGTCCTTCAACACATATCTTGGCTTCTCCTTTCAGAAATCTTTTGAGATGTCGAAGTCTGTGGCTACCCTATATATGTTTCGCACAAAAGTAGGAATCCAGGTCTAATTCCCAATCATTGAATTGTAAGACATTTCCTTTAAATAAACTGAGTTCTACTGATTTACGTGAACTTTTAAATGTTGCTGTCAGGCAGGCTGCTAGTCGTTTTAAAAATAATAGTTCTGAGTTTGTGGTGTCAGAAGTAGCCATGGTACTTTTCGATTTTTCCGGTAGAAAACTGATTGGATTTCTTCTGCTCTCAACATCCACACCTACATGTATGTGTTCAGTAACTCTAGCTACTTCTCTGCACGATTGTGCTTGTTCCTGTCTGGTCTGTTCTGGTTGTTGTCTGTCTGCTTCATTAGATGGTAAATCAGGTTCCTTTGTTTGGTTGACAGCTCTATTAATTTTTTATACGCTACGCATTATGGAAGATGTTGAAGGATAGTTAGAGTTAGATTCTTCCTCCCTTACCATCTTCTCAAATAGCCTGGCCTGTTTTTCTATTTTTCTGTTAGCTTCAGCAAGTTTCTTTTGAGCTTCTTGCAGCTGCAATTCTTCCAACGTCTCTATGTGTTCCTCTACTGAATCTTTCAGAGAATTAGCTGTGAATCACAAGACCATCATACATGGATTTTATTGTCCCCATCATTTTATTTAATGCCATATCAGTATTACATAGAGCAACTAATTTATTATACATACCATGAGTCTCGATAATGCTAGCATCAACGTTGTCACAAATTTCATACAATGTGTCAATGGAAGTTTATTTTGTTAAATTACACTGTACCGTATTAATAAATTTGTACTGAACCATAATTTATTTGGTTAGTTTCAGGTTTAACTCAGAAATTCAGCTTTCTCTCCCAATGTTAGAAAGTTTTACCTTTCGTCGCAAGCGCATGCTTTCGACGAGTACAATGGAAGTGGGAGCGCTATTGAATTCCCTATCATTACTTAAATTGGGTATTTCCTGTGTTTCACTAGAAGTCGAAGTTTTCATTACTATCATCTATTGATTCTTTGCTTGGCATATCACCATGCACACCATCAGTGTTGCCATTATGCGACACCACCGAAGCGTCTCCAACCTCGGACATGCTGAAGTCAATAGCCAAAAGGCGCACTGCTTAAAAGGAAATTGCCGACATGAGTCACAAGCTACAGGTTGCCAGAAAATAGGTACAAATATAGCAAAGTTAAAATAAAAACTGCATGGTAATGATACTTAAATCAAGAATGGTCAATTGTATATTAGTAAAATGTTAATTTAAATTAATGGTTCTATCCAGATACTCTTGACCTTTGTTAAGTTGTAATGCAGGCATAGATCCTGATGTCTAAACCGTAAATGAATTAATTTTAGTGTTTGTAGTTCAGCTCATGTGGTTTTTTCACTTTGGCTAGTATGTATGTTTCTGGTACACCTCTTGTGTTGTCTACACTGTTGACTGGGTGGAGTTATTTTTTCTTGTAATTCACGAAAAGCTCTTGCTGTCTACACTGTGGCTGACTGTAGTCATTGTTTTGTCGGGTTCTATTCTATTCTCTTTGATATAGGATAGTTTATTCACTCTCGACTTCCTTCAGATCTTATTGATTGATCACTCCATCTTCTCATTCGTTTGGAGTTGTCGGTTCGATGTTTTCGAATAAACATCCTGATTTTTCAGATTCTTCTGGTGGGAATGGGTTGAGCGTGTTTCTTGCTTGCAGATGTATTTGATTTTGTTGAATAAGACGTTTAGAACAGCAATGTGTTGCAATGAAGAGATAATGGCAGAGTGTGCACTGCTAGAGGCTTATATACCACCTGCTATAGTTAGTCGCAAGGTGACAGAGTCACACCCTTCTAGAGACACAATAGAGAAATATTACTCAGTGTAGAATTCTGTATAACTGTCTATTGTAGGTTAACTGGGAAGTTTAATTGTAGGTTACAGAATTGTCAAAATTCGAGTGCAAGGCTGAGTTTCATCAAACATGGGCATTTTTTCTTTGCTGATTGCTGGGAAATCTACATAAATATTGTTTATTTTATTGCTTGGCTGACTGACTAAACTCTGCATCAGTTTCTAGATTTGTAACAAAAACCTGTTTAAAATAGTATGTTTTTAATTATGAAAAGAGTTCAATTTGTTAAAGCTTTGACAAGACAGAAAAGACTTTGAGCTGTTCGGTTTACTTGCAAATCATTTTCAATCGTTTGCTGGATAAAATGAAATCTATAAAGTTCTACTTTATTATTCCGAGCAGTCTCATGGTAAAACTTCTACACCGATACAGTGTCATCACAGATCAATAAATGTTAGTAATCACTATCATTTTGGAACATCCTATTCATCTGATGAGTGACGCTAAAAAGAGCTATTTTATTCAACTTCTTGCTGACTTTATTCACCAACTACTCTTGCTGCCTTAAATATATCTCGTGCAGTTTTATGACAGCTTTTGATATCTTCAGTTTAATAGCAGCAGATTGGGAGTTGTCTGCTTGGTATTTTAGTACCAGCTGCTTAATATCCTTAATTTTTTTGACGGGAACTTGCACAGACTTTTCCTTATTTGTAAACAAGCTTGAGTAAGTGAAGTTGCAGTGGACTTGTGGTGAAGAAGAGTGGTACAGCACCAGCTGTTGGTGGCTTATATACCACTTGTTGCGACTAGTCACATGATGGCAATGTCATAATCTTTTTACGACTGTTTTCGCTATTTTAAGGTTGATAGCTGTAGATTGAGAGTCGTCTGTTTGGTATTTCAGTATCAGTCGCTCAACTTCCCAATTCTTTTGATGTAAACTTGCACAGACTTTTCCTTATTTGTAAACAAGACTGAGTAAGTGAAGTTTCTGCGGACTTGTGGTGAAGAAGAGTGGTAGAGCACAAGCTGTTGGTGGCTCATATATCACTTGCTACAACTAGTCACACGGTGACAATGTTATAATCTCACACAGACACAATGGAGAAGTGCCACTCTGAACTTATTTATTTTGAGCTTTTATTTGACCTAAATGACTCGCAGATGATTCGGCTATTTGAAAGTTCTTTTACATCTTTTGCTGAGACAAGATGTGTTCTAGAAAGTTCCACTAAATTATTCTGAGCAATTTAACTCGCAACATGGTGAAAGCTGTACATCGATACAGCGTCCTCACAGGTCAACAAGTGTTAATAATCGATGACATTTTCAAACATGCTCTATATTTGGTTAGGTGGCCCTGAAAAGGGCCATTTCGCTTTAATTCATGTTAACTCTAGACATCAACTACTCCTGCCGTAAAATCTTCTCATGTATCTTTACGACTGCTTTCGCAATCTTGAATTTAGCAGCAGCAGATTGGGAGTCCTATGTTTCGTATTTTTGTACCAGCTGCTTGATTTCTGCAATTCTTTTGATAGAAACTTGCACCGAGCTTTCCTCATTTTTAAACATTCTTGCATGAGAAAAGTTGTTGTGTACTTATGGTAGAGAATAAGGATGGTAGAGCACAAGCTGTTGGTTGCTTATGTACAACCCTCTACAACCAGCCGCTTAGTGGCAGTGTTTTAATCTTGCACATACACGATGGAGAAATGTTATTCTGAGCTTATAATTGTTCCTAAACTTCCTATTGTTGTTTTTTTTGGAAATATGGTCTTGTTAAGATATGACAGGTGAGACGGTTTAGTGAAACACATTACAGTTTTAAATGAAAAATGTAACATGTAAAGCTGTGAAATTATTTAAAAAGAAAAGACCCTCTTTGTTGACCTAGTCAATTAAACCCTCAGTACTTTCTAGAAATTTATATTTTTGTACAAATTAATCAACAAGGTTGATTTATGTTACCTTTTATAGCTGAGTCTATTCATCTCCTGCTCCATCTTCGACTATAACTTCTCCACTATTCTCTTTTTAGATTATCCTTTCATGCATCTTTATACCTGCTTCTGTTAATCTGAGTTGCTGCTGATGGAGATTTGGGGGTCTTGACAATGAAAGACAATTTGCAAATTTTCACCTTGTAAACTCCTCGAGTCTTTCTCATTTGAATAAAAACTGCTGTACCTTGTTATAGCCTTAGTACCTGCATTATAAACTTATTTAGATTTTCATGTTGAGGCTGTTCCCTAAGGAACACGTACACCGCTTGTTATATTCGAACCTACTGTGAGAGGTTCATGAATGCACAAGAGATCCTTACCAGAAGTTCTAGGCCTTTAAACCTTAGCCACTCAGAAAGCTTTTCCATCATTCGTTCATTTTCTATGCAATCGTTGAGAACTTGCAGAGCTTTAACAGACTGCACGGCACTCTTTAAGTGACTCAACAGATCTCAAGTCTTTCAGGCCTAGTCCATCTTTGGAAGCAACTTTTGCCCACTTGTCCAGCTTCATTCTGAAAAACTTAGTTATGTTTTGCTCATTTCCATACCAGCTTTTTAAAGTTGTTCTAGCTGCCTAATAGGCTTCATTTGTGTTTGTGCTGAAATGTCCTTCAACACATATCTTGGCTTCTCCTTTCAGAAATCTTTTGAGATGTCGAAGTCTGTGGCTACCCTATATATGTTTTGCACAAAAGTAGGAATCCAGGTCTAATTCCCAATCATTGACTTGTAAGACATTTCTGTTATATAAACGTGCGTACTCACATGTGGTTGAAGCAAAGAAGAAAGCTCTCTCAATCTCCCGACCCTTTATACTTGCCTTGACTTCTCGTACCTTCCCGTAACCTCTCGTAACTACCTGTAACTACCATGACCTCGGGCATTAGTGTAGCCCGCAGCCCACCAACCCGATTATACAACATGCCCTTTTTCTTTTTTTGTATGGGCCACTAACTTCCCAGAAATACATTGGAACTCATTCACCGACTCACCTTGCTGGTGAAGTTTACCTTACGCTTTAACCCAGGTCTTCCTCCATCGACACATCTTGCGTACCATCGCTCTCGAGCAACCCGGGGCTGCTGTCGTACTCGGCCGCACTACTCTCCTGATCTCCTCCACCTCCTTCACCACCTCCGTGACCTCCGTGACCTCCTTCACCACCTCCGTGATTTCCGTCACCACCTCCGTGACCTCCATCACCACCACCGTGACCTCCGTCACCACCACCGTGACCTCTGTCACCACCACCGTGACCTCTGTCACCACCACCGTGACCTCTGTCACCAACAACACTGCCTCCACCGATACCACCACTACTCTCAACTGGCTCGGAAACTGGTAGTTGGGCCGATAACGACTCCTCAACCTCAGATTCCGCCCCTTCCGTCTTGACCACGCTTTCCCCAGTGGAGACGGGCCTAACAGGCATCCTGTGGGAAGTCTCCCCCTGGGCCGTAATCGGCTGCTCAGGGGGTGGCGCCACAGAGCTGGGAATTGGTATAGGCCCA
Source organism: Watersipora subatra (assembly GCF_963576615.1). Lineage (NCBI taxonomy): Eukaryota > Metazoa > Bryozoa > Gymnolaemata > Cheilostomatida > Watersiporidae > Watersipora > Watersipora subatra. Next base: position 9,609,716 of record NC_088710.1, on the reverse strand, counting down.
GACCTATTCACCTCGGCCTGACCCTCTTTCGGTGCAAGCTTACTACCCGCAATCCTCCTCTGAACTTCGGCCAACTGCTCAATGGCTGCCCTGAATGCCTCTGCATTCTCAAACTCACTGACCGCTGCCCTGCGCTCGGCAGCCAGTCTGACCAACTCTGTCTCGAACTTCCTACGTACCTCCGCCTCCTCTCGCTCAATACTAGCGATCCTCTTCCGGCAACCTTCCATGTCCATCATCCCATCACTGGTCACGTCTGCTAAAAAAGAGCTCACCTTCCCCATAATGGGTACTGGTGCAGCAACTTGCCTAGCACCGCCACTCACCTCAGCATAACTCCTCACCTTCCTCTGAGGCGCTGGTACTTCCTCACTGCCCTTCCTTTTCCCTGCCTCCATGCTCACTGGACCACCTGTACCTCGATGGGGGCATCCACTAACAGCGTGCCCGGTCTCCCCACACCACTGGCAGATGGGTACCTTGCAGTCCTTCTGCCAGTGTCCAATTCTCCCGCACCTCCTGCAAGCATTACCAGGGCAATTTACCGCCAAGTGATCTCGCTTAACTCTACAGATCATGCACCAAATCTTACCGCTACTGCCATATACCACAGGCTTCTTAGCCTCACTACCGTTCTTCCTCTCCCCCACTCTCTCCTCACTGCGATCCTTCTCCGGTCGTCCCCCACCACTAGCATCGCCACCTGAACTGCTTTCCATTTGAGATTGTAGTTTTGATGAAATTTCTTTACAACAATCTGCAACATGGCAATAATCTTTTAACAACGGTTAATAGTAAAAACTATCTTTATCTAGCCAGGGTTTACTGACCCGACTACTCCTTGTAACTGTGCTTTTGGCTATTGCCCCTTCTCTAGTACCCTGCGAGGTTCGGGTATCTCGACTACTCACATCGGGATCCCCACTGGCTAGGCCACTTCTAACCGTGGCACCGGGTGGTTCCTCCGATTCATCATTTAAACCACCTATTCTCTCCCCGCCTACACCAGGCCTAGGCTGGTTGTCTACCCAGTACTGTGTTTCACCTTCCTCACTATCTTCAAACAACTCACAGAAATCATTAGGGATGTTATGGTTAGCACCCTGACTACCGGTGTTAGTATCGTTAGAGGAACCCCAGGAGAGATTGTTATTAAGAGGAAAAAGATGTTTCCAATTTCTCCTGATCTCACCCGAACCAACACATATCCAATAATTTAATAATACTAATAATACTACTAATAATAATGATAATAATACTTGTTGTCTACACTGTGGCTGACTGTAGTCATTTTTTAGTCGGGTTCTATTCTATTCTCTTAGACATAGGCTAGTTTATTCACTCTCGACTTCCTTCAAATCTTATTGATTGATCACTCCATCTTCTCATTCGTTTGGAGTTGTCGGTTCGATGTTTTCGAATAAACATCCTGATTTTTCAGATTCTTCTGGTGGGAGTGTGTAGAGATGTTCCTTGTTTGCAGATGTATTTAATTTTGTTGAACGAGACATTTAGAACAGCAATGTGTTGCAATGAAGAGATAATGGCAGAGTGTGCACTGCTAGAGGCTTATATACCACCTGCTATAGTTAGTCGCAAGGTGACAGTGTGACACCCTTCTAGAGACAAAATAAAGAAATATTACTCAGTGTAGAATTCTGTATAACTGTCTATTGTAGGTTAGCTGGGAAGTGTAATTGTAGGTTACAGATTTGTCAAAATTTGAGTGCAAGGCTGAGTTTCATCAAACATGGGCATTTTTTCTTTGATGATTGCTGGGAGATCTACATAAATATTGTTTATTTTATTGCTTGGCTGACTGAATGAACTCTGCATCAGTTTTTAGATTTGTAACAAAAACCTGTTTAAAATAGTATGCCTTTAATTATGAAAAGAGTTCAATTTGTTAAAGCTTTGAAAAAACAGGAAAGACTTTGAGCTGATTGATTTACTTGAAAATTAGTTTTTCATATTTTGCTGGATAAAATGAAATCTATAAAGTTCTACTATATTATTCTGAGCAGTTTCATGGCAAAATCTTTACACCGATACAGTGTCATCACAGATCAACAAATTTTTGTAATCACATTTTGGAACATCCTCTCTATCTGATTGGGTGGCCCGGAAAAGGGCCATTTCGCTTTAGTTCAAGATGGATCTGGACCTCAACTATTTCTGCTGCCTTAAATATCTTTCATGCATTTTTATGGCTGCCTTTGCAATCTTGAATTTATTAACAGCAGATTGAGAGCCGTCTGTTTGATACGGCAGTAGCATTCGCCCATTTTCTGCAACTCTTTGGATGCAAATTTGCTCTAGTTTTCCTCAATTTTAAACATAGTTGTATTAGAGTTGCTGTGTACTTGCAGTGAGTAAAAATGATATAGCATAAGCTGTTTGTGGTCTTATATATCACCTGCTACAACTAGTCACATGGTGACAGTGTCATGATCTTCCACAGACACAATGAATAAGTGCTACTCTGAGCTTATAATGGCTTCCAAATCTCCTATTGTTGATTTTTCTGGAACGTGTCAACTGTATGGCTATGTAAAAATATGACACTTGTTGAGGTTGAGTGAAACACTCATAAAAATGTTTTTAAAATGAGATAGAAAATGGCTGATGCCTTCTCTACGCAGTTTTGAATAAAAATATATCAGATGAAGCAAACTGTGATAATATTTGAGGAGAAATAAAATGGCTGTCAAGTAAAATTGCATCTGTAATGCAAATCTGAAAGTTTAAAAGCTATCGCAAGTCGGTGTTGGAAAGATGGCACTCGATTTCTTTCAACTCATCTTTGACTGTTTATATTAAACACTCAATAGTCTATACAAACTTAATTTTGTTTAATACAAATGAATCCACAAGGTTGTTTGATGTTACCCTTTATTATTGACTCTATTTATCTCCTGCTCCATTCTCAACTATAACTTCTTCACTATTATCTTACTAGGTTATCTTTTCATGCATTTTTATACCTGCTTCTGTTAGTCTGAGTTGCGGCTAATAGAGATTTATGGATCTTGACAATGAAAGACTACTTCCAAGTTTTCACTTTGTAAACTTGTTAAAAAGTTTTCTTCATCTGTACAAAAATACTACATGCGTGTGTACACATCTACACACATTTATATTAGCACACGTTACTGTACTTAAAAATATTTGTCACCAACTGAATGCTAACAATGATGCCAACTTTATCTGCATCGCTTTTTTCTTGCATCATCTGACATCACGATAAGCATGCTTTTCACATTTTTTTCAGATTTTCACACTAATAGCACAGTCAAATCTCGCATACTTCTACATTCAAATAACCAAAAGCTAAGCATTCCTTAGCAAAATGTAAATTTTGGATAGTTTGAGGGTCAGGGGTTTGGGGTTCAATCAGAGACCAATTTAAAAAATATGAACTGATTTACTGGTAAAGTTTTAATAGATATTTGTCATCATGTACAAATTATATTTAACATACAATATTTAAAGTTTCTCAAAACATAAAAGTGCTTTAAATGATCACCAAGTTATCAAAAACTAATTTTTTACACCAACAGATAATCTATACATATACAATTCTCTAAAAACAAAAAAGAAGTATCTGTTATATGTATTGATGGAAACATTCTAACCATAATATATAGTATTCCAAACTCTACCTAAATTAACTCACTTTGTAGTATTACAAATCTTTGTTAGCAGAAGTTTGTAATGTAAAATGTCAAAATATGCAACCGATAGCTGCAGCCATGCAATGTGTCAGCGTGTTGTACTTACAAAGAGCATGATGTACAGATTTTGAGTTGAGGCTGCTTTTTTAAATTACAAAAGCTGTTTGAAAATTATTCAAGCCCTGCTTAAACCAACTAATTTTTGCAGTATCACATATGTTAATTAATAGATATTTCCTATGTAAAATGATGTCATAGTTTTACAATTTGAAGCTCCAGTAATTCATACCATATTTGTGCTGTACTTATAAAAATGATGGTGTACAAAGGATGAGTTCAACAAATTTATAATAATATCTGAGTTATTCAGTATTTTTACATGTAAATTAGAAGAGCAGAGCAGTAGCATGGGTAAATTAAATGAATGTATAAAATTTATTTGTGTGAACTTTATGAACATTCTGAATTGTGATTATTTAGTCTATCAAAAAGTGTGTAAATTAGAATAAAGAATGTTGGTTACATAAATGCATTTCCTTGAGGGATAGCTCGATGGCTTTCAACCTTTTCATGGTTCTCAGCTGAACAAAACAATATTACTATAAACATAACTATACAAACTATAACTATTGAACATAATCTCTATCTGGTTGGTGGCCCTAGAAAGGGCCGTTTTATTTGAATCTTTATTCATCAGTTTGCATCTTCTCGTATATCTTTAGGAATGCTTCTGCAATCCCAAGCTTGAAAGCTGCAGAAGTTGAGTTGTTGTTTTGGTGTTTTCGAATAAATGTCCTTATTTCTCGCATCCTTTTGATGTGAGTGTCTGGCATGTTTCCCTTATCAGTGGACATATTTGATTCGGTTAACAGATCTATTTAAAGCAATGATGTGATGGAGAAATAATGGTACATTGCAAACTGTAGGAGACTTGTATACCACCTGATATAGCTAGTCACAAAATGACAGTGTCAGAATCTTCTAGCGACACAATAAAGAAAAGATACTCTGAGCTTATAATTACGTGTAGCCCCTATTGTTAGACCGTCTGACAAGAGTTAATTTTTAGGTTTTAGCTGTGTCAAAAGTTATTAACATAAAAGCTGAGTAAATCTCTCCTAACACTTCCACATATATCTACACATAAAGATGAAATCCATTTAGGTTTCAGGCTGTAAGAACAACTCAGAGTTGTCCTTTTTGCAGCCTGAAACGAACAGATCTTAAATGAACCTAAATAGTGCTGGATGATATTGGAATGAATTATGGTGGTACATTGGACCACCAAAAACAGCAATAAAGTATAAAGCAGCATGAAGCAGCAATTACTTTTACTAGTCAATAGATTCCAAGGTTTTGTATAGTTTCCAATAGTTTGTATCTGCAGTACCTTTGTGTAGGAGAACCGCACAAATTTAGCGTGTATTCCACCGTTTGTTGGATTGACCTGACACTTTTAACTCTGCATCAGTATCTAACTAAACTTTATATGAAGGCCTTTTTAAAATATTTTGCCTCGACTTACAAAAATATTTTGGTTTTTTATTTTACCTAAAAGACTCTGAGCTAATTTGGCTACTTGAAAATCCTTTTCCATATTTTGCTGGACAAGATGCGTTCTAGTATATTAATTTTGTAATATTATGCATATAAAGTTCTACTATATTATTGGACAATATGTATTCTAAAAAGTTCTATATTATTCTGAGCAGTTCAGCTAGCAATATAGTAAAAGCCCTACATCGATACAGTGTCAACACAGATCAACAAATGTTAGTAATCACTGACATTTTGGAACATGCTCTATTTGATTGGGTGGTCCTGAAAAGGGCCATTTTTACACTTGACAAGACTCAAGCAGTGTAATGACCATTTACAGAAAATTTCCCAATTAGACTGCTTTGAAAATATCCAAGTTTAATCTGTCGCTAGTACAATTAAAGATGACCAGCAATAAAATAAAACAAGAACGATTTTTGAGAAGTGATAGTTCTTATCTTTGGTATCTCTGCATAGGAAAACCACATAAATTTTGGGTATATTTCACCGTTTGTTTAGTTGACCTGCACTCTCAACTCTGCATCAACATCTAGCTAGTATGAGACAAAAAGTCTGCTTGAGATAGCTCGCCTTAAAACTTACGAAAATATGTTATTTTTTTATTTGACCTGAAAAACTCACAGATGATTGGGCTATTTGAAAATCCTTTTCCATCTTTTCCTGTGACAAGATGTATTCTAAAAAGTTCTTCTATATTATTCTGAGCAGTTCTGCTTGCAACATAGTAAAAGCTCTATATTGATAATGTCGTCACAGATCAACAAATGTTTGTAATCACTATCATTTTGGAACATTTTCTCTCTCTGATTAGGTGGCCCTGAAAAGGGCCATTTTTCTTTAAATCAAGTTGTCTCTAGACAGCATTTACTCCTGCTGCCTTAATTTTCTTTCATGCATTTTTATGACTGCCTTTGAAATCTTAAGTTTAATAGCAGCAGATTGAGAGCCGTCTGCTTGATACTTCAGTACCAGTCGCTGAAGTTCTGCGATTCTTTGAACGCAAACTTGGTCAGAGGTTTCCTCATTTTCAAACATAGTGGTAATAGAGAAGTTGCTGTGAACTTATAGTGAGTAAAAATGATACAGCACAAGCTGTTGGTGGCTTATATAGCACCTGCTACAACTAGTCACATGATGATGGTGTCATAATCTTCTACAGACACAATGGAGAAACGCCACTCTGAGTTTATAATGGTTTTGAAACCTCCTATTGTTAATATTTCTTAGCAGAGTCAACTGTATGGCTTTGTAAAAATATGACATGTGTCAAGGTTTAGTGAAACAGTCATAAAAATGTTCTTTCAAATGAGATAGAAACTGGTTGACACCTTTTCTATACAATTTTCATTTAAAACTGTGTATACACAGTTTTAAATGAAAATTGTATCAGATGAAGCAAAATGTGACAATATTTAAAAAGGAGGAATACCAAAGGCTGTCAAGTAAAATTGTATCTGTCATGCAAATCTGAAAGTTTAAAAACCATCGCAGGTTGGTGTAGGAAAGATGGCAACTAATTTCCTTTTTAGCCAACTCATCCTCGACTGTTTATACTAACTACTTGGTACTCTATGCAAACTAAATTTCATTCAATACAAATGAATCCATCAAGTTGTTTGATGTTAACCTTTATTATTGAGTCTGTTTATTAAAATATTATTAAATCTATCATCACCTGCTCCATTCTCAACTATGACTTCTTTATTATTCTCTTCTTAGGTTACCCTTTCATGCATTTTCATGCCTGCTTCTGTTAGTCTGAGTAACTGCTGATAGAGATTTGGGAATCTACACAATGAAAGACAACTTCCTAATTTTCACCTTGTAAACTTATTTAAAGTTTTCCTCATTTGTACAAAAACTCTACATGCCTGTGTTCACATCTACACAACACATGTATATTAACACACTTTGCTGTACTTGAAAATGTTGGTCTCAAACTGAATGCTAACAATGATGCCAAGTTCATCTGCATCATCTCGTGCTAAGTTGATTTCACAGTAAAAATGCTTTTCACTGCGCAAACAAATTTTCCTTTCAGAACTTCCCACCAATAACACAGTCAAATCTCACATACTGAGCTTTCCTACCTCAACTTGAAACAATTAGAATAATTTAGAGTTATGGCCCTTGCTTTAACAAGAGACTCATAATAAAGCATGCCGCAAAGGCAAACACCTCTACAATCAAATGACATAAAGATAAGCAATCGATAGAAAATTGTAAATCATATATGGTTTGAGGTCAGGGGTTTGAGGTTTAAGCAGAGATCAATTTACAAAACGTGAGCCGATTCACTGGTAAAGTTTTACTAAACACCATGTCATCATGTACAAATTGGTAAACACGTCGTTTTATTTGACTCTTTATTCATAAGCTTGCATCTTTTCGTACATCTTTAGGAATGCTTCTGCAATTCTAAGCTCGAAAGCTGCAGAAGCTGACTTGTTGTTTTAGTGTTTGCGAATAAATGTCTTTAATTCTCGCATCCTTTCGATGGGAGTGTTGACAAATGAGATGTGACAAATGTTTATTTGTCACATCTCATTGTTATATTATTATTTGTTATTGTTATAATATTTCCTTATACTTGAACGTGTTTATTTGTCTTAAAGGGGCCATGAAAGACAGTAGAGATATAATGATATAAATGGTGGCTCTACTTGCCCCAACAAGTCACTTGGTGACAATACAATAACCAACCATAGACAGTTTAATCGATACAAGCTCTTATGTTCAGATACTCACAGGTAATTATGACAATCATAGTATTAAATAAGTCAAGGAGAGATTACTCTGAACATCTTTGTTTGGGTGCCTTAAAGTGTCAAGCAGCGAGTCCATGATATTCTCATTGGTAGCATTTGAACTAAAAGTTAGAAATATGAAATTGATAATATAATATTGCGCAGGAATAAGATGCCAAAATACCCAAGCTGACCAGAGAGTATAAATCAGATGATGAAGTGATTTGAGCTTAAATGGTCAAGTGAGCGATTTGATTTGGATGACATTCAGCAACTATTTAAAAGTTTGGAATCAAAACATAGAAAAATAAACAGGAATTTATCAATGCTATTATGAAGCTGCACACATCTATGTTTAGACTAGTGCATGGAACAGTGTATGAATTCTATAAAACAGATAATACATGGTAACACTAATTACACAATATTGTAAGATTCCTTTTCAGGATTCTTCTACAAGCAACAAAGACCCGGTGGGTGATGTTAGCAGCCACACTCTGATTGGTCAGGTTGCACAATGGAAAATTACTTTAATATTCAACATACCTAAATGATATGATTCTTGAAAGAATGCAATGGTTGAAGTTCCTTTTATTTTTACTTTTAGATTTCTTCCGTGAATAGAATGCTTTGACACAACTTCACAGACTAATAGTTGAAATCCTTCATATACCCATTATATAACTTGATCACAGAAACTAACACCCCTCAGAGCTTTATTAACAGAACTAGTTTTATTTTCTGTACTTTTTGTTATGTTCTCTGTTCAAGCAAGGGCCATAACTCCAAGTTATTTCAATTGTTTGGTGTTGACCTAAGACAGCTCATTATCTGTTTTGGGTTGTGAAAAAAATTTGTCATCTGAAATTTTGGAAGTACTATACAGCAGGTGATGCTGTCAAATAACTGATGACATTCTGTGCTGACTTACATATATTTAAAGATTCTATATATTAATTTTTTATTCACAAGATCTTTATAAATTATAAAGACAGTCAGTTGTGCATTAAAGAGCTTGTAAAATTTTTTTGTGTGAAATTGATCCAAAATGCTTCATCATAATCATACAAGGTAGTAATAGATATAACTAAATTATGGGCTTAAAAGTTAATGGAAATGGTTCTTGAGAAATTCTAAACTCATTTTGATTTTACTGACGCAGGACTAAATGCAACTATTCTATTTTTAGGATTAATGCTGCGTTTAGGTTACCATGAAGAGTTTGTAGCAAATAAAGTTTTATTTACAAAAGCAAAACAAAAAGAAAACAGTACAGAATCTCAATCTAAGATGTTGCATTGCAGGTCTAAATTAACAATATATTAAAATTACAGATTTATGATGATTTTGATTTTCAATTTTAGTAAATAAATGAGGTAAAGAGTACCTAAGGCTAAATAAAGGAGATCCGCAGAGACGAGCTATATACAAGACTACTTACTAGAGAGATCTATGAGCTGCAGAAATCCATAGAAATAAACTGAGTTTTTAACAGAGCTAACAATTGAATAGCCATAGAGACTAGCTCTACCTAAAATCAACTAGTAGAGAGATCTATAGAGGCTATTAGCTGCTTGTCATCAGCTCCATGGCTTCCTAAATGGCAGTTTCTTCTTTTTCTGAGCTGATGGTTTACCATCATGAGTTGACTTGCTGTGTATTGCAACTAAAGGGGAGTGTTTAACAGGACCTACTTTGATTGGGCTGCTTGCTGTCATTCACTTACATAGAATAGGAATTGTTTTTTTCAGTTTCAACATCAATAAGACAGAATCTCTAATTTTAATGTAGTAGAGATACAATGAGATCGTTATCATAAATAACCTAACATTTTTGTAGGAATTGTTATGGCTGAGTGGGAAAACACCTTATGATTGGGCAAGCATGGAGAGGGCTGTTGAAGCCGTCTCCTGGCTGGCTTCATTCAATTTATCTTTTTCTCAAAGACTTCTGACTGCTTCTGCAATCTTCAAAATAATATCAGCTGATTGATAGTTGATGTTTTAGTAGTGTCCAAGTAACTGCCTAGTTTTCCAGAATCTCTTGACAGAAGTACATCAAATATTTTTTATTTGTAGGCGATCACTTTTTAGATGAGTTGATAAGAAAGGGACTTATAGAAAAAGTAAGAACGAGCGACAGAGTTAAAGTTGCTGGAGACTCAATTAAACAATATTTGCTAAGATGGCAGACAATCCGTAGAGTTATTCTATTTGATTTTGTAGCGAAGTCTTGGACAAATGACAGCCCTGGTTTTTGGTGTCAGCATGGATGAACCAATGAGTTATTTCTAACAGCCTAGAACAGTCTTTACCTGATTGGCCAATCCTAAAATGTCTCATATATTTGCCAGACCTGTATATGTTAAAATCAACCTAATTCTCACAGGTTTTTCGGTGACAGTCTACTGAGAACTTTTGCTTTTAAGGAACATACTTAGATTTCTTGAAATCAGAAATGTAAATTACAAGAAATCTATAAAGAAGAATTAATAGTAGAGTGAAGCAGGTAGTAATAGTAGGTTTCTATATCACCTGCTGCAGTGTGCCACTTGCAGACAATTGTTACAGTATGCTATAATAGAGATCTTATGCCTAAAGGAGTGTCTTAGAGTTGACCGGTATGGCTTGGTGTCATTTTTGACTTTGACCAGCAGATGTTTTCTGGCTACTTTTTTCTAAATTTTCTACCTACAGTAGAATATCAACCAATCACAGAATAGGTAGCAGAATATGAAGCAACTGAATAACATTAATCAATGCCATTAGGCTCATTCGCAGACATAAAAACGTTTAAAAGGATTTTATAAGCTTATAAAGTTAACATTTTATTATTTAATCAAATGCAACACAAATCTCAAGGTTTCATAACATTGTCATGTTAAACTTACACTTTCTGAGGATCTCACATTTGAAAAGACTCAAGCAGAGACATGGCTGTTTACAAAAATTTTCTAAGTTAGTCTGTTTTGAAAATGTTCGCATTTAATCTGTCGCTAGTACAATTAAAGATGACCAGGATTAAAATAAAAACAGAACGATTTTTGAGAAGTGCTAGTTCTTATCTGCAGTGTTTCTGCATAGGAAAACCACATAAACTTTAGGAGTATTTCACCATTTGTTTGGTTGACCTGAGAATCTCAACTCTGCACCAGTATCTAGCTAGTATGAGATAAAGACCTATTTGAAATAGCCTGCCTTGACTGACAAACATATTTTGGTTTTTTATTTGACCTAAAATACTTGCAGATACTTTGACTATTTAAAAATCCTTTTCTATCTTTTGCTGAGACAATGTGTATTCTAGAAAGTTCTTATATTATTCTGAGCAGTTCAGCTTGCAACATAGTAAAAGCTCTACATCGATATAGTGTCATCACAGATCAATGAATGTTAGTAATTCTTATCATTTTGGAACATGCTCTATATTTGATTGGGTAGCCCTGAAAAGGGCCATTTCGCTTTAATTTATGTTAGCTTGAGACATAAATTACTCCTGCTGGCGTAAATTTCCCTCATGCATTTTTACTACTGCTTTCGCAATCTTGACTTTAACAGCAGCAGTTTGGAAGTTGCATGTTTTGTATTTTTGTACCAGTTTCTTGATTTCAGCAATTCTTTTGGCAGAACCTTGAACCAAGTTTTTCTCATTCTCGAACATGCTTGCAGAAGTGAAGTCGCTGTGAAGTTGTGGTAGAGGAGAATGGTACAGCACAAGCTGTTGGTGGCTTATATACCACCTGTTACAACTAGTCACATTGTGACAATGTCATAATCTTCCACAGACACAATGGAGAAGTGCTATTCTGAGCTTATAATTGTTTCTAAACCTCCAACTGTTGATTTCTCTGAGAAGTGGAAACTGTATGGCTATGTAAAGATATGATATGAGTCAAGGTTTAGTGAAAGGCTCATAGAAATGTTCTTTAAAATGAGATAAAAAACGGCTGACACCTTCTCTACACAGTGTTAAATGAAATGTATCAGATGGAGTACAGTGAAACTATTTAAAAAGAGAACTGCAGAGGGCTGCTGACTCAAATTATTTTATAAATTCTAAAATATCAACCTATGAAAATTTGTCAAATTTTTATTTTTTATAATAGTAATTTTTATAAAGGGTAGATATTTCTGGCTAACTCAAGCAATTGGCAAACTCAAACAGCAGGTCTGAGTTAATCTAGGTTTAACAAATGGCTTTTAACATTAACTCTAAAACTAGTAAATGCAGAGATTTTGCGTAAGTCTATTGGAAGACTGTTCCATTGTGATGGTACTCAGCATTCCATGTTTTTTTTATCTGAAGTAGTATAAAATAATTGTAAAGGTAGATTGGTTTCTAAAAATCTGGTGTTATAGTATGAATCCTTCTTGGTTTCATCTTAAACAAAATTTTGAATGAGCTATCAAGAGAATTTTATACTGGTAAAGTTTATCAACAGGCAACACAGACAGCTGAACAAACAGAGACCGAGATGAAGCTAGTGGCGGTTTATTGAATATTATGTGGATTAAACATTTTTGTGATATTAATATATTTTAAATAACAAAATGGAGCATTTTCCCATAACTCCAGACAGCAGCTTATTTTTGACCTAATAGCCCCATTGTATATTAGTTTCATAATACTACTGGTTAAAAATTTAGAACATTAACCAATCAGGCTTGGCATAGATCCTATATCTGCTTATTTAGCTGTTGATGTGTGTCTCCCATATCAGGTGACTGTCTAAATGAAATCTTAAGAAATTGATCAAAGATGTCTCCTTTAATTCCGAATCAAAGAATTTTATTGAATTTTCTAATTTTATTTTCTTTTGATGATTTCTCATTGCAATATATATTGTTTTGTTCATGTTTACAGTTAATTTATTTGTATTACACGATTGTTCAATTTTTTTAATTTCACTGTTAACTATATCATTGTCATTATTCAAATAGTTAGACCCAAAATTAAATTTATATTGTCAGCGAATAGAATAGGTTTTAAATGATTAGTAGATAACACTAGATCATTAATATATATTAAGAATAAGGTTGGACCCAGGATAGAACCTTGAGGAACGCCGCAATTAATACTTGAAAAGCTAGATTTATAGTTTTCTATAAAAGTTACGTGTTTTCTATATTCCAAGCAGTTTTTTATCCATTGAATAGAAGACGATGAAAAGTGCATATATTTTAATTTGTAAATGATTATATTGCCTTCAATACTGTCAACAGCTTTACTGAAATCATGAAATATCCCTAGTACTGCTCTGCCACGGTTCATTGCCAGTAAAACTTTATTTGTGAGCTCAATTAATGCTTGGCTAGTGTTTTGATTTTATCTGAAACCAAATTGTTGTGTCGTAAGAATGCTGTTATTTTCTAAATATTTGCATATTTGCAACTTTCTCCAAAATTTTACTAAAATTGGCAATATAGAGATTGGTCTATAATTTGGTAAAAGCTTTGGTGAACCCTTGTTAAACAAAGGTTTAACTTGTGCTATTTTAAGGCTGTCAGGGTATATACCTAATTGTAAGCTAGTATTTATAATGAGCTAGAGGATAAGCTAAAGCAGAGGCTGCAACTTTTACAAGCTTTGCTGGAATTGAATCTAATCCTGTAGCTTTATTTGCATTCAGCTTATGCAACAAATCCTCAACATAATCCTCACCAACACTGCTAAACTGAAACTGCAGGTCTGTTGGTAACAAATCATCATTTTCCACATTGTCCCAAAGGCCTGGAGTGTTGGTAAAAGCCTGGGCTAATTTAGTTCGTATGGATGTAAAGATTGATTAAAACAATTGGCTATCTCTTGTGAGTTCTTAATTTCTGCATCGTTGTGAATAATTGATTTTAGAGCATTGCTACATGTTGCTGATTTGCCTAATTTCTGATTTAAAATTCACATTATAGTGCCTAGAATATTATAATGGCTTGTAATTGAACAACTTTCTAGATATAATGAAAGGCCTCCTATATGTATTCCAACCATTCAGTTTTTGCCTGTCAACAATTCAGTTACAAAGATGTTGTGTTTGTTTACTATCAGCTTTTTCCCATGTTAACGTCTGCTACTGTGAACATCTCAAGATTCGTTTTGACAGAAACTTGTTATATTATTTCTTCACGTTTGGAAGTATTTGTTTGTCTTGAAGGAGCCATGGAGGACAGTAGAGATACAGTGAGATAATGTGTGGCTCCACCTGCCACAACAAGTCACTCGGTGACAATGTGATAATCAACCATAAACAGTTTAATTAGTACAAGCTCTAATGTTCAGATGCTTATAGGTAATTATGGAAATCATAGTATTAAATCCGTCTAAAAGAGATTACTCTGAACAGCTTTGTTTGGATATCATAAAGTGTCAAGCGGCGAGTTCACAGTATTCTTATTGGTGGCATTTGAACTAAAAGTTGAGAAATATGAAATTGATGATATAATACTGCAAAAGAATAAGATGACAGGATACCCAAACTGACCGAAAATTATATATCAGATGATGAAGTGATTTAAGCTTAAATGGTCAAGTGAGCTGTTTGCTTTGGACAATATTCAGCAATTATTTAAAAGTTTGGACGGAAAAAAAAGAAAAATTACCGAGAATTGATCAAAGCTATTTTGAAGGTATACGCATCTATATTTAAACTAGTGTATAAAACGCTGTATAGCTTCTATAGAACAGAAAATAGATGGTAACACTAATTACAGAATATTGTATGATTCCTTTTTAAAATTCTCCAACCAGCAACAAAAATCGAGTCGGTAATGTTAGCAGCAAAACTCTGATTGGTCAGGTTGCACAATGGAAAATTAACTTAAAATCTAACATGCACAAATGATATGATTCTTTGAAGGAATGCAATAGTGGAATTTCCTTTCCTTATTTGCTTTTAGGTTTTTCAACTGTCAGATATTTTGAGACCATTTTAATTGCTACAAAAGCTTGTTCCATTCATCAGCAGGTTAATTTGTATGACAGCAAATTATTTCAGTAACTGTTTTTTAATAAAATATTTTAGGTTCACACACTAATAGTTGAAATCCTTTTTATATTAGTTATATAACATGATTGCAAAAATTGACACTCCTTAAAGCTCTATTAACAGAACTAGTTTTATTTTCTGTACGCTTTGTTATAAGTTCTCTGCTCAAGCAAGGGCCATAACTCCAAATTATCGCAATTGTTTGGAGCTGAGCCAAGGCAGCTCATTACCAGTCTCAGGTTGTGAAGTAAATTTATCACTGGTCATGAATGTAAAATTAGTCATCTGAAATTTTGGAATTACCGTACAGCAGGTGATGCTGTCAAATAACTGATGACATTCTGCGCTGTCTTATATATTATAGTACATATTCTATATATTGATTTTTTTGTGAAACCCTAAAAATTTATAAAAATATAATTTTTTTTTTAAAAGTCAAGAGAGCTGCTTCTTGGGAATTAATAACTCGTTTTAATTTCTCCGACGCAGGACTAGATGCAACTATTCTTTATCCTCTACAGAAGCATTTGAAGAAAGCAAACTATATTATAAAAATTCAATTAATGTTGCATTTAGGTTATCATGAAAAGTTTGTTGTAAATAAAGTTTTATTTACAAAAGCAGAACGAAAAGAAAACTACCGGATTTCAATCTAAGATGTTGCATTGCAGGTGTAAATTAACAATATATTAAAGTTACAGATTTATGATCATTTGATTTTCAATCTTACTAATTGAACGGAGTAAAGAGTACTCAAGGCTAACTAAACGTCATCCGCAGAGACTAGCTGTGTACAAGACTAACTTCTAGGGAGATCCAGAAGCTGCAGTGCTGTCAAAAATTTATAAAGACAAACTGAGTGTTTAACATAGCTATTAAACAAAACAATGCTTTCCTGCTGTTACTTACAAACATTCACAGAAATCTTTATTACAAAGTTGACAAAGGTGATAAAGCTGACAGCTGATCATGTGATTAAAGTGACAAACTGATTGTCTAATAGAGCTATCGAATAGCCATAGAGACAAGCTGTACTTAAAGCTAACTATTAGAAGTGATTAGCTGCTTGTCATCAGCTCCATGGCTTCCTGAATGGCAGTTTCTTCTTTTTCTGAGCTGATGGTTTACCATCATGAGTTGACTTGCTGTGTGTTTTAACTAAAGGGGAGTGTTTAACAGGACCCACTTTGATTGGGCTGCTCGCTGTCATTTACTTACATTTAGTAGGTTGTTATTAAACGCTGCTATAACATTCAAATAAAAATATTTCTTGACAAACATGAACAACGTAATTAGTTTTCTGGTTACACTTTCTAACTGTGCCACTTAGAACATCAGCCAATCATAAAACAGGTAGCAGAATATGAAGCAACTGAATAACATCAATCAATGGCATAAGGCTCATTCGCAAGCATAAAAATGTTTGTAAGGATTTTATAAGCCTATAAAGTTAACATTTTGTTATTTATTCACATGCAACACAAATCACAAGTAAAGCTTACTTTTGATAAAATTTCATAAACCAGCAATTAGTTTTTTACAGGTCAATAGATTCCAAGGTTTCATAACATTGTCATGCTAAACCTACAGCTTCTGTGCATTTGCATCGCACGCTTGAAAAGACTCTAGCAGTGTGATGACCCTTTACAAAAATCTTTTCATTTTTTGTTGGACAAGATGTATTTTTGAAAGTTTTACTCTACTGTTTTTATCAGCCACATGGTAAAAGATCTTCACTGATACAGTGTCATCACAAATAAGCAAATGCTTGCAAGCACTATAGTTTTAGAACATGATCTCCATTTGATTGGGTATCCCTGAAAAGGGCCATTTCGCTTTAATTCAAGTTGGATCTAGACATCAGTTACTACTGCTGCCTTAAATTTCTCTGATTAATTTTTAAGACTGCCTTTGCAATCTTGAGTTTAATAGCAGCAGATTGAGAGTCGTCTGCTTGATACTTCAGTACCAGTTGCTGAATTTCTGCAATTCTTTGGATGCAAACTTGCTCAGAGGTTTCCTCATTTGTAAACATCATTGCATTAGAGAGGATGCTGTGAACTTGCAGTGAGTAAAAATGATAGAGCACAAGCTGTTGGTGGCTTATATACCACCTGCTACAACTAGTCACCTAGTGACAGTGTCATAATCTCCCACAGACACAATGAAGAAGCGCTACTCTGAGCATGTAATTGTTTCTAAACTTCCTACTGTTGATTTTTCTGAAAAGTGACAACTGTATGGCTATATAAAGATATAAAGTGTGTCAAGGTTGAGTGAAACACGCATAAACATGTTTTTCTTTAAGTGAGATAGAAAATGGCTGATACCTTCTTTACACAGTTTTGAATAAAAATATATCAGATGGAGAAAACTGTGATAATATTAAAGGAGGAGAAATACAGAGGGCTGTTGAGTAAAATTGCATCTGTCATGAAATCTGAACGTTTAAAAACTATCACAAGTTGTTGTTTGAAAAATGGCACCCGATTTCTTTTTCCTATCAACTCATCTTTGACTGTTTAAATTACACACTCGATATTCTATACAAACTCAATTTTGTTTAATACAAATTAATCTACCAGGTTGTTTGATGAAACCCTTTATTATTGACTATATTCATGTCTTGCTCCATTCGTGAATATGACTTCTACACTCTTTTCTTACTAAGTTATCCTCTCATGCATCTTTATACCTGCTTCTGTTAGTCTGAGCTAGTGCTGATAGGAATTTAGGGTCTTGGTAATGAAAAACAACTTCCAAATCTTTATCTTGTAAACTTGTTTGAAGTTTTCTTCATCTGTACCAAAAATACTACATGCCTGTGTTCACATCGAAATACATGTATATTAGCACAGTTTGCTGTACTTAAAAATATTTGTCTCAAACTGAAAGCTAATGATGATGCCAACTTTGTCTGCATGATCTTGTGCTAAATTGATTTCACAATAAACATGCTTTTCACTACAGGAACAATTTTTACTTTCAGGTCTTCGCACTAATAGCCAGTTTAATCTCGCACACCTCTGCATTCAAATGACCAAAAGCTAAGCATTCCATAGCAAAATGTAAATTATGGATGGCTTGGGAGTCAAAGGTTCAATCAGAGATCAATTTGGAAAATATGAACTGATTTACTGGTAAAGTTTTAACAAATATTTGTCACAGTGTTCAAATTATATTTAACATACAATATTTAAAGTTGTTCAAAACATAAAAATGCTTTCTTTAAATGATCAACAAAATATTAAAAACTTTTTTACACTAAGAAATAATATATACATAGACGCTTTTCTTTAAACAAAAGAAATGCATCTGTTGTGTGTATCGATGGGAGCATTCTAACTATAATACAATAATATTCCAAATTCTGTCTGAACCAGCTCAGTTTGTAGTATTGCAAATCTTTATTAGCAGAATTTTGTAATGTAAAATGTTAAACTCTGCAATTAAAAGTTTCAGTAATGCAATGTGTCAGCGTGTTGTATTTACAAAGAGCATAATGCACAGATTATGAGTTGAGTCCGCTTTTCTAATAATATTATAGCTGTATTTTCACATGTAAATTACAAAAGCTAAAGATTGACATGACTAATAGTTATATGAAGGAAGGTTAGTTTAGTTGTCACATAGAAGAAATTATTCAAATTTTGCTTGAACGAACTAATTTTTGCGGTATCACATATATGATACCGTTAGTTAGTAGATATTTGCAATGTAAAATAATATCATAGATTTACAGTTTAAAGTTCCAGTAATTCATACCATAACTGTGCTGTACTTATAAACAGCATGGTGTGCAAAGCTTGTGTTTAACATATTTATAATAATATTTGAGTTGTCCTGTATTTTTACATATTTAAAAACCTCTACAGTTTTGAGGAACAGGATATCATCATTTAATCTTAAATTTCAAGCTTTAGGTACCTCTGTGATAAATCAGCTTTTAATATTTCCCAACAATGTGTTTGGGTGCTTGCTAGTTACTAGTTCATTTTGTTTACCCATGTGTACTCGTAGGACCTAAGTCTACTCGTAAGACCACAATCTACTCGTAGGACCTCAATCTACCAGCTGGACCTCATTCTACTTGTATAACCTCGGTCTACTCGTAGTACCACAGTCTACCTGTCAGACCTCAGTCTACTCGTAGGACCTCAGTCTACTCGTAGGACCTCAGTCTACTCGTAGGACCTCAGTCTACTCGTAGGACCTCAGTCTACTCGTAGGACCTCAGTCAACTTATAGGACCTCAGTCCACATAATGTCTGAAATAGTTTTAAAATTTTCTGGCTCATTTTGAAGATAAAAATAATATTTTATATACACTCTTTACATTGTTTTTAAACCGCCTCGCTGTATTTTCACCTGACAAGAATCAATGCAGATTATCTCTCAGCATTTGCAAGGCTTTACTAAAATTAGCTATAATGATGATTTCTGAGATTAGTGAGAATGCTATAAAAGCTTTAAGATAACCAACCTTTCCACTGCAGCATATAAAATCAGGGCCACTATAATAAGTAAGTTGTTTAATAAGGGGTGTTATGTAACAGCTGGTTAGCTCTCTGTAGATTTATGCTCAGTCAAGAAGTTATCCAAATGATGAAGGCGAGGTACTACTCTGTAAAAAAACATCTTTTTGAGTTTGTGCATATTCAAATTGTTTGCAACATTTTCACTGTAATTGTATTCATTTGCTTAACTGTTGCATTCATCAAAACTTACTAAACTGAAGTCTGCGCTGTTTTTGGCTCATCAGGTATACTGCCTTATTTGTTGTGGCTCTTTGTCTTTTGCCCACTGGCTAGTTCTATTTTTTATACAAAAGACTTGCATTCATCTTCAAGTCTGTCAAGTCTATCTTCAAGCCTTATGTTAGGTATGTAGAGACTTATACTAATGCTTGTACACTTTTTATTCGACAGCCAAAACAAAATAGCAACTCTTGAGCAAACTTGAATTTTTTTGTAAAATCTTTTGAAACTGCTGAACTTGATTCTTGAAAAGAAAGTTTCTTACAGGCTGAATATATTTTATTAACTTCACTAAAAATTAATTTTTGCACGAATGACAAGTTTAAGGCATCAATAGAAATTGCAACTTACTTTCTTATAGCATTCTCTGGCATATAACCAGTAAATTATCATTGTATCCACTAGGTTTATGTGGCGTTATGATATACTCTTAGATTCTTTATTTACTATGAATGTTTTGACATTATTGTTAGTTTATTTTGAATCCTAGATTTTGCTAAGCATCTGTAATTTTATTCCTATCCTAGTGGTAACCTTCTGATAAGTATTGTGCTGGTCATTAGCTGTTTACCCGCTGATCGCTGCCGATCTTTGATGAAACACCCTTGTCTTCCTTTACTACATTGTTTTTCATAAGTTGATACAGTGTAGCTACAAGCTGTGAAGCTCTTTATCTGACTTGAGGGAAAACTTCCAGAATGCACATTTCACAAGAAGCCTTTATTTGTGTTTGAGTAATTGCTTGAAGATGGAGGATGTCTGCTTAGCTGGCAGTAAGCAGAGGTTGTACATGTTTTTAGAGCAACTAAACAACTTAATTTTTAGCTTCCTAGTTGTTCTACAAATAGAGGCTTTGTGATCTTGGCTGTGCATTTCTCGGTGATCTTTTTGGAAGTTTAACTCCAACCATTTGATTACAGGTCAGGAGTTCTAAACCGATAGGAAACGATTTCTTTTTCATTTCATTTTAGAAACTTCCATTTAATTTTTTCCATCCTTTTTGTTTTCAGTCATTTGGGTTTACTCCATGGTTCTCAGTCTATTGACTGGCTTATGTTCTTTTCCTTTTATTTAATAGCTTTGGGGAGTCTAAACTTCAATGCTACAAATAAAGTATTGTTCATTTTGTATTTCAAGGTAAGATGTTTCTTACCTTGGGTGTCTATGTTCTTACTGGTGGCATTTAAACCAAAAGTTGAGAAATAAGAAACTGATGATATAATATTGTACAGGAATAAAATGTCAAGATACTCAAACTTACCGAAAAGTGTATACAAGATGATGAAATGATTTGAGCTTAAATGGTCAAGTGAGTAATATGGTTTGGAGAACTTTCACCAATTATTTAAAAGTTTGAAGTCAAAACATAAAAAATGCTTTGTATAGATTTAATTAGAAATTAACAGAGAATTTATAAAAATAATATACAGCCCTCCATGGGGGGGCTGTATATCATCCTTATAAGTTCTCGGTCCAAGCAAGGGCCATAACTCCAAGTTATTCCGATTGTTTGTAGTTGAGCCAAGGCAGCTCATTATCAGTCTGAGGTTGTGAAGAAAATTTGTCATTGGAAATTTTGAAAGTACCGTACAGCAGGTGATGCTGTCAAATAACTGATGACAGTCTGTGCTGACTTACATATTTATGTACATATTCTATATATTAATTTTTTATTTACAAACTCTTATAAATATCAGTTATAAAGACAATCAGTTGAGCATTAAAGTTCTTGTAATAAATTCTTTGTGAAATTGATCCAAAATGCTTCTCCATTATTATACAAGGTAGTACTAAATATAACTAAATTATGAATTTAAAAGTTAAGAAAGCTGATTTTTAGGAATTCCTAAGTTCATTTTGATTTTACTGATGCAGGACTAGGTGCCACTATTTTTTACTCTCAACAGAAGTCTTTGAAGAAAGCAAATAGTAGTTAAAACTTCAATTAATACTCCATGTAGGTTACGTTTCTGTTTCTAGCAGGTATGTTTCTGGTTACTCTTTCTAACTGTGCTACTTAGAGCATCAATCAAATCATAAAACAGGTAGCGGAATATGAAGCAACTGAATAACAATCAATAGCAATAGGCTCATTCGCAGACTTAAAAGTGTTTGTAAGAATTTTATAAGTTTATAAAGCTAAAATTTTATTATCTATTCAAATTCAACACAAATTTAAAGTAAAGTTTAGTTTTCATAAAGCAGTATTTATTATTACAAGTCAATGGATTCCAAGGTTTCATATAGTTTTCAATAGTTTGTATCTGCAGTAGCTCTGCATAGGAGAACTGCATAAATTTTTCATGTATCTCATTGTTTGTTTGGTTGACCTGACACTACCAACTATGCATCAGTATCAAACTAAAGTTGGACATGAAGGCCTGTTTAAAATAGCTTGCCTCAACTTACAAAAATATTTTGGGTTCTTATTTCACCTAAAAGACTAGGATGTACAGGCAACTTGAAAATAATTTTCCATCTTTTGCTGGGCAAGGTTTTGAAAGTTCTGCTCTACTATTCTGAGCAGTCTGACTGTAAAATCTCTACACTGATACAGTATCATCACAGATCAACCATTGTTTGTAATCACTATCATTTTGGAACATCCTCTCTCTCTCTGATTGGGTGGCCCTGAAAAGGGCCATTTTGCTTTAGTTCAAGATGGATCTAGACCTCAACTATTGCTGCTGCCTTAAATTTCTTTTATGCATTTTTAAGACTGCCTTTGCAATCCTGCATTTAATAGCAGCGGATTGAGAATCGTCTGCTTTATACTTCAGTAGCATTCGCTCAATTTCTGCGATTCTTTGGACGCGAACTTCCACAGAGTTTTTCTCATCTGAGAACATGATTGTTTTAGCGAAGATGCTGTGGACTGGTAGTAAGTAAGAATGATAGAGCACAAGCCGTTGGTGGCTTATATACCATCTGCTACAACTAGTCGTATGGAGGCAGTGTCATAATTTTCCACATACACAATGAAGAAGTGCTATTCTGAGCTTATAATTGTTTTTAAATCTCCTATTGATGATTTCTCTGAGAAGTGGCAACTGTATGGCTTTGTAGAGAAATGACATGTGTCAAGGTTGAGTGAAAAGTTTATAGGGATGTTCTTTAAAATGAGATAGAAAATGGGTGATACCTTCTCTACACAGTTTTGAATAAAATATATCAGACGGAGCAAACTGTGATAATATTCAAGAAGGAAAAATATAGATGGCTGCCGAGTAAAATTGTATCTGTCCTGTAATCTGAAAGTTTAAAAACCATCGTAGGTTGGTGTTGGAAAGATGGCACCCGAGTTCTTTTTCAATCAACTCATCTTTGACTGTTTATATTATACACTTGGTACTTTATAAAAAACTAAATTCTGTTTTATACAAATGAATCTATCAGGTTGTTTGTTGTTACCTATGATTATTGACACTATTATATGCACTATCGGATGGCAATGCTCAGCTGGACCCCTTTGAAAACACAAAACTATTACTTGTTTTTCAGTAGAGTACACCTAACACTGATGGATGTGCTGAAGGCGTCTTACAGAGTTTGTGCTTGAAGCACATGATCACATTCTGAGAGCACAAGTAATCTACAATGAAGAACGACTAGCAGAGTAAACACGGTAGCAATTATAGTAGGTTGTTATACCACCTGCTGCAGGGTGTCACTTGAAGACAATTATTACATTATGCTATAATAAAGGTATTATGCTTAAAGATATGTCTTGGAGTTGACTGGAACGACTTGATGTCAATTCTGACTTTCCCAAGCAGGTTGTTTTTGGTTACTTTTTTTAACTGTGCTACCTAGAACATCAACCAATCATAGAATAGGTAGCAGAATATGAAGCAACTGAATAGCATTCATCAAAAGCAATAGGCTAATTCGCAGACATAAAAATGTTGGTGAGGATTTTACAAGTTTATCAGTTGTATTACCCGGTGTTGCCCAGGTAATAAAGTCTTTGGACCAAAAATCGATTTGTGTTTAACATATACCAACATTTGCCATTTTAACTTTTAAACTACATATTATGAGAGAAGTGTTTTGTGTAGTTAAAATAAACTAAGAGAAAATAAAAACAAATGTAAAGCTTTTTAAACTTTGTTCAACAACTGTAACTTTCAAACTTCATATCATGAGAAAAATTTTTAATAAAGGTCAAACAAATTAAAAAAAAACTATAAAAGGGTTTAAATGTAAATGTGGAATAATTAGCAAGTGATAGCTAAATTACGTCTGTTTTGCTGCGATTATAATAAAAGATGATTTGGTAATGATACAACTTATACGAACTGAGGAAACAAAATAAAAATCTTGAATATGTTGAATTAATAACAATTCGTGCATAGAAGTGTGTGTGTAAAAAGGTTACTGTAGCAGCAGAAGCTATCCATCAAAATTTTGAAAACGACAATACAGGTACCTCTCGATACCAGTACAAATGTAAAAATGAGATATCATACTGTCTTTGTCTGACCGAACAGAGAGAGAAAGAGTGACGAGGCTCTTCCTACGAAGATAATACAATTGTCTGTGGGAAAAGATTTGGCCTTGACCGCGGATATAGCGATTGAACTTTACGAAAAAGCAAAAATAAAGTTCAAGAAAACACGAAAAAGCATCGTGTTTCATAGAGTTTCAAATAATATGTCATTTAGCGTGTACATATGCGCTATACGGTATATGAGAACGGCCTTGCTCAATACACTTTGTATAGCTCAGTGGTAGAGGGAGTGGTTTAAATATTGCTGTCTCCGTGAGTTCAAATCCATCAAAATGCCAATTTTAAATTACAATATTTGAACTGCTATAGTTGGACATTGATGCAAGCTCTACAGTACATATGCTTATAGCTAATTATAGCAATCATAATATCAAATCAGTCTACACGGTTTTTTCATGTTTGGAAGCGCTTATTTGTCTTAAAGAAGCCATGGAAGACAGTAAATATACAATGATATAAAAGGTGGCTACACCTGCCACAACAAGTCACTTGGTGACAACAAGATAATCAAGCATAGACAGTTTAATAATTGATACAAGCTAAAGTTCAGATACTAAAGTTCAGATGCTTATAGGTAATTATGATAATCATAATATTAAATCAGTCTAGGTGAGATTACTCTGAACAGCTTTGTTTAGATGTCATAAAGTGTCAAGCAGGAGTCCATGGTATTCTTACTAGTGGCATTTGAACTAAAAGTTGAGAAATATGAAATCCATGATATAATATTGCAAATGAATAAGATGCCAAGACACCCAAACCAACCAGAAAGTATATATCAGAGGATGAAGTGATTTGACCTTAAATGGTCAAGTAAGCGATTTGGTTTGGATGACATTCAGCAACTATTTAAAAGCCTGGAATCAAAACATAGACAAATGGACTGCAGTTTATCAATGCTATTTTAAAGATGTACGCATCTAAGTTTAGATTAGTGTATGAAATTATATAAAACATGTATGAATTATATAAAACAGATAATGTATGAAACAGACAGTGGATGAATTTTATAAAGCAGATAATAGATGATAACACTAATTACACCATATCGTAAAGAGATTCCTTTTTAGGATTCTCCAACCAGCAACAAAGACCCGGTGGTGATGTAAGCAGCAACACTCTAATTGGTCAGGTTGTTCAGGTTGCACAATGGAAAACTGCTTTAGTATAAAACAAACATAAATGATACGATTCTTTGAAGGAAAGCAATAGTTGAATTTCCTTTTTTTCTACTTTTAGATTTATTCCATGAATAGAAAGCTATAGTTAATATCTGCAGTATCTCTGCATAGGAGAACCACACAAATTTTGCATTTATTTCACCGTTTGATTGGTTGACCGGACACTCCCAAATCTGCATCAGTATCAAACTAAAGTTTGACATGAAGGCCTGTTTAAAATAGCTTGCCTCAACTTACAAAAATATTTTGGTTTTTAATTTGACCAAAAAGACTCAGAGGTAATTGGTAACTTGAAAATAATTTTCCATCTTTTGCTGGACAAGGTTTTAAAAGTTCTGCTCTACTATTCTGAGCAGTCTCACTGTAAAATCTCTACACTGATACAGTATCATCACAGGTCAACCATTGTTTGTAATCACTATCATTTTGGAACATCCTCTCTCTCTCTGATTGGGTGGCCCTGAAAAGGGCCATTTTGCTTTAGTTCAAGATGGATCTAGACCTCAACTATTGCTGCTGCCTTAAATTTCTTTTATGCATTTTTAAGACTGCCTTTGCAATCCTGCATTTAATAGCAGCGGATTGAGAATCGTCTGCTTTATACTTCAGTAGCATTCGCTCAATTTCTGCGATTCTTTGGACGCGAACTTCCACAGAGTTTTCCTCATCCGAGAACATGATTGTTTTAGCGAAGATGCTGTGGACTGGTAGTAAGTAAGAATGATAGAGCACAAGCCGTTGGTGGCTTATATACCATCTGCTACAACTAGTCGTATGGTGGCAGTGTCATAATTTTCTACAGACACAATGGAGAAGTGGTATTCTGAGCTTATAATTGTTCCTAAACCTCCAACTGATGATTTCTCTGAGAAGTGTCAACTGTATGACTATGTAAAGATGTGACATGTAGCAAGGTTCAGTGAAGCGTTCATAGGGATGTTCTTTAAAATGAGATAGAAAATGGCTGATGCCTTCTCTACACAGTTTTGAATACCAATGTATTAGGCGGAACAAACTGTGATAATATTAAAGAAAGAGAAATACAAAGGGCTGTTGGGTAAAACTGTATCTGTCCTGCAAATCTGAAAGTTTAAAAACCATCGTAGGTTGGTTTAGGAAAGATGGCATTCGTTTTTTTAATCAACTCATCTTTGACTGTTTATATTAACTACTCTGTACTCTATACAAACTAAATTTTGTTTAATACAAATGAATCCATCAGGTTGTTTGATGCTAACCTTTATTACTGTTTATATTATACACTCGGTATAGGTACTCTATTATACAAGCTAAAACTTTATACAAATGAATGAGCCTACAATCTCGTGCTCCATTTTCAACTATAACTTCTCCACTATTCTCTTACTAGGTTATCTTCTCATGCATCTTTATATCTGCTTCTGTTAGTCTGAGTTGCTGCTGATGGAGATTTGGGGATCTTGACAATGAAAGACAACTTCCTATTTTTCCCCTTGTAGACTTGTTTAAAGTTTTTCTCATTTGTACAACAATACTACATGCGTGTGTTTACATCTACACACATGTATATTAGCACACCTTGTTGTACTTGAAAATATTTGTCACCAACTGAATGCTAACAATGATGCCAACTTTATCTGCATCATCTGGTGCTAAGTTGATTTCACAATAAACATGCTTTTCACTACAGTATAATAACTTTTACTATCAGATCTTCACACTAAAAGCACAGTCCAATCTTGCATACCTCTACATTCAAATGACCATAATCTAAGCATTCCATAGCAAAATGTAAATTATGGATAGTTTGGGAGTCGGGGGTTAAATCAGAGATCAATTTAGAAAATATGAACTG
The DNA here is from genome assembly GCF_963576615.1 of Watersipora subatra. Taxonomy (NCBI): domain Eukaryota; kingdom Metazoa; phylum Bryozoa; class Gymnolaemata; order Cheilostomatida; family Watersiporidae; genus Watersipora; species Watersipora subatra. Next base: position 9,582,474 of record NC_088710.1, on the reverse strand, counting down.
ATTCACTGGTAAAGTTTTACCAAATATTTTTCACCGTGTATTAATAATATATGTGACCGTGTACAAATTATATTTAACATACAATATTTAAAGTTTTTCAAAGCATGAAAGTCCTTTAAATAATCACCAAAATATTGAAAACCAATTTTTTACCCTATAATATATACATAAAAATTTGTAAAAGAAAACAAAAGCAATGTTGGTGTTTTATGTATTGATGGGAACATTCCAACTATAATACAACAATGTTCAAAACTCTGCTTGAAGCTTTTCAGTTTGTATTATTAAAAATCTTTGTTAGCAGAAGTTTGTAATTTAAAATGTCAAACTCTGCAATTAAAAACTGCAGTAATGCGTTGTACTTACGTACTTACGTAGTAGCGTGTTGTACTTACAAATAATATGATAGGCAGATTTTGAGTAGTCTGCTTTTCTAATAATATTACAGCTGTATTTTCATGTGTGAGTTACAAAAGCTAAAGAATAACATGAATAATAGTTAAATGAAAGAATGATAGTTCATTTGTCAGATAGAGAAAGAATATTTAAGCCCTCCTTATACTAACTAATCTTTGCAGTATCATATATGGTATTTAGTAGATGTCTGCAATGTAAAATGATGTCATAGTTTACCAATTAAAATCTCCAGTAACTCATACCATATTTGTGTTGTACTATATAAACAGGATGGTGTACAAAGTATGAGTTCAACAGATTTATAATAATATCTGAGTTGTTCTGTATTTTTACATGTAAATTAGAAGAACAGAGCAATAGCAAGGGTAATAACTAAATTTAATAAATATATGAATTGGAGTTGTCTACTTAAATGGAACTTAAATGAACCTAAATAGTGCTAAATGATGGTGCAGTGATATGTTGGACAATGGTAAATTTACCGCAGTTTGCCGTGAAACAAAACAATGCTTTCTTGCTGTTACCTACAAACATTCACAGAGATCTTTATTACAAAGTTGACAAAAGTGATAAAGCTGACAGCTGATCGTGTGATTGAAATGATCTTTTCAATAAATATTAATTAAAATTCAAGATAGAGTTTTCTTACTCAAGTTGAACTAATTACAACTAGTCCTTTCATGATAACTTTATGTCTTAAAACAAAACTAATAATTTAGCAACAATTTGCTACATATCTTGATTGCAATCTTGCAACAACTGTCGCACCTCACACTCTTGAAATTCTAGTGACCAAAACCAAAAAATTTCATGAAGCTCTCATGAGCAGCTGAGTATAGTTTGGGTAGAATATCAGAGAGCATCCACTTTATAAACCATTCTGTAGGAACTCATGCTAAAGTCTGTTTCACTATAAAAACACTCTCAACAAATAGAGACCTTCCTTTACACTGTTAGTAGTTGTATAATTGAGTGCCACGTAATACCAACAAAATATACTCATAGATATTTAAAAACCTCTACAGTTTTGAGGAACAAAATATCATCATTTAATCTTAAATTTCAAGCTTTAGGTACCTCTGTGATAAATTGGCTTTTAATATTTTCCAACAATGTTCTGGGGTGCTTGCTTGCTAGTTATTAGTTCATTTTGTTTGTTCATGTTTACTTGTAGAACCACAGTTTACTTGTAGGACATCGGTCTACTTGTAGGACCTCAGTCTACTCGTAAGACTTCAGTCTACTCGTAAGACCTTAGTTTACTCGGAGGACCTTAGTCTACTCGTAGGACCTCAGTCTACTCATAGGACCTTAGTCAACTCGTAGGACCTCAGTCCATGTAATATCTGAAATAATTTTAAGATTTTCCGGCTTATTTTGAAGAGAAAAATGACATCTTATATACAGTCTTTACATTGTCTTTAAACCGTCTCGCTGTTTATTTACTTGTCAATAATCAATTCAGATTATCTCTAAGCATTTGCAAGGCTTTAATAAAATTAGCTATAAAAATGCTTCCTAGGATTAGTGAGAATGCTATAAACTTTAAAATAGCCGACCTTTCCACTGCAGCATATAAAATCAGGGCCCTTGAAAGTAAGTTATTCAATAAAGGGTGTTATGTAACAGCCGGTTAGCTCTCTGTAGATTTATGATCTAGCAAGAAGGTAAGTGGTAAAGGCATGGTACTACTCGTAAAAAAACAGCTTTCTGAGTTTGTGCATATGCAAATAGTTTGCAAAATTTTCACTGTAATTGTAATCATTTGCTTATTTTCTGTGCCAGTCGTCAGAACATTCTAAACTAAAATCTTGAGCAGCTGTTTTGCTCATCGGGTATACTGCCTTATTTGTTGTGGCTCTTTGTCTTTTGCCCATTGGCTAGTTCTATTTCTATACAACATACAGTTGCATTCATTGTTGAGTCTTGTGTTAGGTATCTAGAGGTTTATACTACTGTTTGTACACTTTTTATTTGACTGTGTAGCACAGCCATAACATAATAGCGACTCTTGAGTGAACTTGAATTTTTTGTAAATTCTTTTGAAACTGCTAAACTTGATTCTTGAAAGGAATTTTCTTAAGAGGCTGAATATATTTTATTAACTTCACTAAAAATTAATTTTTGCACGATTGACAAGTTTAAGTCAACAATAGAAATTGCAGCTTACTTTCTTATAGCATTCTCTGGCATATAACCAGTGAATTATCATCGTATCCACTAAGTTGATGTGGCGTTATGATGTACTTCCTTGGATTTGTTCATCTCTCTTAGATTATATAATTACTAAGAATGTTTTTACATTAGTTTAGTTTGAATCCTAGATTTTACTAATCATCTATAATATTATTCATATCCTAGCGGAAACATTCTGATGAGTATTGAGCTGATCATTAGCTGTTTACCCATTGATCGCTGCCGATCTTTCACGAAACATTCTTGTCTTGATTTACTGCATCGTTTCTCATAGTTGATACAATGCAGCTACAAGCTGTAAAACTCATTATCTGACTTGAGGAAAAACTTCCAGAATGCACCTTTTACAAGTCTGTATTTGTGTTTGAACAATTGCTTGAAGATGATGAGGAAAGTCTGCTTAGCTTACAGTAAGCAGAGGCTGTGCATGTCTCTACAAATAGAGGCTTTGTGATCTTGGCTGTGCATTTCTAGGTGATCTTTTTGGAAGTTTAACTCCAACCATTTGATTACAGGTCAGGGGTTCTAAACCAACAGGAAACGATTTCTTTTTTATTGCATTCTAGAGACTTCCATTTTTTTCCATTATTGTTTTTAGTAATTTGGCTTTCATTGGCTTCTTTTTATTTAATAGCTTTGGGGAGTCTAAACTTCAATGCTCCAAATAAAGCATGGTTCATTTTGTATCTCAAGGTAAGATGTTTCTTTTAGCTTCTCTTTACACATAGTTTGTATGAATTTTACTAACTTGCTAAAATATGCACATTTCTTTGAATAACAACCACAGCATTTCAACCTCAACATTGAAATTTTTTCAAGTAAATTTTGTTTGAAATTTGGATAGCTGTAAGGCAGGAAAGCTTAGCATGAAGTAAGGTGTGATGATTTTTTTTATTCAAGGGCCTCGACGATTAATGGGGCCACATCAAATTTTTTCCTTTCTCTGCTGAGCAAGAGGACTTGTGTACAATTTTTTAACATATCTAAAGCTTTATGCTGATGTGGTGTATCATGAACCAGCCAATAGGTTGTAATCATGTTGAAGGTGAAAAGCGCAATCGGTTATAAAAAGGAAAAAAAAACATGTATGTAAAACATAGACAGGAGAGACTAAATCCTGAATCAATTTAAAGGTAGATGTAAGTGTTAACATTTGGTATTTGACATAGGCTAGTTGATTCACTTTTGACTTCCTACAGATCTTATTGATTGATCACTTCATCTTCTCATACGTTAAGGAGTTGTTGGTTTGGTGTTTTCGAATGAACTTCCTGATTTTTCAGATTCTTCTGGTGGGAATTAAATGTGTTGAGCTGTTCTTTGCTTGCACATGTATTTAATTTTGTTGAAGGAGACATTTAGAACAGGATTTTGTTGCAATGAAGAGATGATGGCAGAGCGCGCATTGCTAGAGGCTTATATACCACCTACTATAGCTAGTCACATGACAGTGCCACACCCTTCTAGAGACACAATAGAGAAATATTACTGAGTTTAGAATACCGTATAACTGCCTATTGTAGGCTAGCTGAGAAGTTTAATTGGAGGTTATAGATTTTTCAAAATTCAAGTGCAAGGCTGAGTTTTTCAAACATTGGCATTTTTTCTTTGAGCATTGCTGGGAGATCTACATAAATATTGTTTAATTCATTGCTTGGCTGACTGACTGACTGAACTTTTGCATCAGTATCTAGTTTTGAGATAAAAACCTGTTTAAAATATGCTTTTATTTATGACAAGAGATAAATTTGTTCAAGCTTTTACAAGACAGAAAAGACTGAGTTGATTGATTTACTTAAAAAGCTTTTTTCATATTTTGCTGAATAAAATGAAATCTATGAAGTTTTATTATATTATTCTGAGCAGTCTCATAGTAAAATTTCTACACTGATACAGTGTCATCACAGATCAATGAATCAATCGCTATCATTTTGGAACATCCTCTCCATCTGATAGGGTGGCCCTGAAAAAAGAGCCATTTCATTTAACGTCTTGCTGACTTGATTCAACAACTACTGCTGCCTTAAATATCTCTCATGAAGTTTTATAACAGCTTTTGCTATCTTCAGTTTGACAGCAGCAGATTGGGAGTTGTCTGCTTGGTATTTCAGTACCAGTTGCTTGATTTCTGCGATTTTTCTTTGACGGAGACTTGCACAGTTTAATTCATTCTCAAACATGCTTGTGTAAGTGAAGTTGCTGTGAACTTGTGGTGAAGAAGCGTAGTACAGCACAAGCTGTTGGTGGCTTATATACTACCTGCTATAACTAGTCACATAGTGACTGTGTCATAATCTTCCACAGACAGAATTTAAAGTGCCACTCTGAGCTTACTTATTTTGAGCTTTTATTTGACCTAAATGACCTCTGACCTAGAGCATTTAACTACTTGAAAATCATTTTACATTTTTTGCTGAGACAAGATGTATTCTAGAAAGTTCTATACTATATAATTCTGAGCAGTTCAGCTTGCAAAATAGTAAAATCTCTACATCGATACAGTGTCATCACAGATCAACGAATGTTAGTAATCACTATCATTTGGAACATCCTCTCTCTCTGATTGGTTGGCCCTGAAAAGGGCCATTTTGCTTTAATTCAAGTTGACTCTAGTGATCAACTACTCTTGCTAACTTAAATTTTTCTCATGCATTTTTATGACTGCCTTTGCAATCTTGAATTTAATAGCAGCAGATTGGGAGTCGTCTGCTTGATACTTCAGTACTAGTCGCTTGATTTCTGCGATTCTTTTGACACAAACTTGCACAGAGTTTTCCTCACTTGTGAACATAGTTGTATTAGAGAAGTTGCTGTGAACAGTGAGTAAGAATGATAAAGCACAAGCTTTACGAGGCTTATATAGTCGCATGGTGATAATGTCATAATCTTCCACATACACAATGGAGAAGGGCTACTCTGAGCTTGTAATTGTTTCTAAACCTCCTACTGTTGATTTTTTTTGGAAAGATATTCATTTTTAGATATGACAGGTGTGACGGTTCAGTGAAACACGTTCATAAAGAAGTTGATTTACTTTTAAAGAGCAAATAACACACTTCTTTACCCAGTTTTGACACAGTCATGATAGCAGATATACAGTTAAAGTTATTCAAAAGATATAATAAATAAATATATATTAAATGAGTTGAAAACGGCTGATGCCTTTTTTACAGTTTTAAATGAAAATGTATAATGTTAAGCTGTAACATTATTTAAAAAAAAAGATGAGGGAGCTGCTGACTCATTGAATCATTGCATTTGTTCTACAAACTTGAAAATGTTAACTGACAAATTCCGCTATATGTTGATTTTTATACTAACCTTTTTGTCGAAGAGAGCTTCATTACAGGCTAATGTTGACCTAATTACAGGCTAATGATGATCCCGCAGAACCCAGGTGGTTGAAGCCATGATAAAAAAAAGTTTTCTTTTGTAATCTAGTTTGTTTCAGCTTCCTTTTTGCAAGGGTAAAAAATCATGACTTTTTTTAATGTTTTTTGCTTTGTGACGAATATATCACATTGGGCACTACAGTGTAAACTAAGAGCAAGAGTTGAATATTGAATGTTTTATTATAATTATAAAATTGCATGTGTCAGTATCACTTAAATGACATAAATGATAGGACAATAAGATTGTGAACTGTTACAGTTGAGCAGGACCTTTTTGAATCATGTACATGACAACTCTTATGCATGGAAGTTCACGAAACAATTACGTCCGTCCACAAAGCACACCCGCACACCACATTTACTGCACATTGTGTTAGTGTTATTTATTTCACACAGCCTACACCTTCTTCTCTTTTCACTCTTTGCTGGCCAATGGGCCACTTGATATTTTTTCACATCAGCACATGGAATGTTCACAACCTTTTGCTTGGTTATCAGCGGGTTAGAAGATGTGCGTTGGCCACGCTTCTTGTCGCTGTCAACTGATACCAGGCACTCAGCTACTATAGCCTGAAACTTGCGCTGTGAGAGCATTTGATTGTCTGAAAGCTGCAACAAGCGGCATTCTCGCTTGTACATTAGCCAACTATTGACCAGAGCCACGGAGAGAAAATGCCAAAAGAGGTAGATATACCATCTCCTAGACCGTATTCTAAATCGGTACTTTGACAGAAAGGGGTGGAGTATGTCAATACCACCCATGTGGTTGTTGTAATCTACCACAATTGCAGGCATGGAAACATCAATCCTTTTCTTTGCTTTCTTGTCCCATCTTCCAGCCATGCGCAGTGGCTCTACACAGGTATGGGTCGAGAGCAATGTCACTGCTCGGTTGTCAAACCATCTAACAGCCGAAATGTGGTGAGTATCTTCGACCCGAAAAGTCAAATGACCATCTTCCTTCCTTCTTGAGCTCTTTTTCAACTTTGCTGTTACAGTTTAGAATTAGAATCTGTCTGACAGGGCCAGTGTACTGTAATCCTCACCCTAAAAGTTTCTCCAGGAGTGGAACGCTGGTAAATAAATTGTCTGCATAGATCTTATAGTTTGAATTCTTGGTTAGTGTAGAGACGAGCTTCATCACTACATCTCCACCTTGGCCAAGGTGGCTTTGGGTGCCATCGCCACCGTGGTAAATGTCAAAGTCAAAACGCTTTCCGCTGGTACCAGCTCTACCCCATACCTTGAATTCCCATAGATGTGGTTTGCTTTTTATATACTGCCTTATTGGGCTGGTTGTTCCTCGATACTGTACCATCATTTAATCAATTGGGTTGCGCTCTTCTGCTGTTACTTTTAGGCACTGATCCCTCAGACTGTCTAACCATGGTCGAATTTTTCAAAGCTTGTCTTTCTTTTGTTCATCTAATATGCTGCTATTGTTGACAAAGTGCAGTTGGGTAGTAAGCTGTTGGAACCTATTCCGTGACATTACACTACTTACCGGTACATAGTTGGTACCTCGTTCCCAGTATTGTCTCACGCTGCTCATTCGTACAAGGCCCATATGACAATACATTCCCATCCATCATCTGCTCTACTTCTTTCTACGTGGTGTTGATGTTTTTTCCCGTTTTTTGTGTGCTGTAGAGGTTGATATTGTCAACCAAGCCATCAATCATATCAGTAGTCACAAATTGTTGGAAGTACTAATATGGTGTTTTTATATTCTGGTTAGCTGGAGCCTCCATTTTGGCACCGGTGAATGCCAAATTTGGTGGTTGAAAGACCTTTTTCCTCCAGCGGTATGAAGGCCGGACTCTTTTTGGTACATTGCCGGCTGTAGGTGCAGCTGCCTGCACCGTGTTACATAAAGGTTCTTCATCACTTTCATCACTTGGCTCGCAATCATTACCACCAATAGTCTACAGTAGATCAAGAAACAATGTTATAGATGTTAATTTTGTTGTCGAAGGACAAGTTTAGCACCCTAAAGCAACAATTATATCAAAACCAGCTGCGCTTACGCCTACATATAAAGCATTCACAGCTAAATGCCTGCAAGTCTGGATGCCAATCTCCATCTGAATCACTCTCCTCACCCTCTACTTTCACGCGAGATCGAGAAGCCATGTTGGTTACCACCAAAAATCACAAATTTAATTACACTGAACTACTATTTCACAGAACTCACGATGCCCAACTACAGAATGTGACTATGCTCTTCTCAAGTTCTGCTCAACTTATATACCATCGTCAAAACAACTCACTTGGTGCAAAGAATATCCACCTTTACCTTACTTGATAATCCATTTGTATCGGTGACGACCCTCAGTTTAAAAACAGAAAGAACTACATAATTAGACGGCATTTCTACTTCACCAGTGCATACTATTGTTACCACATATTAGCCAATGCAGATTAGTTTTACAATGCATGTTTGTCAGCCATAATTCAGCTGAATTATGGTTGAAAAGCATGTGTTCTCAGCCATATAGTGTTCTCATTTCCTGCTAGGAAGTGCAGGAAATGAGAACAAAGGCCCACTGTTACACCGGTGTAACATGAATTAATTTTGCTTATGAAAAGGACCAAGACATCAAAGGATTTATTACATAATTATTTTGAGTAAAGTACAGATCCTGTTAAACAATATTAAGGATGATTTTGACAGTGGAAATGCACTTTGGCTTTGAGATTATATAAAAATTCTAGCCAGTTCGTGCCAGTGGCTGGCAATGTGGCACCTGCTCTTTTTCAGGATGGGCTATGAATGCACAACCCAGTATACTAGGAAAAAATGGTCTATGTATGTAAAATATAGGAAAGTTTATGTAGATAAATTGAATAAGAAAATGATAATTTTACAAGGCACAACAGCTGCTCAAATGTTATGTTATGTAGGCGTCACAGGGGGCTCTGTGGAGATCCCATCCAGATGGGATCCATTGTTTTTCTAAACAACGTTCTTCGTTGAACTTTTAGATTAAACCCTCAGTTGTTCAGTTGGTGTTTTCGGATGAATGTCTTGATTTCTTGGATCCTTTCGATGGAAGTGTGTTTCGTGTTTCCCCTATCAGCAGACATATTTGATTCAGTCGAATGAGGCATTTAAAACGGTGATTTGATGGAAAAATAATGGTACAGTACAAACTATATGAGACTTATTTACCACCTGCTGTAACTAGTCACAATGTGACAGTTTCAGAATCTTCTCGAGACACAATAGATAAATATCACTCGGAACTTATAGTTATATATAACTTCTTATTGTTGGATGTCTGACTAGAATTATCTTTAGATGAGAGATTTATTAAGATATATTAAGTTAAAGATAGAAAAAGTTTCTCTAGACACTCGCAGTGCAGGTAAGTACATGATACACATGAGATACATATAAGTACATGAGACACATGTAGCTTTCTGATTGTAAGTAGGACAACTTTTTATTTACAGAGTTTTAACAATGGGTTAAGAAAGAAGTGGTTAATATTCAATAGATGGATGCAAAATGTGGGCAGGGGAGATAAGATTTTATTTACTTGTTTTTTCCACATTTGCTTTTGTCAGCATTGGTTAGTGAAATAACATTAAATTCAGAGAGATAATTGAAGTAATCTTTTCAATTGTCAGTCATTAAGATATGAGATAAATCAAAATATGTAGCCAACGATTCCTTTCATTCATTCTTTGAAAAAAACTGTCAAATGAAACATGGCGATTACCAGATAATCTATAGTTTGATAGCAGATTAGGAGTTGTCTGCTTGGTATTTTATGATCAGCCCTTGACATAATCTTCTACAGACATTGGCTGTTATGATATGACAACTGAAAGTTTAGTAAAACATGTTCATGGAAATGCTCTTGAACATGAAATATAGGATAACTAGTTGTATAGTCCACCCTTACACAGTTCTAACACAGATAGGATAGTGATAGTTTTCACAGCTACAATGCTGCTTTGCGCTTGACGCTCCTCAGGCTGCGATAAATCGTTTGGCAAGATGGCTTTGTAAAATGTGTACACTTACATGTACTGATGTGAAGAAGCCCTTGGTCCTGTTCTGCACTCGCTTATATACCGTTTCCCCTACTACCACATCCTTGACTTCTTGTAACTTCTCGTAACTATCTGTAACTACCTGTAACTACATGTAACCACCATGACCTCAGGCTTTAGCGTTGCCTGGGGCCCACTATTATACATGCCCAATTATACACCAATTATACATGCCCTTTCTCTTCTTTTTTTCTGTTTGGGCCACTAACCTTCCAGAACTACACCTGGACTCATTCAGTGACTCACCTCGCTGGTGGAGTTTACCTTACTCTTTACTCCTGGTCCATCAACTTATCTAAAGCACCATTACTCTTGAGCAACCCTGAGCTGCCGTCGTACTTGACAGCGCTACTCTCTTTACTCTCCTGGTTCCCTCTATTTTCTTCACTACCACCGTGACCTCTGTCACTAACAACACCAACACTAGTGTCGCCACCACTAATTCCACTTCTCTCAACTGGCTCAGGAACTGGTGGTTGGGCCAGTAACGACTCACCAACCTCGGATTTTGCCCCTTCAGGCTTGGCCACGCTCTCCAATGAAGACAGGCTTGACAGGAACCCTGTGGGAGGTCTCCCTCTGGGCCATAACCAGCTGCACAGAAAATGGCGTCACATAGCTAGAATTGATGAAGGCCTAGACCTATTTATGTCGACCTGACCCTCCCTTGGTTCAAGCCTACTACCCGCTATCTTCCTTTGAATATCAGCGAACTGATCATTGGTCACCCTGAATGCCCCCGCATTCTTCAACTCGCTGACTGCTGCCCTGCGCTCGGCAGCCAGTCTGGCCAACTCTGCCTAAAACTTCCTCCGCACCTCCAACTCCTCACTCTCAATACTGGCAATCCTCCTCTGGCACCCTTCCCTGTCCATCATCCTGTCACTGGACACACATGCTAAAAAAGAGTTTACTTTCCCCATACGGGGTACCGGTATAACAGCTTGCCTAGCCTCGCCACTCACCTCAGCATGACTCCTAGCCTTCTTCTGAGGCGCCGGTACTTCCTCACTGCCCTTCCTTTTCCTTGTTTTGTTACTCACTGAACTCCATAGACCCCGGCGAAGGCATCCACCAACTGCTTGCCCAGTCACAACGCCCCAATGACAGATCGGAACTTTGCAGTCTTTCTGCCAGTGTTCATTTGCCAGGTGCCCACTGCCAGTGTCCCGCATCTTCTACAAGAATTACCAAGGCAATTCACAGCCAAGTGATCACAGTTAGCTCTAAAAATAAAGTACCACAGCTTTAAGCTACTACCATATACCACAGGCTTCTTAGCCTCGCTACCATCCTTCTTCTCCACAACTCTTTCTTCACTACCCTTCCTCGGTCGCCCGCCACCACTATCTCCACCACCAGAACTGTCTGCCATCGAAATTGATTTGTTAATTGGTATTTCTTTACAACAATCTGCAACATGGCAACTTTCTTTTAACAACAGTTGGTAGTAAAAGCTATTTTTATCTAGCCAGGATCTAATGACTCGACTACTCTTTGGAACTGTGCCTCTAGCTATTGCTCTTCTCTAGACCCATGTGAAGTTTACGTATCTTGACTACTCACATCATGGTGCTCACTAACTGGGCCACTTCCGACCATGGCACTGGGTGGTTCCTCCAATTCGTCATTTAAACCACCTGTTCTCGCTCCAGCTTTCCTTTGCCTAGGCTGGCTATCTGCCCAGTACTGTGTTTCACCTTCCTCACTACCTTCAAACAACTTACAAAAATGATTAGAAATGATTTGATTAGCACCCATGTGACTGCCGGTGTCAGTATAATTAGGGTATCCCCAGGTGAGATTGTTATTAAGAGGAAACAGATGTTTTCTATTTCTCCTGATCTCACCCGAACCAACCCTTACCCAATAACTCTCTGGCATACTGTCCCTTCTTACCACCGTACTGTCCTTTCTTACCACCGTACTTGCTGCTCCAGTGTCAGTAGGCGCCTTCACGTAGACGACCTGTCCTAGCTCTAATTCTGGCAATTTTGATTTCTTATGCTGGATATCCTGACTGCTTTTTAATTTCAACTTTCCTTCCCTTTCTCTACTTTTGAGCTCCTCGTAATTTACTTCCCCTTTACTGCTTACCCCCAAATTCAACATAACCGCTATGCCAAACATTAATTTGCCAGGCGAGTAGCCGGTTGACAAAGGGGTTGTTCTATACACTAACAATGCCATATCTTTATTCCACTCTTTTTTCCACAAACTTTTCATTGTTTTAACTGCACTTTCCGCCAAGCCATTACTCTGCGGATACCGAGGACTACTATTAACTCTTAAAAATAACTTGCATTAACTAGCATTGCATACTAGGATAAACTATTAAAAATTTCCAAACTAGTCTGTTTTGAAAATGTCCGCATTTAATCTGTCATTTGTTCAATTGAAGATGACCAGCAATGAAATCACAACTTGAACAAGATTTGAGAAGTGATAGTTCTTATCTGCAGTATCTCTGCATAAGAAAACCACATAAATTTTGCGTATGTTTCATTGTTTGGTTGACCTGAGACTCCCAACTCTGCATCAGTGTCTAGCTAGTTTAAATTAAAAGATTGTTTGAAATTGCTTGCCTTAAAACTTAAGAAAATATGTTGTTTTTTTCTTTGACCTAAAAGACTCGCAAATGATTTGACTATTAGAAAACCCTTTTCTATTTTTTGCTGAGACAATATGTATTGAAACAAAACAGTAATAATATACAAACAATAATACTTTAGCAACATTTTACTACATATCTTGATTGCAAACTCCCTGTACCATCTCATACTAAAGTCATTTTGAAGCCAACATGTTCTTTATAAATACAAACATTATTTCTAGACTGTAATATTGATAGCAACTGTAAACTTAACTAGTGCCTAGAATATTCTGATACTTTGTCAATTGAACAACTTTCTAGATATAATAAAAGCCCTCCTAAACGTATTAAAATTGCATTATAGTGCCTAAAATACTATAATGGCTTGTAATGAAAGAATTTTCTAGATATAATGAAAGGCTTTCTATATGTATTCCAGTCATTCAGTTTTTTGCCTGTCAACAAATCAGTTACAACAGTGTTGTGTTTGTTTGCTATCAACTTTTTTCCCCATGTCAATGTCTGCTGCTGCTAACATCTCAAGATTCTTTTTGCCAGAAACCTGTTACAAGGTTTCTTCATGTTTGGAAGCGCTTATTTGTCTTAAAGGAGCCATGGAGGACAGTAAATATACAATGATATAAAAGGTTGTTACACCTGCCAAAACAAGTCACTTGGTGACAACAAGATAATCAAGCATAGACAGTTTAATAATTGATGCAAGCTCTAAGTTTAGATGCTTATAAGTAATAATGACAATCATAGTATTAAATCAGTCTAGGTGAGATTACTCAGATTAACTTTGTTTGGATGTCATAAAGTGTCAAGCAGGAGTTCATGATATTCTTATTCGTGACATTTGAACTAAAAGTTGATAAATACAAAATGGATGATATAATATTTCAGAGGAATAAGATGCTAAGATACCCCAACCAGCTAAGAAGTATAAATCAGATGATGAAACGATTTGAGCTCAGATAGTCAAGTGAGCTAATTGATTCGGACGAAATTCAGCAATTATTTAAAAGTTTGGAATCAAAACATAGAAAAATGAACGAGAATTCATCAAACTTATTTTGAACGTGTACGAATTTATGTTTAGAATAGTGCATAGAACAGTGTATAAAATCTATAGAACAGATAAAAGATGGTAACGCTAATAACACAATATTGTAAAGAAATTCCTTTTTAGAATTTTACAACCAGAAACAAAGATTCAGTTGGTGATGTAAACAGCCACTCTGATTGGTCAGGTTGCTCAGTGAACAATTACTTTAGTATCCAACATACAAAAGTGATATGATTCATTGAAGGAATGCAATGGTTGAAGTTCATTTCTTATTTACTGAGATTTTTTCCGTGAATAGGAAGCTTTGACACCGCGTTCAGTTATTTTGTGCCGGTGTTTATTGCTGCAAAAGCTTGCTCCATCCATTAGCTCGGAATTTTGTATGCCAGCAAATTACTTCAATAAGTGTTCTTTTAGTAAAAACGAACTGTATGGCAGGAACTTTATCAAGTATATAACTTCATCAAAGAAACTAACACCCCTCAACGCGTCATAAATGAAACTAGTGTCATTTTTTGTTCTCTTTGTAATAAGAGTTGAGCCAGGGCAGCTCATTATCAATCTCATATCGTAAAGAAAATTTTTCATCTGAAATTTTAGAAGTACCGTACAGCAGGTGATGCTGTCAAATAACTGATGACATTCTGTGCTAAATCATATATTTATGTACATATTCTGTATGTTAAATTTTTATTTACAAAAACGTTTTAAGTTATAAATACAGTCAGTTGTGCATTAAAGAGCTTGTATTGAATTCTTCTTAGAATTGATGTAAAATTTATCTCCATAATCATACAAGGTCATAATAGATATAACTAAATTATGAATTTAAAAGTTAAGGAAGCTGTTTCTCGGAAAGTTCTAAAATTTTTTTGATGTTATTGACACAAGACGATATTTCATCAAATGCAATGCAAATCTCAAACAAAGCTTACATTTTCATCAATTTTTATAAAACACTTAGTTTTTTACAGGTCAATAGATTCCCAGGTTTCATAACATTGTTATGTTAAACTTGCAGTTTCTGTGTATTTTCATTTCACACTTGAAAAAACTCAAACAGTGCAATGACTATTTACAAAAAGTTTCCAAAAAATCTCTTTTGAAAATATCTACATTTAATCTGTTGTTGGTTCAATTAAAGATGACCAGCAATAAAATAACAACTTCAATGATCTTTGAGTAGTGATAGTTCTTATCTGCAGTATCTCTGAAGAGGAAAACCACATAAATTTTGCATATATTTCATTGTTTGTTTGGTTGACCTGAGACTCCCAACTCTGCATCAGTATGTAGCTAGTTTGAAATAAAATTTTGTTTAAAATTGCTTTCTTTAAAACTTAAGAAAATAGGTTGTTTTTTCTCTTTGACCTAAAAGACTCGCAAATGATTTGACTATTAGAAAATCCTTTTCTATTTTTGCTGAAACAATACATGTATGTATTCTACAAAGTTCTTTTATATTATTGTGAGCAGTTCTGCTTGCAACATAGTAAAAGCTCTATACTGATACAGTGTCAACACAAATCAATAAATGTTAGTAATCACTGACATTTTGGAACATGCTCTATATTTGATTGGCTGGCTATGAAAAGGGCCATTTCACTTTAATTCATGTTAAATGTAGACATGAACTACTCTTTCTGCCGTAAATTTTTCTTATGTATCTCTATGACAGCGGTTGCTATCATTAGTTAAATAGCAGCAGATTGGGAGTTGTCTGCTTTGTACTTATGTATCAGTTGCTCAATATCCTCGATTCTTTTAATGGAAACTTGTGCAGAGTTTTCCTCATTCTCAAACATGGTTGTATTAGAGAAGTCGCTGTGAACTTGTGGTAGAGAAGAATGGTACAGCACAAGCTGGTGGTGACTTATATACCACCTGTTATGACTAGTCGCATGATGACAGTGTCATAGTCTTCCACGGACACAATGGAAAAGTGCTATTTGAGCTCATAATTGTTCCAAAACTCATTTTGTTGATTATTCTAGAGAGTTTTCACTGTCTGGCTATGTAAAGATATGACATGTGTCAAGGTTGAGTGAAACATTCATAGAAATATGTTTTAAAATGAGATAGAAAACGACTGACACTTTTTCTACACATTGTTAAATGAAATGTATCAGATGTAGTGCACTGAAACTATTTAAAAAGAGAACTACAGAGAGCTGCTGACTCAAATTGTCTTATAAATTCAAAAATATTGACCAATGAAAGTTGGTCAAGTTTTGATTTTTTGTAATAGTAATTTTTATTAAAGGCTAGATATTTCTATATATATATATATATTTATAAATAGGTATATATATATTTAAAAAGGAGAAATACAGATGACTTGTCTGTGGGAAAAGATTTGGCCTTGACCGCAGATATAGTGATTGAACTTTACGAAAAAGCAAAAATAAAGTTCAAGAAAACATGAAAAAGCATCGTGTTTCATAGAGTTTCAAATAATATATCATTTAGTGTGTACATACGCTATACGGTATATGAAAACGGCCTTGCTCAATTCACTTTGTATAGCTCAGTGGTAGAGGGAGTGGTTTAAATACTGCGATTGCTGTCTCCGTGAGCTCAAATTCATCAGAATGCTAATTTTAAATTACAATATTTGAACTGCTATAGTTGGACATACACAACAACAGAAAGACACACAAACTTTGAGAAATATATATAGTTGATAAAGCTAACATTTTGCTATTTAATCAAATACAACACAAATCTCAAGTAAAGTCTAATACTCATTAAGCAGCAGTTAGTTTTACAGGTCAATAGATTTCAAGGGTTCAAGAGTTCAAGGGTTTACAAAAAATTTAAAAATTAATCTGTTTTGATAATGTCCTCATTAAATCTGTCGTTTGTTCAATTACAGGTGATCAGCATTAAAATAAAAACCAAAACAGATTTTGAGAAGTGAT
This sequence comes from Watersipora subatra, assembly GCF_963576615.1. Taxonomy (NCBI): domain Eukaryota; kingdom Metazoa; phylum Bryozoa; class Gymnolaemata; order Cheilostomatida; family Watersiporidae; genus Watersipora; species Watersipora subatra. The sequence continues at coordinate 9,565,824 of NC_088710.1, read as the reverse complement.
AGTTTGTATCTGCAATATTTCTGTGCAGAAAAACTGCATAAATTTTGCATGTATTTCACCATTTGTTTGGTTGACTTGACACTCCTAACTTTGCATCAGTATTAGCTAGTTTGAGGTAAAGACTATTTGAAATAGCTTGCCTTAACTTGCGAAAATATTTTGGTTCTTTTATTTGACCTAAAAGACTCAGAGATGATTTAGCTACATGAAAATCCTTCTGTCTTTTGCAAGGCAAGATGATTGCAAATTTAATTGATGCAAGCTCTAATGTTCAGATGCTTATAATTAGTTATGACAATCATAGTATTAAATCATTTCAGAAGATATTACTCGGAACAGCTTTGCGTGGATGTCTTAAAGTATCAAGCAGCGATGGTATTATCATTGGTGGTATTTGAACTAAAAGTTGAAAAATAAGAAATTGGTGATATAATATTGCACATGAATAAAATTCCAAGATACCCAAACCAACCACAAAGTATAAATCATAGGATAAAGAGATTTGAACTTAAATGGTCAAGTGAGCAATTTGTTTTGGAGAATATTCAGCAACTATTTAAAAGTTTGAAGTCAAAACATAGAAAAATGAACAGAAGTTTATTAAAACTAGAGACAGTGTAATAATTGATACAAGCTTTAATGTTCAGATGCTTATAGGTAATTATGACAATCATAGTATTAAATCAGTCAAGGAGAGATTACTCTGAACAGCTTTGTTTGGATGTTTTAAAATGACAAGTGGAGAGTCCATGGTATTCTCATTGGTGGCATTTGAACTAAAAGTTGAGAAATATGAAATTGATGATATAATATTGCAAATGAATAAGATTCCAAGATATCCAAACCAACAACAAAGTATATACCAGAGGATCAAGTGATTTGAACACAGGTGGTCAAGTGAGCGATTTGGTTTGGATGACATTCAGCAACTATTTAAGTCTGGAATCAAAACATAGACAAATGGACTGGAGTTTGTCAATGCTATTTTAAAGATGTACGCATCTATGTTTAAATTAGTGTATGGAACAGTGTGGGAATTATATAAAACAGATAATAGATGGTAACACTAATTACACCATATTGTAAAAAGATTCCTTTTTAGGATTCTCCAACCAGCAACAAAGACCCGGTGGTGATGTAAGCAGCCACACTCTAATTGGTCAGATTGTTCAGGTTGCTCAATGAAAAATTGCTTTAATATACAACAAACATAAATGATATGATTCTTTGAAGGAAAGCAATGGTTGAAGTTTCTTTTTTTATTTACTTTTAGATTTATTTCAAGAATAGAAAGCTATAGTTCGTATCTGCAGTATCTCTGCAAAGGAGAACTGCATAAATTTTGCATTTATTTCATCGTTTGATTGGTTGACCGGACACTCCCAACTCTGCATCAGTAGCAAAATAAAGTTTGACATGAAGGCCTGTTAAAAATAGCTCGCCTCAACTTACAAAAATATTTTGGTTTTTTATTTGACCAAAAAGACTCGGAGATAATTGGTAACTTGAAAATAATTTTCCATCTTTTGCTGGACAAGGTTTTAAAAGTTCTGCTCTACTATTCTGAGCAGTCTCACTGTAAAATCTCTACACTGATACAGTATCATCACAGATCAACCATTGTTTGTAATCACTATCATATTGGAACATCCTCTCTCTCTCTCTGATTGGGTGGCCCTGAAAAGGGCCATTTTGCTTTAGTTCAAGATGGATCTGGACCTCAACTATTGCTGCTGCCTTAAATTTCTTTTATGCATTTTTAAGACTGCTTTTGCAATCCTGCATTTAATAGCAGCGGATTGAGAATCGTCTGCTTTATACTTCAGTAGCATTCGCTCAATTTCTGCGATTCTTTGGACGCGAACTTCCACAGAGTTTTCCTCATCCGAGAACATGATTGTTTTAGCGAAGATGCTGTGGACTGGTAGTAAGTAAGAATGATAGAGCACAAGCCGTTGGTGGCTTATATACCATCTGCTACAACTAGTCGTATAGTGGCAGTGTCATGATTTTCCACAGACACAATGGAGAAGTGCTATTCTGAGCTTATAATTGTTCCTAAACCTCCAACGGATGATTTCTCTGAGAAGTGTCAACTGTATGGCTATGTAAAGATGTGACATGTAGCAAGGTTCAGTGAAGCGTTCATAGGGATGTTCTTTAAAATGAGATAGAAAATGGCTGAGGCCTTCTCTACACAGTTTTGAATACCAATGTATTAGACGGAACAAACTGTGATAATATTTAAGAAGGAGAAATACAAATGGCGGTTGGGTAAAACTGTATCTGTCCTGTAATCTGAAAGTTTAAAAACCATCGTAGGATGGTTTAGGAAATATGGCACCCGAGTTCTTTTTCAATCAACTCATCTTTGACTGTTTATATTACACACTTGGTACTTTATACAAACTAAATTTTGTTTTATACAATTAAATCTATCAGGTTGTTTGTTGTTACCTATTATTATTGACACTATTATATGCACTATCATATGGCAATGCTCAGCTGGACCCCTTTAGAGACACAAAACTATTTCTTGTTGTACAGTAGAGTACACCTAACACTGATGGATGTGCTGAAGGTGTCTTACAGAGTTTGTGCTTGAAGCACATGATCACATTCTGAGTGCACAAGTAATCTACAGTGAAGAACGACTAGCAGAGTAAAAACGGTAGCAATTATAGTAGGTTGTTATACCACCTGCTGCAGGGTGTCACTTGAAGACAATTATTACATTGTGCTATAATAAAGGTATTATGCCTAAAGATATGTCTTGGAGTTGACTGGAACGACTTGGTGTCAATTTTGACTTTCCCAAGCAGGTTGTTTTTGGTTACTTTTTTTAACTGTGCTACCTAGAACATCAACCAATCATAGAATAGGTAGCAGAATATGAAGCAACTGAATAGCATTCATCAATAGCAGTAGGCTAATTCGCAGACATAAAAATGTTGGTGAGGATTTTATAAGTTTATCAGTTGTATTACTTGGTGTTGCCTAGGTAATAAAGTCTTTGGACCAAAAATCGATTTGTGTTTAACATATACCAACATTTGCCATTTTAACTTTTAAACTACATATTATGAGAGAAGTGTTTTGTGTAGTTAAAATGAACTAAGAGAAAATAAAAACAAATGTAAAGCTTTTTAAACTTTGTTCAACAACTGTAACTTTCAAACTTCATATCATGAGAAAAATTTTTAATAGAGGTCAAACAAATTTAAAAAAACTATAAAAGGGTTTAAATGTAAATGTGGAATAATCTGCAAGTGATAGCTAAATTACGTCTGTTTTGCTGCGATTATAATAAAAGATGATTTGGTAATGATACAACTTATACGAACTGAGGAAACAAAATAAAAATCCTAAATATGTTGAATTAATAACAATTCGTGCATAGAAGTGTGTGTGTAAAAAGGTTACTGTAGCAGCAGAAGCTATCCATCAAAATTTTGAAAACGACAATGCAGGTACCTCTCGATACCAGTTCAAATGTAAAAATGAGATATCATACTGTCTTTGTCTGACCGAACGGAGAGAGAGTGACGAGGCTCTTCCTACGAAGATAATACAATTGTCTGTGGGAAAAGATTTGGCCTTGACTGCGGATATAGCAATTGAACTTTACGAAAAAGCAAAAATAAAGTTCAAGAAAACACGAAAAAGCATCTTGTTTCATAGAGTTTCAAATAATATATCATTTAGCGTGTACATATGCGCTATATGGTATATGAGAACGGCCTTGGTCAGCACACCTGGTATAGCTCAGTGGTAGAGTGCGTGGTTTAAATATTGCGATTGCAGTCTTCATGAGTTCAAATCCATCAGAATGCCAATTTAAATTACAATATTTGAACTGCTATAGTTGGACATACACAACGACAGAAACACACACAAACTTTGAGAAATATATATAGTTGATAAAGCTAACATTTTGCTATTTAATCAAATACAACGTAAATCTCAAGTAAAGTCTAATACTCATTAAGCTGCAATTAGTTTTACAAGTCAATTTGGATTTCAAGGGTTCGTAACATTGTCACGTTAATCTTACAGTTTCTGTGCATTTGCATTTCACACTTGAAAGGAATCGAACAGTGTGATGGCCATTTACAAAAAATTTAAAAATTAATCTGTTTTGATAATGTCCTCATTAAATCTGTCGTTTGTTCAATTACAGGTGATCAGCATTAAAATAAAAACCAAAACAGATTTTGAGAAGTGATAGTTTGTATCTGCAATATTTCTGTGCAGAAAAACTGCATAAATTTTGCATGTATTTCACCATTTGTTTGGTTGACTTGACACTCCTAACTTTGCATCAGTATTAGCTAGTTTGAGGTAAAGACTATTTGAAATAGCTTGCCTTAACTTGCGAAAATATTTTGGTTCTTTTATTTGACCTAAAAGACTCAGAGATGATTTAGCTACATGAAAATCCTTCTGTCTTTTGCAAGGCAAGATGATTGCAAATTTAATTGATGCAAGCTCTAATGTTCAGATGCTTATAATTAGTTATGACAATCATAGTATTAAATCATTTCAGAAGATATTACTCGGAACAGCTTTGCGTGGATGTCTTAAAGTATCAAGCAGCGATGGTATTATCATTGGTGGTATTTGAACTAAAAGTTGAAAAATAAGAAATTGGTGATATAATATTGCACATGAATAAAATTCCAAGATACCCAAACCAACCACAAAGTATAAATCATAGGATAAAGAGATTTGAACTTAAATGGTCAAGTGAGCAATTTGTTTTGGAGAATATTCAGCAACTATTTAAAAGTTTGAAGTCAAAACATAGAAAAATGAACAGAAGTTTATTAAAACTAGAGACAGTGTAATAATTGATACAAGCTTTAATGTTCAGATGCTTATAGGTAATTATGACAATCATAGTATTAAATCAGTCAAGGAGAGATTACTCTGAACAGCTTTGTTTGGATGTTTTAAAATGACAAGTGGAGAGTCCATGGTATTCTCATTGGTGGCATTTGAACTAAAAGTTGAGAAATATGAAATTGATGATATAATATTGCAAATGAATAAGATTCCAAGATATCCAAACCAACAACAAAGTATATACCAGAGGATCAAGTGATTTGAACACAGGTGGTCAAGTGAGCGATTTGGTTTGGATGACATTCAGCAACTATTTAAGTCTGGAATCAAAACATAGACAAATGGACTGGAGTTTGTCAATGCTATTTTAAAGATGTACGCATCTATGTTTAAATTAGTGTATGGAACAGTGTGGGAATTATATAAAACAGATAATAGATGGTAACACTAATTACACCATATTGTAAAAAGATTCCTTTTTAGGATTCTCCAACCAGCAACAAAGACCCGGTGGTGATGTAAGCAGCCACACTCTAATTGGTCAGATTGTTCAGGTTGCTCAATGAAAAATTGCTTTAATATACAACAAACATAAATGATATGATTCTTTGAAGGAAAGCAATGGTTGAAGTTTCTTTTTTTATTTACTTTTAGATTTATTTCAAGAATAGAAAGCTATAGTTCGTATCTGCAGTATCTCTGCAAAGGAGAACTGCATAAATTTTGCATTTATTTCATCGTTTGATTGGTTGACCGGACACTCCCAACTCTGCATCAGTAGCAAAATAAAGTTTGACATGAAGGCCTGTTAAAAATAGCTCGCCTCAACTTACAAAAATATTTTGGTTTTTTATTTGACCAAAAAGACTCGGAGATAATTGGTAACTTGAAAATAATTTTCCATCTTTTGCTGGACAAGGTTTTAAAAGTTCTGCTCTACTATTCTGAGCAGTCTCACTGTAAAATCTCTACACTGATACAGTATCATCACAGATCAACCATTGTTTGTAATCACTATCATATTGGAACATCCTCTCTCTCTCTCTGATTGGGTGGCCCTGAAAAGGGCCATTTTGCTTTAGTTCAAGATGGATCTGGACCTCAACTATTGCTGCTGCCTTAAATTTCTTTTATGCATTTTTAAGACTGCTTTTGCAATCCTGCATTTAATAGCAGCGGATTGAGAATCGTCTGCTTTATACTTCAGTAGCATTCGCTCAATTTCTGCGATTCTTTGGACGCGAACTTCCACAGAGTTTTCCTCATCCGAGAACATGATTGTTTTAGCGAAGATGCTGTGGACTGGTAGTAAGTAAGAATGATAGAGCACAAGCCGTTGGTGGCTTATATACCATCTGCTACAACTAGTCGTATAGTGGCAGTGTCATGATTTTCCACAGACACAATGGAGAAGTGCTATTCTGAGCTTATAATTGTTCCTAAACCTCCAACGGATGATTTCTCTGAGAAGTGTCAACTGTATGGCTATGTAAAGATGTGACATGTAGCAAGGTTCAGTGAAGCGTTCATAGGGATGTTCTTTAAAATGAGATAGAAAATGGCTGAGGCCTTCTCTACACAGTTTTGAATACCAATGTATTAGACGGAACAAACTGTGATAATATTTAAGAAGGAGAAATACAAATGGCGGTTGGGTAAAACTGTATCTGTCCTGTAATCTGAAAGTTTAAAAACCATCGTAGGATGGTTTAGGAAATATGGCACCCGAGTTCTTTTTCAATCAACTCATCTTTGACTGTTTATATTACACACTTGGTACTTTATACAAACTAAATTTTGTTTTATACAATTAAATCTATCAGGTTGTTTGTTGTTACCTATTATTATTGACACTATTATATGCACTATCATATGGCAATGCTCAGCTGGACCCCTTTAGAGACACAAAACTATTTCTTGTTGTACAGTAGAGTACACCTAACACTGATGGATGTGCTGAAGGTGTCTTACAGAGTTTGTGCTTGAAGCACATGATCACATTCTGAGTGCACAAGTAATCTACAGTGAAGAACGACTAGCAGAGTAAAAACGGTAGCAATTATAGTAGGTTGTTATACCACCTGCTGCAGGGTGTCACTTGAAGACAATTATTACATTGTGCTATAATAAAGGTATTATGCCTAAAGATATGTCTTGGAGTTGACTGGAACGACTTGGTGTCAATTTTGACTTTCCCAAGCAGGTTGTTTTTGGTTACTTTTTTTAACTGTGCTACCTAGAACATCAACCAATCATAGAATAGGTAGCAGAATATGAAGCAACTGAATAGCATTCATCAATAGCAGTAGGCTAATTCGCAGACATAAAAATGTTGGTGAGGATTTTATAAGTTTATCAGTTGTATTACTTGGTGTTGCCTAGGTAATAAAGTCTTTGGACCAAAAATCGATTTGTGTTTAACATATACCAACATTTGCCATTTTAACTTTTAAACTACATATTATGAGAGAAGTGTTTTGTGTAGTTAAAATGAACTAAGAGAAAATAAAAACAAATGTAAAGCTTTTTAAACTTTGTTCAACAACTGTAACTTTCAAACTTCATATCATGAGAAAAATTTTTAATAGAGGTCAAACAAATTTAAAAAAACTATAAAAGGGTTTAAATGTAAATGTGGAATAATCTGCAAGTGATAGCTAAATTACGTCTGTTTTGCTGCGATTATAATAAAAGATGATTTGGTAATGATACAACTTATACGAACTGAGGAAACAAAATAAAAATCCTAAATATGTTGAATTAATAACAATTCGTGCATAGAAGTGTGTGTGTAAAAAGGTTACTGTAGCAGCAGAAGCTATCCATCAAAATTTTGAAAACGACAATACAGGTACCTCTCGATACCAGTTCAAATGTAAAAATGAGATATCATACTGTCTTTGTCTGACCGAACGGAGAGAGAGTGACGAGGCTCTTCCTACGAAGATAATACAATTGTCTGTGGGAAAAGATTTGGCCTTGACTGCGGATATAGCAATTGAACTTTACGAAAAAGCAAAAATAAAGTTCAAGAAAACACGAAAAAGCATCTTGTTTCATAGAGTTTCAAATAATATATCATTTAGCGTGTACATATGCGCTATATGGTATATGAGAACGGCCTTGGTCAGCACACCTGGTATAGCTCAGTGGTAGAGTGCGTGGTTTAAATATTGCGATTGCAGTCTTCATGAGTTCAAATCCATCAGAATGCCAATTTAAATTACAATATTTGAACTGCTATAGTTGGACATACACAACGACAGAAACACACACAAACTTTGAGAAATATATATAGTTGATAAAGTTACCATTTTGCTATTTAATCAAATACAACGTAAATCTCAAGTAAAGTCTAATACTCATTAAGCTGCAATTAGTTTTACAAGTCAATTTGGATTTCAAGGGTTCGTAACATTGTCACGTTAATCTTACAGTTTCTGTGCATTTGCATTTCACACTTGAAAGGAATCGAACAGTGTGATGGCCATTTACAAAAAATTTAAAAATTAATCTGTTTTGATAATGTCCTCATTAAATCTGTCGTTTGTTCAATTACAGGTGATCAGCATTAAAATAAAAACCAAAACAGATTTTGAGAAGTGATAGTTTGTATCTGCAATATTTCTGTGCAGAAAAACTGCATAAATTTTGCATGTATTTCACCATTTGTTTGGTTGACCTGACACTCCTAACATTGCATCAGTATTTAGCTAGTTTGAGGTAAAGACTATTTGAAATAGCTTGCTTTAACTTGCAAAAATATTTTGGTTCTTTTATTTGACCTAAAAGACTCGGAGATGATTTGGCTACATGAAAATTCTTCTGTCTTTTGCAAGGCAAGATGATTGCAAATTTAATTGATACAAGCTCTAAAGTTCAGATGCTTATAAGTAATTATGACAATCATAGTATTAAATAATTTCAGGAGATATTACACAGAACAGCTTTGCATCTATATTTAAACTAGTGTATAAAACAATGTATAGATTCTATAGAATAGATAATAGATGGTAACAATAATTACACCATATTGTAAAGAGATTCCTTTTTAGAATTCTCCAACCAGCAACAAAGATCTGGTTGGTAATGTAAGCAGCCACACTCTGATTGATCAGGTTGTTCAGGGAGCTCAATGGAAAATTGCTTTAGTATACAACAAACATACATGTAAATGATACGATTCTTCGAAGGAAAGCAATGGTTGAAGTTCCTTTTTTTTCTATTTTTAGATTTATTCCATGAATAGAAAGTTATAGTTCGTATCTGCAGCATCTTTGCAAAGGAGAACTGTATAAATTTTGCATTTATTTCACCATTTGGTTGGGAAACTGGACACTTCCAACTCCGCATCAGTATCTAACTAAAGTTTGACACGAATGCCTGTCTGAAATAGCTTGCCTTAACTTACAAAAATATTTTGGTTTTTTATTTGACCTAAAAGAGGTAATTGGCAACTTGAAAATAGTTTTCCATCTTTTGCTGGACAAGACGAGGTTTTAAAAGTTTTACTCTACTATTCTGAGCAGTCTCACCGTAAAATCTTTACACTCATACAGTATCATCACAGATCATCCATTGTTTGTAATCACTATCATTTTGGAACATCCTCTCTCTCTCAGATTGGGTGGCCCTGAACAGTGCCACTTCGCTTTAGTTCAAGATGAACCTGAACCTCAACTATTCCTGCTGCTTTAAATTTCTTTTATGCATTTTTATGACTGCCTTTGCAATCCTGAATTTAATAGCAGTGGATCGAGAGTCGTCTGCTTTATACTTCAGTAGCATTCGTTCAATTTCTGCAATTCTTTGGACGCAAACTTGCACAGAGTTTTCCTCATCCGTGAACATACAGTGTATTAGACATGATGGTATTAGAGAAGTTGCTGTAGACTGGCAGTGAGTAAGAATGGTAGAGCACAAGCCGTTGGTGGCTTATATACCACCTGCAATATATATATTCCAGTTTGACTAGTCCATAGTGTTCTTATTGGTGGTATTTGAACTAAAAGTTGAAAAATATGAAATGGATGATATAATAGTTCAGAGAAATAAGATGCCAATATACCCAAACTGACCAAATATTCTATATCAGATGATGAAATGATTTGAGCTTATATGGTCAAGTGAGCGATTTTTTTGGATGACATTCAGCAACTATTTAAAAGTCTGGAATCAAAACATAGACAAATGGACTGGAGTTTGTCAATGCTATTTTAAAGATGTACGCATCTATGTTTAGATGAGTGTATGGAACAATGTATGAATTTTATAAAGCAGATAATAGATGGTAACACTAATTACACCATATTGTAAAAAGATTCCTTTTTAGGATTCTCCAACCAGCAACAAAGACCCGGAGGTGATGTAAGCAGCCACACTCTAATTGGTCAGATTGTTCAGGTTGCTCAATGAAAAATTGCTTTAATTTACAACAAACATAAATGATATGATTCTTTGAAGGAAAGCAATGGTTGAAGTTCCTTTTTTTATTTACTTTTAGATTTATTCCATGAATAGAAAGCTATAGTTCATATCTGCAGTATCTCTGCAAAGAAGAACTGCATAAATTTTGCATTTATTTCACCGTTTGATTGGTTGACCGGACACTCCCAACTCTGCATCAGTAGCAAAATAAAGTTTGACATGAAGGCCTGTTTAAAATAGCTTGCCTCAACTTACAAAAATATTTTGGTTTTTTATTTGACCAAAAAGACTCGGAGATAATTGGTAACTTGAAAATAATTTTCCATCTTTTGCTGGACAAGGTTTTGAAAGTTCTGCTCTACTATTCTGAGCAGTCTGGCTGTAAAATCTCTACACTCATACAGTATCATCACAGATCAACCATTGTTTGTAATCACTATCATTTTGAAACATCCTCTCTCTCTCTGATTGGGTGGCCCTGAAAAGGGCCATTTCGCTTTAGTTCAAGATGGATCTAGACCTCAACTATTGCTGCTGCCTTAAATTTCTTTTATGCATTTTTAAGACTGCCTTTGCAATCCTGAATTTAATAGCAGCGGATTGAGAATCGTCTGCTTTATACTTCAGTAGCATTCGCTCAATTTCTGCGATTCTTTGGACGCGAACTTCCACAGAGTTTTCCTCATCCGAGAACATGATTGTTTTAGCGAAGATGCTGTGGACTGGTAGTGAGTAAGAATGATAGAGCACAAGCCGTTGGTGGCTTATATACCACCTGCTACAGCTAGTCGTATGGTGGCAGTGTCATAATTTTCCACAGACACAATGGAGAAGTGGTATTCTGAGCTTATAATTGTTTCTAAATCTCCTATTGATGATTTCTCTGAGAAGTGGCAACTGTATGGCTATGTAGAGATATGACATGTGTAAAGGTTGAGTGAAAAGTTCATAGGGATGTTCTTTAAAATGAGATAGAAAATGGCTGATACCTTCTCTACACAGTTTTGAATAAAAATATATCAGATAGAACAAACTTTGATAATATTTAAGAAGGAGAAATACAGAGAGATGTTGAGTAAAATTGTATCTGTCCTGAAATCTGAAAGTTTAAAAACCATCGTGAGTTGGTGTTGGAAATATGGCACCCGATTTATTTTTTCAATCAACTCATCTTTGACTGTTTATATTATACACTTGGTATTCTATACAAACTAAATTTTGTTTCATACAAATGAATCTACCAGGTTGTTTGTTGTTACCTATTATTATTGACACTATTATATGCACTATCATATGGCAATGCTCAGCTGGACCCCTTTGAAGACACGAAACTATTTCTTGTTTTTCAGTAAGAGTGCACCTAACACTGATAGATGTACTGAAGGTGTCTTACAGAGTTTGTGCTTGAAGCACATGATCACATTCTGAGAGCACAAGTAATCTACAGTGAAGAACGAATAGCAGAGTAAAGCAGGTAGCAATAATAGGTTGTTATACCACCTGCTGCAGGGTGTCACTTGAAGACAATTGTTACATTATGCTATTATATATCGACTGATGCAAGCTCTAATGTTCAGATGCTTATACATGTAGCTAATTATGACAATCATAGTATTAAATCAGTCTAAGAGAGATTACTCTGAACAGCTTTGTTTGGATGTCATAAAGTGTCAAGCAGCCAGTCTATGGTATTCTTATTGGTGGCATTTGAACTAAAAGTTGAGAAATATGAAATTGATGATATAATATTGCAAATGAATAAGATTCCAAGATATCCAAACCAACCAGAAAGTATATACCAGAGGATGAAGTGATTTGAGCTTAAATGGTCAAGTGAGCAATTTGTTTTGGATGACATCCGGCAACTATTTAAAAGTCTGGAATCAAAACATAGACAACTGGACTGGAGTTTATCAATGCTATTTTAAAGATGTACGCATCTAAGTTTAGATTAGTGTATGAAACAATGTATGAATTTTATAAAACAGATTATAGATAGTAAGACTAATTACACCATATTGTACAAAGATTCCTTTTTGGGATTCTCCAACCAGCAACAAAGACCCGGTAGTGATGTAAGCAGCCACACTCTAATTGGCCAGGATGTTCAGGGTGCACAATGGAAAACTGCTTTAGTATCCAACAAACATAAATTATATGATTCTTTGAAGGAAAGCAATAGTTGAGTTTCCTTTATTTATTTACTTTTAGATTTATTCCATGAATAGAAAGCTTTGACACAACTGTCAGTTGTTTTGAGACAGTTTGTATTGCTACAGAAGATTTCTCCATCCATCAGCTGGATATTTTGTATGACAACAAATTCCTTCAATAAATGTTTGTTTAATAAAAACATTTTTAGGCTCACAGGCTAATAGTTAAAAGCCTTCCTATATCAGTTATATGAAGTGCTTCTAGAGAAATTCTAAACTCATTGAATTTTATTGAAGCAGGACTAAATGCAATTATTTTATTTTGGTAAATTAGTGCTGCTTGCAGCTTACACGAAGAGTTTGTAGCAAATAAAGTTTTATTTACAACAGCAAAACGAAAAAAAAAAGCAGGACAGAATTTCAATCTAAGATGTGGCATTGCAGGTCTAAATAAACAATATATTAAAATTACAAATTTATGATGATTTTGATTTGCAATCTGATTAACTGGATGAGGTAAAGAGTTCCCAAGGCTAACTAAAGGAGATCCGCAGAGACAAGCTGTATCTAAAACTAACTTCTAGAGAGATCCATGAGCTGCAGAAATCCATAGAAATAAACAGAGTTTTTAATAGAGCTAACCATTGAATAGCCATAGAGACTAGCTCTACCTAAAATCAACTAGTAGAAAGATCCAGAGAGGCTATATTAGCTGCTTTTCATCAGCTCCATGGCTTCCTGAATGGCAGTTTCTTCTTTTTCTGAGCTGATGGTTTACCATCATGAGTTGACTTGTGTGTTGCAACTAAAGGGGAGTGTTTAACAGGGCCTACTTTGATTGGGCTGCTCGCTGTCGAATCTTTTGATGAAGAAGGCTGTGCAGTTGATAGCCTTGTTTCTGACCCTGTCACGGGAACGCGCTGAGGAGTCTGTACAGGGCTAAAAACAGGTTCTATATGAAAGAACCTTCTAACAGTTGTATTTCCTCTTTGAGATCTTGGTTGTTTGACGGCCTTTAAAGGTTTACTCTCAGGGTCAAGTACTAGATTAGTACTACTAATATAAGGAGTATTGAGATGGGGGGAGGATATGATGGTGTGGGCTGATGTTTTCATACTGGTGCCAGAATGTTCAGCGCTTGGAGATGGAGTCTTGAGCTGTTGTTTACTCATTGGTGAAGTCTTCGTCGAACTTTGCTTAGGTTCTGCCTCGCCTTTTCGATGAACTCCTGTGAATTTAAGTATGTGTAGATTTCAATTTTGTGCAATAAAATTCCTACTATAATCAGACAAATATAAAACATACTTTCGAGAAAGAAAATTAAATTCTACTCATTGAGAAAATTGTAGAAATGAACAGAAAACTATATATGTAAGATGTTTTATTTTATATTTGCATAATTTAATTCAAAAAAAGTTTTTAAAATTTAATTCGAATAATTTTTAAAATTTAATAAAAACAGCTAGTAAACAAATCATTTGTAGCTAAAATGGAGCATTTTAATTTCCATGTTTTTTACTGCAAATAAATTGTTGAGAATATTGGATCTTATATTACAAAATTTACTTACATTTATGTAGTAGTTAAGTTTAGTAGTTTGTTATTAAAACTGTTATATATACTGTCTAAGTCAACAAAAGTTTTCTGACAAACATGAACTATTCCCTCCTTGTATGTAAAGATTTTATGTATATGTAGTTTTTACAGGTTTTAAAAAGGGAAATGATCTGTAAGCTGACTAATGCAATTGCTGGCTGTAACAGTTAAGAATAGCCAGTCCACAATAAAAAGTTTTCGTCTTCAAAGACAAAATATAAGTAAAAAATAAACATTCACTGCTAAGTTTTGGTTAACAGTAACCCGAATGAAGAGGGAATTTAAAAACCCTAACAAGTTAGTGCTATAAATCATATTATAGAACAGATCTATTTATAGAACATATCTATTTATAGAACAGATCTATTTATAGAACAGATCTATTTATAGAACAGATCAATTTCTATTGGCGCACAAGTTCAGGCCTTAGGATTTCATCTAAACAGATTGCTCACCTTGCGACTGTTTTTAACAAATATTTTTAATTCATCCAAAAGATAAGATAGGCAGGAGCCAGAATGTCACCAAAAGCTAAACACTCCATAGCAAATGGTAAATCATAGATAGCTTAGGGTCAGAAGAAAGTAGAGATCAAATTGGGACAATCATAAAAAGCAGAAACCAAATTGGGACAATCATAAAAAGCAGAAACCAAATTGGGACAATCATACAAAGTAGAGATCAAAATGGGACAATTATACAAAGCAGAGATCAAATTGAGACAATCATAAAAAGCAGAAACCAAATTGGGACAATCATACAAAGTAGAGATCAAAATGGGACAATCATACAATGTAAATATCAAATTGGGACAATCATAAAAAGCAGAAACCAAATTGGGACAATCATACAAAGTAGAGATCAAATTGGGACAATCATACAAAGTAGAGATCAAATTGGGACAATCATACAAAGTAGAAATCAATTGGGTCAATCATACAAAGCAGAGATCAAATTGAGACAATCATAAAAAGCAGAAACCAAATTGGGACAATCATACAAAGTAGAGATCAAAATGGGACAATCATACAATGTAAATATCAAATTGGGACAATCATAAAAAGCAGAAACCAAATTGGGACAATCATACAAAGTAGAGATCAAATTGGGTCAATCATACAAAGTAGAGATCAAATTGGGACAATCATACAAAGTAGAGATCAAATTGAAAAAAGTATGAAACTAATTCCCTACAGAAGGAAACTTAGTTCATCTCTAAACGTTCTAAGATTGACCCCGACACGACCTTAGAGTAAGGCTTCATGTTCCCAAGTGACCACTGGTTACACAAAGAATCTTACAAGTACCTGCGTGCAGTGTCACCTTTTAATATTGCTTATACTCGTACACCTAACAATGTTTCTGCAATAAAAACTAATGTACCATGTGACACCCTTTAAATATTACATTCATAGACATTTCTATAGGCATTTCTGATGAGCGTTAAAACATATGGCTAACAGGAAGTGTATTTGTAAAAATTAGCACGCAAAAAGTATACAAGGTGCTCAGATATACACTTCATACCTAGCATATCTACAGCTGGTAGTTGTCTAGAGCGAGCCTTAGTTCTTTGTTTTCCTGATTTAACTTTGCTTTGGGGTGTAGTGGGAAGGTTCGGCACCGGGAGCAAATGCTAGGAAAGAGAGGGAAAGACTATGGCAAAGAAGATTTACGCTAGGCAGGGAAAGACACACAAGTTGCATTCACAACGACATCTACTTTTATCATCCCCCTTAGTTATAAGTGGAAACAAATACACTCATACCTAATCAAGTCACATTGCCATTAATCCCAAGTATTTTCTTTTTTTCAGGTTCATTAGACAACATTTAGAGTTGACTGTGTTTAAAAAGGGTCTTACAAGCACTTTGAAATTTTACACTTTGCAAAACGTAACAAGAAAAAAGTAAAACTCAACAACTGCTAGCACAAAGATGTTTGAGGAAGGATGAAAGAGATTTACATATTTCGTACATTTTTGTTTTCATAATTTAATTTTTAATATTCTAAATTTATTGGTAAATACTTTTTCCTCTGCTAAGTAGTGGAGCCGGAAAAGCCGAGCTGCAAAGTAGAGAGGAATTCTTGTAAAGGTTAGCATAGACGGAACATAGCGGGCTTTTGCTGTCTGATTTTATGAAAGTTGTAGAGAAGTGAAAAAAATATAATTTCCATCATTTCGCTCACTTGAAATTATTCAATGAAATTTGCAGAAAAGTGGCAAAAATATGTTTATTGTCACTAGAAAAATGAAGATCATGTGAATACCTCTTTGGTACTTTTAATGGAAGCATTTCTTTTGCATAGCTTATGTATGACTACAAGCGCTAGTAGAAAGAGGAGGCACTCGCAAAGAAACCGCTTTTAATGGAAGCATTTCTTTTGCATAGCTTATGTATGACTACAAGCGCTAGTAGAAAGAGGAGGCACTCGCAAAGAAACCGGAAGGTATTTTGTTCAAGCCGAAAGTGTGCTTTTTTGTGCTAAAGGACCACAAACACGCAAAGGGGAAAACTACTAACAAATGATGATATCCAAAGAGTTATGTGAGAACAACTCCTAATTCCTAAAGTAGCACATTTAGATTGCTTACTCCAGACCTGTGATAACAAGTGCTACATCAGTAAACTCCCTTACTCTGTTTATTGCGTAAAATTTATTTTGAGTTTGTTGAACTTTTTAAAATACGCCAAAGAAAGTTTAAATATTTCAGCTAAAATATAATAGTAGTAATAATAATAATAATGCTATGTGGATTGTATGTGGTTATTAGCTTTTAACTTACTGCACTATCTTTGCTGGTGATAAGATTCTCTGTAGATTTGTGGATTTTACTCCCTATTGGCAGCATCTGGTGACCTTCTGCTTTTTCCACTCTATAAGGTAAATGTCTTTTTGAAAACCTTTCTTAATTCAAAAACGTATTTTTTGTTTTACTACGTTGAAAATCTTTACAAATGGCGCAGACACACTATATAGATTTTGAGCACGCTGCTGTATTTAAGTAGAAATGATTCGCATAAGTGCTTTTTCAACTACCCACAGAGAACTTTTTATTACAACTATATCCTTGCTACAACAAAAACAAAGCATATCATATCTTTTTAAGCTGAAAATGAGGAGACAACTCAAATTAAAAATTTTTATTGCGAGCAGCATTAACTCAAATTCAATGTTTCAGTCTCACCCAAGAGTATTCAGCTGTTCGTTAGAATTCCCGAGTCTTCTCCTTAATCGATCCTCTTCAAGCACCAATGACTTGAGGTCCCACTGATGTCCCAAGGAGCCACTTCTCGCTGTTTGCGAGGGACTTTGACTGCGTCCTGTAAAAATCATCACTTGAGACAATAGCCCATACTATTCAAATGCGTTTGAAAGCTGCATGGCTGCATAATGTAGAGACGCCAAAGACAAGTTCAAACAACAATCATGTTCATGGAAGTTTAAAGTGATTGAATTCTCAAAAATGGAGTAGGCATGATACATGACAAATACTTTAATACTACTGCATTTATTTGAATGTGGCACAAATGAAAAGAAAAAAAAATTTTTGTAAAGGTTATTGCATTTATTTAGAGTTATGTTTCCATTCTTACTTGTAAACATATTTTTCAAAGTTCACTTAGAGTAACGAAAGTTTTTACCTTTGCTTGTTACTCAACACGACGAGTTATGTAGATACCAATAAAAACTATCAGTCGATAGAGCAAACACTTTTCAAGGCTTTTACTTATGTGCAAAATTACCTGGTAGAGCAGAACTTTGAACTGGTAGGCTCTCTTGCTCATAAGGCACAAACACATCATCACTTTGAGTAGATGACCCAAGTCGTCTGAGCCTACTTCGCACCTTAAAGAGAAAATGCCTAGAAAGATAGATATAAACTTTATTTACATGGGTCAGTGCCACATAATTATTGTAATGTAATGAAACAGTACAATATAAATAAATATATATATAATGTATAGTGTAAGATAACCAAATATAGCACAGCATAATATAGTATAATATTATATAAATACATATGATATAGCGTAACAAAATATAATATAGTACATGTAGAGTAATATAATATATATCATAATTTAATACAGATAGATGTTAACTTAGTTCATGCTGTTTAAAGTAAACTGGATCTTGAGACAAAAAAACAGTATTTAGTAAACTATGTGTATTGAAAGAATAGGCCCTAAGCTCTTTTTGCATAACACTGTTCTATAATGTGAATCGCAAAGGCGTTGGTGTCTGGTATAAGGTGTAATGGATGTTTTGGGAAATAATAATTTAATGGATGGTCAGTCAGATTGGAGATACAATTTGAGTATTTTAGACAGCAAATAATTTAGACAGCAGTTAATTTAGAAAGCTGTTGGTGTTGGTGTCTAGCACAAAGTGCAATAGGTTTTTCTGAGGAAGTAGGAATGTAATGGATGGTCAGTCAGATTGGAGATACGATTTGAGCATTTTAGACAGCAATTATCTAAAAACCCATTTAGCTCCTCAGTATTTAGATGCTGGTTGGTCATAGCTGTCCATATCAGGTAGCATAACCTTGAAGCATAATTTAGAAAGCGTTCTAATCTTTCTTTATCAGTTTTAGATGCAAAACGATGCCAGTTTGCTTCTACGTAGACTATAAATTTATCCTTAGGAATGAATGCATGCAGATATAAGCAACGATAACTACATGAAGCTGGTGCAAAAGGCAAGACAACATAATGAAGCACAATGAAGCGAGTGCGTACCATGCCAGGAGATCTCAGCATATTTTCCGTTCTTGTTTTAAAAGCAGAAGCAGATGATGTCAAAGGCAGCAGCATTGTGGGGTGATAAGGCAGGCATTGTGACTGCAAAATGCTCTCGCATTTGAGCGATATCTAAGAAAATACCAAGGACTGACTGGCTGACCTTATCTTGACCTCATGTCATAGATGCCATAGAATTAAATGAACACATAAAAGCTATACGCATGCAGTTAAATGCTAGCCCGAGATTAGAGCAGACTACTACAAGTTAGGCTTTGTTGGCAACCACGACTGACTCTAGTTGAGCTTGAGAAGGTCCTAAGACTACTCATAGTTTATTCAAGTTAAATTCAGAACTACTGCAGCATTATTTTTAACCAGGGTAACTAGGTAAGTAAGGATTGATATCTACAATTTATTAAAAATTGACATATTTATTTATATTATAGATTTCAGTGGATGTAAATGAGCTGTATTTCACCAAATAGCTCTAAAATAACTCCAATTTTAGACCTACACGTACATGTAGGTACCTGCACGTACATGTAGGATGCTTCTAAATCTAGCAATGGTGTTATCATTCATGATTACCATCATGTGGAGGATGACATTATCACTATGAACCTGGCAATGATGTCATTATTCATGATCTCTACCCGTGAATGATGACATCATCATTATGAACCTGGCAATGATGTCATTATTCATGATCTCTACCTCCTGAATGATGACATCATCAATATGAACCTGGCAATGATTTCATTATTCAAGATCTCTACCCGTGAATGATGACATCATCACTATGAACCTGGCAATGATGTCATTATTCATGATCTCTACCTCGTGAATGATGAAATCATCACTATGCACCTGGCAATGACGTCATTATTCATGATCTCTACCTCATAAATGATGACATCATCAATATGAACCTGACAATGATGGCATTATTCATCGTCTCTACCTCATGAATGATGACATCATCAATATGAACCTGGCAATGATGTCATTATTCATGATCTCTACCCCATGAATGATGGCATCATCAATATGAACCTGGCAATGATGTCATTATTCATGATCTCTACCTCGTGAATGATGACATCATCACTATGAACTTGGTAGGTTCTCGAGCCACTCATGTCAGTTACTGAGGTATCTTTACTGACCTACCATACCATTTATATATGTAAATAAATAAATGGTATGGCATGTAAATATTTTAGACTGGAAACTAAAATTACACAATAATGTTTTTGAAAAGCAGCCATTATTTTAAGCATGAAAAACAGTAATGGTATTTGGTATGTAACAAAACTGGCACTTTTGTTGTTCTTTATGCACTCAAGGTATGGGCCAACATCTGCATTTGCTTTCTAGTTGGTTTATTTATTACTACTTAAGTACCAGTTAGTTAGTTTAGCCTATTAAAACTTTAGTTGAATTCATTAGCGCTAATAAAATCTAGTTTATTTGATCAATTCAAATCCTGGTTTAATTAATTAGTTCAAATAAAATATTATTTATGTTTGCTATATCTCTAAGCTAAAAAACAAAACTGTTTACAAAGCATTCTGCAAGCGATTTCAGTCTAGCCGTGAAGTTTCACACGTACCTCAGGATCCATGAAGCTTCTGGGACTGTAACTCTCTGATAAATTAGCAGTCCTGTCTGTCATATTAGTAGTGGGAGCACTTGACTCACTGCTATCATCCTGCCACTCCCATGGAGACGTAGCTCCACTGATGACAGTGTCACTTCTACTCAATGGTGTGACACTCTCAGCAGGTGGATGGCTTGGTGATAATGCACCTAGGTTGCCAGATGCCGGCGTATAAATGAAGTTTTCGCTTCTTGTTACATCATTTGAACTTTTCTGCAGCTTTTTTGTGACCTATATTACAGTATGTATGATAATTTACTACATAAATATTTACAAGGCAGAATAATATTTCAAAAAAGAATGCTAAATTCAAGATAATTCACCAAATATGCTGACAGTAAATTAATTTACATTTCTTCATAAAAATAATGATTTCAAAATTTCTGGCTGTTGCATGAGTGTCAAGAGCAAATTAAGAACACCGAAAAGGCCTCTTATAAAATTTTCTATTTCTCTTTTACAATCTCTCGTATGTCTCGCAAGATCTAAAGGTTTAAAAACCCTTATTAATAAATCTCACTTTGTCATTGTGTGTGTATGTTTGTGTGTGTGCGCGCGCGTGCATGCATGCCTGTGTGCGTGCCTGTGTGCAAGTGTGTGCATGCGGGTGTGCATGCGTGTGTGTGCATGCATGTGCGTGCAAGTATGTATGTGTCTGTTAGTCCGCGTACATGCTATGCATTTCCACATTTTTTTGACCGATTTTATCAAAATTTGACAGGCATATGCTTTTTGCTTTTCTTCTATCAGTTTGCTACAAATATTTGGTTTCACAATTCTGTCGGGTTCCTGAGAACCAGCTTCTTAGGCTTTTTGATGAAAAAATGAAAAGACGGGCATCAGCAAGCTTACTGCTAGTGGTAAATAAATGAGACTATGTCAATGACATGCAAAGGTCATAAAAATGCAATAAATATGATCAACAACACGTTTGAATGTGTGCAAAAATAACTTCAGCTCCCAATGCCACACGACTGACCTGTCGAAGTTTAAGAATGCACTCAGATATTTTGTTATCCATGCAGTCAGTGCTGCTTTTATCAGGGTGAAGAAGGGTAGACAAAGATCCTGTATTTGTAAACTTGTCACACATTGCTGGAGCTAGTTGAGCTGGGAGGGAATGCTGCCTCTTTTTAATGCCGAGGAGACTATTCTGCGGCGGCGCAAGCCGAAGATGTCGGTGATTGTTGTCTGAAAGTGTTCAGAAGTTCTTGCTTTATAAGCTACACTCAGAGGCAGAATATTGTAAGAGGCATGAAGTTTCTTACTGCCTGTAGAAAAACATATTGCAAGCCGTGTTTTGTCTAAAGCTCCCCTAGACATACTATATTATAAATTGGAGGTAATCTTTACATACAACACATTTGATAACCTTTAAACATAATATACCATGAAATATGTGTAGCCTGAAACTTCCTTAGAACAAGATAAAATATATGCTTGCTGGAACAGTTCTGAGACAGACTATATTACAAAATATACGCAGGCTGGAACTGCTCGGGACAAACGATATTATAAGATAAGGGTGAATGTAGTTTGTAACTACTCTAGAACAAACTATATTACATTATATATGCAGATTTTAACTGTCTTGAGAATAACTATATTACATGATATAAATGATATACAAGATGTATGTTTAGAACTGTAAACTATTTGTGAATAGCATATCACATTGAAACCATAACTTTATTTCTTATACAACAAATTATTGGTTCAACTAAAAAGTGGCAGGCGTCCACTAAACACACAAGTTGCAAGGATTAATACATGCGTGTAAGTTGCTACTTGCCACTTTAGCAAGTCTGACCAAGAATAATAAGAACTGACCCATTGTCAGCATGCTGCCATTTGCTTCTGGCATCATTTTCATGCCAAGAGGTCCAACATCCATTGTCGGCAAGCAGGATGGGCATTCATGGGCAGCCCACTCAGTTTGCACAGCCCTGCAAAGCACCCGTGAGCATGCTACAGTCACATTACTCTCGTCGCCTACGTTTTATACCCTGTTATCATGTGACTTTTTCTAATGCTGACCTGACCTTGACTTTACATTGTTTCTAAAAACTCATTCCTAACGTACCATGAAATTTTATTTTAATCTTTAAACATGATTTTGCGTGTTAGTTATTCAAGTTTGTTTGTTTTAACGTAAAATGACACGTTAGGCTCTCCTAATGATGTCAATGATGATATTTTATGAGGTTGAATTTTGTATCAAACTAAACTTAATGAAAGTTGCTTCTTAGCTAGTAGTTACAAGTTTATGTGCATCAGAGTATTCTAATCTTTACTCTGTCATAAAGTTGCAAACTTTGCCGTATTTATTCACTAGTTTCACTTCATCGTATAATGCCGCTGCTGTTGAATGTCACAGCACAGTTTCTATAGTTAAACTAAAGGTATGCAGTCAATCTTCGATTTGTAATCATCCCTACCTACAAATCTTTTTACCATTGAAATAAAATCTGACCCATAATTTGTGTTGACAAACCAAGCGGGTTTCAGTCATAGACCTATTAACTATACGTATAGTTAATAGGTCTATGGTTTCAGTGTACAATTTCTGAGGTTTCTCACAGCATTACAGCTTTGTAAATAAGAACATATGTATTTACCGTAAAACCTCTAATGGAACGCCACCTTTATTTGAACGCCACCTCTATTTGAACTCCACCTCTAATTGAACGCCACATTTACTTAAACACCAACTTCATTTGACTGCCACTATTATAGGACAAGAGTTGAAAAATAGAACACCACTCTTTAATTGCGCACCACTTCTATTTGACCTTTGACCTATTTGACCGCCACTTTAACATTCTTTGATCTTTTTAAACCAACAGTAGCAAATGATCAGTAAAAAAGTGTCCACAAAATCATACTAATAATGGCTCGGTTACATGGCATTCAAACAGAGGTTTCACGGTATTTATCCTTGGTTATGAATAATATTAAACAGTGCTGCCGACCTGTTTATTTTTTATTTATTTTTTATTTCATTATTTTAAATTATTTATTTTTATAAGACTAGCCAAAAAGCCATTAAAAGAAGGCGTTATATTTTAAGATTAAATATAAAAAAACAGAAAACATGAGCAAATGTCTTGGACCAGCTGAAAAGATTTTGCAGCCCGCTAGTAGTTGTTTTGAAGTAACACGTGGTGTAGAAAAGTTAGAGCTGAGTGAGAGAGGGCAGACTAAATCTGTTAAAGGTAAAAATACGAGAATATTTAAACACAAAAATACACATCAATACATTATGTTAATTTAAAGTTTACTTAGTCTAAATAAGGAATTGCTCCTTATTTCTATTGAAACCCCTACCTCTGCACCGTTTACCTGCATCACCAAGGTTACACCTCAACTGTACTTTTTTTATTTTTAGAATAGATGCTATTTTAAAAACTGTATTAAATATCAGTTTTTAATTTAGTTTCATACATATACTTTCATTTTTCAAATTTAATTTTTATCATCTGTTTAAATATACAATTGTTTTAATTCTATAATTAGCATCAAGTTTTTGAGCTGTAAAACTAATTAACCAAAATGTAACACATTCTTATAAAAAAAATTTGCTTCAACAACCAACACTTTCAACATACAAAGCAAGTAATCTATGAGATTAGATTAACTTGGAACATCAAGGCTTGACTGCATTAAAACTAAGTGTTACACAAAGCTACATTTAGTCTTTTAAACCCAGTTCTAATAAAACCAAACCATGCGCATTCCATTTCTAGAAATTGAAAAATTGACAAATGAAAGAGTTAAACCTAGCTGCATAGCTTAATAGTGCACTAGTGAGTCATGAGGGATAAGAATGTTAGTTGTGAACTTGTGATTGATCAAATGAGTTGAGACTGATAAAATAGTGAACTGTGATTAGTGAAACTTGAGCTGCAATGGATTAAATGATAAATTGCGCTTGATAAAACAGGAAGTTCTTATTCGTGAAACAGTGAGGTGAGATTCATGAAATGAAGAGTTGTGATTGATAAAACAGTGATTGGGGAAACTGTGAATTGGGATTGATCAAGTTGTGATTGATAGCATAGTGGTCTGTTATTGATGAAATTGTGAGTTGGAATTGATCAAGTTGTGATTGATAGCATAGTGATCACTATGCTATCAATCACAACTTGATCAATCCCAACTCACGGTTTCCCCAATCACTGTTGGGTTCCGTTGATGAAATTGTGAGTTGAGATTGTTGGCCGTGAGGAGCAACTAGTCCAAAAGTGAACTCTGGTTGGTGAAATGGTGAGATGCAATTGGTCAATGAGTGAGCTCTGATTGGTGAAACGGTGAAGTGCCATTGGTCAAAAAGTAAGTTCTGATTGGTGAAACAAAAAATGGTGATTGACTAGCTGACTTGTCCAGTTGCATTATTGACCCCCGATTTCCAAAAGATTCATTGGTAAATATTTGTCATTTGCAAAATGCCATGAAACAGGAAACAAGAGAACATTAACTTGGGTTCCATTGAAGAATTTACCTGCATACAATGGGCATCCTGTGGGGAGCTACCAACTACCGAGCTGAAACAATGTTTATCTAGCTATCAGAGGTAAGTTGCAAAGGCGCACATAACGACATGCGATATGGATTAAGGATTCTAGTCTACAAGCAGTAGTAGAAGCACTAATGCTAAATATGAATTTGAATTTCAAATATGTTCAAATTGCACGAGCTCTGTTCAACAGTGTAGAGTAAGTAATAAATTTGTAAGTCTTTTATGAGCCTAAAAACTGATGTACAACATTTGACTTACAGTTTTAGTTTTTTTGTAACTCTGCAAATTTTAATTAAATAAAAATATGACATAACTTTGTTAACTAAAACTACCAAAAAGAATCAAAGTTTTTTTTTTCTAGTTGATTTCACAATTTAGCATTCTTACGCCAATTTAGTGATTTAGACTGTTACATAAAATGCCAAATCATTAGCAATTTAATATCTTCTAACAAGTATTTTACATAAAGCTGAGAAAAACTTGGTATGTAAGAAGCAGCTGTCGGCCGCATGGTTGTACATTTTAGTAACTAACTAAAAGTATTGTAAATATTTTTAGGGATGTACAACAAATGAGGAAAAACACATTTTCTCATATTTGTATACTTTAATGATTGGCCATCCCAATGAGTATTATTTGTTTGTACAAGTCATTAATACATTTGAAGCAATTTTTGGTGATGCCTGTATTTTTTCAGTATTTTAAAATTTACACAAGACAAACCTTTTAGCTTATTTTGTTAAAAATATTAAGCAACATCGTGATGTAAATTGCTTCCTGTACAAAATAAATGAATTCTCGCAAGTAAAGATATATGCGTTTAGTTCTGCTCTAGAGCCTTGCACAATTTGAGCCATTAGTTCTGCATGTTAGCAAATTATGTTAAAAATTTTTTTAGACATTTTTGCTAAAAAAATCATGCTGGCAATGAAAATAATTAACCTACCGGCTCTGTAACTGCGTGGAAGCATTACTCAGCTCAAAGTGACCACGAAGCTGCTGGCGAATTTGGTGTGGCGTGTTAGTCGACTTATCGACTGATACTGAAGGAAACATGGCTGTGTAGTTGTCTGATAAAGTAATTACCCGGGTCTGGCTGTGCTTTGTTCTCATCTCTGTTTTGGTAGGAGCTGCAGAAAAAATAGACATTGATATTGTACTAATAGAGAAAAACGAGTTCCAATTATTTTTTTCTTGAGTGTATACTCCATGTGCTTCTCATGCTCTTCCATAAAAACCTGACTAGCAGCATGAGCTAAACTTCTATTAAGTCATGAGTAAATAAAAAAATTGATGCAACTGAAATGAAAACTTAGACAGCATTATTAATTTTGACTATACAAAAATAATTCCTGAAAAGTATCTTATTCCAAGAGCTAGAAGCAAATAAGCAAACATTTAATAAACATTTTTTATGCATTATTTAATTTAAATAGAAGGCATATAGTTTAATATTTAATATTTAATTAAAAATTTTAATATTAAAGTTTAATATTAAATTTAATATTAAAGTTTAATATTAAATTTAATATTTTGATTTAGTCGTTCAATATTTAATTATATCTATATTTAATATTAAACCTAATATTTTGATTTACTAGTTCAATATTTAATTATATTTATATTTAATATTATATACCTAATGTTTAATTTAGCTATTTAATACTGTATATAATTTTTCGCAATTAAATTTGCTTCTTAGGTAGGTGCAAATCCATGTGGAACACTTCTATAGTGGAGTCATAACATTAAGTTTTGTACTATCATAATTCTAGATAAGTAGCCTGATTAACCTTGCAGTATTATTCAGAAATCCACATTTAAATTTTGTCAACATGATTAAAAATTTCTTGACATTGGAACTTTCAATATTATTCTATAAAAATCTATAGATACGTATCAAACAATTGGATGTAATTGTCTAATGGTAGCTCAATGGTTGTGTAGCTCAATGGTCCTTAGTCTAAACTGTTTTACCCGCAACCTCTTTTCTACTCACTCTGCGTGTTTGTCTGTCTGTTGAAGTAATTAATCAGACCCTTGGTGTCTAACTGCTGGTGAGACTGGAGCTTGGCTTCCTCTGGTCCACAGCTAGCATCTTTACTCACCACAGGCTCTGTCATGCTGCTACTGTTCACCGACAACGGCCTCACATACAGCCCAACATTACGAAGTCTTACTCGCTCGGTTCCGCAAGCTTTGCTCGAAGTATTTTTTTTCATGGTGCTTGTCCAAGCGTCGCATTTGGACTGCGTAACATTGACTCCTTTGTTCCGAAGAATGGGTAATGGAGTAGTACCGACAGCGGTCGATACCAGCGGAATGTTTGGAACGTCTGTACCAGACGCAACTGTTTTGTGTGAGGCTTGGTCAGTGTTTGTAAAATTATCTAAGCTGCTAACTTTGGCTTCACATCCTACCGACTTGTTACTAGAAGAAGTGGTAGACTCTGTCTGCATCCCAACTTCATTTAGTTGAAACAGATCTTTGGTACTTGTTTGGTTATTCACGCCAACCACATAAGCAGAAACACCTGTGCTGACCGACAATGAACATGGTGTGTTGGTAGATTTCTGAACATGGTCTTGCCTCGTTGTTTGAGCCGAACCATCTGTTGTTTCCTGAACTCCAGTGTTGGTAGCTGAATTATGTGAAGTTGGCTTAACGTTAATGCTAAACTCTGCTATAGAAGGTTTAGCCATTACTCCGCAAGCCAAGACTTTTTGAACAATAGTCTGAGAAAACTTCTCACTTTGTGTACTTACATCGGTGTTGGTCTCTACATCTTTGACAACATTAAGTGCCTCTGTGTTGGTCATTGCTTCCTTTACATGCTCGCCAATTGTCTGAGAGCTATTATTTTTCAGTTGCCAACCAATAGGATTTAAGGAGACATCTTTTTGTTCTACTGAAATAGAAGTTGCCTTATGGGTATATCGGTGTGGAGATGTAGTTGTTGATTGGTCAGATGTCTGTAGAAGCTGAGTGGTCATGGTCATTTGTTCTGATTTGTTAGTGAATGGAACTAGCTGAAAATGATGCCCAGTGTCTGTATCTTCAGCGAATGGCATGCTGTTTTGGCTAAGATTGAATTTTAAACTTGTCATCGTAGAAAAGCTGTTGAATTGTTTTTCAGTTTTTGTTTCAATGCTTTCATATTGACATTCAGCATCTTGGGTTAGAACCATTGGTCTAAGAGCTTCTGTTTGACTCGTCATATTGCTGTACTGTGAGTTGGGGCTTGTTGTTATAATTTCATACTGAGTGCCTGTTTCCTCTGTCTGTCTAGTAGAAGGAACCACATCTGGTACAGTCGAAAGCATCATTTCCATATTTTCATAATCTAATTCCTTGCTAGGCTGATGGCTGTTTCTGTCGCTTTGCATCTCTGCCTCTCCCAATTCATCTGTATCGCTAAAGTTGTATTTCGAAAACTGCAAAACACACGAGTGGCTTGTTTTTAATAGTGCTATACTAGCTTAGGAGTACCTATAGCAGAGTTTTTGTTTTCAGTGTTTTTAGAAAGACTTTGTTTTAAAACTTGGGACTTATTGACTATGTCATGCAAATTGGTAGGTTAGTGTGGCAATTCTGTTTCAAATTATTTAGCTTGTTATATTTTCTAAAATCTTAGTCGAAAAGTAGCTTGAACTGAGCATTTTCCAAAATATATTTAAAAAGAGTCATTATCCCGTATTGTTAATATGACCCTTTGATCTTTTAATCTATCCTTCGTTTTTTCGTGATGGCATTCTATCATTGTCTGCCATCTTTATGGACAACTTTTATCATTAAAAACACAAAGCTTCTGCAATTCATTATTGCAAACAATGCTTTTGTTTGCAAATTTTTTATTTTAGTATCAAAACAACACCGAAAAATACTATTAATCAAGATAATGGCGATCGTTTTCTACAAAGATGGCGGCTCTTTCGTGGACAAGCGCATGTGCAAACAGAATGATGGCGTCAAAAAAACGATGGGTTGACATACCATGAGCGATGTGTTGAGATATGAAGTGTGTAATCCAAGCAGCATTCAATACTTACCTGCGGAGACAATGTACCCAAGGCTGAGACATCAGTCAAGGAAACATCAGTATCTGACATGACAGGATTCAATATACCTTGTAGCCTCTTGGACAGGTCTGAAACAGTAATAAAAATAAACATAGAGTGTACCATAGAGTTTACCACAGAGTGTACCATAAAGTGTACCAAAGAGCGTACCAAAGAGTGTAACATAAATTGTATCAGACTGTATGGCAGGCTGCACTATAGACTATAGAATGAAGTGTACCTTAGAGTGTACCATAAAGTGTACCACAAAAAGTACCAAAGAGTGTACCATAAATTGTACCACACACTGTATGGCAGACTGTACCATAGACTGTAGAATGGAGTGTACTATAGAGTGTACTATAGAGTGCACCATAGAGTGTACCATAAAGTGTACCACAGTGGGTACCAAAGAGTGTACCGTAAATTGTACCACAGACTGTATGGCAGACTGTACCATAGACTGTAGAATGGTACCATAGAGTGTACCATGGAGTGTACCATAGAGTGTACCATAGAGTGTACCATAGAGTGTACCATAGAGTGTGCCATAGAGTGTGCCATAGAGTGTACCATAGAGTGTACCATAGAGTGTACCATAGAGTGTACCATATAGTGTATCATAGAGTGTACCATAGAGTGTACTATAGAGTGTACCATAGAGTGTACCATAGAATGTACCATAGAGTGTACCATAGAGTGTACCATAGAGTGTACCATAAAGTGTACCAAAGAGTGTACCATAAATTGTACCACAGACTGTATGGCAGACTGTACCATAGACTGTAGAATGGAGTGTACCATAGAGTGTACCATAGATTGTACCACAAAGTGTACTATTTTAAAATGGTTATACATTGCACTTGCAAAAAGTCTGTGATGAAATTAGAGTTCTAAGAAGTTAGCCAACTTTTGCAGATGATGTCAAGCAGCTCAGCATCGGTGATTCAGATACAGCTTAGCTCTAATTTTTTCTGGATGAACTGCAGAAAGAGTAGCAAGTAAATTTTAAAGTAATTGGTTAAACCCTAACAGCAATAAAGCATTTAGAAAACATGGACATCGACCAACTTACTAAAATCATCAAAAACTGATCAACGCTATCGTTCTAAAAGCGGTCAAATGACTAAATATAAGTATCAAACTCATTAGCTGCGGCTAAATAGGCTACAGTGTGTAGAGTATGCTTATCAAAACTATATTTGCTTTACTACCTGCACCTCTTGACCTGCTCCTTGACCTTGATCGGCAACTTCTACACCAGTTTTGACTGGCAGCAAGGCTATCCTCTGTCTCATCAGCATCATAGTATTGAGGCTCATTAGCATCTTCTTGAGTTGCGATAAGTGCCCCAAGACTG
Organism: Watersipora subatra; assembly: GCF_963576615.1. Classification (NCBI taxonomy): domain Eukaryota; kingdom Metazoa; phylum Bryozoa; class Gymnolaemata; order Cheilostomatida; family Watersiporidae; genus Watersipora; species Watersipora subatra. The sequence goes on along the minus strand of NC_088710.1, from coordinate 9,535,455 downwards.
AGCCCACCTGATTGAACGAAAATTAACAAAAAATTTCCGTAGTGCTCATTTGACACATACTTGATCTTGGATTTACATTGTTAAAACTTCTAAAAGAGTTGTGTCCTCGTGGTATAATGTGTCGAGAGATAGTAACTCTCTTCAAGCTTACTTTGACACATACATACATGTACTTGAGCCTCAATTTGGACTATTAAGATGCTAAAAGGAGTTATGCCCTCATGGTATATTGTGTCGCATTAGAGAGAGACAGAGTAACTCCCTTTAAGCAGATTGTAGCTGCCACTTTGAGGTAACACTAAATAGCTTAAGTATATTGGTCATCTCACCTTTCTCGAAGGAAATTGTTAGTTCTGGAGGAGGCAGACTGTTCGATGCTGACATCGAAGTTTCGCTAAGCAAATTTTTTACTTTGTTCTGAATCTCGTTCTGTATTAGTATTGCTTCCAATGAGACTGTTTCATCGGGTGTAACTTGGTCGAACTTGCAGGCCCTATCAGAAAAATTTAAGGGCATCTCAAACAATTTTTTCATGGTATTGTCATAACAAAACCGCAAAAATAATGTTAAATAAATAATAAGCATGTTAGAACAACTAAAATACTAAACATTATCATTACTAAGACACTAATGAGGCTGTCACAGATATTTGCATTATTCTTTGCTGTCTATATTTTTATATTAGCTTGCAACCTTTTATGATTGTTAGGGTCAGCTGAGTTTGATTCATGTCGTGAATGCCACACAAGTTGTAGTCTTTGTATAAAAGGCAAACAAGACTTGCCAAGACTTGTGTAAAGCTGCAAACTTTGAACTGCTCTGCTAGTAAAACTGTTTACAATAAGTAGCACCAATACATCTCTTTTACATTTTTTTTAGTAATTAAACCAACTTGACAATAAAATCAATTATTTATTAAAATTAACTTTTGCAATAAACTGCTATGAATTGTTGAGTATGCTTATAAAATGCCTTGGATGGTGGGTATATAACTTATGCAATTTTGGTAATTTTTTCTTGTATAACAACTGTTTCCCAAATAACAAGTATTTGCTTTTAGCTTCTCAACACAAATAACAATCTATATATATGCATCGCAATGTTTGTCTTTTTGTTTTTTTTGTTAAATCCTGCGTCCAGCTATATCAATTTAAAAAAATTTGCCCAGCACTGGATTTGATTTTGGGACCTTTAGGTCTAGGTATTAACCATTAAGCTACGCTGAAAATAATGGATTCATTGGGCAAATAGTCAATACATTGGTTAAAATACTAAAGCTTAAAGCACTTGCTCTGGGTTAATAACTAGCCCTGTTGACCATTAAGCATTACAATTGTTAAGCTGTCCCAAACCGTGAATATCGCTTTAGTAAAGATTTTAGTAAAGATCTAGCTATCCAGGTAAGTTACTCAGATTCATTAGGAAATTATGCTATTACCCAGCATTTGGCTAGTACTTCATAAACATGCTGGCTGGACAAACAAGACAAGTGAGAGAGTTCAGATGTACTAACTCGGTGAGACCTTGAAGGCTCTCTGTCAGTTGGTCCTTTTTGTTGATCATATCAAGCACTTCTGTTCCATAGAGCTCATCTAACTTGGCTAGTGTCAACTGCTTCTGGTTCTCTACCTGAATTATTCGAGAGACAGAAATTCCACCAGAGGTAAAATATAAAGAATGTAAGAGTTGTCAACACCTGTATGGCTATAGAGACTTGGCCTATGTTTAGATCTAGCAAACCTTCCAGCTATAAAGCAGGAAGTCGGTTTACTCAGTAATCATCTGTTTTTCTAATATTTTGTTGAGTGATAATGCTAAACTATTAAGTTGTAATACACTAAACCGTTTTTGATGAACTCCTGTATTTTGTATCAATGTGAAAGTGAATTTTCATAGCTACCCAGGTTCACTATGGTAGGTTGAGCCCTGATGACATTGAATCAAAAGCTGGAGACCCTAATACTGGTTGATCTATAGAAAGAATAAAAAGCACATTTTACAAAAAGATTACAACTGAATTTTTTGTAGGTTGTATTTTGAAATAAACTGATCAAATTACCATCCAACTTTAAGAATTAGATTTTTTAAGTTTTGTTTTAGATCAAATTTTCTATATGCAAAGAGAGAAGAATTTAGAATCAGAAGCTATGCAAGTGAACATTTGCACAAACCAAAGTCATCAAGCACATCTTTACTTGGAACTACTGAACTATAAAAAAGGTCAAGTTTGAGCTGATCCTAACTGAGGCTGCCTCAAAGAGCTGTCTCCATCCACGAAGACTTTGTTCAGGGATGAGTGCTGCTTTATAGAACAGCCCCAGAAAACCCAAAGACACGCTTTTAGGTAGATCACTAACATTCTAAAGAGACTCGACAGCTTGCCAATTGCATGTATATTTCTTATCACCATTTGACATATCTAGTTTTATTGAGTTCAGTATTGTCAATAAAACTATCAATATAAATAATTGTTCTTTTTATCTATTCAAATGAATGCATGCAATGCATTCATTTTAAGTTTTGCATTGCAAAATTTCAAAAGTGCAATTGCGATGCAAAAATGCAATGCAAGACATTGCAAAAATTGCCGTGCATTTTTTGCCGTGCCGTACACTTGCAAAAGTGCATTGTAGCTTTTGAACTGCATTGCAATGCATGCCTCAGTTCTGATTTCTTTTTTAAACGTGTTTTTCAATCTATTTGAATTAGCTGTTAAAATGCAGTGAAAATAATATCATAAATGTTTCTAATTTAATAGCTATTAACATACCTACATGTACAAGCGCATGTATATTTTTACATGCTTGTAGAAATAGTCAAATGGATACTAACAAACCTGCATTTGAAATGCAGCAGCCGTGGTTTGAATAAGTTCCTTGGTTTCATTGTAGCAGAGCTCCCAGCCTTGAATTGAGTGCAGCTGACTTGTGAGACTGTCTACACGTCTATTGCAAGTGTCTATAGTGGTATCCATTTGTTGTTGGCACACCTGCATGCCATCCCCAACCGACATGATGTCATGGCCTCTATGTGATGTGTGTGTACAATAAACACAGACACATTTTGAGCAAGTCTTGCAAATAAACCTGCAATTTATGACCAGTTTATAGTAGAATATGATCATTATTTGGAAGCCATGTCAGTTGGCCGAGTTTATAGTTTGAGTTGTTTACCTTTGGAGTTATCTAACTTGACAAGAAAATCTTGTGTTTACTTTAAGTAATACAACTGCAGCGTCATCAAGTGTTCAGGTTTGGTCATGTAAACTCAATGAGGTAGGATATGTTAGCTTGAACTATGAACTTGCGTTCAAGCTTGAAGCACTTGAACTCAAGCTAACATACATGTAGCTAGAGATATGCGTCATCTATCCTGCGTTTACTCAATAAATCTATTTTTGGTAAAATTGGTGGGAAAAAAGCATTTAGCGACTTTCAACACCTCGTCAGTACCAGGAAGTTTCCACAAAACCATAAATGCAACTTTATTTTTAGCAGAATTCTGTGTCGATTAAAACAGGACATACCGATGTTGGCTATCCAATGTGCCATGTCTCACAGTCATACTGTAATTTGGTCCAGGTAGTAATTACTGGTAACTAAATTACAGATTTTGAAAAAAATTATTTTTAATTTTGTTTCAGATGTGTAGTTACTATTAGCAAACCAATGAGTAAAGTTGGTACGGAAGGAGATTAGTTGCATAACTAGATAGACAGATACATGTATAAACATTATTATCACCAGTAAAGGCTGTTCAAAGTAAATTATACCAGTCGAAAAAATGAAGAAAAGTAATGTAAAATTATGAGTACTGGAAGAAGCTGTTTTTGAATAACTCTGTTCTATAAAGTGGATTGATAAGGTGTTAATGTCTGGTATAGGCTAAGGTGTACTGCATTTTCTGAGAAGGGATTAATGTAATGGATGTATCCAGTCTGTCTTATAATACAGCTTGCAGCCATTTCTCAGAGCAGAGGCTTTAGTTATCAACAAGTATTTAGAAAAGTAATTATTTTATATAAAAACACTTTTTTAAAAGCGTCATTGTCTGTTTTCTACCATAGAGCTCAGAGTAGAATAAAATGCCAAATTTACCAAAGCAACAATTACTCACACTCATAGAAACATAAAATTAGTCGGATAAATAACACTTTGGAAGCTCATTAAACAATAGACTTACCTAACGCTCTCCTCATGTTCGCTACACATCAGCTTCTGAGCATTGTCTAGAGAACACAGAGTATGGTTTTGTGTGACTCGTGTCTCTTGGTGCTGAGCTACGCATCTTTTACACAATTGTTTATTGCACTCGAGGCACCTCTTGATTGCTGTTGGCTTCCTACCTGTGAGGAATATTTGATAGAAGGCTGGAATAATTTCAAAAACTGCAGCGCTAAAAGATTTAAGCAGCTTGTTGAGAAGTCAACTGCCATTCATAGCATAGTCTTATAAAATCCGCTAATACCAAATGTGACTGCTCACTGATTACCACTTGAGTTAGTAAAAAACTTTCCTAACTAAAACCATGACTAGACACTGATAAAACATTGGTTTATTATGTAAAGGAAGTCTTGGAGACTCCTTCACAATTCATCAAACCAATCTCAGATCAACTGCACAATGGTAGTTAAACAAATATGCACGTATTTGTGCACCAGCATACATAATAAAGCACATATATTGGGAAGGTGCAAAGATGCTCTGCTTCTGTCTTGAGAGGCTTCTTTTTTCCTAGGCTCGCTGGCAATGCAAGCTCCGCCCCTTTTTTCCAAGTTGGTTTCTTTGTTCTTCTTTGTTGGCTAGCTTGGCTGAGTCAAATTGAGTCGGCTTGAGTCAAGTCAAGAGCCGGCTTATACACAGGGTCAGCCAGCTTTCACCACAATGACATGATCTTCATAGATGTAATAGAAACCTATATTTCTGTTGTTGGCTGAAAAAGTTAGTTCCTCTTGGACAAAAATACGATTCTACTATATTAAATTCTTATCACATCGTTTTTACATAAGATGCACTCGGAAGTGATGACAGATGCATTACTACACATTTGAATAAAAGTATAACAGAGCAAAGGCTGCTGTCATTACTTTTTGTTAGAGATTCATGAATTGGTGATGTTTTAAAAATGATAGTGTTTCCAAAATTTACATTAGAATACCATAATTTTCATGTTACTGAAAATTATAGTACTTAAATTTTTCCACTATTAAGTTAGCTTTGACTTAACCACGAACCATTGACTGAACTTCCTACTCTAATAAAAACCGACTTGGCAAAGCAGACTCATTTAATTAGAGAGTTGAAGTTTTCTTCTCATGACTTGTGATAGTAAAACCATTACCTTTAGGCCGTCTGCTGCAGATTTGACAGAATTTCATTTCTTCACTTTTATACTTGATAAGACCAGTTAAACTACTGAGCAGGAAGTTGTCTGGCAGCGAATCAATATCATCTCGAGTTATATCAGTGCGTCTGTTACAGACGGGACAGGAAATGGGCTTGCAGTAAGTAGAGTATCGGTAGGATTGCTTGGCCTCATCTGAAGAAGAGTATAGCATGGCACTTTTATAACTCTCCTGTACTTTAAATGTTTGCATTATAATTACAACAGCATACAGCAACAGCAGTAGTTGTTACATATAGCTATGTTATTACTTTATTATTACAACTACATGTAGTACCTTGACAGTTTCATGCGCTGTGACAGATCATCAGACATGACAAAGTGTAGAGTATAGTTATCGCACCAATAATCAGTATTACCTAATGCAGCTGACTGGCACAGATGTTACTGCGTTAAACTATTAAAACCAATACCGTGAGTTTAATTTCTCCATAATGCAATCTTTTTCTACAACTTCCAGCCATGGCTTCAGCCAGATGAACCCACCTGCTATTATAGTAAAGAAGGCTACTAGATTTAAACAATATTCATTGATTTTAAATACAATTTAATCTCTTGCTTAGCCTCCTATTGCGCTCAGCTCATTTCATATTTAGCTTTATAATTGTACATACCGACATACATGTATATGCGTATCTCATGCATAAAATGATTTACTACAAAACTATAAAAGGTAGTATTTTAAGTAGGCTCTAGCTAAACAATACTCACATTAAGATTGACAGAATTTGATGCAGTCAGCTATTTTTTTAATGAACTTTTTTAATTTTTAATTTTAATTTTTTTAATTTAGTTTTGTTTTAATGTTGTTTTAGTTGTTTTGTGCTAAAATGTATTTTAGTGCGCAGTAGATGACCTTCAATTATAATATTTGTTGGTTTAACCTCACTATTAGAGTAAAAATAACATTAAAAAGCAAAATGAGGTTCCAAATAGGCAACTGTCACTTTTACAAAGTGTTTTTAAAAATGAAAGTGCTCTAGAGAAAATACCAAAATAGGAAAATACCAAAATATTGTTACACAAATGTTTATTAATAATACCAATGTTATAGTAGTAATTGTTATAGCACTATTATTACTTGCTTTTTTAAACAAAGAGTATTTTAGTGCAGTGCGAAGAGAACTGAAAAAAAATTTAAAGTTCAACAAATTATAGCTAGAGATCACCAGAAAAGGATTGCAATAAATACGCAAAGTTTAATCTTGATGTATAAAATCTAGTGTTTGTCTTTTTGTTTATTTGTTGAACCCTGTGTGCAGTTATAGCGATTAAAATCTAGCGATGAAAATGCTGCACGGCACTGGATTTGATCTTGAGACCTCCAGATTGAGAAGTGGGGAACTTGACCATTAAGCTACACAAAATACAATGAATATCTTGGTCAAATAGCCATTACATCAGTTAAGACCTCACGCTTGAAGCGCGTGCTTAGTGTTAATAACAAGTACTGTTAAATAATTCCCAACATAACAATTTTTAAGCTGGCTCAAAACACGGGTTTTGTTTTTGTAAAGATTTTAGTAAAGATCTAGCTTTCCAGGTAAGTTACTCAAATCCATTAAGTAATTATTCTATTACTTGTGCAATACCGGGGATTCAGCTATTTTTTACTATAATAAGAGCCGTGTTCGTTTGGGCGTCTGTCCAAAGTCATGTTAAAAGCGCTAAAAAAATATTGCACCGCACAGGAATTGAACTCTAATATTTTGATATTTGGCACCACTCAACTACCTTTTTACATTGGAGAATAATTGTGTACATACTTATTACAGATGACAATTTCTCACGGCGCCCCGAAATGCCAGCGTACAACTGGTATAACATCTATCAAATCTTCAAATCATCTGAAGATATGTTCACCAATTCACTTCATATTCTTATAGTTATCAGCACATCTGAATTATTTTTTAACAACTTTAGATAATTGTTGAAACACTCACTTCGGCAAGCTACATTCTGGTAGCTACTAATCTGGCATGAGAACTAATTCATAGACTATTTGTTTGCAGGTAAAATTACTAAGGCAATACCAACAAAGTTTTATGCATATATACACTTGAGGTTTACCTGCATAGTTAGTTAGACAGGCGAGACAGAAGGTGTGCATGCATGGCAGAGTTTTTGGTGCATTGAACTCTTCTCCACATAGCTTACACAAGAGAAAATTGTTCCTCACTTCTGTCATGAAACTGTCAGCAGACAGGTCCATATTCTCTGATCTCAGCTAATCACCAATCAGGTAAGTAGTGCAGGCACTTTAAAGGAAGCTCACATGGGCACCCTAAAGAGAAAAAAATGCTGCACTAAGAGAGGTGTGATGCAGCAAAGTGATACGTATCAGCTGCACTAAGAGTGGTGTGGTGCAGCAAAGTGACATGTGTCAGCTGCACTAAGAGTGGTGTGGTGCAACAAAGTGACATGTGTCAGCTGCATTAAGAGTGGTGTGGTGCGGCAAAGTGACATGTGTCAGCTGCATTAAGAGAGGTGTGGTGCACCAAGGTGACACATGTCAGCTGCACTAAAAGCTCTGTGGTGCACCAAGGTGACACCATGTGATGCAGCAAGGTGACACATGTCAGCTGCTATAGACAGTTACTCCCTAACTCTGATGCAACTGGCCCTAAAATCTAATTTCAAGTACATATACTTATGACTGTTCTTTTATATTCATATTAATGAGATCGTTTCCCATACGATGCAATCTCTTTTTTTCAACATCCAACCGTGGCTTTGGGCTGACGAATGGATGAACACAGTTTTTATTCTGGTAAAGATTTCATTGTTACTACTACTTGTAAATGTGTCCTAACTTCAGAACCGACGGTTCTTTAATGATAAATCAGAATTTTAAAACCTTTTCTTTTGGTAATAAGATAAAAGTAATACAATGAAACAAACTTTCGGTGTCTTTTTTAAAGTTTGTGCTTTAACAGGCTGTTATTAATCTAGTTAATGCTGGTGTTTTATATGGTACAAAATCTTACTATTTCACATCATGATAGAAAGCTCTGTTTAATCTTTACATGTACAACGCTACTTCATATTGACATAAACTACGCCATACACAATCTAAGATGACTTTACTAATATGCTATATTATAATAAGCTACCAGTTGTAAATGGGTGAGCTGTGTGAATTATAATCCAATACTAAGTACCTTTAGGCATACTGCAGCTCAAACAGCAGCCCTATCATCACGCTAGACAAACTTCCCCCAGGGTGATACAGCGCTGTAGTGTATCACACAAACTCTCACAAATACTAATTTCATTCAGTATGTCTCAAATGTTAAACAAACTTCTTGTCATAAAATTTTAGTCTTTTTTAGCTTTTGTTTTACAATCTTTATTCTATATATACTTGTATAGTTCTACAGTTTTTTACAATTTTTATTCTCAGAGCCAGCACGAAAAATGGTTTCATCATGAGAAGTGATACAAATAAATACATACACAGACATAAAATAAGCCAGCAACTGTGCAGCTCAAAGCAGTTTATTGTAACTGTTGTTATGCAAGATTAGTTTAAAAATTGATTTCCAAATAGTGACTTTACCATCAAGTTTACATCAGCTTGTTTCTCCTTTCAGATTTCAAATTCCCAATAGTTGTACATCTGTTCATGGTAGTGCAAGCTAGTTGTACATCTGTTCATGGTAGTGCAAGCTAGACTTGCTAAGGCACAATTTTTATGTTTCTTGACCTTCTCAACTACCTTGAATTATCAAACACAAAGTTTTGTGATGTCTGTGCTTGTTGGTGAAATATAAGATTAGATCTGGGCTACATCAACTATTTTTGTCAAATGAGTCTAGTGTGTTTCCCTGTTTATCAATATATGAATTTTATTACTAATACGTAAGCTTAAACACTGAACTAGGCCCTAGAGTGTCTTTAAACCATATTGGTACTTACGTATAAACCATAGAGGTACTCACACACAAACCATAGATGTACTCACACATAAACCATAGAAGTACTCATACATAAACCATAGAGGCACTCACACATAAATCATATAGGTACTCACACATAAACCATAGACGTATTTACACATAAACCATAGAGGCACTCACACATAAATCATAGAGATACCCGCACATATCATAGAGACACTCACACGTAAACCATAGAGGTACTTACACATAAAGAATAGAGAATAGAGATACTTACATAAATTGTGAATGAGCAGTATAATCATCAACTAATTTATCAGTGGTAGTCACAGCTCAGTATGTACCGAATAGTAGATTGCCAAAGTTGAAACAGTTCTCAATTGCTCACAGCTTTTAAATTTGTCTTCATATTTGAAATATAAGAAAAAAATGACATCATAGCTAACTGAAAACTATAACTAAGCCAACACAGGCAACTGGTAACAGTAGGGCATGTTGTGTAGAAGTCTAGGTCTTTGAGTCAAGACAAAGGTTGGACAGCTACACAAAGAACTGTAGTATTATTATCCAGTGTCTGCTATGTTGAAAATTGAGCTATTGAGAAACAGTTGTCTTAGCAATATAACAGAAGCAACTGAAAAAAAACATTAAAAACCATAATTAGCATACCTGATTTGTACCAAAACTTTATTACAAAGATATACAGAGGTTAACAGCATGCTCAGGCAAGTCAGCATTTATAGCTGGGCATTTGGCTCTGCTTCACTTTCACGTACTTTCTAGGAAGTTGAAGTTGGGACATAAAATATCAGTTTATTAGTACAAGTACTAGTACAACCATAATTGTTGAGCATTATAGGCTTTTTATAGTAATGTTCTACTACACAAAGTCTCTGTAAATTCCAGTCATTTTCTGCAGCTATGTAGGAACATTTATGGATGTGTGTCTATGTAAAACATTCACCCAGATTATGAAGAGTAGACAAATCCTGTATTACTTGCATCACAACAGTTAATATTTTGAATAAAAAAACTAATATAAATAATAGGTAATAAAAAATTACTAAAAAAAAGATCTTGTGATGTATTTAATTAAAAAATGTTTTCTTTTTACTGCAGGTTCAAACAATTATTGACAGGTTCATTGAAGTAGAATTCATACTGGAACAACTTGTTCATGGAATAAATACTCCTTGATGTTAAAGTCTTCCAAAACTAAGTCAAGTTTCAAAATAAATATTTTAGGAGTTGTGTTTTCGTCAATAAATGTAAAGTGATTCCGTTGTTGCAGCTTGCTTAATGATATAGTATACAGGCTTATAGAGAGTTTAGACCAATGAAACTAGTATTGATTACAGATGTGATTGTAGCCTTGCCTCCTTGCTGAGTTGGACAAATAACATTGAATAACAAACTCAATGTCTATGAGCTGCAATGTCCGAGGTTTATTGTTTATCTATATACACGTATATATTTCTCAAAGTTTGAAATATTCGCGCATTTGTGTATTTGTCGTTTTGATTGTCTAGCTATAGCTATTAAAGTCTTGATATTAAAATTCCGCATTTTGATGGATTTGAACTCACCACAAATCCACGAACTAGAACTGCATATCGATCAAGTAAGTTTTCATGAACCCTATTCCCCACACTAATTATTTTAGCATTGCGCCCACACGTTACATTAAGTTACCTTACGTTACATGCCTCTGTTGAGAAATATTTTGGAACCTAAGTTTATGCAATACGATGCTTCTTCGTTTTTTTTCCGTTAGGGCTAATTTATTCGGCCCCACGATATCGACAATAATTTATCTCGAACTTAAAATTTGGCGATTAGTGTGCTGGTTATATATGTTATTAAAAGATATACCTACGATAGTGAGTTACTTGTATCCATTATACGATAAATCCAGTATCCATTAAAATAAAAGCTTTTCACAATGATAAAATTAATGTTGAAAATACTATTGATACTATTTTTAACGATGATGATTTTTACCAGGTGATTGCATTAGATAATGACTATGGATTTCTATGCCACTCTATGTACGTCCATAGCCTACGATATTTTCACATGCCAACACTGAAACGAACTGAAATCACATACATTGTAATTGTATACCGAATAATTTCTGATTGTAATCGTAGCAAAACAGACTATATTTTGCCATTACTTGCTAATTATTTCACATTTACATTTAAACACCTTTACATTTTTATTTTTCTTCGAATTTATTTCAACGAAACTCTTCTTTCAAGTTATGAAATCTTAACTTTACAGTTGGTTGAAAACCTTTACAGACAGTTGTTTTATTTATTTTTGAATTAGTTGTCCTGCACAAAACACTTCTCTCATGATATGAAGTTTGAAAGTTACAGTTGTTTGACAAAGTTTGAAAATCTTTCCACTTGTCTTTATACTCTCTCTTAATTTATTTCAGCTACACAAAAGGCCACAAAATACTTCTCTCATGATATGTAGTTTGAAAGTTAGAATGGCAAAGGCTGTTATATGTTAAATACAAATCAATTTTCTGTTCAAAGACTTTTTTATTACCCGGGCAATGTTGGGTAGTACAGCTAATTGGTTATATAACACACACAAGACTTGCAGCAGCAAAGCTATCAAACTGTAGTTGTCATTAATGTTTGATAATTGGTTACTTTGTGTCAGAGTAAATGATTAAATAAAAAAGTTTTAAATAATAGATTCGTAACATAAACAACAATTAAAATAGTAAAATCTAGAATCAATGTAAAAAATAAATTACTCTGAAACACAGACTACCTCATCTGATCTCAAAAAATAGCTATAGCCTAACTAAAGACAACAAGTTTTCTTTTAAGCCATCACGCATTCTCGAGGCAGCCCTAGGCAACTAATTACGCATTATCTACAAAATTGCTTTTCGAAGTGGTGGCCCCTGCCTGCTCTAAATACTCACTAAATGCTCAAGCTAACTACATAATAAAAGTTCTGAATACAAACATTTCAAGACTGGAACCAGTAGGCCCTAATGATGTCTTCATAAATGAGGAATCAATTTTGACATTGTGTTATATACTTTCAATCTCCAAATACATGTAGTTGGTTCCTCATGAGCAACTGGGAGTGGGCAAGCTGCAGGAAGCTATTTCTTAAATTAGATTTTGCATGAAATTTTACTCAGTCCTGCTATAAGTTGACAGTCACATAGAACGGTCAGATGTCATATTATGATGTGCAATGTTTAAAATTATTTTTAATGCCTGATTCTACAACCTTTTCTAGTAAAGTCCATAATATTATGTAATGTTTAAATTTATAGTATTTACATTTATATGTACTATTATACTAAATCTCTAATCTAAAGATCAATTCGGATGATTTTATATCTAGAAAGTTCAATTCTCAGACAAATGGGAAACCGCTTTAAAACATGGGTAGGCAACTCCATAAACATAAGTTATACAAGGCATCTATTATAGTGGACTCTCAAATGAATAAGAGATCGCATTATGTATTGTTTACTGTATTATGTATTGTTTACAGTATTAAAAAATTGTGTATACTTATTTTTGTACAACATTAGCATTAAACTACATCACACTACAGAATTTTATTAAAATCTTTAAGAATTATCATTTTCTAATGATAACAAGTTGTATTAGACAAACAGGCTAAACCTGAAAAAGTTGGCTGTATTACTTTGTGTGCTTGAGAGAAAATGATCTCACACGCTAGCACAATACTTGCCAGAGATTTAGAGCAAAAATATAATTTTATATTAGATATCGTTTTATAGGCGCTTGCTTTTACTGATGTACCTTTTTATATTGTAAAAAGATCTGCACCAACTAGTTTTTACAGCCCGCATCAATGCTTTAGGAGTGTAAAAAGCTCTTGAACTATATTATGAAGATAAAAGAACACTCTATTATAACAACCGCATTAAAGGCTAGAGCCATAATACTATTTTATTACAATAGGAAACTGTTAGCTTACGTATTCCAGCTCTAACCCTGAAGATAAAAGACTTCCTAATGTTTATGCAGTTTTCCACCTTTGAGCTGGTTCAGATTAAAACCAACTACTTGGTACAAACACATTGATGACTAGTAAAGGTAAAACTTATAACACTGTTTAAATGAATGTACCTTACATCATTCTATCAATACTTTATAGCTCACACCTGAACACGCTTGCTTATAGCCTAACAATCTGGAAACAATGCTAGTCAGAAAATTGATAAACAACTCGCCCTTAAGCATGAGAAATCAGAAAATATTTATAGAAAAGCAAAGTGCAATCTATAAATAAACGTTCTGATATAATCTTATCCTATTCTTGCCTACCATAACAGGCGAGTCTTTTAAAATGCTAAAATATGTAGATATTTTAACGATGTACTTGCGTCTTTATGCAAAAACTAGTTTAATTTAGAAAAATGTTTAAAATCTATAATTGGTCTGACTTAGTTTCAAGCCCATCAAGGCATCGAGTTGGCTATAAGATAGATACAATTACGCAGTAGAGGACAGTAGTGTTGATGTACAAACAAGCCAATTATGTGATACATAGGCTGAGAAAATGAGCATAGGTACAATGTATATACTCATTGCCACTGAGATTTTTAGTGTACTGTTTACCGAAATGCTGTTTAGCATGATACAAACCTATGTCGTGACCTGATGTTAAAAAACCTATATTAAAATCTCATAGTTTTTTGTATCACAATGTAACGCTTTACATAGATGGAACAAAAAATCTTTATGGTTTTTTAAACAATCCATAGGTAGTACCAAAATTACAAGGAAGTCATTGATGACAACGTAAAATAAACTTTTCGGTACATAACTTTTGAATTGTTATAGATTTGCAGACGTAAAAACTTGCGGTCAATCACTATTGATCATGGATGAGCAGATTCCCAATGTCCACTGCTCCTGACCAAACAGTAAAAGACACATAGTGTCCACCTTCAGTTACCACCCAGGAGAAGACACATACTATCCATTACATGTACTTCTGACCACAAGAGCAGACACAAAAATGTCAATTGCTAGTGACCACACAGAAGAATTATGTCACATAGTGTCTATCACTATGACCACAGAGACGAAAGCGCCTAATGTCCAGTATTAGGGATCACTCTGGAGCAAGGGTGAATGCCTATTGCTAGTAACTACGCAGAAAAATACGACACACAATGTGTATCACTATGACCACAAAGGAGAAAGTGCCCGATGGCCAATGCCAGTAACCATACAAGAGAAGACGACACACAGTGTTTATCACTCCTGACCACACAAAAAAAGCACCTCCTCTGAGGATGTAAGAGTGAGCAATCAACCAAGAACTATCAGCGTAATAAGACTGAGTGGCGGGTATTGCAGGCATTAGTAATTAGTGAGGAAGAATATAGGGTTAATGTCAAATAGATTATCATACTGAGCATCGACTAATTGAATCTATCTCTCCTCATGTTCTCACCGTATCCTTATTGTGTACTGGGTGTGGGCAGTGTAAAATTATAACTGTTTAAATAGATGAGCAGCAGGTATAACTCGGGCATACGCTATGATGAAACCAGCATTTGTATTGATACGTAAACTCAAGCTAAAAATAACAAGTACCTGCTGTGAGTGTAACTCTATGAGGAAAGCATGGATTATATAGATACAGAATATACAATGATAAAATCTGTAAATGAATTAAAAACCTAGACATTACGTAGGCATATAATAGGTCATACGATAAAAAAGTTAACAGACAAAATTTACAGAAACAACTTACTGGTATGTAGATGTGGTTACGCATACAGGAAGTCCTCAGATTATGGTGATCTCGACTGATGATGTTTCAAAGGTACGAACCCAGCCCATGAAAGTATCTAAAATAATATTTAACATAGTTTCATCTTACTGTTGTTTACGACGCGAGTAATGCAAATGATTGTGGACTAGTTTCCAACATGCGGGAATGAATATACTTTGTTATGATTGTGGTGGAAAAAGACAGCATCAGTGCATCACTCAGTTTCAGTGAAACGCCATTCTGATTATGGCTGCCCGATTCTCGTTCAGTTGCCTGTTTGAGATTTATTTAACTTTTAGACTTTCATTATGGCTTCAAAGAGCAAGGCAGATTATTCTAATAGTAATGTATCAGAGAAAGGCCATCATCATGGAGGTGAAACTAGACATTAATAAGAGTATAGAGTTAACTATTCAAGATGTTCCGACTTATACAGTAATGTTCCGACTTATACAGTAATGTTCCGACTTATACAGCAATGTTCCAACTTACACATTAATGTTCCGACTTACACTGTAATGTTCCGACTTACACTGTAATGTTCCAACTTACACTGTAATGTTCCGACTTACACAGTAATGTTCCGACTTACACTGTAATGTTCCGACTTACACAGTAATGTTCCGACTTACACAGAAACGTTCCGACTTACACAGAAACGTTCCGACTTATACAGAAACGTTCCGACTTACACAGAAACGTTCCGACTTACACAGTAATGTTCCGACTTACACAGTAATGTTCCGACTTACACAGTAATGTTCCGACTTACACAGTAATGTTCCGACTTACACAGTAATGTTCCGACTTACACAGTAATGTTCCGACTTACACAGTAATGTTCCAACTTATACTGGATTTCGAGTCACACTGCATCTTAAGAACTGAGCGACGTTTTAAATCGAGGCCCTCCTTTATGTTGCTTGACTGTATACTACATGAACTTTTTTAACAAAAAATTTGAAAAATTTTGAAGTGCATGGATTTATGCAAGCGGCGTGTAGTGTACAAACCTAAATTACAAAATCATAAAGCACACAAGTATGAACTATGATGCCGCATATATAATAAGCAAAGCGTTGCAGTGCTTCAGTATTGAATACACGCACAGCTGTTAAAAATATTACAGCTGCATCTATAATTGCAAGCTAAAGATTTACATGTAGTTCATATCATCAGCCAAGTAACTAAAGAAATAATATTTCTGTTTTCACGATGGTGTTTGCTTTCATCATTAATAGATACTATGCAAGCTAGTGAAACTATTAGAGGTGTCTACCTTGTTACACAGCCTGGTTAGTAAAGATAGGAAACCTAATAGATAACAAAAAAACCTAAAGCAAACCAAAATATATATCCATGGGTGCTGTCAAAAGAGCTGTAACAGACCATAGAAAAAACAGCAGCAGCAAAAACTAATTAAAATCAACTAAAGCATTGCTGCTGTATTTTTAGCTTACTTGTACATGTGCTTTACGCTAACTTCTAGACTATTAATAATGGTTAAAAAAATCATAGAAGATATATATTCATATGTAAAAGATAGATTTTATATATTTATGTGTTATAAAGATTCCAATATGCATCTATTGTCACGATGATGATCTTTTAATGCTAAAACTTCAGCCATTAAACTTTTATCAACTCCACATTTAGTATTCCAAACATGTTATGGGAATTCCCTGCCCAAGTGTTTTCTATCTAAGTTGTCAGCAGCTTGCTGGGCTGTGATCTGTTACCTGCCAAACACCTAACCTCATCCATCACAATTTTTACTTGCCATTTATCTGTAGCTGTCAGCCTACCTAGGGCTGTAAGCTACTTGTCAGAGACTGTCAGTACTTGCAACTGCAAAAAATCCCCTATCAGAGAGAAAAATGCCAAAACCTGCTACGGTAATTTCACCACCTGCCAGAGAGTGTCAGATGTATGTTTTTGATGAAGAAACGTACCTGACAGATCGTCCTATCTGCCTCATGGCAAGTAATCACTTGTTGGGTGAAGAAGTCACCTGCAGCATGATGCCACTCAGAGAATCCTTCATCCGCTCACCTGATCTCCAGACCAAATGATTCTTTTCATCCCTAAAGTAAATCTTAGAATCACTGTTTGCATTCCTGTGTAAAGCAATACAATGCAAACGCATACGGCAAGAGATTACTTCAGCCTATACAATGAGCTGTATAAGGTTGATGAAAGCTGCCACCTGATTGGATCTTTTATTCTAATACCCTCTACTTATTGAAGAAATCATGATATGATGATAAGTAATTATCCTCTGGACTTAAGATGCTTTCGGCTGAGATATCTAACAGAAAGCTGTTGAAAATTGGCAATACAGCTTTGGCAACACCATTACTAAGTTTCATCATTTCAAATAAATGTAAACAAACTTACATAACAGTTTTGTTACATATTATGGATAATTTTATATACAAATAAGAAGTGATCAGACATAAAATTGAAAATAGTTAAGCTTTCTGTTGCTTGTAAAAGTTAGTTGACCAGGTTGACCAGATTAACCAGGTTGACCAGATTGACCAGGTTGACCTGGTTAAATAGGCTGAACAGGTTGACCAGGTTGACCAGGTTTGCCAGGTTTACCAGGTTTACCAGGTTTACCAGGTTTACCAGGTTGACCTGGTTAAATAAACTGACCAGGTTGACCCGGCTGACCAGGTTGACCAGGTTGATCAGGTTGACCAGGTTGACCAGCTGACTTTATGTAAAAGATACAAGTAAAACAAGTGCTTCATCTGTCTGATGCTAATTAATAGACCAAGGATAATCTAATGAGGCAACTATTGTATACACAGATGTCTGAAGTAGATGTGTTAACACTAATGGCATCTCGCCTGTCTCTAGTAAACAATACAACCAGTGTACTAGGGAATAAGGGGCATAGCTTGCACTTTAGATTGTGATGTGTGACCATGAGAGTTATGAATACTTCATTAATTTGATGTTTCTATAAAAAATTTAACGCGCTGTATTTTACAACACATGTAGTGTGTTGTAAGATGGAAAAACAAACTGAAGTATTTAAGTTTTTATAAATATTATTGCATTGGCATTGGTTGATTTCATGGCAATTGAATGATGAAATTGAGGAATGTTATTTCGTGATGACATTAAGTGATTGGGAAAAAGAAATAAGCTCGCTGTTTATAACTAATCTACCTCAGTTTAAATTCAATGCGCTGACTTTCATAGCAGAGTTGTAAATGACAACATATGAACAGTATATGACAACTGTAGTACAACAACATGCTTTTCGCCAGCTGCTCACAGATGACATAATAATATGTATTAACACAAACTACATGCTCCATTTATCAGATTATAATGCATGTAGTATATTATTAAAAGCATCTGGTCACTTTTTGGTCATTTTCACTTTCTTTCACAGTCTCTACTATACAAAGTTATTTGTTGTAAAATGTAACTGTGTTTGAATACACAACTGGTGAAATTTTGGTCTACAAGTCCAATTAAACAGGTTGGAGTTTCGTTTTCATTTTATTTATTGTAGACTACTTTGATTTTATTTATTGTAGACTACTCTGATTTTATTTATTGTAGACTACTCTGATTTTTAAAGGATATGCATATCTTAATTATCAAAAGTCTTAAAGTTCAACTGCTTTAAGTAAACTACAGACGCTCTATAATAGTAAAAAATTTCATTGATTGATTCCATAACATCAAATTTGAAGTTTTTTTCTGATTTACTACTATTATCGGCAGTTGTGTGCTCAGTTTGTGGGTAAACAACTTCTAACAAAAGCATCGTTTTAACCATTATTTGAAAAATGTGAAGCTATTACCAGCATTTTTTGTTGAGCAAAAATTGAAGTTCCTTTTGTAACATGTAAAAATTAGAATGTCAAACAAAACAGGAACAGTCTTGAGCTTGTCTGCTGTGTTACTTGTTAGTCTGTCAATGAAATATGGCACACAGTAAAACAGTCACTGATGTATTATTGCTATTAGTATCCTGGCAGTACAATAAGGTGTAAGAGACCAATAGGTCTACTAACTACATGTAGAATAATTTTAATATGCAGCAAGCTGGTCGTGTGGTAAAGAAAGTAGCATGCATGGCTACTAAGCAAAATATCTGAACCTGAACCCTGGACGATGCAATTTTTTTCCTCAATATCCTGTTGTGGTGTCAAATGGACACAGCCCTTTTTATAGAAATGTCTTGCACCAAAACTGCTAACATTGCTATTTAGAAAAATGCGACATGTATTTGCATTAAGTTACACATAATTTTTTCACTTGTTTTAGTAAATATACGTGTACAACAGAGTTGCTTTGATCTTCACAACTAGGTGAAAGGAGACATGAAATCAAATGAGCAAACTTGATAATCTATTTTAATAAAATGAACCATTAAACTATCTAGTTTTATGTCTTTTTTATACAGACTATATTTCAACCATGTATGACATGGCTAGAGCCACGTGTAACAGTGTGTCATAGATGGCTTTTACTCTTCCCTTTAACAATGCATTTTGCTATAGACAGAAAGTATTGTTGATTGTAAGGCGTAAGGTGAAACACTCCGTATCTATCAAAGGTTACTACTATATCTTTAATATCTATATAACAGTGAACACATAAATATGGGATTGACCAACCGACAGCGACTAATTGCAGAACATAGAAAGCGGACAAGAAATAAACAGGCTAGAATAGAGGCGACCAAGAATGCTGTCAGTGAGAGCCGGGCTGTTCCTTACAAGTTGGTTAGACTAGGTATGGTCTAACAGTTAAAAGACTAGTGTTATGTTAAAATGGCGGAGTTATCTACTTACCTAGTCAATGTTCTGTTACTAGGTCTGAATTACTGTGCATTGTATTTGGCTTCATCTACTTATGTAAGAACTTTCTGTTACTACAGCGTACAATTCACAATTCCGACTCCATCGTAATACTACTAGATTACCAAGTTTTTAATACGTTTCTGTTTAGTTGTTGGCTACATATATAATAATACACTTACTTCTTTTGTTATAATAAGGCTAATGTTGAATAGCATAGTAACTTATTCCTTTGTGGTTATTAGTATAGTGTTGTTATAAAACAGATGAACCAAGATCTGACCATCCCGGGTCATCCTTTATTTCTCTAGTTTTTTAGCCCTAGATTATACATGAATAATAAAATAAATTAACATTATAATTGTTACTTACTTACTACTTGCATGCTAACTTACTGTTTACTGTCACTAGTATGTATCAGTTTATGAACTTTCTGTTACAACAAACTTCAATACACTATCCCGACTCCTCCATAATACTATTAGATTATCAACTTTTAAAACACTTTTGTTCAACTCACTCAATCATTCCTGATTTCTGTCTTTTCATTTTTGTTTTGGCACGAAGCGGAAGACATCATTGCGTTAATGATTACCAATGCCAATAGAAAGTTATACATACATGAACATACAAGTGAGTGTCGCGCATGCAATTTTTGTGTGTTGAGTTAGACTTGACTATTAAAAGGTAACTTGAGGTTAGAACATGCAAAGAATGTGACGATATAAAGTTTATCATGCAAATATATTATATCTAGAAAAATCTATGTAAAATTTAAACATGTAGTTTTTCTACACTAATGAATGTTTACATGTACGACTTTCAGCAAATTGAAATGGTAAACTTAAAATAAACATTTTTAAGGAATATAAAAGCCGGTACGTAAATTAACCAATAAGAAGTTTGTTATAAGCAGCTTACTAAGATGTGCAGCAGCACCTACCGTCGGAGTAGTAATTCTATTGACCTATTGACCTCTGAACATTATCAGCTATAAATCGATTCAAACTAAAGTGACATAGCCTAAGGATAACAATGACCATAGAGCTTATTTAGCTTACCTAGAGACCCAATTGTTACAGAGAGAAAAAAATAACAAGTCTGTGTGAGCTTTCCTGAATAAGTATGTTTGGCAAGTCAACATTACCTAAGCGGTGTCCTCCTTACCATTATGTGAGCAAGATACAGCTAATGAATATAATCGATAGCTAGGAGAGGTTGTCTCCTCTTTCATTTATTGGTTTTTGGGGACAGTGTCAGAATGGCAAATCTGACTATGAAGTAAACGGTTACATTAAAATATTTTATAATGTTTACTGTGGTTAAATATATTGACTTCCACAAAAAATTCATCACAACACTGCTTAAAACAGGAAAACAAACTAAATAGACGTCGCTGTAGAGGTTTTTCGATGACCATGTTTAAAATGATGCTTATTTTCTGGCTAAACATTTTGGTTACCAAATGGGAGTGTTTTTATAGCATTTATTTTTGTCAAATTTTATCTACATACTGTTTACTTTTGTCCACCAAGCCACCGATCAGCCGTGGCTTAATGGTCCAACAGGCCCGACATGCAAACAACATGTTGGGGTTCAATTTCTGAGAAGGCCACTGGTGGTGGCAGGAATGATACAAACCTTAAATTGTTCTCTGCAACTGGGCATGTTTCTTGCTGTCACGGTTTCCTTACTAGATTAATAGATGTCTAGCAAAGATTACAGAGTCATCGTTTGTACAACAATACTATTAAAACATGCTCAGCCTCTTCTTGCAGTAAGCTAAGCCGACATCAGACACGATTGTTGAGGTATATGGTGTCAACGAATCATGTTCAGCCAACCCAATTAGATGACCAAAACTTTTTTGAGTCTCACGACCTTCATATATCTCACAGCTATAGTAACAATGTAGTTATACAAACTTTTTCTGTGGAAGTAATACATTCTTCTGTAAAGCAGTCAGAGGAATAAAACTTCCATCGTTTCATTTTGGTCATCAAATGCAGAGCTTTAATAGTAACATAGCCTACCGGTATTTTACAACTCTTGTATCCACTCAAAATGTTTGCTCTGGTCTTTAATGACATTCCATGGTGCTTATTAACAAACTATCTTTAACAAAAATACATTTCTTACCTGTAAAGTTAATAGACTGATCATCGAATATTGAATATGACTGTAACTGTATATGTTGAGGTTTGACTGTAAATGCATATGTTGAGGTCTGACTGTAAATGCATATGTTGAGGTTTGACTGTAACTACACATGTTGAGG